>NC_066581.1:181121329-181747579 GCF_024323335.1 Lathyrus oleraceus
AATATCAATAGAACTTGGGTGTTGATAAGGTGTAAACCATAGTCCACCAAAATGGATGCTTGATATTAAGGATGATATGATCCATCCCATGACCTTTGTTTGGTGTGCTTTGCTTGATCCTTGAGTCTGATTGTTGCATTCATGCATTCATGCACCCGTTTGCATCCATATCATCAAGATAATAAGATGATTTTCAAGGAACTTAAGAGGTCTATTTGCAAATTTTCAGACATGGAAAGACAAAGAAGGAATACAAAGAAGTACAGTTTCAGACAACCAGACTTGAAAGAGCTAAGGAATTTGACATCCTATGTATTAGATCCTTTGGGTTTCAAGGCTCGTTTTGGGAAGCTTCTGTCTCTTCTGACTACTCAGGTGGACGAAGGATTGATGAGTGTGTTGGTGCAGTTTTATGATCCCTTGTACCGTTGCTTCACGTTTCCGGATTTTCAGCTTTTGCCCACGCTTGAGGAGTATGCCTATCTTGTGGGCATACCTATTCTAGACCAGTTGCCGTTCAGTGGCTTGGAGAGTATTCCTACTTCTCAGGAAATCGTTGATATGTTGCATATAGATGAATCTCTTGTTGGTGCTCATATGACTACCAAAGGTGGAATTCAAGGTCTCCCTTCTGAGTTCCTTATTGCTCAAGCTACTATGTATGGGAAGGCCATGAGTGAGGACACCTTTGAGGCCATATTTGTACTTCTCGTCTATGGGTTAGTGTTATTCCCCAACATCGACAAGTTTGTGGATGCGAACACTATTAGGATTTTCTCTACTCTTAATCCCGTTCCGACTCTGTTGGGTGACACTTATTTCTCTTTGCATATGAGGAATGCAAAGGGTGGGGGTGCCATTGTGTGTTGTTTGCCTCTGCTGTATAAGTGGTTTATTTCTCACTTACCACACACGGTCGCCTTCAAGGAGAACAAAGGATGTATACGGTGGTCCACGAGACTTATGTCTCACACTAATGATGATATCTCTTGGTACAACCGGGTGTATGATGGTGTGCAGATTATCGACTCTTGTGCTGAATTATCCAATGTACCTCTTCTTGGTACATGTGGTGGGATTAGCTACAACCCCGTTTTGGCACGTCATCAGCTTGGGTTCCCCCTAAAGGATAAACCCAATAACATTCTGTTAGAGGGTGTGTTCTTTCAGGAGGGTAAAGATCCCCAAGGCTTGAAGGACAGGATGGTCCGCGCTTGGCGCAAGATTCATAGGAAAGGAAGGAAGGAGCTAGGTCCGAAGAATTGTGTCGCTTTGGAGCCTCACACTGCTTGGGTTAGGAGGAGAGCTTCTGAGTACCTCATGCCTTATGAGTATCTGAGACCTACACCTTTGGTTATGGCTGGGCCTTCAACCCTCCCTGACCAAGGAGTAGAGGAGTTGAGAGACGAAGACCGTTCACGTGCTTGGATCCGAGAACGAGAAGAGTTGCTTCAGCAGATCAAGGAGAAGGATGCTTTGATTGAGTTTCTCGAGCATCAGGTTATTGATGATTCTGATGATGCATGGACTTCTCTACTTCCTCAGTCTTCCAAGTTTTGGAAGAGGAAGTACGATCGACTCGCCAAGGAGAAGGCAAATATGGAGGCAGCCTATGAGGAGGAGGTGAAGAGGCTTCGTGCATCTTACCTTCCTGTGTCCCGAGCTTTAGATGATTGTTCATAAGCAGGTTTTGTTCTCGGCTTCTTGTCCTATGGTCTAACTATGTGTTCTTCATTTATTTTGAAGACAAGCTGACTCACCGGTACTACACCAGAGCCAACTCTTCGAGACTGATGGATCATTTGGAACAAGAGAACCGCGAGCTGAAAGAAGAGGTAGCCAGATTGACTGCCCTGATGGAGTCATTCTTGGCCGCTCAGAGCCATTCTTCTACAACACCCTCAACTCCTCCCCAAAGGACGGTCCTTTCTGAGATTGCGACTTCTACTGTGCCTGCTGCAACAACCCACTTTGCGCCATCTATGCCAGCCGGATTGCCATGGGGAATGCCCGCTAATTTTGTACCAGAGGGTTTTTCCCCTACTCTTGCTTCTTTACCGGCATCTAGCCCGGTCCTTTCAGTGCCACCTCCTGTTGTGCACACTTTACCAAGAGTTGAAGATACCATCTACCATTCTGAACCATCTGAAGATGGATGACATGAAAGATCAGTTCCTTGAGCTTCGCAAGGAACTAAAGACTTTGAGAGGGAAGGACCTCTTTGGTAAAAGTGCTGCTGAGTTGTGCCTCGTGCCCAACGTGAAGATCCCTATTAAATTCAAAGTACCTGACTTTTAGAAGTATAAGGGAATAACATGCCCTCTCATCCATCTTGTGATGTATGCTCGCAAGATGTCAACGCAAACTGATAATGACTAATTACTCATCCACTATTTCCAGGACACTTTGTCTGATGCCGCTCTCTGGTGGTATATGGGTCTACAAAGTTCGAACATCCGCTCTTTCAACGATCTTGGCGAGGCTTTCGTCAAGCAATATAAATACAATGTGGATATGGCTCCTGATAGGGACCAGCTGAGGGCAATGTCCCAGAAAGAGAAAGAGACCTTCAAAGAGTACGCCCAGCGGTGGTGCGAGTTGGCAGCTCAGATAGTGCCACCCCTTGAGGAGAAAGAGATGACCAAGATCTTTTTGAAGACCTTGAGTTCATTCTATTATGAGAGAATGATAGCCAGTGCTCCCTCAGACTTCACCGAGATGGTGAATATGGGAATGAGACTGGAAGAGGGGGTCCGTGAAGGACGTTTGACTCGAGAGGAAGGCTCTTCAGCAAAGAGATATGGAGGCTTTGCAAAGAAGAAGGAGGGAGAGGCACACGCCGTGTCTTCACATGTCAAGAGAAGACCCTCTATGAAGAGGAAGATGGCCCGCCCAGTCAACAACCAGCATCAGGTGGCTCATATAGCACCTGTTTTCAGGGAAGCTCAACATTATCAGCAACCACAATCTCAACAATATCAGCAACAACAACAGCGTCCACAACAGCAGGCCTACCAGCCTCGAAACAACAACAACAATGCCAGCACCAGCTACGAGAGGAAGAGGGTCACTTTTGATCCCATTCCAATGACTTATGCTGAACTCTATCCATCTCTGATCGATAGAAAATTGATCACTCCACGAGACCCTCCCGTTGTACCTGCTAACCCCCAATGGTGGTACAAACCAGAACTTCATTGCGTATATCATTTCGGTGCTCCCGGACATGACGTGGAGAATTGTTATCCCTTGAAGACCAAGGTGCAAAACCTTGTGAGAAGTTGGATTTTGTTTTTCGAGGACGTAGGTCCGAATGTGAAGAAGAACCCATTGCCCGAGCATGGGAAATCTGTGAATATGGTCCAGAGCTGTCCTGGCAAATATAAAGTCAAATATGTCAGTCATATTCGACAATCGCTGGTTGAGATGCATCGCTTGTTGTGTGACTATAGCCATTATGAGCATGACCACGATAGATGTCGAGTCTGTTCTGTTAATCAGAGAGGGTGTCGCCAGGTGCGCAGAGATGTTCAAGAAATGCTGGATGAAGGAGTCATTGAGATTCTTCAAAACAGAAATGTTGACGAAGATGCTGTTGAAGTCAACGTAATTTCTCTGGTATTCCAGATACCTGAACCTGTTGTCATCAAGTATGATGGTAGCAAGTAGAAGGTTTCTCCTGCTCTGACTATCAAGCCAGTCGGCCATGTACCGTACTCTTCTAAGAAGGCGGTCCCCTATCGCTACAATGTTGTAGCAGTGGAAAATGGGAAGGAGGTGTCCCTGCCCTCTTCATCTGTCATTAATATTGCTGACGTCAGCGGTTTGACC
The DNA here is from genome assembly GCF_024323335.1 of Lathyrus oleraceus. NCBI lineage: Eukaryota > Viridiplantae > Streptophyta > Magnoliopsida > Fabales > Fabaceae > Lathyrus > Lathyrus oleraceus. The sequence continues at coordinate 181,125,161 of NC_066581.1, forward strand.
CATAGCGGTCGTGTATTTTTGGCTCCGTTGAAGCCTCAAGCTGATGCTCGAGGAAGTGTTGATGCTGATTTTGCTAAACGCCTGATTGGGAATGCTGTGAGCACTCCGAATCCGGCACTTGTTGCTAAGCCCTCCTCTACGTTGAGAACTCCTGCTTCTGCTGGCCCGAGTGGCAATACGAGAGAAGATTGTGATGAGATGTTGAGGCTCATCAAAAGAAGCGAGTACAACGTTGTAGATCAGCTTCTACAAACGCCATCCAAGATATCTGTGTTATCATTGCTATTGAATTCAGAACCACACCGAGAAGCTCTGCAGAAGGTGTTGGATGTGGCGTATGTGGATCACGATGTCACGATAGAACAATTTGACAGCATTGTTGCAAACATCACCGCTTGTAACAATTTGAGCTTTTGTGATGCTGATCTCCCTGATGAGGGAAGAGACCACAACTTGGCATTACATATATCGATGAGCTACAAAGATGACGCCATGTCCAATGTATTGGTAGACACTGGGTCATCATTGAATGTATTGCCGAAGACCACTCTTGCGAAATTATCATATCAGGGGCCTCCCATGAGGAAGAGTGGAGTAATTGTGAAGGCTTTCGATGGGTCTCGCAAAACTGTGATTGGTGAGGTTGATCTCCCAGACAAAATCGGACCAAGTGATTTCCAGATTACCTTCCAGGTTATGGACATTACCCATCGTATAGCTGTCTCCTAGGCAGACCATGGATTCACGAGGCTGGCGCCGTGACATCCACCCTACACCAGAAACTGAAATTTTTAAAGAATAAGAAGCTGGTGGTAGTAGGGGGAGAAAAGGCTCTCCTAGTAAGCCATTTTTCTTCCTTCTCTTATAGATGCTGAGGATGAAGTTGGAACTCCGTTCCAAGCTTTATCTATTGTTGAACCTGTTGAGAAGAGAACTCCTTCATTTGCTTCCTATAAAGATGCAAAGTGGGGCGTTAAGCATGGTGCAACTGCCGGTTTGGGGAAAATGATTGAGTTGGAAGACAACAAGTCCCGGGCTGGCATATGGTTTTCTTCTAGGGTCTTCAACAAGCAAGGTTTTCTCAAGAGTGGAGGTTTCATCCACACCGGTCAAGACGAAGAGGCTGCTGCTATTTTGGAAGAAGAGGAAGAGAATTCTGGAAATTTCATTATCCCTAGAGGGATCTGCAAGAATTGGGTCGCTGTGGATATCCCTAAAGTTATCCATAAGTCAAAGTAATGTTCATTGTGTTTAAAAACCCTTCTCCCATGCCAATAGGAGAAGTGATGACATTGTTGGCACATAAATGCAATGATGTTTCATTCAATAAATTCATGTTAAATGTTTGTTTTTCCCAAATTATTTTCCCTTTTTGCTTTTGCATGAAATTGGTGATCACATAAAACCCTAAAAATAAGAATAAAATCAATCTTTTCATCTGCATAATGATTTGCCTTGTTTGAATTCTAAAGTTTCTTTTATATCCAAAATCATTATACAGGTTAATCAAACCCATTGAACATAATGACCCAACACCATCTCCCAACTTTGAATTCCCTGTATTTGAGGCGGAAGAAGATGATGTCGAAGAGATTCTTGACGATATTACCCGTCTACTTGAGCATGAAGAGAAGATCATTCAGCCGCATCTTGAGAATCTGGAAACAGTCAACTTGGGGTCTGAAGGTTGTGTGCGAGAAGTGAAGATTGGGGCACTCTTGGAAGAGTCTGTTAAGAAGGGGTTGATTGAGTTGCTACGAGAATATGTTGACGTCTTTGCCTGGTCATATGAAGACATGTCTGGTCTAGATACATATATCGTGCAACATTTCCTGCCTTTGAAGCTTGAGTGCATGCCTGTGAAGCAGAAGCTCAGAAGAACTCATCCCGATATGGCAGTAAAGATCAAGGAAGAAGATCAGAAGCAAATTGATGCGGGGTTTCTGGTGACTTCTACGTATCCTCAATGGGTGGCCAATATTGTGCCCGTGCCTAAGAAAGATGGAAAAGTCCGGATGTGTGTGGACTATAGAGACTTGAATAAAGCTAGTCCGAAAGATGATTTCCCTCTACCACATATTGATATGTTGGTAAATAATACAACTAAATTCAAGGTCTTCTCATTTATGGACGGATTTTCCGGATATAATCAAATCAAAATGGCACCCGAGGATATGGAGAAGACAACATTCATCACACCTTGGGGAACATTCTGTTATCGAGTGATGCCCTTCGGTTTGAAGAACGCCGGAGCCACGTATCAATGAGCTATGACTACCTTGTTTCATGATATGATGCATAAGGAGATCGAGGTATATGTTGATGATATGATTGCTAAGTCAAGAACGGAAGTTGAACATGTAGAGCACTTGTTAAAACTTTTTCAGCGTTTGAGGAAGTATAAGCTTCGTCTGAACCCCAACAAGTGTACATTTGGAATCCGTTCCGGCAAGCTATTGGGCTTTATCGTTAGTGAAAGAGGTATTGAGGTTGATCCTGCAAAGGTCAAAGCAATACAAGAGATGCCTGCGCCCAAAACTGAGAAGCAAGTCCGAGGTTTTCTTGGCCGCTTGAATTATATTTCCAGATTCATATCCCACATGACTGCCACATGTGCACCAATATTCAAGCTCCTCCAGAAAGATCAGTCTCATGATTGGACCGAGGATTGCCAAAAGGCTTTTGACAACATTAAAGAGTATTTGTCTGAACCTCCGATTCTGTCTCCGCCTGTTGAAGGGAGACCATTGATTATGTATCTGACAGTTCTTGAAGACTCAATGGGTTATGTCCTTGGTCAGCAAGATGAATCAGGAAAGAAAGAATATGCTATCTACTACTTGAGTAAGAAGTTTACTGATTGTGAGTCTCGATACTCAATGCTTGAGAAGACATGTTGTGCTTTGGCTTGGGCTGCTAATTGCTTACGCCAGTATATGTTGAATCATACGACTTGGTTGATATCCAAAATGGATCCAATCAAGTATATCTTTGAGAAGCCTGCTTTAACAGGGAGGATTGCCCATTGGCAGATGTTGTTATCTAAATATGATATTGAGTATCAGGCGCAGAAGGCTATTAAAGGTAGTATTTTGGCAGACCACTTGGCACATCAACCGATAGAGGATTATTAATTACTGCAGTATGACTTCCCAGATGAAGAGATTCTGTATTTAAAAATGAAAGATTGCGATGATCCTACGCTCGATGAAGGGCCAGAGCCTGGTTCCAGATGGAGTATGATATTTGATGGCGCTGTAAATCAGTATGGAAATGGTATTGGGGCAGTGATTATTACTCCTCAGGGCACATATTTTCCTTTTACAGCAAGGCTAACTTTCAAATGCACGAATAATATGGCTGAGTATGAGGCCTGTATTATGGGATTGGAGGAATGCATTGATCTTAGGATCAAATATCTTGATGTTTATGGTGATTCGGCCCTCGTTGTTAATCAGATTAAGGGTGAATAGGAAACGAATCAACCTGGTCTCATTCCATATAGGCATAATGCGAGGAGGATTTCAACTTTCTTTACTGAGGTTGACTTCCATCATATTCCTCGAGATGAGAATCGGATGGCAGACGCTCTTGCTACACTTGCTTCAATGATTGTGGTCAGACTTTGGAATGAAATCCCCAATATCACTATGATGCGCTTGGATAGACCAGCTCATGTATTTGTAGTAGAGGAGGTGCAAGATGATAAGCCATGGTATCATGATATCAAGTGCTTCCTGCAGAGTCAGATTTACCCGCCTGGGGCATCTGTGAAAGATAGGAAGACTTTGAGGAGATTGTCAAGCAGTTTCTACCTTAATGGTGATGTACTTTATAAGAAAAATTTTGACATGGTGCTGCTCAGATGCGTGGATAGACACGAAGCAGACCTGTTAATGACTGAGGTCCATGAGGGTTCATTTGGGACACATTCCAATGGACATTCCATGGCTAGAAAGATGTTGAGAGCAGGCTACTATTGGATGACAATGGAGTCTGACTGCTGCAAATATGTGAAGAAATGCCATAAGTGTCAGATTTATGCGGACAAGATTCATATTCCTCCGAAACTTCTGAATGTGATTTCATCACCATGGCCCTTCTCCATGTGGGGAATCGACATGATTGGCATGATAGAGCCAAAAGCGTCCAACGGGTGGAAGCAGCGTCATATGCAAACGTGACCAGGCAGGTGGTCGTGAAATTTATCAAGAATCAACTCATATGCCGGTATGGTGTGCCAGATAAGATCATTACTGATAATGGATCAAACTTGAACAACAGAATGATGAAAGAGCTGTGTAGCGAGTTCAAGATTACGCATCATAATTCTTCTCCTTACAGACTCAAGATGAATGGGGCTGTTGAAGCTGCTAATAATAATATCAAGAAAATTATACCAAAGATGGTTGTTACGTACAAAGATTGGCATGAGATGCTGCCATTTGCCTTACATGGATATCATACTTCTGTCCGCACATCAATAGGGACAACCCCTTTCTCTCTTGTTTATGGCATGGAGGCCGTACTCCCAGTAGAGGTGGAGATCCCATCAATGAGAGTCTTGATGGAAGCCAAGTTGACTGATGCTGAATGGGTTTAGAGTCGCTATGACCAGTTGAATCTGATAGAAGAGAAGAGATTGACTGCCATGTGCCATGGCCAGTTATATCAGCAAAGGATGAAGAAAGTATTTGATAAGAAGGTCAAGCCTCGTGTGTTCCGAGAAGGTGACCTTGTGCTCAAGAAAGTCTTGTCTTTCGCATCCGATTCCAAGGGCAAGTGGACTCCAAACTATGAAGGTCCATATGTTGTTAAGAGAGCCTTTTTAGGCGGTGCATTGATACTTACAACTATGGATGGGGAGGATTTCACTCGTCTTGTGAATTCAAAAGCAGTCAAGAAATACTTCGCCTAAAGATAAATACAGAATAACTCGCTAAGTTGAAAACCCGAAAGGGCGGCTTAGGCAAAAATGATAACACTGAAATTTACCGTATTTTCGACTGGGATTTCACATGCATTCTAGTTGTTTTATTATTATTTTGTTGTGTTATTGCTATGTTTCCTTTGTTTTCAAGTTTTTACTTTAATCGGAGCCCCGATCGAGAAAAGGAGCGAAAAAGAGCCAAAAACCCTAAAATTCAGCATTTTGTACTTGTGGCCTACCCCGTGGCTGGCGCCATAGACCCTGCCATGACGTGTCCAAGCTCAACTTCCCTCAACTTCCACGTTCCCCACTACTTCCACTAAGGCGCCTCATTTTGTGCTTGTGGCGGGCGCCATGGCCTTGTGGCGGGCGTCACAAGAGGAAAAGTTTTCCCTCCCATTTTCAAGTTGAAGGGCATCCTTGTCATTTCCATCTTTTTACTTGCTTATAAATAGAAACTCGAAATCACTTTTTCAATCATCCAAACTTAGAACAGAGGCAAACTCATAGCAACTTTGTTTCACTTAGGCATATATTCAGTATTTTAAAGTGGTAATCGCTTCGCATTGGAGTGTTACCACAATTGTGTAATAGAGTCTGTGATAGAGTCTGTAATCGAGTTTGGAGCACTTTGGAAAGAAGTTAATCCTGCCGCCATTTTCATTTCCGCTTTGCAATTTACTCAACCCTCTGATTGGAGCAGGTTTTTATTACTTGTCTTTATCTTATTTATTTTCCCGCACTCGCTTTACTTTTATTTATTTCCCCGCACTCGCTTTACTTTTATTTATTTCCTCGCACTCGCTTTACTTTTATTTATTTCCTCGCACTCGCTTTACTTTTATTTATTTCCTCGCACTCGCTTTGAATTATTTATTTTTCGCACTCGCACTACTTTTATTTACTTTAATGCACTTTTACTTTACCATGTCTAACTAAATCTATAAAGTTAGAATGTAAGGATTGTAATTAAACCGATAATCCGTACAATTGTTCGTAAAAGCACTTAAGGGCTATTTTAACTTTCAACATAAGTTTTCCCGCACTTCAATTCCGTTGGGTAAGATCGAAAGCCGTCCAACGTCTATCTAAACTTAATTGTTTTTAACTATTTCAAAAACAGTGAAAGCGCTTTGTTTAGTTCATTAGGAGTTTTTAATTTAAGAAGAAAAAGGATTTTAAAACTATTTTTGGACGCGTTTATAAGTTTAGAGTCTGGTTCGTAAGAACCTCTTTTGGTTAAGAAATCCAGGTTATAATACTTTTCAACTTAGTCAAGATACTATATTTCTTAAAAATAGGTTTACTACTCTAACGCAATGCGTGCCTTTTTATAAGTGACAATAAGAGGGTTTGATTAGGGAGTACAACTCAGTTCTGAATGCGCGAAAGCGACAGTTCCCGTTAAATTAGTTCTTTTCACAGTAGGAAACATTGCCCATAAGTAATTCTATTAGCAAGTACTTGGATTATTAATTGATTACATGAATTACATTCGACCCTGTCTTTATTAATTAAATTTATTTCAATACCTTAATTTTCATTGCACACTCCAAAAAAACCTATTTTGATTGCCTTTGATAAACACCATAACAATAGATAATGTTAGATTGACACTTGGTCTCTGTGGATTTGATAATCTTTTATATTACTCTGACGCGTTCGTATACTTGCGAAACACCGCATCAAGTTTTTGGCGCCGTTGTCGGGGACCAATTTCGTCAAATTTCATTTTCTTGTTGTTATATCGTTTAGACTTAGGCTATTTCCCGCCGGTCAATGCGAAGAACTTGCAGCACTGGAAGTTTAAGCTTAGTATACCCTCTGGCAGAACCTGAACGTTACGCTCACACACGTTTATTCTTTCATAGAATTAAGAGAGCTATGGCCGAAGATCAAAACGAAAGACCTCTTAAGGATTTCGCTCAACCATTAAATGAAGAACCTAGTTCTAGTATAGTAAACCCAACCATCCCAGCTAATAATTTTGAACTTAAACCATCCCTGTTGCAACTAGTGCAACAGAGACAATTCGCAGGTCTCACTACTGAGAACCCAAACCAACATTTAAAAATATTTCTTCAATTAGCAGACACTTTTAAAACCAATGGAGCTTCTCCTGAGGCAATACGTCTAAGATTATTCCCTTTTTCCCTCAGAGATAAAGCCCTATCATGGTTAGATTCCCTTCCACCCAATTCCATTACGACTTGGGATAACCTTAGAAGAGTATTTCTTGCTAGATATTTTCCCCCAAGTAAAACCGCCGTTCTTCGAAACCATATAACTAGATTTACCCAAAACCAAGGAGAATCGTTGTTCGAAGCTTGGGAGAGATATAAAGAGTTGTTACGAGCATGCCCACATCATGGTTTAGAAAATTGGTTAATCATTCAAACCTTTTATAATGGACTTCACTATAACACAAAGATGACCATCGACGCTGCCGTTGGAGGTGCTCTGATGAACAAACCTTATCCTGAAGCTGGTGCCGTCATCGAAGATATGGCTCAAAACCATCAATCATGGGGAGTCGAACGAGCGACAGTTGAGAAGAAGGAAGCCCAAGGAGGAGTGCATGAACTAAGCTCTATAGACATGATGCAAGCTAAAATGGACGCATTAGCCCTTAAGGTCGAGCATATGTGCATAAACCCGAATACTGTAGCCACAGTTTCGTCGGATTGTGAGATATGTGGAACCAAAGGACACCAATCTGCAGAATGCAGTCTATTAAACAAAACCCACTTCGAGCAAGTGAACTACACCCGAGGGAACCCATACTCGAATACCTATAACCCTGGATGGAGGAATCATCCTAACTTCTCCTATAAAAACAATAACCCAATCCAAAATAATGCACCTCCGAGACCTAGTTAATGACTGAGGTCCATGAGGGTTCATTTGGGACACATTCCAATGGACATTCCATGGCTAGAAAGATGTTGAGAGCAGGCTACTATTGGATGACAATGGAGTCTGACTGCTGCAAATATGTGAAGAAATGCCATAAGTGTCAGATTTATGCGGACAAGATTCATATTCCTCCGAAACTTCTGAATGTGATTTCATCACCATGGCCCTTCTCCATGTGTGGAATCGACATGATTGGCATGATAGAGCCAAAAGCGTCCAACGGGTGGAAGCAGCGTCATATGCAAACGTGACCAGGCAGGTGGTCGTGAAATTTATCAAGAATCAACTCATATGCCGGTATGGTGTGCCAGATAAGATCATTACTGATAATGGATCAAACTTGAACAACAGAATGATGAAAGAGCTGTGTAGCGAGTTCAAGATTACGCATCATAATTCTTCTCCTTACAGACTCAAGATGAATGGGGCTGTTGAAGCTGCTAATAATAATATCAAGAAAATTATACCAAAGATGGTTGTTACGTACAAAGATTGGCATGAGATGCTGCCATTTGCCTTACATGGATATCATACTTCTGTCCGCACATCAATAGGGACAACCCCTTTCTCTCTTGTTTATGGCATGGAGGCCGTACTCCCAGTAGAGGTGGAGATCCCATCAATGAGAGTCTTGATGGAAGCCAAGTTGACTGATGCTGAATGGGTTTAGAGTCGCTATGACCAGTTGAATCTGATAGAAGAGAAGAGATTGACTGCCATGTGCCATGGCCAGTTATATCAGCAAAGGATGAAGAAAGTATTTGATAAGAAGGTCAAGCCTCGTGTGTTCCGAGAAGGTGACCTTGTGCTCAAGAAAGTCTTGTCTTTCGCATCCGATTCCAAGGGCAAGTGGACTCCAAACTATGAAGGTCCATATGTTGTTAAGAGAGCCTTTTTAGGCGGTGCATTGATACTTACAACTATGGATGGGGAGGATTTCACTCGTCTTGTGAATTCAAAAGCAGTCAAGAAATACTTCGCCTAAAGATAAATACAGAATAACTCGCTAAGTTGAAAACCCGAAAGGGCGGCTTAGGCAAAAATGATAACACTGAAATTTACCGTATTTTCGACTGGGATTTCACATGCATTCTAGTTGTTTTATTATTATTTTGTTGTGTTATTGCTATGTTTCCTTTGTTTTCAAGTTTTTACTTTAATCGGAGCCCCGATCGAGAAAAGGAGCGAAAAAGAGCCAAAAACCCTAAAATTCAGCATTTTGTACTTGTGGCCTACCCCGTGGCTGGCGCCATAGACCCTGCCATGACGTGTCCAAGCTCAACTTCCCTCAACTTCCACGTTCCCCACTACTTCCACTAAGGCGCCTCATTTTGTGCTTGTGGCGGGCGCCATGGCCTTGTGGCGGGCGTCACAAGAGGAAAAGTTTTCCCTCCCATTTTCAAGTTGAAGGGCATCCTTGTCATTTCCATCTTTTTACTTGCTTATAAATAGAAACTCGAAATCACTTTTTCAATCATCCAAACTTAGAACAGAGGCAAACTCATAGCAACTTTGTTTCACTTAGGCATATATTCAGTATTTTAAAGTGGTAATCGCTTCGCATTGGAGTGTTACCACAATTGTGTAATAGAGTCTGTGATAGAGTCTGTAATCGAGTTTGGAGCACTTTGGAAAGAAGTTAATCCTGCCGCCATTTTCATTTCCGCTTTGCAATTTACTCAACCCTCTGATTGGAGCAGGTTTTTATTACTTGTCTTTATCTTATTTATTTTCCCGCACTCGCTTTACTTTTATTTATTTCCCCGCACTCGCTTTACTTTTATTTATTTCCTCGCACTCGCTTTACTTTTATTTATTTCCTCGCACTCGCTTTACTTTTATTTATTTCCTCGCACTCGCTTTGAATTATTTATTTTTCGCACTCGCACTACTTTTATTTACTTTAATGCACTTTTACTTTACCATGTCTAACTAAATCTATAAAGTTAGAATGTAAGGATTGTAATTAAACCGATAATCCGTACAATTGTTCGTAAAAGCACTTAAGGGCTATTTTAACTTTCAACATAAGTTTTCCCGCACTTCAATTCCGTTGGGTAAGATCGAAAGCCGTCCAACGTCTATCTAAACTTAATTGTTTTTAACTATTTCAAAAACAGTGAAAGCGCTTTGTTTAGTTCATTAGGAGTTTTTAATTTAAGAAGAAAAAGGATTTTAAAACTATTTTTGGACGCGTTTATAAGTTTAGAGTCTGGTTCGTAAGAACCTCTTTTGGTTAAGAAATCCAGGTTATAATACTTTTCAACTTAGTCAAGATACTATATTTCTTAAAAATAGGTTTACTACTCTAACGCAATGCGTGCCTTTTTATAAGTGACAATAAGAGGGTTTGATTAGGGAGTACAACTCAGTTCTGAATGCGCGAAAGCGACAGTTCCCGTTAAATTAGTTCTTTTCACAGTAGGAAACATTGCCCATAAGTAATTCTATTAGCAAGTACTTGGATTATTAATTGATTACATGAATTACATTCGACCCTGTCTTTATTAATTAAATTTATTTCAATACCTTAATTTTCATTGCACACTCCAAAAAAACCTATTTTGATTGCCTTTGATAAACACCATAACAATAGATAATGTTAGATTGACACTTGGTCTCTGTGGATTTGATAATCTTTTATATTACTCTGACGCGTTCGTATACTTGCGAAACACCGCATCAAGTTTTTGGCGCCGTTGTCGGGGACCAATTTCGTCAAATTTCATTTTCTTGTTGTTATATCGTTTAGACTTAGGCTATTTCCCGCCGGTCAATGCGAAGAACTTGCAGCACTGGAAGTTTAAGCTTAGTATACCCTCTGGCAGAACCTGAACGTTACGCTCACACACGTTTATTCTTTCATAGAATTAAGAGAGCTATGGCCGAAGATCAAAACGAAAGACCTCTTAAGGATTTCGCTCAACCATTAAATGAAGAACCTAGTTCTAGTATAGTAAACCCAACCATCCCAGCTAATAATTTTGAACTTAAACCATCCCTGTTGCAACTAGTGCAACAGAGACAATTCGCAGGTCTCACTACTGAGAACCCAAACCAACATTTAAAAATATTTCTTCAATTAGCAGACACTTTTAAAACCAATGGAGCTTCTCCTGAGGCAATACGTCTAAGATTATTCCCTTTTTCCCTCAGAGATAAAGCCCTATCATGGTTAGATTCCCTTCCACCCAATTCCATTACGACTTGGGATAACCTTAGAAGAGTATTTCTTGCTAGATATTTTCCCCCAAGTAAAACCGCCGTTCTTCGAAACCATATAACTAGATTTACCCAAAACCAAGGAGAATCGTTGTTCGAAGCTTGGGAGAGATATAAAGAGTTGTTACGAGCATGCCCACATCATGGTTTAGAAAATTGGTTAATCATTCAAACCTTTTATAATGGACTTCACTATAACACAAAGATGACCATCGACGCTGCCGTAGGAGGTGCTCTGATGAACAAACCTTATCCTGAAGCTAGTGCCGTCATCGAAGATATGGCTCAAAACCATCAATCATGGGGAGTCGAACGAGCCACAGTTGAGAAGAAGGAAGCCCAAGGAGGAGTGCATGAACTAAGCTCTATAGACATGATGCAAGCTAAAATGGACGCATTAGCCCTTAAGGTCGAGCATATGTGCATAAACCCGAATACTGTAGCCACAGTTTCGTCGGATTGTGAGATATGTGGAACCAAAGGACACCAATCTGCAGAATGCAGTCTATTAAACAAAACCCACTTCGAGCAAGTGAACTACACCCGAGGGAACCCATACTCGAATACCTATAACCCTGGATGGAGGAATCATCCTAACTTCTCCTATAAAAACAATAACCCAATCCAAAATAATGCACCTCCGAGACCTAGTTATCAAGCCCCTAGATCAAATCAACCTATGCAACATGTGCCACCAAAGCCGAGCCTTGAGAAAATTATGGAAAATTTTATCACCGCTCAAACCCAACAAAACTAGGAGTTCATGAACCAAAACATTCATGTTAATGAATTGATTACCTAGTTAGGAACCAAGGTTGACCAAATAGTTACTCATACTAAGATGCTTGAAACCCAGATCTCTCAGGTAGCTTTAAACCAAGCCCCTCAGACTACACCTGGAGGACAATTCCCTGGACAACCTCAACAAAATCCGAGAGGACAAGCCAATGCCATTACCCTACGAAGTGGGAACGCTTATGATGAGCCACCAAACCCTAGATTGAGTGAATCCGAAACTTCTAAGGAATGTACCAAACTCGCGGACGAAGTAAAGGAACCATAGGAATCTGAAAACCTGAAAGGCCGAGAAAAAGGAGAAGAACCTAAAGATAAAACTTACGTACCACCCCCGCCATATAAACCACCTATACCATATCCGCAAAGACTCAAACAAACCCAGATCAATAAACAGTATCAAAAATTTATTAAATTTATAGAAAAACTTCATGTAGAAATCCTTTTCACAGAAGCCATCACCCAAATACCTTCTTATGCAAAGTTTCTCAAAGACATCCTTACCAACAAACGTAGACTTGACGATCCGAAGCCTTTGGAATGTAATGCTATTTCCGAGGACAAATTAGCAAAGAAAGATAAAGATCTTGGAAATTTCTCCATTCCTTGCCTTTTGGGTAATCATGTCATCGAAAAAGCTTTTCTAGACTTAGGGGCTAGTGTGAGCTTAATGCCTTTAGCAGTTTATGAGAGGTTAAACTTAGGAGAATTACAACCCACTAAGATGTCACTTCAGTTAGCCGATAGATCTGTTAAGTATCCGATAGGCATTTTAGAAGATGTTCCTGTTAGGATGGGTCAATTATTTATCCCTACTGACTTTGTTGTCATGGACATCAAAGAGGACAATGATATACCAATCATTCTAGGTAGACCATTCTTATCGACTTCAGGAGCCATAATAGATGTCAAGAAAGGAAAGTTGACATTTGAGGTAGGTGACGAGAAAATAGAATTTATACTTTCGAAATTTCTTATGGCACCTGTGATGGGAGACTCGTGTTATGCCTTAGATATCATTGATGAATGTGTTAGAGAATTAGAACAAAAAGAAATTATAAAAACAATTAAGTTACCATCAACTCTCATATGGGAAGATGATGACTTTAAGAAACCCTACATCGATGATAACCTTTACGAATGTTTATCCCTTACTCCAGATCCTATGCCATGCCCTAAGAAACCAACCTTAGAACTTAAGGAACTGCCTAAGAACCTGAGATATGAGTTCCTCGATGAAAAGATGAACCGTCCAGTTATAGTCAGTGCTACCTTGAGCCTAGAGGAAACGAACCAACTTTTAGACGTTTTACGAAGATATCCCTCAGCCTTAGGATATAATATCTCTGACCTGAAAGGTATAAGCCCATCCGTATGCATGCATCGGATTTCGCTCGAAGAAGATTCAAAACCCTCTAGGGAACATCAGAGAAGAATAAACCCTATAATGAGTGATGTCGTTAAAAAGGAAGTTCTTAAGTTACTTGAGGCAGGAATCATCTATCAGATCTCGGATAGTAAGTGGGTGAGCCCTGTGCATGTAGTACCTTAAAAGGGAGGCATCACAGTCGTGCAAAACGATAAAGGCGAACATGTAGCAAAACGTTTAGAAGGAGGATGGCGGATGTGTATAGATTATAGAAAATTTAATAAAGCAACTAGGAAAGATCATTTCCCTTTACCATTTATAAACCAAATGTTGGAGCGTCTAGCCAGACACTCTTACTTCTGCTATCCAGATGGATACTCTGGAATCTTCCAAATACCTATCCACCCCGAAGATCAAGAAAAAACTACCTTTACATGCCCTTATGGAACTTTTGCCTACAGACGAATGCCATTCGGCCTTTGTAATGCCCTAGCCACTTTCCAACGCTGCATGATGTCAAACTTTTGCCTACAGATCATGGAAGTGTTTATGGATGTTTTCTCGGTTTGCGGATTTGATTTCCAAAATTGTCTTGCTAACCTTGAGAAAATCCTGGAGAGATGTGTGGAGGTGAACCTCGTGCTAAACTGGGAAAAGTGTCATTTCATGGTAACCGAAGGAATAGTTTTAGGACATATAGTTTCCGAAAAAGGTATAGAGGTAGATAAAGCTAAAATAGAAGTTATAGAAAACCTAAAACCCCCAAAAACCATCAGAGAAGTCCGAAGCTTCCTTGGACACGCTGGATTCTACCGGCGTTTTATTAAGGACTTCTCCAAAATAAGTAAACCTTTAACTGGACTTTTAATGAAAGATGCTGAATTCATTTTTGATGAAAGATGTAATGACGCATTTAATCTTTTAAAGCAAGCATTAGTATCCGCACCCATTATGAAACCACCTGATTGGTCAGAACCTTTTGAAATAATGTGCGATGCTAGTGATTACGCAGTTGGAGCCGTTTTAGGACAAAGGAAAGATAAAAAATTACATGCCATTTATTATGCCAGTAGAACCCTAGATGCTGCCCAACTTAACTATGCAACAACTGAAAAAGAATTACTCGCTGTAGTTTTCGCTATAGACAAATTTAGATCTTATCTAGTAGGAGCAAATATTATAGTTTACACCGATCATGCTGCCATTCGTTACCTATTAAGTAAAAAAGATGCCAAGCCCAGATTACTCCGATGGATTCTATTACTACAAGACTTCGATTTAGACATAAGAGATAAAAAAGGCACTGAAAATGTAGTAGTCGATCACCTTTCTAGGTTAGAACATCTAAAACCTGAACTAGTACCCATAAATGATGATTTTGCCTATGATAGACTGATCGCTAGAGTAGAAACCATTGAAGATAATAACCTAGATCCTTATGAGCACTCCCAAAATTCCTTAGCAATAAGTAACGTACCCTGGTATGCAGACTTCGTTAATTACCTAGCTGCTGATATAATACCCCCTGATCTTGACTACCACCGCAAGAAGAAATTCTTCCACGATGTGAGAAACTTCTATTGGGACGAACCGCTCCTTTTCAAAAGGGGTAAAGATGGCATTTTTCGCCGTTGCGTTCCGGAAGAAGAGGTAAATAATATTATCGAGCATTGTCATTCTGCACCTTATGGTGGACATGCGAGCACATCTAAGACATACGCCAAGATTCTTCAAGCTGGCCTATTCTGGCCTACCATGTGGCGAGATGTCTATGCTTGCATTGTCAAGTGTGATAGATGCCAACGCACTGGAAACATTTCAAGGCGTGATGAAATGCCTCTAAGAAACATTCAGGAAGTAGAACTCTTTGACGTATGGGGTATAGATTTCATGGGACCTTTTCCACCATCCTTAGGAAACAGGTATATCTTAGTAGCTGTAGACTATGTGTCTAAGTGGATTGAAGCTATAGCTGCATCCACAAACGACACTAGGGTAGTAATCAAACTATTTAAAAACTATATATTCCCTAGATTTGGAACACCACGTTTAGTCAAAAGCAATGGAGGATCACAATTTATATCGAGAATATTTGACAAACTTTTAAGAAAATATGGAGTTAGGCATAGAGTAGCAACACCATACCACCCACAAACTAGTGGCCAAGTAGAAGTATCTAATAAGGAGATAAAACAAATCCTAGAGAAAATTGTTTCTATTTCTAGGAGAGACTGGTCTCAGAAGCTTCAAGAAGCATTATGGGTCTATAGAACCGCTTTCAAAACCCCTATGGGAACTACTCCTTATCAACTAGTTTATGGAAAATTTTGTCACTTACCGTTCGAATTAGAGCATAAGGCCTATTGGGCCATTAAAACTTTGAATTTAGACTACCTAGCCGCTGGAGAAAAGCGTACCCTAGACATTCATAAATTAGAAGAACTTAGGCAATCGGCCTACGAGAATGCAAAAATATATAAAGAGAGGACAAAAGCCTATCACGACAAAAGAATAATAAAGAAAAATTTCAATATAGGCGATCCTGTTCTCCTTTTTAACTCTAGGTTACGACTCTTCCCTGGAAAGCTACGTTCAAGATGGACTGGTCCTTTCGAAGTATCCAAGATTCTGAGGTCCGGAGCCGTAGAAATCAAGAACGATACCTGTAGTTCATTCATTGTAAATGGACAAAGACTGAAGCTCTACGAAGGAGGAGACATTCCAGCATACTACTCCAGCCACACCCTGATTGATCCACCGATTCCTACTACTACAAGTGTGTAAATTCTAATCGTCAAGCTATTGACGTTAAACAAGCACTGCGTGTGAGGCAACCCATGGTTTTTCTTTCATTTAACTTTTTCGCATTTATTTAATTTTATTTTTGTTTTATCTTATCATATTTTGCATTAAGACTAAGATTTGAATGGTTTGCATTTTCAGGATCACTTTCTTAACTTTTACAGGATGCAGGATTTCGATGACATGCACGTGGCCTATAGAGATATTGCTCAGAGGGAGCGCCACATCGCTCTGTATAAACGCCCTATGGCACCCACACGTTATCCTGATCATCATTGTATGGAGGCACTGGGTATCGAGCCGAGTATCCGATTCCTTAGCCACCAACTTCACTGGGACGAGTTTGTTGATGACTTGAGTAACACCTACAGGAACCTGACTTTGGAGTTCCTGAGTTCATTCGACTATGACCCATATTCTGGACCAAATGGGTATGCTGCTTTCAGGCTTTTCGGAGTTGAGTACTCTTTCAGCCAGAAAGAGTTCGGCGACAATTTGGGCTTCCATACCACTCCTGATGTTATCCCGGAGACACCTATGGGATATTTTCTGGGTAAGGAGGTTGAGAAGTTTTGGAGTGATATATCGGGAGGCAGAAGTCAGGATCCATCTACATAACTGTCTCATGTTATACATAACCCATCCTTCAGATACTTTCAGATGATATTAGCACATTCCTTCCTGAGAAAACCGGATGCAGAGACACTACTGAGTGAAAAGGAGATCTTCCTATTATTTTGTGCATCCCAGTCTCGCCCAGTAGCACGTGGGAACTTTTTATTATACATTCTCAGCGGTATCTCCAGATCTACCGAAGGAGTCATCCATGTTGGCGGAATCATCACGCAGATCGCTGTCGCCTTAGGTTTGTCTCACAAGCTGTTACATCTTCGGACCTACTGTGGGTACACTACCATGGACATCGACTTCTGTTTGACCAGAGGGTTGATGAGGAGAGCCTCTTTCCACCCATGTCAGTTCTGACTGCTAGTCGACAGCGAGGCTATCCATTACTTCACCCTGCCAGATCCTATGATGACCAGTGTGCACGATCCAGCGAATTGGAGTTATGCTCTAGAGGGCCAGGGAGAGACCGTTGAGGAACCGAGATCACCGCCCATTGGTGAATACACGCCAACCTAAAATTTCTAAGAGACATGAAATTGTGTCGTTCGAGGAGAGAAGGAGGGTATATGCTTATGGTTCATGTTGTAGCCATCTCGTCTGTTGTTTTGCCGTGCACTAGACGTATAGATGTACGAGATGAGAGGAATTGGACCTACGCTTTAGATGCCCCACCTGTTTTGGGTCCTCTTCCTCCTAACATTCCTGATGAGATGGGACATGACACTGATGATGAATATGATCGGAGAGAGAGATCTCCCGAACCCCATGTGTCCCCCCATCATCCTTTACCACCATACACCGCACCATCTTCTTCTTCTGCAGGTATCACTCCTGGCTTCTATATTACAGAGGAGATGTGGCGTGACCACATGGCTAAAGAGCAAAGGCGTGACGACCTACTCTCTACCATCCAGCAACAAATGGCGGATAACATGAGCTTCATGCAAGAGTCGCAACGGAGGACAGACAGGTCCTACGACACTGTTTTACAGTCCCTGCAAACGATCACAGATACACAAGCCCGTCAGCAAAACTACCACCAGAGACACATGGCAATCATTGAAGCCACTCAAGTTTCCATTATAGGTAACCTTCGAGAGGTAAGGGCCGCTCAGAATGCCCTGCAGGCGAGGATGGATCAGAGAGATCGTCGTCGTACCCGATCTCGTCGTCCACCTCAGGATGGCGAGGGAACTAGTGGTCAGCAATAGGTTATCAGGTAACTCTTCCCTTATCTTATTTCGAAACATTGGGGACAATGTTCGATTTAAGTGTGGGAGGAGACTCTATCTTCTTTTCTTTATTACTTTTCTTCTTTATTGCTTTTCTCGTTTTTTTTCCTATATCATGTTTTCTTTGCTGTTTTAGATAGTTTATTTATTGTTATTTCCTTTTAGTTGTTTATTTCGCTTTTTAGTATAATGCATGAGTTTGACGAGTCACCAAATATAGTATATTTTTAGTACAATCCTACCTCCCCATACCTTTAGCCCCACCAAAAAAAAAATTGCAAAAGAAAATAGTGTTATTCCGAGTAAGGATGCGGTGACTTGGGAGAACTTTGCGAAACATCAGTATTATTTTAGCACCATAGACTTTGTAAATATAGGAACCACTCCCGAAACCCCATATACCATGGCCTTAATCATCATTTTCCGTATAAGTCCTCAGTAGTTTATCTCAGCAATCAGCTCCGGCCTACGCATCCTTTACGTAGGGGACCAAAGCAAATAAGTGAATGATCCAGAAAAAAAAAAAAAAATAAGAAAGCAAAAAAAGGCAACTCCAGTATAGGTAACCCTCACAAAGTCATTTAACCCAAAGAATTGTAAAAAATTTCTACAAAAAGAAAAAGAAAAAGAAAAAAAGAAAAAACTTACCCACTGTTGGTTGGTCCAGAGGTATCCGGCACTGAACTCGGTAGGGAAGATTACGATCTGATCCCCCACAACTACAATTGGGTCCAATAAAAGGGTTTACACATAATTATGTGCCAGAAATCCCATGCTCAGATCATAATCACTAACAGGCCACTCTACTATGAAGCATGTACGGATAACGGGCTTAATGTGGTTGCGCCTGAATGAAAAGGACACAAAAAGAGATGAAGAGGCAGGCCTAGGTATTGTGGGATAATATGGGTTGGTTAATATAGGAATGAAGTTTATGTCCGTATTTGCGGATCAGTGTCATCATGATACCCTTAGTTCACTCAGTTAGTATCTATCACTGCATCCCGACATGAACTTAGAATTTTTACCAAAGCACTCGTTTACACAGATTTTCTTTTATGAGCTTCTTAATGTTTTGCTTGCAGGCAAGCAAAGGTTTAAGTGTGGGAGAGTTTGATAACACTGAAATTTACCGTATTTTCGACTCCGATTTCACAGGCATTCTAGTTGTTTTATTATTATTTTGTTGTGTTATTGCTATGTTTTCCTTTGTTTTCAGGTTTTTACTTTAATCGGAGCCCCGATCGAGAAAAGGAGCGAAAAAGAGCCAAAAACCCTAAAATTCAGCATTTTGTACTTGTGGCCTACCCCATGGTTGGCGCCATAGACCCTGCCATGACGTGTCCAAGCTCAACTTCCCTCAACTTCCATGTTCCCCACTACTTCCACTAAGGCGCCTCATTTTGTGCTTGTGGCGGGCGCCATAGCCTTGTGGCGGGCGTCACAAGAGGAAAAGTTTTCCCTAACATTTTCAAGTTGAAGGGCATCCTTGTCATTTCCATCTTTTTACTTGCTTATAAATAGAAACTCAAAATCACTTTTTCAATCATCCAAACTTAGAACAGAGGCAAACTCAGAGCAACTTTGTTTCACTTAGGCATATATTCAGTATTTTAAAGTGGTAATCGCTTCGCATTGGAGTGTTACCACAATTGTGTAATAGAGTCTGTGATAGAGTCTGTAATCGAGTTTGGAGCATTTTGGGAGGAAGTTAATCCTGCCGCCATTTTCATTTCCGCTTTGCAATTTACTCAACCCTCGCATTGGAGCAGGTTTTTATTACTTGTCTTTATCTTATTTATTTTCTTGCACTCGCTTTACTTTTATTTATTTCCTCGCACTCGCTTTACTTTTATTTATTTCCTCGCACTCGCTTTACTTTTATTTATTTCCTCGCACTCGCTTTACTTTTATTTATTTCCTCGTACTCGCTTTAAATTATTTATTTTCCGCACTCGCGCTACTTTTA
Source organism: Lathyrus oleraceus (assembly GCF_024323335.1). Classification (NCBI taxonomy): domain Eukaryota; kingdom Viridiplantae; phylum Streptophyta; class Magnoliopsida; order Fabales; family Fabaceae; genus Lathyrus; species Lathyrus oleraceus. The sequence continues at coordinate 181,145,023 of NC_066581.1, forward strand.
TTTACTTTAATGCACTTTTACTTTACCATGTCTAACTAAATCTATAAGGTTAGAATGTAAGGATCGTAATTAAACCGATAATCCGTACAATTGTTCGTAGAAGCACTTAAGGGCTATTTTAACTTTCAACATAAGTTTTCCCGCACTTCAATTCCGTTGGGTAAGATCGAAAGTCGTCCAACGTCTATCTAAACTTAATTGTTTTTAACTATTTCAAAAACGGAGAAAGCGCTTTGTTTAGTTCATTAGGAGTTTTTAATTTAAGAAGAAAAGAGATTTTAAAACTATTTTCGGACGCGTTTATAAGTTTAAAGTCTGGTTCGTAAGAACCTCTTTTGGTTAAGAAGTCCAGGTTATAATACTTTTCAACTTAGTCAAGATACTATATTTCTTAAAAATAGGTTTACTACTCTAACGCAATGCGCGCCTTTTTATAAGTGACAATAAGAGGGTTTGATTAGGGAGTACAACTCGGTTCTGAATACGTGAAAGCGACAGTTCCCGTTAAATTAGTTCTTTTCAAAGTAGGAAACATTGCCCATAAGTAATTCTATTAGCAAGTACTTGGATTATTAATTTATTACGTGAATTACATTCGACCCTATCTTTATTAATTAAATTTATTTCAATACCTTACTTTTCATTGCACACTCCAAAAACACCTATTTTGATTGCCTTTGATAAACACCATAACAATAGATAACGTTAGATTGACACTTGGTCTCTGTGGATTCGATAATCTTTTATATTACTCTGACGCATTCGTATACTTGCGAAACACCCCATCAGTAGTACCGAATATTCGTGTATTGTTCGTTGGACCTGTTTGTGTTAGAAATGTCTGTTTGTCAGCATTCATCATACATAAACCATGCATATATGCATAGTGATAACATTCAACTATTCATGTCGCATTATTTGCCATATATCTTTGTTTGTTATTTCTTGTTTGAGGGTATTATGTTTCCCCAAGCAGATGTTGGTGATTGATCTCTCCATATAGAGTCAGCCCCATAAGCAGAAAGCGTTTATCCTTTCCTCCATAGTCCCCACAGAGTTATGTCCTCGTGGATGACGGTTTTTTCTGTTTCCTCCCAACACATATATTGGGATGGAATTCCCCATTGAGTTATATCCTCATAGGGACAAGTCATGTTTCATTGTGCCTATCTAGTTCGATCCTAGATTGACCTCTTGTGTCTGCTTCCTGCACTTCCCTGTGGTCTAGATGAATAGTTGCTCATTAACTAGTAATTATCCAACTTTTCCGCGACAGGGTCTGTGGCCTTCTACCCTCGTACCGATATTTATAAGTCCAATTTCTTTGGTTTTTTACCCTCATACCGGTAGTTGTGAATCCTATTTTTATCCCCTGGCAGAGTTAACTTTTCTGTTCATCCTAACCGATAACAATTACTTTTCCGCGGTTTTCTACCCAGTATCCAGTAGATGTAATTCCCTCCTTGACTGTTATCTTTATCCAATATTCGGTATTGATATCCCTTCACCCTTTTTGAGCATATCTCCCAGTAACCGGTGATATGTCTCCTGGATCATTGCCTTTGTCAATGTATCCCGAGTGAGTCATCTCTCATTTACCCTTTGTTGGTAATGATTGTTTCTCCCCTGGATTGGTCATCATTATGTACCTAGTATTCGGTATCCCCGTGTCCTTTCTTTTCGGTCGATTTATCCTTTATTAACCCAGTAACTGGTTGTGGATAATCTTCCATGCGAGTCTGTTATCTACGTTCTGACGGTAATAGATAATATATCTCATGCACTCTTTGGTCAAAGCCTTTTGTTCTTCCCCAGTCGAGTAAGATTTGTATCCCTTTTTATGGAATAGAATGTCCATCCTATAATCGAGTTTGCTTTTAGCCCTCTTTTGGATGATGAATGTCTTGGTAATGTTTCCCAATTCATGCTTTGGTTGGTCACCTATTATATGCCCATTAACCGGTATCCCTGGTGTTCCTTCCTCCCTGCTCCCTATGATGACTTTTTGTCCCTTGTGGAGTCAGATTTTCCTGAGCTGAAGTATACCTTTTTAGGCCTTCCTCAGATGATTTCAGATGTTTGATATCTCTCACCTTTATACTGGTCTTAGATATTCATTCTTCCCGAGCATGTTGTTCTCTCACCCTTATAACGGTGTTCAAATCGCATGCCTCTTTGAGTTTATTACCCAGTAACTGGTAATACTTCTCGTTGCTTCCCTAGAGGAGTCTTGTTTGGGTGCTTCCCTAGCGAAGTCCCTTAGTGGATTCTCCCAGCCTGAGTCCGGATTTTTATCCGAAGTATCCGTTACGGATAATTTTTGCTGTATTGAAATATTCCCCAATACATGCATCTTTGAGTCAGCTCGAGTCCTTCCATTGATTTATTTCATGGATTTCCTCCGTGTCTCTCAGCAAGTTTCAAGTCGTGACCTGCTCACGCATTTTTACCCCTTTACTCCATAGTAAAGTCCTTAGAGTCTCTGTCCCATTTATGAGTATGTTACTCCAGTGGATTTTCAATTATTCCTGATTTCTTTCTTTCATTGTGGACACATATCCCCACAAAGTGTTACCATTTGCATACATACATTTGCATCATGAGGTCTCTTAGGGACCAAAATTCGTCTCTTTATAATTATTTAAGCCCATTCTACCTCGTCGAGACGAAGATTTTAACCTTCACTTCTCCGGCTAGAATGACCTTAAATAGGGGCATCTGTAAGACCCTAATTTTGTCCCTAAGATCCCTCATGGCATCATAACATTGCATTTGCAAAGCCTCAAGGATCATAAGCATATTGGTTCCCCTTGCCTTTGGGTGGGACCTCTTATGAGTGGTTTGAGATCACCAAGCATGCTTGAATTGTATATTATTGCTTTTCTCATTTTATTCACTAACCAAAAGCACAAAAATATGTCACTAACATCTTTTGTTTGTAGCTTGAGCAGTCACAAGATCTAAAAGCTTCTAGGTGATCCTTTGTGCAATGATATGGCCAAGAGAAGATGAAGGCAAGCATGGAAATGGTTCCCAAAGCTCTCATCCATCAAATATGCCTCCCTAGTATCTCAATTCCTCATTTTGATCAAAGAAACTCAAAGGGTTTGAGGTTTGTTTCTCAAGGAAACCCTAATTCATCTGTTCATCAATCGTGCCTTGCTCATGAAGCAACCTCAACCCATGGTCAAATACAATCAAGGGAAGTTCTTTAATTCATCATTTCATGCATATTTGAACTTATTTAAGTGCTCTCAATCATCAATTCATCAATATATGAGTTGTGTACTTGAGAAGTTGATCAGTCAATTCATTTGACTATTTTGAAATGCACTAAGACCTAACATTTTGTGTATTGGTCAAATGGAGATGATCCCAAGATCAAAAATGTTCTTAAGGACAATATGAACAACTTTCATGTTCATAAAAATTTGATTTGAAGCATGGAAGGTCATCATCCATTCCAAGACATTATAGGTCATTTTGACTGAAACCCTAATTTTGGGTCAACTTCCCAAGAACATAACTCATTCATTTTTTATCATTTTTAGGTGGAATGTTATGTTGAGCAAAATTTCAAAATCTCAAACGAAATACATGTGATAATGCAAAACATTATAGGTCACCTTGGGCCAAATGCATTGAAATGGAAAAAAGTCCAACTTCAAGCGCCCATAACTTCTTCATCAAAAATCCAAATGATGCAAACTTTAAGTCCAAATTGATTGTCTTGAAAAGATCTACAAATTTCATGTTTAAGGTTTTATCATTTGGAGCTTGCATCGTTGAGACAGAAGGGCTTGAACATTGTCCAATTTGGAAACTTCACTTATGCATGTTTTGCACCCTACACTTTAAACTCAAAATTCACTAATTTCCAAGGCCCAATTGAAATTTTGATCAACATATCATGTGTTCCTTATGCAACAAGCTTTCTAACCATTACTCATGAGGTAGCATTTGGAGTTTGGAAGCACTATTTTTGAAGGCATGAAGATTAAATGCATTTTGTGAAATTCCATTCAAATTGCCGTGCATGAGCTGTTTATACTTGATGTACACGTCCATTTGCAATTCATATGCACTCAACAGCTTGTTTCAGTCTTTATTGGGCCTTCCACATGATCACACAAGCCCATCCAATGAGAAATCCATTTGCCATGCACACGTGTAAACTCATGCACTCAGCCATTTCCAGCTATAAATACATGTGCTATGCTTCATAATTAACCAACATAAGGGCCCCTGAAATGCTGCAAGAGTGAATCCTCAACCATACCAAAGGAACTAAGTTCATCTTTCTTCAAAAATTCAGATCTGAAATTCAATTGCATTTGGTTGAATTTCCAGATCAAAAGTTCCTAAACCTTCATCATTTGATCCACTGAAGTTCTGTTTTGCAAAAGGAACCAAGGAAAGGGACTCAAATCTTCATAATCCAAAGGTGTGGATCAATTGGTTTTTGCTTCGAATCTCTTTGTTCTTTGATCTATTGGCCTTGATATTGTGTTGTCTGAAGTCCTCTCTATAGAGGCATCATTATTGTATGCTTAATTGTTGAAATCGAGCAAGTCCAGTTGGACATCACCAAACTTCCATCTCTGAGATCTCTCTTAATAGGAATCTAGAGTCGAAGTGAGTGATATAGCAGTGATGTACATCACTTCACCTTTCGAACGGTGCCCGGATCGTCCATTTTAATGAACATTTGAATCTCTGCATTTTTTGAGCTTCGCCAAAGTTCACCTGAGAAGACGGTGGCACTGACCACCGTCTCATTGCCAGATTGCATGTGGACCGTTTGATCTGTTTCCCAGATTGAATCATGGCCTTTGTTTGTTATGACTTTTTTAAATGCATTGTGTGACGCGTTTGACTTGAGCCTTTGGTACGCGCGCGCTTCATGACCATCAGATTGGACACGTCAATTAATGAGGATCCATCCAAGCGTTGTGGTTTTTTCTGATTTTTATAATTTCCATTTTATTTGTTTTATTTCATTTAATTTCAAAAATTCATAACTCTTTCATTTTAATTCCAAAAAATATGGGACCAATTGCATTATTTCTATTTTTAATTCTAGTTTCTAAAAATGATTTTTAATATTTTGTATCTTATCATTTGATATTTTTTGTGAATTTTCTCTTTTCTGGTTATTTTTAATTCATTTTAAATAGTTTTTTATATTCAAAAAATACAAAAATATTTTCTCAACCTATTTGAATGATGATGGATCTATGAAAAATATTCTCATCAATTTTTTAATTGATTTGAGATTTATTTGAGATTTTAGTTCAATTAGGTTATTTTTATTCATTTTTAATTGATTAAAAATAGTTTCTGACTTTTAAAAATGCTGAAATTTTTTGTCAAACTTTGTTTGACCTTGTTGAAGTTGAGATTAATTAGTTGGACTTTTCAAGGTTGATTTGAAGTGATTTTGAAGTTTGACTTTCCTTTAATATTTTAATTCAAGTTTATTTTAATATTAAAAAATGCCAAAAATATTTTGTTCATTTCTTGACTTCCAATCTTCATCCCACTTCTGTTTTTGATTGTTTGACCATGATCCTCAATGTATTTGGTCAACTCTTAATAGATTGGTACATTCCATTTCATTCCATGCACTTTAATTCTTCATCTCCATTATTCATCTTCACCTTCTTCTTCTTCTTCTTTTTTTGGATCAATGAGTTAAAGGTTGATAAGTTAGCATTGATTAGGGAGGTTTAATCTTCCTTGATTCAAATCTAATTCATCTTGATCAATTGATCAAGTGAATGGCTTTGCATTAAGGATAGATTGCTTCCTAAACCATGCAAAGGACTTAAACCAATACAAGATCATTTCTCTTCTTCTTTTTGGCATCGCAAGTTGTTGGAACTTGGTTCACTAATCAAGACTTCTAACTTGTGTTGTTGCCTATATTATTATTGACTGGCCTCAGATAGTTGTGACTTCTACATAAGTCCAATTACGATTGCTTAACATAGCGCTAAATTTGCCTTATGGCACACTAACTACCAACACTAACCAATAACCATTAACATTTACTTCTTGCTCTTTACTTTTATGCAATTTATTATCCTTATACATATTATTCCTTTGCTTTTCCTTTTGCTCACTTGAGCACATGTTTATGTTAATGCAATTTTCCTTTTGCTCACTTGAGCACATAATTGTGTATATATCATTGTGTTTGTGTTTTGATTCTTGTTGACCAATTGCGAAAATGGACAAAAGGACTTAGATAATTAGGACCTTACCCAAGCTAGTGGAGTTTGAAGAGCAACTAGGCCTCATGCCTTTAGAGTGCTTAAAATGTCAAAGAGCAACTAGGCCTCATACCTTTAGAATGCTTAAAGCTTGAAGATGAACATTGAAAGGATTAAATTCTAAACTCCCTCTTGTCCATTCTTTCATTGCATTATGGAACTTTTTAATGTGTGTGTTCTTGTGCTAGGGATTCCAACATTGAGCCAAATTGAGGAACCATTTCCATGAGTTTCTAAGAGAGAGAGATCTAAAAGCCATTGGAAGATTCCTAGGAGCTTGTTGTGATTGTGTGCTTGCTTGCTTGAGTATTTGTTTATCTTGCTTATTCCAAAGGATGTGAGCTACTCGGATCATCAATATGATCTCAAGAGAGGAACTCCATCAGTGGTCTTGCTTCTTTTCCCTTATCTCTTGTATGCTTAGGACTTAGCCATTCTTATTCTTCCCTCCACTCTAACCCAAGCCAAAACTTTTGTGCAAACATTTAACACTTCTTTTCAAACATTAGAAATCTAAGCCTTATGCTTTTGATTTTCTAACTTCTTATCATAACACTTATTTTGAATTGAACTTCTAAGTCAACTTTGACCATATTTTTTACATACTTTTCATTGGTAAATATAACCAATTCAAATGCTTTTTGTGGTTTCAATGGCCACTTTCTAAATCAAATTTTTCATAACCTTTAGCTATTAGGTTTGAATTATCCTTGAGGTAAATGTAATACTCACCTATATCCTTAGTGATGGACAATGAGTCTTCCATGCTTATTATAGGGTTAACCCCTCTCTAGCATGTTTTGGGTGCTTTAAACCTTCCCATTGCATAACCAACCCCCTTACCCAGATCTCTGACATTTTTACTAGTTTTTGATTCGATAAAACTTTTAGGTTTTTGTTCGCTTTCTAACCATTCCTTTGGATAAATAGAAGTGCGGTGGCGACTCGACTTGTATGATTTACGTTAGATTTAGTCAATATCTCTAATGGTAACGAATACCCCGCTACAGGACCATAATAAGATACTTGGACCCCCCTGAGACCATTGAGACTTCTATACTTAGAAAATGAAGTCCAATTCTCAATCTTGCTTTGTGTGGGCTCCTTCTGTTAAGAAGTGATCGATCAAAACCTGATCTCCATATCACTAATGCAGTATGCAATGAGTATGACCTAATATGATGCTAATGAAGTGTAAAACATAATCCCATGCTTCCAGGAAAAATGAAGGGTAAATTCTGGGGTATTACAGTTGGCCCTATTCAATCAACTGGAAACCCGAAAGGAAGATAGCAACGGCTTTCGCACTTTCGAGGTATCAAGTGATTGAATACGATAAAAGCCCGAAAATTTACACTGAAGTGAAAAAATGAAGTAACAATGCCTGTCAGAACCGGCCAAGAGGTGGTCTTGAAACAGAATCAATCTGGTACGGTGAGAGTCGGTGTGAACACCGAAACAAGGAATGTTAGCCTGAATACCAAAATAAATGGTAACACAGAAATAACCATTGCCTAAATGCCGCTCATCAATCTGAATACTGGAAATGACTTCGATCTGAGCATCGGACGATACTTGAGTATCAAACATCGGTCTGAACACCGAGAAACTGGCCTGAGTGCCACTTCGGTCTGAATATCAGAAAACTGGCCTGAATGCCACAAGTTGCATCGACCTGCACGTCGGAAACTTCTTCTGTCTGATGATCGGAAAACTGGCCTGAATGCCACTTCCGTGTGAATACCGGAAACTTGGCCTGAATGCCACAAGTTGCGTCGACCTGAACGTCGAAAACTTCTTCGATCTAAACATTGGAAAACTGGCCTGAATGCCACTTCGGTCTGAATACCGGAAACTTTCATGCCTGTCAGCATCGGCAGAAATAGGGAAAATGATAATTGAGGTGGCGCATGGGCCAACGACCCCTGCTGGGAATAATAAAGATAAGTCACGAACAATCTTTAGTCTGAGTACTGGAATCAACTTCTGACTTATCACTTGGGATACGAGAATGCCTTATGCTTTACATGCGTATGTTTGAATTTTTCAATGGCGTAATGCTCCATGAAAATGGAAATGCTACGCAATTTGGGAGGATGCAATGCAATATGATTCTACATGCAGGGATGCGAAATGCTTGATTAGAGAGAACGCCAAGCTGAGGCAAGGAATTCTGCTAGGAAAATGATCACAATCTTTTGGACCCTGGCAAGGCTGTTGGAGATGCACAGCATAAAGAACTCTATGGGGAAATGACCCGCCACACGATGTTCTGGCAAATAACAAAATACCGAGGCTCTAACTAGGTAGAGAATGGCACTGAAAACTTGTTGCTGAGGAAGGCGACAGTGGTTCTGGGAATCATAATCTGCGAGAGAGACGACTCAGCAGGGGAAGCAAACACCGATACGGTACCGAGATTCTGCTTCAAGGAAAGAGACCATGGGTCTAGCGTCGAGATTATCGATCTGGCATCGAACTCTGAGGAGCAGCCGCTTCTGCTGGGAAGATACAGTCTGGCATTGTCAACTCCGCTGGGGATATACAGTCTGACACTGTCAACTCCGCTGGGGATATACAGTCCGACACTGTCGACTCCGCTGGTGAATGTTGTAAGACCCCAATTTTGTCCTTAAGATCCCTCATGGCATCATAACATTACATTTTGCAAAGCCTCAAGGATCACATGCATCTTGGTTCCCTTTGCCTTTGGATGGGACTCACTGTGAGTGGTTTGAGATCACCAAGCATGCTTGAATTGTATATTATTGCTTTTCTAACCAAAAGCACAAAAATATGTCACTAACATTTCTTATTTGTAGCTTGAGCAATCACAAGGTCAAAAGCTTCTAGGTGATCCCTTGTGAAAAGATATGGCCAAGAGAAGATGAAAACAAGCATGGTAATGGTTCCCAAAGCTCTCATCCATCAAATATGCCTCCCTAGTCTCTCAATTCATCATTTTGATCAAAGCGTTTGAGTTTTGTTTCTCAAGGAAACCCTAATTCATTTGTGTACCAACTGTGCCTTGCTCATGAAGCAACCTCAGCCCATAGTTAAATACAATCAAGGGAAGTTCTTTAATTCATCATTTCATGCATATTTGAACTTATTTGAGTGCCCTCAATCATCAATTCATCAAGATATGAGTTGTGTACTTGAGAAGTTGATCAGTCAATTCATCTGACTATTTTGAAATGCACTGAGACCTAACTTTTTATGTGTTGGTCAAATGAAGGTGATCCCAAAAGACAAAATGATATTAAGGACAATACGAACAACTTTCATGTTCATCAAAAATTTATTTGAAGCTTGGAAGCTCATCATCCATTCCAAGACATTATAGGTCATTTTGACTGAAACCCTAATTTTGGGTCAACTTCCCAAGAACATAACTCATTCATTTTTTATGATTTTGAGGTGGGATAAAATGCATTGGAAGTTTTAAGATGTCTACTTCAAATGTTATGTTGAACAAAATTTCAAAATCTCAAAGGAAATACATGTGATAATGCAAGACATTATAGGTCACTTTGGACCAAATGCATTGAAAGGCAAAAAAGTCCAACTTCAAGTGCCCATAACTTCTTCATAAAAAATCCAAATGATGAAAAATTTACGTCCTATTTGATTAGCCTGAAAATATCTACAACTTTGATGTTGGAGGTTTTATCATTTGGAGCTTTCATCATTGAAACAGAAGGGCTTGAACATTGGCCAAATTTGGAAACTTCACTTTTACATGTTTTGCACCTTACACTTTAAACTCAAAATTCACTAATTTCCACACTTCAAATGAGTTTTGGTACAACATAACATATGTTCCTTATGTCAAAACCTTTCCAACCATTACCCACATGCCTATGTTTCAATTTTTCAAGTGGCATTTTCGAAGAGGTGAAGTTTTAGGCATAATTATGCATAACATGTTGAAACTCATTATACAAGCTTATGCATTGCCAATTACACGTCCATTTCAAGTTGTTTGGTCATCAGCATGCAAATGCAATTGAATTTGGGCCTTCTACATGATCATGCAAGCCCGTGCAAGGAAGATCCACTTGCCATGCACACGAGGAAACTCACTTGCTCAGCCAATTCCATCTATAAATAGAGGTGCATACCTCCATCAAATCACAACCTGAAGGTGCCTGATATGCTGCACAATTGAATCCATAGCCATTACCAAAGGAACTAGTTCACATTTCATAAAAATTTCAGATCTGAAATTCAACTAAATTTGGTTGAATCTTTAGATCTAAAGTTCCTAGACCTTCATCATATGATCCATTGAACTTCTGTTTTGCAAAAGGAAGCAAGGAAAGTAGCTCAAATCTTCACAATCCAAAGGTATGGTTCAACTGATTTTTAGTTCGAATCTCCTTGTTACATGATCTATTTGCCTGGCCAATGTGCTTTCTGAAGTCCTCACTTGAGAGGCAAGCCAGTGGTGGCTTTGATTTTGTGTTTTGATGAACTGCAATTGATGTACCTGAATCTTCCAGCTCAAATTTCTTATTCCATAGAAAGCTTGAGTACAATTCAAGGTTACAGGGGTGGTGTACATCACCCCAGCTTCATTTTGGTATATGGATCGTGCATTTTAATGAAGGTTTGAAAACCTGCATATTCTGGCCGGAGCGGTGAGTCTCACCGGAGAAGACGGTGGTTTCCACCACCATCCCCACGTGAATGAGCTCTGGACCATTGGATCTTATTTCCAGATTTAATCCCAGCCTTTGGATGTTATGACTTTTAATAATGCCTTGTGTGACGCGTTTGACTGGAGACCACCATGAGCGTGCGCATGTAGAGCGTTTGATCAGCCACATCAATTAATGATTCTGATTTTATTTCTTTTATTTCCATTATTTTCAAAAATTCATAACTCTTTCATTTTTAATCCAAAAATATGGGACCAATTGAATTCTTCTCCATTTAAATTCTAATTTCTAAAAATGATTTTTAATATTTTTTTATTTTGTCATTTGATATTTTTTGTGAATTTTCTCTTTTCTTGTTATTTTTAATTCATTTTAAATAGTTTTCAATGTTCAAAAAATACAAAAATATTTTCTCATCCTATTTGAATGATGATGGATCTATGAAAAATATTCTCATCAATTTTTTAATTGAGTTGAGATTTATTTGAGATTTTAGTTCAATTAGGTTATTTTTATTCATTTTTAATTGATTAAAAATAGTTTCTGACTTTTAAAAATGCTGAAATTTTTTGTCAAACTTTGTTTGACCTTGTTGAAGTTGAGATTAATTAGTTGGACTTTTCAAGGTTGATTTGAAGTGATTTTGAAGTTTGACATTCCTTTAATATTTTAATTCAAGTTTATTTTAATATTAAAAAATGCCAAAAATATTTTGTTCATTTCTTGACTTCCAATCTTCATCTCACTTCTGTTTTTGAGTGTTTGACCATGATCCCCAATATCATTGGTCAACATTTATTGATTGGTATATGCCATTTCATTTACTGCACTTTATTCTTTCCTTTTCCATTTTCCATTATTCATCTTCTTCTTCTCCTTTCTTCTTTTTTATCAATGAGTTGAAGGTTGATAAGTTAGCATTGATTAGGAAGGTTTAATCTTCCTTGATTCAAATGATCAAGTGAATGGCTTTGCATTAAGGATAGGTTGCTTCCTAAATCATGCAAAGGACTTGAAACAATACAATATCAATTCTCTTTTTCTTTTGGCATGGCAAGTTGTTGGAACTTGGTTCACTAATCAAGACTTCTAACTTATGTTGTTGCCTACATTATTATTGACCGGCCTCAGATAGTTGTGACTTCTACATAAGTCCAATTACGATTACATTTATGCAATTTATTATTCTTGTACACATTATTCATTTGCTTTTTCTTTTGCTCACTTGAGCACATGTTTATGTTAATGCCATTTGCCTTTTGCTCACTTGAGCACATAATTGTGTGTATATATCTTTGTGCTTGTGTTCGTCTGTTTGTTGTGAACCAAATGCAAAGAAATGGACAAATGGACTTAGACTTTAGGACCTTACCCAAACTAATGGAATTTGAAGAGAAACTAGGCCTCATGCCTTTAGAATGCTTAAATATCAAAGAGCAACTAGGCCTCAAGCCTTTAGAATGCTTAAAGCTTGAAGATGAACATTGAAAAGACCATACTCTAAACTCCCTCTTGTCCATTCTTTGATTATTAATAGAACCTTTTGATGTGTGTGTTTTTTTGTGATAGGGATTCCAACTTTGAGCCAAATTGAGGAACCATTACCATGAGCCTCTAAGAGAGAGAGGAATCCAAGATACCTTGAGGAACTTTCCAAGAGCTTCATTAGATTGTTGATTGCTTGAGTTTATGCTTATGTGATTGCTTATTCCAAAGGATGGGAGCTACTTGGATCATCAATATGATCTCAAGAGAGGAACTCCATTTGTGGTTTTGTTTCTTATCCCCAATATCTCTTGTATGATTAGGATTTAGCCTTTCTTCTTCTTCTCTCAACTCTAACCCAAGCCAAAACTTTTTTTGTGCAAACATTTAACATTTGTTTTCAAACATTAGAAACCTAAGCATTATGCTTTTGATTTTCAAACTTTCTTTTCATAATACTTATTTTGAATTGAATCTTTAACTCCACTTTGATCATATTTTGTAAATACTTTTCATTGGTAAATCTTTAACTCCACTTTAATCAAAAATTTTCATAACCTTTAGCTATTAGGTTTGAGTTATCCTTGAGGTAGATATAATAATCACCTTTATCCTTAGTGATGGACAATGAGTCTTCCATGCTTATTATAGGGTTAATCTTTTGAACCAAAGACCTTAAGGCTTTTGGACCAATCAATTCATCAACTCATTTTTTGAGATTTTTAGCCCGAAATTCGAGGTTTTGATCCTAATCTTTTTTAAGATGATACGTAGGCAATGGGTTCATCCATTCAAACACAAAATGTAAATAACCTGTAAATTCCCTTCTCATCTCTTCAATCATGTTTGCACAAACAAATTTTTCACAAAATACCAACCTTATAACAAATATGAAAAGGGCTCCCTAGGAGTACCTAGGATGTTTTGGGTGCTTAAAACCTTCCCATCGCATAACCAACCCCCTTACCCAGATCTCTGACATTTTTACTAGTTTTCAATTTGATAAAACTTTTAGGTTTTTGTACGCTTTCTAACCATTCCTTTGGATAAATAGAAGTGCGGTGGCGACTCGACTTGTATGGTTTACCTTGGATTTAGTCAATATCTCTAAAGGTAACGAATACCCCGCTACAGAAAAGTGGCGACTCTGTTGGGGAATATATCTTTGCCTAGTGGGTTTTGCCTACTTTTCATATTGTGTTGTATTGTATTGAATATTGTTGTGTGACATATTTTTGTGCAATTTGGGATTACTGTATTGTATGTAATGATTGAATTGCTTGAATATTAATTTCTTCTGTGCTTGGTGATCTTTGTGAGATGAGTTCTATACCCGAACTCGAGTACACTTAGGATAGGAGAATGGCATAGTCTTGTTGACTTGTGTGGAGTTATTCCTTAGCAAGTTGACTTGCAAGTCCATTCACTTGGTGGAGGTCATGTTGGGATCAATAATGTCACAAAAGTAGTTGTGGTTAGACATTACTCTTTCCAATATATACCTTAGAAGCCAAGGACCTTAGTTTACCAAGCCCATCTTGGCCTATTCTTAGGATGTAGTGCGAAAGTCGTTCAAGTGTAAGATTTGATACGATTGTTACGCGATACTACACTCATAAGAGTCTCTCTTGAGAATATTTTTGGAATACGAGTAGTCGTTTATCCGATAATATCCGAAAGATGGGATGATGACTATGGGAACCTCTTGTAGAACATGTTTGGCAGGTTTAAACCCTAGTACACTCCCTTTGGTTGGTTCTAAACCGAAACTCCATGCTCGTGACTTGCAACAAACCCTTGATTCATGGTTGATCCGTTCATGTATCCTTAATATCAATGGAACTTGGGTGTTGATAAGGTGTAAACCATAATCCACCAAAATGGATGATTAATATTAAGGATGACATGATCCATCCCATGAACTTTGTTTGGTGTGCTTTGCTTGATCCTTGAGTGTGATTGTTGCATTCATGCATTCATGCACCCATTTGCATCCATATCATCAAAACAATAAGAAAATTTTCAGACATGGAAAGACAAAGAAGGAATACAAAGAAGTACAGTTTCAGACAACTGGATTTGAAAGAGCTAAGGAATTTGACATCCTATGTATTAGATCCTTTGGGTTTCAAAGCTCATTTTGGGAAGCTTCTTCCTCTTCTAACTACTCAGGTGGATGAAGGATTGATGAGTGTATTGGTGCAGTTTTATGATCCTTTGTACCATTGCTTCACATTTCTGGACTTTCAGCTTTTGCCCACGCTTGAGGAGTATGCCTACCTTGTGGGTATACCTATTCTAGACCAGTTGTTGTTTAGTGGCTTGTAGAGGATTCCTACTTCTCGAGAGATTGCTGATTAGTTGCATATAGATGAGTCTCTGGTTGGTGCTCATATGATTACCAAAGGTGGAATTCAAGGTCTCCCTTCTGAGTTCCTCATTGCTCAAGCTACTGTATATTGGAAGGCCATGAGTGAGGATGCTTTTGAAGCCATATTTGTACTTCTCATCTATGGCTTAATGTTAAGGGTGGTGGTCCCATTGTGTGTTGTTTGCCTCTGTTGTATAAGTGGTTTATTTCTCACTTACCACAGATGGTCGCTTTCAAGGAGAACAAAGGATGTCTACGGTGGTCCACGAGACTTATGTCTCTCACTAATGATGATATCTCCTGGTACAACCGTGTATATGATGGTGTGCAGATTATCGACTCTTGTGGTGAATTCTCCAATGTGCCTCTTCTTGGCACATGTGGTGGGATTAACTACAACCCTGTTTTGGCGCGTCGTTAGCTTGGGTTCCCCCTAAAGGATAAACCCAATAACATTTTGTTAGAAGGTGTGTTCTTTCAGGAGGGTAAAGATCCCCAAGGCTTGAAAGCTAGGATGGTCCGCGCTTGGCGCAAGATTCATAGGAAAGGAAGGAAGGAATTGGGTCCTAAGAATTGTGTTGCTATGGAGCCTTACACTGCTTGGGTTAGGAAGAGAGCGTCTGAGTATCTCATGCCGTACGAGTATCCGAGACTTACACCTTTGGTTATGGCTGGGCCTTCAACCCTCCCTAATCAAGGAGTAGAGGATTTGAGAGATGAAGACCTTTCACATGCTTGGATCCGTGAACGTGAAGAGTTGCTTCAGCAGATTAAGGAGAAGGATGCTTTGATTGAGTTTCTCGAGCATCAAGTTATTGATGATCCTAATGATGCATGGACTTCTCTGCTTCCACAGTCTTCCAGGTTCTGGAAGACGAAGTATGATCGACTCGCCAAGGAGAAGGCAAATATGGAGGCAGCCTATGAGGAAGAAGTGAAGAGGCTTCGTGCATCTTATCTTCCTGTGTCCCGAGCTTTAGATGATTGTTTCTAAGGATCCATAGGATGATTATTTTCCTTTTTTCTATTGTATTTGGTTACCAATGTTGTACTTCTTTGGTGTAAAAAATATATTTTCCAGGAATTATCACTAAAATGTTTCCATATGCGATACAAATGTAATATTTCCCCAAATTTGCAAATAGAACTCTAAAGTTCCTCTGATATAAAAAACAAATCATATGCACTAGCATTGCATGCATCATGTGCATAAGCAGGTTTTGTTCCCGGCTTCTTGTCCTGTGGTGTAACTCTGTGTTCTTCATTTATTTTGAAGACAAACTGACTCACCGGTACTACACCAGAGCCAATTCTTCGAGACTGATGGATCATCTAGAACAAGAGAACCGCGAGCTGAAAGAGGAAGTAGCCAGGTTGACTGCCCTGATGGAGTCATTCTTGGCCGCTCAGAGCCAGTCTTCTCCAACACCTGCAACTCCTCCCCAAAGGACGGTCATTTATGAGATTGTAACTTCTACTGTGCCTGCTGCAACCGCTCATTTTGCGCCATCCATACCAGTCGGGTTCCCGTGGGGAATGCCTTCCAATTTTGTGCCAGAGGGTTTTACTCCAACTCTTGCTTCTTTGCCGGCATCTAGCCCGGTCCTTTCGGTGCCACCTCCCGTTGTGAACACGCTACCAAGGGTTGAAGATACCATCTATCATTCTGAGCCATCTGAGGGCCTATATGTTTATGAGAAGATGGATGATATGAAGGATCAATTCCTTGAGCTTTGCAAGGAACTGAAGACTTTGAGGGGGAAGGACCTCTTTGGTAAGAGTGTTGCTGAGTTGTGCCTTGTGCCCAACGTGAAGATCCCTATTAAATTCAAAGTGCCTGACTTTGAGAAGTATAAAGGAAACACATGCCCACTCAGCCATCTTGTGATGTATGCTCGCAAGATGTCGATGCAAACTGATAACGATCAACTGGTCATCCACTATTTCCAGGACAGTCTGTCCGGTGCCGCTCTCCGATGGTACATGGGTTTGGAAAGTTCGAACATCCGTTTTTTCAATGATCTTGGCGAGGCCTTCGTAAATCAGTATAAGTACAATGTGGATATGGCTCCTGATAGAGATCAATTGTGAGCTATGTCGCAGAAGGAGAAGGAGACCTTCAAAGAATACGCCCAGAGGTGGCGCGAATTGGCAGCTCAGATAATGCCTCCCTTAGAGGAGAAAGAGATGACCAAGATCTTCTTGAAGACCTTGAGCTCGTTTTACTATGAGAGGATGATAGTCAGTGCTCCCTCAGACTTCACAGAGATGGTGAATATGGGAATGAGACTAGAGGAGGGGGTCCGTGAAGGACGCGTAACTCGAGATGAAGGATCTTCAGCAAAGAGAGATGGAGGCTTTATGAAGAAGAAAGAGGGAGAGGCACATGCTGTGTCTTCCCATATCAAGAGAAGACCCTCTATAAAGAGGAAGATTACTCGCCCAGTCAACAGTCACCATCAGGTGGCTCATATAGCACCTGTTTTCAAGGAAGCTCAACATTATCAACAACCGCAAACTCAGCAATATCAGCAACAACAACAGCGTCCACTATAGCAGGCCTACCAGCCTCGAAACAACAACAACAATGCCAACACCAACTATGAGAGGAAGAGGGTCACCTTTGATCCAATTCCGATGACTTATGCTGAACTTTATCCATCTCTGATCGATAGAAAGTTAATCACTCCGCGAGACCCTCCCGCTATACCTGCTAACCCCCAGTGGTGGTACAAGCCTGAACTTCATTGTGTGTATCATTCCGGTGCTCCCGGACATGACGTGGACAATTGTTATCCCTTGAAGACCAAGGTGCAAGACCTTGTGAGAAGTGGGATTTTGTTTTTCGAGGACGTAGGTCCGAATATGAAGAAGAACCCATTTCCCGAGCATGGGAAGTCTGTTAATATGGTTCAGGGTTGTCCTGGAAAGTACAAGGTCAAATATGTCAGTCATAGCCGACAATCGCTGGTTGAGATGCATCGCCTGCTGTGTGACTATAGCCATTATGAGCATGACCACGATGGATGCCGAGTATGTTCTGTCAATCAGAGAGGGTGTCGCCAGGTGCGCAGAGATGTCCAAGAGATGTTGGACGAAGGAGTCATTGAGATCCTTCAGAATAGAAATGTTGACGAAGATGCTCTCAAGGTCAATGTAATTTCTCCGGTATTCCGGATACCTGAGCCTGTTGTCATCCAGTATGATGGTAGCAAGAATAAGGTTTCTCCTACTCTTGTCGTTAAGCCTGCCGACCCTGTACCGTACTCCTCTGAGAAGGCGGTTCCCTATCGCTACAATGCTGTAGAAGTGGAGAATGGAAAAGAGGTGTCCTTGCCATCTTCACCTGTTGTTAATATTGCTGATGTCAGTGGGTTGACCCGTAGCGGTCGTGTATTTTCAGCTCCAGTGAAGCCTCAAGCTGATGCTCGAGGAAATGTTGATGCTGATTTTGTTGAACGCCCGATTGGGAATGCTGTGAGCACTCCGAATCCGGCACTTGTTGCTAAGCCCTCCTCTATATTGAAAACTCCTGTTTCTGTTAGCCAGAGTGGCAATACGAAAGAAGATTGCGATGAGATGCTAAGGCTCATCAAAAGGAGCGAGTACAATGTTGTAGACCAGCTTCTACAAACGCCATCCAAAATATCTGTGTTATCACTGCTTTTGAATTCAGAACCACACCGAGAAGCTCTGTAGAAGGTGTTGGATGTGGTGTATGTGGATCACGATGTCACGATAGAACAATTTGATTGCATTGTTGCAAACATCACTGCTTGTAACAATTTGAGCTTTAGTGACGCTGATCTCCCCGAGGAGGGAAGAGACCACAACTTGGCATTACATATATCTATGAGCTGCAAGGATGACGCCATGTCCAATGTGTTGGTGGACACTGGGTCATCGTTGAATGTATTGCCGAAGACCACTCTCTCGAAGTTGCCATATCATGGGCCTCCCATGATGCAGAGTGGAGTAGTCGTGAAGGCTTTCGATGGGTTTTGCAAAACTGTGATTGGTGAGGTTGATCTCCCAGTCAAAATTGGACCAAGTGATTTCCAAATTACCTTCCAGGTTATGGACATTCACCCATCGTATAGCTGTCTCTTAGGCAAACCATGGATTCACGAGGCTGGCGCCGTGACATCCACCCTACACCAAAAACGGATGTTTGTAAAAAATAAGAAGCTGGTAGTGGTAGGGGGAGAAAAGGCTCTCCTGGTTAGCCATTTGTCTTCTTTCTCGTATATAGATGTTGAGGATGAATTTGGGACTCCGTTCCAAGATTTATCTATTGTTGAACCTGTCGAGAGGAGAACTCCTTCATTTGCTTCTTATAAAGATGCGAAGTTGGCCATTGAGCATGGTGCAACTACTGGATTGAGGCAAATGATCAAGTTAGAAGACAACAAGTCCCGGGCTGGCATAGGCTTTTCTTCTGGGGTCTTCAACAAGCAAGGTTTGTTCAAGAGTGGAGGTTTCATCCATACCGGTCAAGATGAAGAGGCTGCTGCCATTTCGGAAGAGGATGCAGAGAACTCTAGCATTTTCGTTATCCCTGGAGGGATCTGCAATAATTGGGTCGCTGTGGATATTCCAACAGTTATCCATAAGTCAAAGTAATGTTCATTGTGTTTAAAAACCCTTCTCCTATGCCAAAAGGAGAACTGATGACATTGTTGGCGCAGAAATCCAATGATATTTTCATTCAATAAATTCATGTTAAATGTTTGTTTTTCCAATTAGTTTCCCTTTTTGCTTTTGCATGAAATTGGTGATCACAAAAAACCCTAAAAATAAGAATAAAATCAATCTTTTCATTTGCATAATGATTTTCCTTGTTTGAGTTCTAAAATTTCTTTTATATCCAAAATCATTACGCAGGTTGATTAAACCCATTGAACATAATGATCCAACACCATCTCCCAACTTTGAATTCCCTGTATTTGAGGCAGAAGAAGATGATGTTGAACAGATTCCTGATGGGATTACCCGTCTACTTGAGCACAAAGAGAAGATCACTCAACCGTATCTTGAGAATCTGGAAACAAACAACTCGGGGTCTGAGGATTGTGTGCGAGAAGTGAAGATTGGGGCACTCCTGGAAGAGTCTGTTAAGAAGGGGTTGATTGAGTTGCTACGAGAATATGTCGATGTCTTCGCCTGGTCATATAAAGACATGCCTGGTCTAGATACTGATATCGTACAACATTTCCTGCCTTTGAAGCCTGAGTGCATGCCTGTAAAGCAGAAGCTCAGAAGAACTCATCCTGGTATGGTAGTGAAGATTAAAGAGGAAGTTCAGAAGCAAATTGATGCGGGGTTTCTGGTGACTTCTACATATCCTCAATGGGTGGCCAATATTGTGCCCGTGCCTAAGAAAGATGGAAAAGTCTGAATGTGTGTGGACTATAGAGACTTGAATAAAGCTAGTCCGAAAGATGATTTCCCCTACCACACATAGATATGTTGGTAGATAATACAACTAAATTCAAAGTCTTCTCGTTTATGGACGAATTTTCCGGATATAATCAGATTAAGATGGCACCCGAGGATATGGAGAAGACAACATTCATCACACCTTGGGGAACATTCTGTTATCGAGTGTTGCCCTTCGGTTTGAAGAACGCCGGAGCCACGTGTCAACGAGCTATGACTACCTTGTTTCATGATATGATGCACAAGGAGATCGAGGTTTATGTTGATGATATGATTGCGAAGTCAAGAATGGAAGTTGAACATGTAGAGCACCTGTTGAAGCTTTTTCAGCGTTTGAGGAAGTACAAACTTCGTCTGAATCCCAACAAGTGCACATTTGGAGTCCGTTCTGGCAAGTTATTGGGTTTCATTGTTAGTGAAAGAGGTATTGAGGTTGATCCTGCAAAGGTCAAAGCAATACAAGAGATGCCTGCGCCAAAGACTGAGAAGCAAGTCCGAGGTTTTCTTGGCCGCTTGAATTATATTTCCAGATTCATATCCCACATGACTGCCACATGTGTGCCGATATTCAAGCTCCTCCGGAAAGATCAGTCTCATGATTGGACCGAGGATTGCCAGAAAGCTTTCGACAATATTAAAGAGTATTTGTCTGAGCCTCCGATTCTGTCTCCGCCTGTGGAAGGGAGACCATTGATTATGTATCTGACAGTTCTTGAAGACTCGATGGGTTGTGTCCTCGGTCAGCAGGATGAATCAGGAAAGAAAGTGTATGCCATCTACTATTTGAGTAAGAAGTTTACTGATTGTGAGTCTCGATACTCAATGCTTGAGAAAACATGTTGTGCTTCGGCTTGGGCTGCTAAGCGCTTACGCCAGTATATATTGAATCATACGACTTGGTTAATATCCAAAATGGATCCAATCAAGTATATCTTTGAGAAGCCTGCTTTAACTGGGAGGATTGCCCGTTGGCAGATGTTGTTGTCTGAGTATGATATTGAGTATCGAGCTCAGAAGGCTATTAAAGGTAGTATCTTGGCTGACCATTTGGCAAATCAGCCGATCGAGGATTATCAGTCAGTTTAGTATGACTTCCCAGATGAGGAGATTCTGTATTTGAGAATGAAAGATTGTGATGAGCCTACACTCGATGAAAGGCCAGAGCCTGGTTCCAGATGGAGCATGGTGTTTGATGGCGCTGTAAATGAATATGGAAATGGTATTGGGGCAGTGATTATTACTCCTCAGGGCACACATTTTCCTTTTACAGCAAGGCTAACTTTCAACTGCCCGAATAATATGGCAAAGTATGAGGCCTGTATCATGGGATTTGAAGAGTGTATTGATCTTAGGATCAAACATCTTGATGTTTATGGTGATTCGGCCCTTGTTGTTAATCAAATTAAGGGTGAATGGGAGACGAATCAACCTGGCCTAATCCCATATAGAGATTATACGAGGAGGATTTCAACGTTCTTTACTGAGATTGACTTCCATCATATTCCTCGAGATGAGAATCGGATGGCAGATACTCTTGCTACGCTTGCTTCGATGATCGTGGTAAAACATTGGAATGAAGTTCCCAACATTACTGCGTTGCGCTTGGATAGACCAGCTCATGTATTTGCAGTAGAGGAGGTGCAAGATGATAAGCCATGGTATCATGATATTAAGTGTTTCCTTCAAATCCAGATTTACCCGCCTGGGGCATCTGTGAAAGATAGAAAGACTTTAAGGAGATTATCAGGCAGTTTCTACCTCAATGGCGATGTGCTTTATAAGAGAAATTTTGATATGGTTCTGCTCAAATGCGTGGATAGACACGAAGCAGACCTGTTGATGACTGAAGTCCATGAGGGTTCATTTGGTACTCCTTCCAATGGACATGCCATGGCTAGGAAGATGTTGAGAGCAGGCTACTATTGGCTGACAATGGAGTCTGACTGCTGCAAATATGTGAAGAAATGCCATAAGTGTAAGATTTTTGCGGATAAGATTCATATTCCTCCAACACTTCTGAATTTGATTTTGTCACCATGGCCCTTCTCCATGTCGGGAATCAACATGATTGGCATGATAGAGCCGAAAGCATCTAACGGTCACAAATTCATTCTCGTAGCAATTGACTTTTTCACTAAGTGGGTTGAAGCGGCATCATATGCAAATGTAACCAGGCAGGTGGTAGTGAAGTTTATCAAGAATCAACTCATATGCCGTTACGGTGTGCCGGATAAGATCATTACTGATAATGGATCTAACTTGAACAACAAAATGATGAAAGAGCTGTGTAGTGAGTTCAAGATTGCACATCATAATTCTTCTCCTTACAGACCCAAGATGAATGGTGTTGTTGAAGCTGCTAATAAGAATATCAAGAAGATTGTCCGGAAGATGGTTGTTACGTACAGAGATTGGCATGAGATACTGCCATTTGCTTTACATGGATATCGTACGTCTGTCCGCACTTCAACAGGGGCAACCCCTTTCTCCCTGGTATATGACATGGAGGCTGTGCTCCCAGTAGAGGTGGAGATCCCATCAATGAGAGTCTTGATGGAAGCCAAGTTGACTGATGCCGAATGGGTTCAGAGTCGTTATGACCAGCTGAATCTGATAGAAGAGAAGAGATTGATTGCCATGTGCCATGGTCAGTTATATCAGCAGAGGATGAAGAAAGCCTTTGATAAGAAGGTCAAGCCTCGTGTGTTCCGAGAAGGCGACCTTGTGCTCAAGAAAGTCTTGTCTTTCGCGCCCGATTCCAGGGGCAAGTGGACTCCAAACTATGAAGGTCCATATGTTGTTAAGAGAGCCTTTTCAGGCAGTGCTTTGATACTCACAACTATGGATGGGGAAGATTTCACTCGTCTTGTGAATTCAGATGCAGTCAAGAAATACTTCGCCTAAAATAAAAACAGAATAGCTCGCTAAGTTGAAAACCCTAAAGGGCGGCTTAGGAAAAAATGAGCGTCTCGGTGGATTGAAAACCCGAAAAGGGCGATCCAGGCAAAAGTTAGAGACATAAAAAAATATATACATATATCCCGCTAGATTGAGTACCTCACCCTGGGGCAATCTAGGCAAAAAATAGGGATTTGGCAAGTAACTGCATCCTGACAAGACTTTGCTTTACAACTGTCATCCGTCAGAGGTTCTCGCTCATTCGTCATCAACCAAAACTTCAAATACATTGGATTCAGAATTGGTGGAGAAATGGTCATTATGTTCAATGTAGCCCTTTTCCAATATATATCACCAATTTCAAATTTGAAAAGATCTATGGGGTCTTGCCATTTGCAGACTACCATTCCATCAAATAAATTTGAGCCTTTATCCAATTATTTACACTCTTATTTGTTTCTATTTCAACAAATGTTTTGCATGTTTTAATTGAAAAATATCATTGTTTTACTCAAATCTTTCATAATTTGTTTTTAAACAAAGTGAACATTCACGAAGATGAGAGGATACTGAGGATATCTTCAGTGCTCTCCCAAGGATGGTAAGATTCTCGATAGGGTAAGACATTTGTTCATACTCCTGGCATGCTTGTGTCCTTTTCCTTTGGAGCCTTTCGTGGTTTTCTCCCGAGCAAAGTGATTGGTAGGATTATTCATCCCTCGTGCCTGCAGCAGAGTAGTGATTCTGCCTCCTCAGCAGATTTGATCTCATTATTTGAGACAGTGTTTGATGACCCGTGGAAATTCCGGATTTGGTGGTTGTTCCCCACAGAGTTCCATGTCCCCCTCTGACAATTTACCCAGTAGAGTGTTTCCATGGCGGATTTCATCTGTATGACGACTTCGCCCCAGTTGGAATGACTAATGCTCATTCCCCTGCAGAGATCTTTGGGGTCCTGGCTTTCTCTTTTGAGATGTAGTACCGGATGTTTGTGTACTTGTTCGTTGGACCTGTTTGTGTTAGAAATGTCTATTTTTCAGCATTCATCATACATAAACCATGCATATTGCCTACTTGATAACATTCAAATATTCATGATGCATTATTTGCCATATATCGTTGATTGTTATCTCTTGTTTGAGGGTATTATGTTTCCCTAAGCAGATGTTGGTGTTTGATCTCTCCATATAGAGTCATCCCCATAAGCAGAAAGTGTTCATCTTTCCTTCCATATTCCCCACTGAGTTATACCCTCGTGGATGATGGTTGTTTTTGTTTCCTCCCAACACATACATTGGGATGGAATTCCCCATTGAGTTATATCCTCATAGGGACAAGTTTTGTTTCAGCGTACCTATCTAGTTTGATCCTAGACTGGCCCCTTTTGGTTGTTTTCTTGCACTCCCCTGTGGTGTAAATGAATGATTGCTCAGTAACCGGTAACCGTTCATCTCATACCCGGCGGAGTCTGTGGTTTTCTACCTTCATACCGGTAGTTGTAAACCCTTTTTTTGTACCCTGGCAGAGGTAACTGTTTCTGCTCACCCTAATTGGTGACGGTTACTTCTCCGTGGTTTTCTACCCAGTATCCGGTAGATGCAATCCCCTCCTTGACGGTTATATTTATCCAATATTCGGTATTGATATTCCCTCACCTTTTGGATTATTGCTCTGATCAAGCAATTTATCCTCAGTGAGTCATCTCTCGTCTACCCTTTGTTGTTGGTGACAATTGTTTCTCCCCTGGATTTGTCATCATTATATACCTAGTTTTGGTATCCCGATGCCTTTTCTTTATCGGTCGATTTATCCTTTATTAACCCAGTAACCGGTTTTGGATAATCTTCCATGCGAGTATGTTATCTATGTTCTAACGGTAATAGATGATATATCTCATGCACTCTTTGGTCGAAGCCTTTTGTTCTTCCCCAGTCGAGTAAGATTCGTATTTCCTTTTGGAATCGAATGTCCATCCTATAATCGAGTTTTCTTTTTTCAGCCCTCTTTTGGATGATGAGTGTCTTGGTAATATTCCCCAATTCACGCTTTGGTTGGTCACCTATTATATGCCCAGTAACCGGTATCCCTGGTGTTCCTTCCTTCTGCTCCCTATTTTGACTTTTTGTCCCTTGTGGAGTTAGGTTTTTCCTGAGCTGGAGTATACCTTTTTTAGGTCTTCCTCAGATGATTTCGGATGTTTGATATCTCTCACCCTTATACCGGTCTTAGATATTCATTCTTCCCGAGCATGTTGTTCTCTCACCCTTATACCGGTCTTAGATATTCATTCTTCCCGAGCATGTTGTTCTCTCACCCTTATACCGGTGTTCAGATCACATGTCTCTTTGAGCTTATTACCCAGTAACCGGTAATACCTCATGCCGTTATTTCCCCAGAAGAGTTTTGTTTGGGTTTTCCCCAGCAAGGTCCCTTATTGGATTGTCCCCATTTGAGTCCGGATTTTTATCCGAAGTATCCGTTATGGATAATTTCTACTGTATTGGCATATTCCCTAATACACGCGCCTTTGAGTCAGCTCGGGTCCTTCCATTGATTTATTCCCTTTGGAATTCTGCTCCCTAAGCTTTGAGTCGTGACCTGCTCACGCATTTTTACTCCCTTTCTTATCCCCATAAGAGCCATAGAGTCTTTGTCCCATGGAGTTAATTATTCATGTGGATTGTCAGTTTCCCCTAATTTCTTTTCTTCTTTGTGGACACATATCTCCACAGGATGTTACCTTTTGCATACATACATTTGCATCACGAGGTGTCTTAGGGACCAAAATTTGTATCTTCATTATTATTTAAGCCCATTCTACCTCGTCGAGAATGACCTTAAATAGGGGCATCTGTAAGACCCCAATTTTGTCCCTAAGATCCCTCACGGCATCATAACATTGCATTTTGCAAAGCCTCAAGGATCATGTGCATCTTGGTTCACTTTGCCTTTGGATGGGACTCCCTGTGAGTGGTTTGAGATCACCAAGCATGCTTGAATTGTATATTATTGCTTTTCTAACCAAAAGCATAAAAATATGTCACTAACATTTCTTATTTGTAGCTTGAGCAATCACAAGGTCAAAAGCTTCTAGGTGATCCCTTATGCAAAGATATGGACAAGAGAAGATGAAAACAAGCATGGTAATGGTTCCCAAAGCTCTCATCCATCAAATATGCCTCCCTAGTGTCTCAATTCATCATTTTGATCAAAGGGTTTGAATTTTGTTTCTCAAGGAAACCCTAATTCATTTGTGTACCAACTGTGCCTTGCTCATGAAGCAACCTCAGCCCATGGTCAAATCCAATCAAGGGAAGTTCTTTAATTCATCATTTCATGCATATTTGAACTTATTTGAGTGCCCTCAATCATCAATTCATCAAGATATGAGTTGTGTACTTGAGAAGTTGATCAGTCAATTCATCTGACTATTTTGAAATGCACTGAAACCTAACGTTTTATGTGTTGGTCAAATGGCGATGATCCCAAAAGAAAAAATGATATTAAGGACAATATGAACAACTTTCAGGTTCATCAAAAATTGATTTGAAGCTTGGAAGGTCATCATCCATTCCAAGACATTATAGGTCATTTTGATTGAAACCCTAATTTTGGGTCAACTTCCCAAGAACATAACTCATTCATTTTTTATGATTTTGAGTTGGGATAAAATGAATTATAAAGTTTAAGATGTCTACTTCAAATGTTATGTTGAACAAAATTTCAAAATCTCAAAGGCAATACATGTGATAATGCAAGACATTATAGGTCACTTTGGACCAAATGCATTGAAAGGCAAAAAAGTCCAACTTCAAGTGCCCATAACTTCTTTATCAAAATTCCAAATGATGCAAAATTTAAGTCCATTTTGATTGTCCTGAAAATATCTACAACTTTGATGTTGAAGGTTTTATCATTTGGAGCTTTCATCATTGAAACAGATGGGCTTGAACATTGGCCAAATTTGGAAACTTCACTTTTACATGTTTTGCACCTTACACTTTAAACTCAAAATTCACTAATTTCCACACTTCAAATGAGTTTCTGTCCAACATAACATTTGTTCCTTATGTCGAAACCTTTCCAACCATTACCCACATGCCTATGTTTCAATTTTTTAAGTGGCATTTTCGAAGAGGTGAAGTTTTAGGCATAATTGTGCATAACATGTTGAAACTCATTATACAAGCTTATGCATTGCCGATTACACGTCCATTTCAAGTTGTTTGGTCATTAGCATGCAAATGCAATTGAATTTGGGCCTTCTACATGATCATGAAGCCCATGCAAGGAAGATCCACTTGCCATGCACACGAGGAAACTCACTTGCTCAGCCAATTCCAGCTATAAATAGAGGTGCATACCTCCACCAAATCTCAACCTGAAGGCACCTGATATGCTGCACAATTGAATCCATAGCCATTACCAAAGGAACTAGTTCACATTTCATAGAAAATTCAGATCTGAAATTCAACTAAATTTGGTTGAATCTTTAGATCTAAAGTTCCTAGACCTTCATCATATGATCCATTGAACTTCTGTTTTGCAAAAGGAAGCAAGGAAAGTAGCTCAAATCTTCACAATCCAAAGGTATGGTTCAACTGATTTTTGCTTGGAATCTCCTTGTTCCATGATCTATTTGCCTGGCCAATGTGCTTTCTGAAGTCCTCACTTGAGAGGCAAGCCAATGGTGGCTTTGATTTTGTGTTTTGATGAACTACAATTGATGTACCTGAATCTTCCAACTCAGATTTCTTATTCCATAGAAAGCTTGAGTACAATTCAAGGTTACATGGGTGATGTACATCACCCTAGCTTCATTTTGGTATATGGATCGTGCATTTTAATGAAGGTTTGAAAACCTGCAAATTCTGGTCGGAGCGGCGAGTCTCACCAGAGAAGACGGTGGTTTCCACCACCGTCCCCACGTGGATGAGCTCTGGACCATTGGATCTTATTTCCAGATTTAATCCCATCCTTTGGATGTTATGACTTTTAATCATGCCTTGTGTGACGCGTTTGACTGGAGACACCATGAGCGTGCGCATATGGAGCGTTTGATCAGCCACGTCAATTAATGAGGCTTGATCAGACGCTCCTAGTTTTTTCTCTTTTTCTAATTTCTGATTTTATTTCTTTTATTTCCATTACTTTCAAAAATTCATAACTCTTTCATGTTTAATCCAAAAAATATGGGACCAATTGCATTCTTCTCCATTTAAATTCTAGTTTCTAAAAATATTTTTTAATATTTTTTATTTTGTCATTTGATATTTTTTGTGAATTTTCTCTTTTCTGGTTATTTTTAATTCATTTTAAATAGTTTTCAATATTCAAACAATACAAAAATATTTTCTCAACCTATTTGAATGATGATGGATATATGAAAAATATTCTCATCAATTTTTTAATTGATTTGAGATTTATTTGAGATTTTAGTTCAATTAGGTTATTTTTATTCATTTTTAATTGATTAAAAATAGTTTCTGACTTTTAAAAATGCTGAATTTTTTTGTCAAACTTTGTTTGACCTTGGTGAACTTGGGATAAATCACTTGGAATTTTCAAGGTTGATTTGAAGTGATTTTGAAGTTTGACTTTCCTTTAATATTTTAATTCAAGTTTATTTTAATATTAAAAAATGCCAAAAATATTTTGTTCATTTCTAGACTTCCAATCTTCATCTCACTTCTGTTTTTGAGTGTTTGACCATGATCCTCAATATCATTGGTCAAAATTTGTTGATTGGTATATGCCATTTCATTTAATGCACTTTATTCTTTCCTTTTCCATTTTCCATTATTCATCTTCTTCTTCTCCTTTCTTCTTTTTGATCAATGAGTTGAAGGTTGATAAGTTAGCATTGATTAGGGAGGTTTAATCTTCCTTGATTCAAATCTAATTCATCTTGATCAAATGATCAAGTGAATGGCTTTGCATTAAGGATAGGTTGCTTCATTTGCTTTTTCTTTTGCTCACTTGAGCACATGTTTATGTTAATGTCATTTGCCTTTTGCTCACTTGAGCACATAATTGTGTGTATATATCTTTGTGCTTGTGTGTGTCTGTTTGTTGTGAACCAAATGCAAAGAAATGGACAAATGGACTTAGACTTTAGGACCTTACCCAATCTAATGGAATTTGAAGAGCGACTAGGCCTCATGCCTTTAGAATGCTTAAATGTTAAAGAGCAACTAGGCCTCAGGCCTTTAGAATGCTTAAAGCTTGAAGACGAACATTGAAAAGACCATACTCTAAACTCCCTCTTGTCCATTCTTTGATTATTAATAGAACCTTTTGATGTGTGTGTTTTCTTGTGATAGGGATTCCAACTTTGAGCCAAATTGAGGAACCATTACCATGAGCCTCTAAGAGAGAGAGGAATCCGAGATACCTTGAGGAACTTTCCAAGAGCTTCAATTGATTGTTGATTGCTTGAGTTTATGCTTATGTGATTGCTTATTCCAAAGGATGGGAGCTACTTGGATCATCAATATGATCTCAAAAGAGGAACTCCATTTGTGGTTTTGTTTCTTATCCCCCTTATCTCTTGTATGATTAGGATTTAGCCTTTCTTCTTCTTCTCTCCACCCTAACCCAAGCCAAAACATTTTTTGTGCAAACATTTAACATTTGTTTTCAAACATTAGAAACCTAAGCATTATGCTTTTGATTTTCAAACTTTCTTTTCATAATACTTATTTTGAGTTGAATCTTTAACTCCACTTTGATCATATTTTGTAAATACTTTTCATTGGTAAATATAACCCATTCAAACATCTTTTTGTGGTTTCAATGGCCACTTTCTTAATTAAAAATTTTCATAAATTTTAGCTATTAGGTTTGAGTTATCCTTGAGGTAGATATAATACTCACCTTTATCCTTAGTGATGGACAATGAGTCTTCCATGCTTATTATAGGGTTAACCCCTCACTAGCATGTTGAAGCTATCCTCACATGGTGGATTTGTGGTTTTGGGATTGAGTTTTCTCCCTTGGATAACAAAAGACCTTAAGGCTTTTGGACCAATCAATTCATCAACTCATTTTTTGAGATTTTTAGCCCGAACTACGAGGTTTTGATCCTACTCTTTTTTAAGATGGTACATAGGCAATGGGTTCATCCATTCAAACACAAAATATAAATACCCTATATATTCTCTTCTCATCTCTTCAATCATGTTTGCACAAACAAAATTTTCACAAAATACCAACCTTACAACAAGTATGAAAAGGGCTCCCTAGGAGTACCTAGGATGTTTTGGGGGCTTAAAACCTTCCCATCGCATAACCAACCCCCTTACCCAGTTCTGTGACATTTTTACTAGTTTTTGATTTGATAAAACTTTTAGGTTTTTGTTCGCTTTCTAACCATTCCTTTGGATAAATAAAAGTGCGGTGGCGACTCGACTTGTATGGTTTACCTTGGATTTAGTCAATATCTCTAACGGTAAAAAATACGCCGCTACAAATGTATAATCTTAAACAAAAGCTTGGGGAAGTACAACAGTGAGAGACTGCTGGGGATTGAAGAATCCAACGCTCGGACCAGCTCTGCAGGGATAAGATACCAAATTGCAACTGTTGAGGAAAAACATCCACGATCATTTGATGGGGACCTTAAGGAAATGCCCCGAGTGTACCTGTTCTGAATAGACGATCCAAAGCACTTAAAATTCACAACAATTTTCAATGTTTATTAAGCACATACCTGTAAAGCTCTTATGGTTCATGATGCAATGTTTATCAAAAATTCGGACGTCATTTTTGCAAACAAAACAGTAAAATGAAAATGAACACAGAGATGTACTGAATAACATGATTTTATTGATTGAGTGGCCTCTGAATAGGTATTTACATCAGGAAGTAATCCCTGGAAAGAGATAATTGCACAACAGATAAAAATAGAAATTCATCTAATGGCAATGTGAAATGGATTTCTATCGGGTTCCAATTCTGCTATGATTCGCACGTCTTCAAGATCCTCCAGATGATCAGCTTTCCGAAAAAGGTGATTGGACTGTTTCCTATCCTTCGGAAGTTTCCAGTTATCGACACGAGATGATATTCAGAACTACTCAGAATGCAGCCATTCGCTTAATCCCTAACTTTTTCCTGGATCGCCCTTTCGGGTTTTCAATCCACCGGGATACCCATTTTTGCCTAAGTTGCCCTTTCAGGTTTTCAACTTACCGGGTGTACAATCTTTTCATTTTTTAATCCCTAACTTTTTCCCGAATCTTTTTCATTTTCTTGGTTCGCCAGGATGCCCATTTTTTGCTTGGACTATTCTTTTTATCGTCCAGCGGGTCTATTTTATGCGAAGTATTTTTTAACTGCGTCTCAGTTCACAGGGGAAGTGAAGTTTTCACCATCCATAGTTGCGAGCATTAAGGCTCCACCATCAAAAACCTTGGTGACAATATACGGTTCATCATAGTTAGGAGTCCACTTGCCCCTGTGATCTGTCTGAGGAGGAAGGATCCTTTTCAACACCTAATCTCCGACTTGGAAGCATCGAGGATGCACTTTCTGATCAAAGGCTCTCTTTATCCGACTTTGATACAACTGCCCATGACAAATGGCTGCCATTCGCTTCTCTTCGATAAGATTCAACTCCTTGAACCTTGTCTGAATCCATTCAGCTTCATCTAACTTGACATCCAGAAGGACTCTTAGAGAAGGAATCTCCACTTCAATAGGTAGGACTGCTTCCATACCATACACAAGGGAGTAAGGGGTTTCCCCGGTCGATGTACGTACTGAAGTACGGTACCCATGTAAGGCGAAGGGTAGCATCTCATGCCAATCTTTGTACGTAACGACCATCTTCTGCACATTCTTCTTTATGTTCTTAGTTGCTGCCTCAACAGCACCGTTCATCTTAGGACGATAAGGGGAAGAGTTGTGATGTTGAATGTTGAAGTTCTTGCACAACTCTTTCATCATTTTGTTATTGAGATTAGAACCATTATCAGTAATGATTCTTTCGGGAATCCCATAACGACAAATGATTTCTTTCTTGATGAATCGGGCAACCACATGTCTGGTGACCTTCGCAAATGACGCTGCTTCGACCCACTTGGTGAAATAGTTGATGGCAACAAGGATGAAACGATTCCCATTGGAAGAAGTTGGCTCAATCTTTCCAATCATATCAATGCCCCACATAGCAAATGGCCACGGCGAAGACATCACATTCAGAGGATTTGGCGGCACGTGCACCTTATCAGCATAAA
Source organism: Lathyrus oleraceus (assembly GCF_024323335.1). Classification (NCBI taxonomy): domain Eukaryota; kingdom Viridiplantae; phylum Streptophyta; class Magnoliopsida; order Fabales; family Fabaceae; genus Lathyrus; species Lathyrus oleraceus. Next base: position 181,177,394 of record NC_066581.1, read on the forward strand.
TCTGGCATTTATGACACTTCCGAGCATATTTGAAACAATCAGATTCCATGGTCATCCAGTAATAACCCGCTCTCAACAATTTCTTAGCCATTGCATATCCGCCGGCATGAGTACCGAAGGAGCCTTCATGAACTTCCTGCATTAACATGTCTGCTTCGTGTCTATCCACGCATCTAAGCAAAACCATGTCGAAGTTCCTCTTATACAGCACATCGTCTTTGTTCAAGAAGAAACTGCCTGCCAATCTTCTCAAAGTCTTTCTATCATTGTTGGATGCCCCTGTAGGGTACTCTTGATTCTTCAGAAAGCACTTGATGTCGTGGTATCAGGGCTTGTCAAAAACTACCAGTTTAGCGGCAAACACATACGCGGCCCTATCAAGGCGCATAACATCGATCCTGGGAGCATAGTTCCACCGAATCACCTTGATCATGGAGGACAGAGTAACAAGAGCATCTGCCATCTGGTTCTCATCAGGAGGTATATGATACAGCCTTACTGTTGTGAAGAAAGTCAACAGTCTTCTCGTGTAGTCTCTGTAGGGGACCAGATTAGGCTGGAGAGTATTCCAATCACCATTCACTTGATTGATCACTAGAGCTGAATCTCCGAAGATGTCCAGAGTCTTGATTCTCAAATCAATGGCTTGCTCGATACCCAAGATACAGGCTTCATACTCAGCATCATTATTGGTGCACTCAAAAGTCAGACGAGCGGTGAAAGGCATGTGGGCACCTTTCGGAGTGGTAATGACATCACCAATTCGACTTCCTTTGGCATTGACGGCCCCATCAAACATTAAAGTCCACTTTTCATCTAGATCAGGTCCCTCCTCAATAACTGGCTCTTCACAGTTTTTCATATTGAGGAACATGATGTCTTCATCCAGAAAATCAAACTTCATCGGCTCATAATCATCAATCGGCTGCTGAGCAAGATAGCCTGACAGAATACTCCCTTTGATGGCTTTCTGGGATGTATACTGGTTGTCGTACTCTGTCAATACCATTTGCCAATGAGCAACCCTTCCGGTGAGAGCTGGCTTCTCAAATATATACTTGACTGGATCCATTTTGGAGATCAGTAAGGTTGTGTGAGTCAGCATGTATTGTCTCAATCGCTTAGCAGCCCATGCAAGTGCACAACATGTCTTTTCAAGCATTGAGTATCTCGACTCGCAATCTGTGAATTTTTTCCTCAGGTAATAGATGGCATGCTCTTTCCTACTTGTCTCGTCGTGTTGACCGAGAACACAACCCATGGAATTATCAAGTACTGTCAAATACATAATCAACGGTCTCCTTGGGACTGGAGGCATAAGGATTGGAGGATACTGCAAATACTCTTTTATTTTCTCGAAAGCCCTTTGGCAACCATCATTCCACTTGATAGCCTGATCTTTTCTTAACAATTTGAATATTGGCTCACACGTGGTTGTTAGGTGAGAGTTGAACCTTGCAATGTAATTCAACCTCCCTAAGAAACCACGGACTTGTTTTTCTGTTCTTGGCTCAGGCATTTCTTGTATCGCTTTCACTTTGGCCGGATCCACCTCAATCCCTTTTTCACTAACAATAAAACCCAACAGTTTTCCAGATCTCACCCCGAAAGTACACTTGTTCGGATTAAGCCTCAGCTTGAATTTCCTCAAACGCTCAAGCAGTTTCTGCAAATTCACCAGATGTTCTTCTTCCGTCTGAGATTTGGCAATCATATCATCAACATAAACCTTGATTTCATGATGAATCATATCATGGAAAAGAGTTACCATAGCTCGTTGATATGTTGCCCCAGCATTTTTCAGACCAAACGGCATCACCTTGTAGCAGAAGGTGCCCCATGGGGTTATGAAAGTTGTCTTCTCCATGTCTTCTGGTGCCATCTTAATTTGATTATAGCCAAAAAAGCCATCCATGAAGGAGAATACCGAGAACTGAGCCGTGTTATCCACCAAAACGTCGATGTGAGGTAATGGGAAATCATCTTTAGGACTAGCTCTGTTCAGATCCCGGTAGTCAACACACATTTGTACCTTTCCATCCTTTTTAGGTACTGGAACGATATTTGCAACCCATGGCGGATAATTTGTAACCGCTAGAAACCCTGCATCCAATTGTTTTTGCACTTCTTCCTTTATCTTGACAGCCATCTCTGGTCTTGTTCTTCTGAGCTTCTGCTTGACCGGAGGATAACCCTCTTTGAGAGGCAAACGGTGTACCACAATGTCTGTGTCAAGCCCTGGCATGTCCTGATAAGACCAAGCGAAGATGTCAACATACTCTTGCAGCAATTCAATCAGCCCCTTCTTCACATTATCTTCCAAAACAACCCTTATCTTGATCTCTCTCTTGACGTCCTCGGTGCCGAGACTAATCACTTCAGTAGACTCTTGATGCGGTTGAATGACCCTTTCTTCCTATTTTAACAACCTGGCAAGTTCTTCAGGGAGTTCACAGTCTTCATCACCCTCTTCTTCAGCTTGAAAGATTGGATTTTCAAAGTCGAAGCGAGCCATAGCAGAACTGTTATCAATAGGATCCGGTGACGTGCATCTGCATGAGTGATGGTATGTGCTTATGAGTGTGAACAAGAAGTGGAAACTAAACAAAACATTGCCAAATGTATATATATTTTTTTTTATATTTTTGATTTTTGAAAACTGCAAAAATAGAAAGACAGTGAACAAAATATTTGAATGCAAAAAGACGTCCTTTATTTATGATAAAAAATGCAGGTATCCACAGAGATGAGCCCTACAATGAGTCATCACGCCCTGGGCGGAACGTAAGACTTGGATATGCATGAATAAACAAAGAAAATTACTCTTTAAGAAGAGTGACTTGGATAATCTCTTCAGAAGACCAGTTGCGGAGAACTTCACCCAGGACCCTTGGACGCACCCAGTTGTCAATGTCGCAATCATTATCCCCATCTTCTTTGTTGATTGCAGAGACCTGGCCGTACTGAATGATGCCAGCACTGGAGAAAGTAATCGGCCCCTGACGAGTCTGAGGCGTTGAAGTTGTAGAAGTCAATGCCGGCTGATACCCAATCCCAAACTTGTCTTCCTTTGCAGGTAAATCCACCAGACGTCCCTAACCGGGAGTAACACCTGAATTTACCAAGGCATGTGCCTACTTGAAGGACGACAAAGAAGCACCTGATTCAACCTCTTCCACTGGAGCTGCATCCTTGACTTGAACTGCTTCAAAGGCCTGACACAGGGTCTCATGAATCTCACCTTCTACCTCTACATACATGTAGACAGGTTACTGACCAGAATATCCTCCTCACCACAGACAGTGATAATTCTTCCGTTGACCGGGAACTTTATCTTCTGATGCAAGGTCGAGGTGACTGCCCCAACATTGTGGATCTAAGGACGACCTAGCAAGCAGCTATACGAAGGACTGATATCCATCACATAGAATACGGTGTTAAAGGTTTGTGATCCAATCTGAATTGGCAATTCTACCTCTCCGAACACTGACCTCTTAGAACCATCGAAGGCTCTTACCATAAGATCGGAAGGCTTCAAGATCAAACCTTCTACATCTAACCTTGACAGGGCTCTCTTGGATAGCACATTGAGAGAGGAACCTGTATCCACCAGAACATGGGATAGCACAGTGTCTTTACACTCCATCAATATGTGCAAAGCCTTGTTATAATCGCGTCCAGCTGGCATCAAGTTAGAATCAGTAAAACCCAACCCGTTGCTTGTATGAGCATTTGCAACGATCCCCTCTAGTTGGTTCACTGAGATCTCCTGAGGCACATATGCAGCATTAAGGACCTTCAGGAGTGCCTCCCTGTGTGCCTCCGAACACAGCAGGAGTGAGAGAATAGATATCTTGGATGACGTCTGAATCAACTGATCGACTACCTTGTAATCGCTTTTCTTTATAATTCTCAAAAGTTTGTCCACCTCCTTCGCAAAAGCATGCTCAGAGCCAGCCTATGGTGCAGAGGTACCCTCATTCATAACTTGCTTGCCTTTGGTCTTTGCCGAGGCATCAACACTATCAGGTTGGGTAACCAGTGGTGAGAACAGTCTACCACTTCTGGTGAATCGCCCGATTCCACCAACATTGTCCACTGCGGGATTTTTCATTCCAACTCCAGGTTCAGACTTCTGATCCTACACCTCTTCTACTTTCAGTGGTTGTTCCACTCCATGATCGTGCGTGTACACACTCCCCCCGTAATGCCAAGGAATGGCCCTTTCACTGGTGAAAGGTAAAGGACCAGGGGTCGTGATGGTCATAGTGGATTGATGCGGTCGCACTGGTGGTACTGGTTGCGCTACTGGTGCACTGATCTGAGCGGTCGGGTAGAAAATTGTGATTATGGCAACGTCACAATCATACTCAGAAATCTTATTTATTGAAGTACAAACATCCGAAACATCGGAATCAAGTTCAGCAAGTACATCAGAATCAAACATCATGTTTGGAATATCAACAACATCATCAAAAAAATTAATTACATCATTGGGAATTACAAAATCAGCAGGAATAACATTTGTAAATTCTTCAGCATCTTCAGGAAAGAGAGGATCAACATCTGCATTCTCAACAACCCCTTTAACAACCCCTTCAACAGACCTTTGGGCAGATAGGTCTTTAGCTTGAAGGACACCATTGTCAAGCAAGGCCTGGATACCCTGTTGTAGCTTCACACAACCCCCACTCTACGCAACACAACCCAAACAACCGCTCCCCCAACCAGGGAAAACATCTGCCTTTAGCAAGTATTCTTTGATTTCTAACAGTGGAGTCTTCAGCTTCAACACCTCCTTGACTAATTTGACTTCTCCTTCAACCATGTTAACATTTGCTCTACCATGTTGCGGCATAGGATTGTTGACAACATTAGGAGCCGACGCAAAGTTTATGGCCTTTGAATCAATAAGGTCCTGAACTACGTGCTTAAAAGCTTTGCAGTTCTCAATAATGTGGCCAGGTGCCCCAAAGTGGAAATTACACCTAGCATTGGCGTCATAACTCACTGGAAGCCTGCCAACGGGAGGAGCCAAAGTGCGTAACTGCACAAGTTGCAAATGTTGAAGGTTGGGAAGCAACTGGGCATACGACATCGGAAGAGTGTCGAAACCCCTTCCCATCATCCTCTATCTCTGCTGATAAGCAGGTCTGTTACCCTGTTGTTATTGTTGGTATTGATTTTGTTGACGTTGAGGTTGTTGTTGTTGCATTGGTGCTGCGGCCGAAATGGTCACTGCTGCAAGATAAGATTGTTGATGGTAATTCTGAAACTTATTCCTCCGGTTACCCCTGTTCTTATAAGAAGATATGGCATTTGCATCCCCTTCTCTCCTCTTCTGTCCTCCTAAGAACGACTTCTTTGACCCCGAAGATGATCCAACCCGATTTTGGATCTTACATGTCTTCAAGTAGTTCTCCACCCTCTCACCGATAGAGACCACATCAGCAAAATTTGAGGCGTTGCAACCCACCAGACGCTCCAAATAAGATCCAGGCAGTGTGTTCATAAACATGTTGGCCATCTCTTTTTCCAACATCGGAGGCTGAGCACGGGAAGCCAACTCTCTCCAGCGTTGAGCATACTCTTTGAAGCACTCGTTGCACTTGAGAGACAGATTCTGGAGCTGAGTCCTGTCAGGTGCCATATCCGCATTGTACTGATATTGTTTCACAAAGGCCTCAGCCAAGTCTCTCCAACAGCGAATATGGGCTCTGTCCAGCCTCATATACCACTCCAAGGATGCCCCAGCTAGGTTGTCTTGGAAGAAGTACATGAGCATCTTCTCATCATCAGAATACGCGATCATCTTGCGGAAGTAAGCTTGTACATGAGTCTTCGAGCAAGAGTTTCCATTGAACTTATCAAACACGGGGACTTTGAATTTTGGCGGAACTCTCACGCCTGGGACCAGCCCCAAGTCAGCAACATCCACACCAAGAACATTCTGCCATTCCACAGCTTCCAACCTCTCTTCCAGTCTCCGAAACATAGGGTCCATACCATGGCCCATGCCAAAGTCCTCCTGAAGCAGGGGGAATTGATCCTTTTGATCATCATGGATGGGTTGTTGACCAAGGTTGCCATGTGGGATTGGGATAGGCCCCGGTCCATTGGGTCCATTAGCCTCTCCAGCGGGAGGATCAGCCACAACCTCTGGTGTTGTAGTAAGGGGATTCCCCTATACCAACAATCTAATCTCCTGTTGTCCCTGAGCCACTCCTTGGACCACTTCCATGAACTGATTCATGCGAATCCTCATCTCAGCGAGCTCTGCTTGTAAACCTTCCATTGCTCTCTGTTGATTCCTTCGGGTACCGTATCGGTGAATGCCTGAGTCAGCTATCCTTATAATGGAATACCAAACAAGATGAGAACACTGCGGCGACACCTGTTATGCAAGACGTGCTAATGAATATGCAAATGCAATGACATGTTTATCAATTTTAAAGGGTATTCTACCCCTTGATTCCAGTCTCACATTAGATAAACAGTGTAAGAAAACCCCTCCTAGAATCAAGAAGAAGATATAAACCCCTAGGAATAGATAAACATGATGCATGCAATGTTTATGATTTAATTTTTATATCAGAGGAACTTTAGACTCTTATTTGCAAATTTTGGAAATATTAAACGTTTATCACATACGGAAATATCACGCCAATTAATATTTGGAATTTTTTTTACGCCAAAGAAGTACATTCTTGGTAACCAAATACAATAGAAGAGAGAAGGAAACTGAACATCCTATGGATCCCTAGAAGCAATCGTCCAAAGCCCTCGAGACCGGCAGATAAGCTGCACGAAGCCTCTTCACCTCCCTCTCATAGGCTGCCTCCATATCTGCCTTCTCTTTGGCGAGTCCATCATACTTCCTCTTCCAAAACTTGGAAGACTGAGGAAGTAGAGAAGTCAATGCATCATCAGGATCATCAATAACCTGGCGCTCAAGGAACTCTATCAAAGCATCCTTCTCTCTGATCTGCTGAAGCAACTCCTCTCGTTCACGGATCCAAGCACGTGAACGGTCTTTGTCTCTCAACTCCTCTACTCCTTGGCTAGGGAGGGTTGAAGGCCCAGCCACAACCAAAGGTGTGGGTCTTGGATACTCATAAGGCATGAGGTACTCGGAAGCTCTCCTCCTAACCCAAGAGGTATAGGGTTCCAAAGCGATACAGTTCTTCGAACCTAGCTCTTTCCTTCCTTTCTTATGGATCTTGCGCCAAGCGCGAACCATCCTGCCCTTCAAGCCTTGGGGATCTTTACCCTTCTGAAAGAACACACCCTCTAACAGAATGTTATTGGGTTTATCCTTTAGGGGGAACCCAAGCTGACGACATGCCAAAATAGGGTTGTAGTTAATTCCACCGCATGTACCAAGAAGAGGTACATTGGAGAATTCACCACAAGAGTCGATAATCTGCACACCATCATATACACGGTTGTACCAAAAGATATCATCATTAGTGAGAGACATAAGTCTCGTGGACCACCGTAGACATCCTTTGTTCTCCTTGAAGGCGAGCGTCTGAGGCAAGTGCGAAATAAACCACTTGTACAACAGAGGCAAACATCACACAATGGTACCACTGCCCTTTGCATTCCTCATATGCAAAGAGAAATAAGTGTCACCCAACAGAGTAGGAACGGGATTAAGAGTAGAGAAAATCCTAATGGCGTTCACATCCACAAACTTGTCGATGTTGGGGAATAACACTAGCCCATAGATGAGAAGTACAAATATGGCCTCAAAGGCATCCTCACTAATGGCCTTCCCAAACATAGTAGCTTGATCAATGAGGAAATCAGACGGGAGACCTTGAATTCCACCTTTGGTGGTCATATGAGCACCAATAATAGATTCATCTATACGCAACAGATCAGCAATCTCTTGAGAATAAGGAACTCTCTCCAAGCCACTGAACGGCAACTGGTCTAGGATAGGTATGCCCACAAGATAGGCATACTCCTCAAGCGTGGGGAAAAGTTGGAAATCCGGAAAAGTGAAGTAACAGTACAACGGATCATAGAACTGCAGCAACACACTCATTAGACCTTTATCCACTTGAGTAGCCAGAATAGACAGAAGCTTCCCATGATGAGCCTTGAATTCCAAGGGATCTAATACATAGGATGTCAAACTCCTTAACTCTTTCAAGTCGGCTTGTCTGAAACTGTACTTCTTCGTATTCCTTCTTTGCTTATCCATGTTTGAAAATTTGCAAATAGACCTCTTAAGTTCCTTAAAAGTTTTCTCATTGTTGATGATATGGATGTGTATGAATGCATGAATACATAGATGCAACAATCACACTCAAGGATCAAGCAAATCACACCATACAAAGGTCATGGGATGGATCAAGTCATCCTTAATATCAATCATCCATTTTGGTTGATTATGGTTTACACCTTATCAACACCCAAGTTCCATTGATATTAAGGATACAGAAGAACGGATCAACCACGAATCAAGGGTTTGTTGCGAGTCGCGAGCATGGAGTCTTGGTTAAGAACCACCCAAAGGGAGTGTACCATGGTTAAACCTGACAATCATGTTCTACAAGAGGTTCCCATAGTCATCATCCCATCTTTCGGAGATTATCGGATAAACGCCTACTCATATTCCAAAAATATTCTCAAGAGAGACTCTTATGAGTGTAGTATCGCGTAACAATCGTATCAAATCTTACACTTGAACGATCTTCGCACTACGTCCTAAAAATAGGCCAAGATGGGCGTGGTAAACTAAGCTCCTTGGCTTCTAAGGCATATAATGGAAAGAGTAATGCCTAACCATGACTACTCGTGTGACATTATTGATCCCAACATAACCTCCACCAAGTGAATGGGCTTGCAAGTCAACTTGCTAAGGAATAACTCCACACAAGTCAACAAGACTATGCCATTCTCCTATCCTAAGTGCACTCGAGTTCGGGTATAGAACTCATCTCACGAAGATCACCAAGCATACAAGGAATAATATTCAAACAATTCAATCATTACATACAATACAGTAATCCCAAATTGCACAAAAATATGTCACAAAGCAATATACCATACAATACAACAAATATGAAAAGTAGGCAAAACCCACTAGGCAAATGATATTCCCCAGCAGAGTCGCCACTTTTCTGTACCGGGGTATTCGTTACTATTAGAGATATTCACTAAATCCAAGGTAAACCATACAAGTTGAGTCACCACCACACTTCTATTTATCCAAAGGAATGGTTAGAAAGCGAACAACAACCTAAAAGTTTTATCGAGTCAAAAACTAGTAAAAATGTCAGAGATCTGGGTAAGGGGGTTGGTTATGCAATGAGAAGGTTTTAAGCACCCAAAACATCCTAGGTACTCCTAGGGAGCCCTTTTCATAAGTGTTGTTCTAGTCTAATGGGTGTAGGTATATCTAAAGTACTATTTACTAAAAGGAAGGTTAAAAGAAAATGACTCGCAAGGATGTCGCATCCACTGCCTACGTATCTCATCTGAGTATGAGAATCAGAGTCTTCATAGCTCGGTTACCTATGGGTTAAAAAGAAGTGTGCTCGGTAAGACGTTGCGTCCTATGCCTATGTATCTCATCTGGATTGCCATTTGAACATGGACTTACAAAAGAGGACACCAACTGTGTCAAAGGAGGGTGGGTAGTGTGTTCAATGTCCTAGCAGTAGGTGTCGTAGCTCGCTGAATCGAGTCTTAGGCAGTTACCTCTTTTCAATAGAATAGACTGACATGCCACAAGATCGAAGACGCACAAAAGGTCTAAAAGTGGGGAAGCTCTGCTCTAGAGTTGTCATGCAATATGGACCTATGTGTTAGGATTTACAAAGGGGAACATTTACCTAATGTTAGCATGCAAAGAATAAGGGAATTCTACCTATGTTATCATACAAAGGGTTCTACCTAATGGGTGCTACCTAAATGGAACAAGAGTCGACGGATGGAGCGCGGAGAGGAGTTACGGATAAGGGTAAATGGCGACGCCAGAGGCAATCGACTTACAGGTAGATAGCGATGCCTGAGGCAATCGACTTACAAGAGGATGGATGAATGTGTGCTGGTTCTGGTAAGTTTTGAAAATGATTACTCGATGTTGGATCGAGCTTTTGATCTTATTTGAATTTTTTATCAGATTTTCGTTTTAATTCTTGTATTAACAGGTGACTAAAGAAATAAAGAAATAAATATTATACACTTTATGGGAGAGGGGTACATTTGTTATGAATGGGGATTGTTCATGGCAAACAAACAATGAGAATATATGCCTCATACATCATACAAGTAGGCAACAGTTATCAATCAGATCGGATAAATAAACAATATATAATCAAACCAAAGAACATGTTAAATAATCAAGCAATAGAAAGCATGAATGAGAGAAACAAGTATAAAAGATAACAGATGAATCAAACAGATGAAAATATGCGCACGAAGGGTCCACTGAATAATTTAATCAGGAAATGAGGTAAGGACCAAATAAAATCAAGGTAAAAGGCCTCTAATACATGGCATATGAGATGAACGAGGGAGGATAAAAAGATCTCTTCAATTGCCATAAGCAATCCCTAAGTCAAACATTGATCATAAAGAAGTCAACTGAAAATTCAAGTCAACTTAAAAAATAACAAATAAATAGCAAACTAATCAAGAAAATTATGAAAAATTAAACTAAATAAGGTGGGATCAGGACATCATCATCCCCCAAAAATATTTTAAAAATAATGAAAATTGGCATGTGAATTAATTAAAACAAAACATAGGTCAAACAAAAAGTCAATTAATAAGACTAGGTTAGAAATAAATCAAGAATAAATAGTAAATTAATCAAGAAAATTATGAAAAATTAAACTAAATAAGGTGGGGTCAGGACATCATCATCCCCCAAAAAGATTTTAAAAATAATGAAAATTGGTACGTCAATTAATTAAAATAAAACAGAAGTCAAATTAAAAGTCCACCAACCAAACTAGGTCAAAAATAAATCCAAAATAAATTGAAAATGTGAAATAAAATTCCAAGAAAAGGTCAGGTTAACCATAAGATAGTGGTCAACCTTCATCCCAAAAATCAAATGCTAACAATAATTTTATGTCATAAAAATAAAATCAATAAAAAACGTGTGTTAAAATGGACCATTTAGAATAAATAATTAAAATAAAATATTAATATTAAAAAAATACGAAAATAAAAATTATAAGAAAAGTCAAAAATATTTTTGGGTAATTTTATGGATGAAGAAAATATTTTAAATAAGAAAAAGAAATATGAAAATGGAAGGATTAATGGTGATGAACATGGTAAGCAAGCGTAGATATATCAAAACATGGTCATGGAAGAGATGATTACCTAATGGAAAATAGAAGTGGAATAGAATCTGATATGTGATGAAGCTTTGCCTCTTTGCCAATAAATTTCAATGCTCCTTTAGGGTTAGGGTTTCAGCTTCTTAAATAGGGTGGATTAGGTGTTCTCATGGGCTTTTTAATAAGTGATTTATCCATAAGAATAAAAGTGTGAAGTGAGGTGTAGAATGTTGTTATTTTGGGCCAAACATAAGTGAATAGATGTCCAATGCAAGGCCAAAAGAGGTAAAAACGTGACTGGTTTGTGCAGCATGCTTAGAAAATCTGATTGGGCCAGCCAGGCCCAAAATCTGCCTAAAAAATCAAGTCATGGTGCCCACTTTAAATGAATGTATCTCTCAAACCATGGATCCAAATGAGATGATTCCAAAAGGATGTGAAAGAGGACATGGCAAGGTACAATTGTTGTGAAGAAATTATTTTCAAATAATGCTTTGAAGTGCAAGAAAACAGGCAAAGAAGTCTTGACAAATTTTGAAGATTTTGGACTTAGAAATTTTTCTTAGTGTCCTAAAAAAATGTCTCACTTTGACTAAGCATAACTTTCTCAATTCTAATCCAAATGGAGCAAAATTTATATCTATAGAAAGCTTGGAATAAGAGGAACAACTTTCATGTTGGAGATATTGTCAAATGGAGCTCTTATCTTGATGCAAAATGGTCTTAAAGTGAGTGCAACGATCATGAAAACTTGCCCTAAATGGAAAGTCAACCATTTCCAAATTAAGTAACTTTTCCAATTCCTGATTAAATGATGAATCCATGATCTAACCTTGATCAAATTTCACATCTAGGATCCCCTAGGCATGGATTTTGAGATTCCACTCTCAGAATGTCAGGAGTTGACTTTTCTGGCCCCACAGTTGACTTTTCCCAAACTGTCTGATTCCCGATTCTATTGATCAATTGAAGCACTTCTAGCTCCAATAAAGAGCTGATTTTTTGTATGTAGACCCTTGTGGATATATGGAGGGCCATGGAAAAGAGTTTCACCCAAAGAATCAGAAATAAATTGATTTTATACCAAACCCTAGTTTTAGGGCAAAATGATCAGGTAGAAGTTTCCGGCTAATCTTCTCAAAGTCTTCTTATCTTTTAAAGATGCCCCAGACGGGTAAATCTGACTTTGGAGGAAACACTTGATGTCGTAATACCACGGCTTCTCATCTTTGACCTCTTCAACACCAAACACATGAGTTGGCCTATCAAGATGCATCACAGTCAAATTGGGAACCTTATTCCCATACTTCACCATAATAATTGATGCCAACGTTGCAAGAGCATCTGCCATCCGGTTTTCATCTCGAAGGATGTGATGAAACTCAACCTTTGTAAATAAAGTTGAAATCCTCCTCGCATAATCTCTATAGGGTATTAAACCGGGTTGATTTTCCTCCCATTCACCTTTGATCTAATTCACCACCAAAGCTGAATTTCCCAAGACATCTAAATGCTTGATTCTGAGATCAATGGCCTCTTCAAGCCCCATAATGCAAGCTTCATATTATTCCATTTTGTTTGTACATTTGAAAGTCAATCTAGCTGTAAATGGAAAATGCATGCTTTGAGGAGTAATAATCACTGCCCCAATGCCATTACCATACTGATTAACAACTCCATCAAATACCATGCCCCAACGGGAACCAGGCTCTGGCCCTTCTTCAAGCAATGGTTCATCACAATCCTTCATTTTCAAGTACAAGATCTCTTCGTCAGGAAAATCATACTGCATTGACTGGTAATCCTCAATTGGTTGGTCAGCCAAATGGTCAGCCAAGACACCACCTTTGATCACTTTCTAAGATCGGTATTCGATATCATACTCTAATAACAACATCTGCCAATGGGAAATCCTCCCAATTAAAGCAGGCTTCTCAAATATATACTTGATTCGTATCCATTTTTGATATCAACCAAGTTGTATGATTCAACATATATTGACGCAGACGCTTAGCAGCCCAAGCCTATGCGTAACAAGTCTTCTCAAGCATAGAATACCGAGTCTCATAATCGGTGAACTTCTTACTGAGGTAGTAAATTAAAAATTCTTTCTTTCCAGTGTCATCTTACTGACCAAGAACACCACCCATACTCTCTTGAAGCACAATCAAATACATGATCAATGGTCTTCCTTCAACAGGTGGAGATAGAATGGGAGGCTTAAGCAGATATTCCTTGATACTATCAAAAGCTTTCTGGCAATCTACGGTCCAATCAAAGGACTGATCTTCCTGAAGAAGCTTGAATATAGGCGCACATGTGGCAGTCATGTGTGAAATGAATCTTGAGATATAATTCAAGCGACCGAGAAAACCTCTGACTTGCTTCTTAGTTTTGGGCACAAGCATCTCTTGTATTGCTTTGACCTTGGCGGAATCAACTTCAATAGCCTTCTCACTGACAATAAAGCCCAACAACTTACCAGAACGAACACCAAAAGTACACTTATTGGGATTCAAGCGGAGTTTATACTTTCTCAAACGCTGGAATAGCTTCAACAAATGCTCAACATGTTCCTCTTAATTAATGGATTTAGCAATCATATCATCAACATAAACTTCAATCTCTTTATGCATCATATCATGAAAAAGAGTAGTCATTGCTCTTTGGTAAGTTGCACTAGCATTCTTCAAACCGAAAGGCATCACTCTATAACAGAATGTTCCCCAAGGTGTAATGAATGTGGTATTCTCCGTATCTTTAGGTGCCATCTTGATCTAATTATATCTGGAAAATCCGTCCATAAACGAAAAGACTTTGAATTTAGTAGTATTGTCTACCAACATATCAATGTGTGGCAGAGGGAAATCATCTTTCGGACTGACTTTATTCAAATCTCTATAATCAACACACATGCGGACTTTTCCATCTTTTTTTGGCACAGGCACAATATTGGCCACCCATTGTAGATACTCAGCGGTCACAAGGAAACCGGCATCAATCTTCTTCTGCACTTCTTCTTTGATATTCACTGCCATATCAGGATGCGTTCTTCTCAACTTCTGCTTGACTGGCGGGCATTCTGGCTTCAATGGTAATCTATGCTCCACTATCTCAGAATCCAAACCAGGCATGTATTGATAGGAACAAGCAAACACATCTGAATACTCTCGGAGAAGATTAGTCAACCCATTCTTAACATCTGGACACAGTCGATCCCCAATCTTGACTTCCTTCATATCATCCTCGGAACCCAAGTTGAATAACTCAATCAGTTCTTCGAATGGCTGAATGGCTTTTCCTTCATGCTCAAGAAGACGAGACAATTCATCACTTACTTCTTCATCACTTTCCTCCTCATCCTCAAACACAGGGAATTCAAAACTCGGAGAAGAAGAAGGATCATTGTATTCAATGGGGTTAGACACCAACCTGCATAATGATTTGATATTTTGATTTTAGAGAGGTGAATTTGTGACCAAGTATTATGTAGATGGACAATTATATTGTTTTATTTACGTTTTTTGTGATTACCATTTTCAGAATAAAGCAAAAAGTAAAAACAAAACATCATAGATGTGGATGAATAAAATTAAACTTTATTAATGATCAATTTTAAATGCCCAACAATGTTCACTTCTCCCTTAGGCATAGGAGAAGTATTTTTGAAAACAAATAAAAGCAATTACATAGATTGATGCATAATAACAGGAATATCAATAGTAGTCCAATTGTTGCAAGCCTTTCCATGCTTCACAAAATTGGTGCAGCCTTCCAATTCGTCATCCTCTAACGCAGCAGCTAAGTGTTGTTCTTTTCCATGAATGAACCCTCAGCTATGGAAGCTAAGTTGCATATCCTCTGATCTAGTAGCTGACAACCCTTGCTGAAAACCCAGACCGATTCTATTCTTATTGTCGGAGACCTCTACCACTCGTCCCCACTGATCAACAGTTCCTTCTTCAACAATCCTCCTTGCATCCTTTAATGAGGACATAGATGCCCCAACTCTCTTTTCAGCAGCAATAGATAAGGATTAGAATGGAGTTCCAACCTCATCCTTAACTTCAACATAAGAGAAAGATGACAAGTGGCTAACCAACAATGTCTTCTCCCCACCAACAATGACAAGCTTGCCATTCTTCACAAATTTGAGCTTCTAATGCAACATGGAGGTAACAACTCCTGCCTCGTGGATCCATGGCCTTCCCAACACACAACTGTAGGCCAGGTGGATATCCATTACTTGAAAAGTAATTTGAAAATCACTCGGACCTATCTTCACCGGAAGGTCCACTTCACCTATCACTGTCTTGCGGGAACCGTCGAAAGCTTTGACAATTACGCCACTATATCTCATAGGCGCTCCTTGGTATGACAACTTTGATAATGTTGACTTTGGCAACACACTTAACGAAGATCTGGTGTCAACAAGCACATTGGATAAAGTGTCATCTTTGCAATTCAACGAGATATACAAAGCCAAATTATGATTCCTACCCTCCTCAAGAAGTTCTTCATCACAGAAACTGAGATTGTTGCAGGAAGTGATGGTAGCTACAATATGATCGAACTGATCCACCGTAGCATCATGTTCCACAAACACTTGTTCTAGAACTCTTTGTAGTGCTTCTCTGTGCGCTTCAGAATTCATTAATAGAGATAGTACTGAAATCTTTGAGGGGGTTTGGAGCAGCTGCTCCACCACATTGAACTCACTTTTCTTTATCAGCCTAAGCATTTCATCATCATCGTTAGTCTTCAAACTGTTGGATTCACTAGACTGACGCTTTGAAGTACTAATCGGATCTACTGCAGCCACTTCTACCTTCTTACCAAATGTTGACTCTTCCACATATTTTGGGAACACCTGCCCAAACACTCGACCACTACGGGTCCCCTTGGTAACATCAACAATGCTCACGATAGAATTGGTCGTTGGTAATGGAACCTCTTGACCATCCTTCACCATAGTTGCATTATACTGATAAGGAACAACCTTATCGGATGCGTACGAGACTGGACCCGCCAACCGTATGACCAACGAAGATATCAATCTTTGGCTGATACTATTACTGTTGCTGCTATCATACTTAATCACCACTCTCTCGGGATTGTTAAACATAGGAACAATCACAGTGACATCGTTATCTATGTGTCGGGATTGAAATTATGAATCATACACTCAGCCATCAACCACTGGATGTCTCTTTTCACAATCTCATAACCTATTGAATTAACACTACAGATAGCACAACCATTATGGTCATGCTCATAATCTCTCACCAAGCAAATGTCCTTATGCATCGCCACCAAGGACCTTTGAATGAAACGGACGTCGAACACTTTGAACTCCCTAGGGGAGCCGTCCACCATATTGACAGATGAATTTCCATGAGCAGGCAGTTGTTTAGCTTTCACGTTGGGTGCATGGTCCTCAAAGGAAATCATTCCACTTTTCACTAGCTTCTGGACTTCATATTTGAATGGATAACAGTTCTCAATGACATGTTTGGGTGCTCCTTGATGAAAAGCACAACGGAGGTCTGGTTTGTACCACCATGAAAATGGTTCAGGTATTTGCGTGGGATTTCTTAGTTGCTGTAGGTTCTGGAGAACCAATGATGGGTAAAGCTCTGCATAGGTCATCAGAATCAGGTCGAAAGAGACCTTCTTCCTTTCAAAATTTTGTTTTTGATGATTATTGGTATTCTTGTTGTTGTAGGTGTTTGTTCATTGTTGTGGTTGTTGTTGTTGACGTTGTTGTTGTTGAACTGGTGTTGACTGATTTGCAGAAAACACAGGAATTACTGACGATACCTGATGATGATGTTGAAGGGATGGTTGACTTCTTATGATTTGAGGCCTTCTCTGCCTCCCACTGGAAATTGCATTGGTTTCACTGTCCTTCTTCTTACCAAAGTTGTTGTCATACATCTTGCTGGAAGATACTTCCTCCTTAGACAACCGTCCTTCTCTGACACCTTCTTCTAGCCTCATCCCCATATTTACCATTTCGGTAAAATCACTAGGGCCATTGGCGATCATCTTCTCATAATAAAATGAGGTAAGGGTCTTCAGGAAAATTTTGGTCATCTTCTTTTCCTCTAAAGGAGGGTTGATTTGAGCAGCGAATTCTCTCCACCTTTGTGCATACTACTTAAATGTTTCCTTGTCCTTCTGAGACAGTGATCTCAACTAATCTCGATCAGGATCCATATCAACGTTGTGCTTGTACTGCTTTACAAATGCTTCACCCAAATCATTAAAAGTGTGGATGCTCGCATTATCCAACCCCATATACCATCTTAATGCAGCGCTGGTTAGACTATCTTGAAAGTAGTGGATCAATAGTTGATCGTTGTCTGTTTGGGTGGACTTTTTATGGGCATACACCACCAAATGACTGAGCGGACATGTGTTCCCTTTGAATTTTTCAAAGTCATGCACTTTGAATTTCATCAGAATCTTTACATTCGGCACCAGACACAATTCAGCAGCACTCTTCCCAAATAGATCCTTACCTCTCAAGGTTTTCAAGTTCTTGCGCAACTCAAGAAATTGATCTTTCATCTCGTCCATTTTTCTCATATACATCCGGGCCCTCAGACGGCTCGGAATGATAAATCGTGTCTTCCACACGAGGCAAAGTGTGCATGACAGGTGGTGGCACAAACATGATCAGGCTAGATGCCGACATATAAGTAAATGTAGGAGCAAAGCCTTCAGGCACGAAGTTCGGAGGCATTCCCCACGGGAATCTGGCAGGCATGGCAGGCGCAAAATGAGAAGCAGTTGCGGGAACAGTAGAGGTAGCTACCTCTGAAATAACAATCCTCTAACGAGGAGGAGTTGTAGGTGTTAGAGAAGACTGGCTTTGTACAGCTAGAACTGACTCCATCATGGTAGTCAGGTAGGTGATCTCCTCTTTCAAATCTCTATTCTCTTGTTCGATATGTTCCATAATTCTGGAGTGATTTGTGTGAGTATTGTATCGATGAGTCAGCTTGGCTGAAGCACAGAAGAAACACCAATGAGACATCTGGAGAAAGAGACACCTGCTTGTACAAATGATGCATGAAATGCAATGCTTGATTGTTTTTTTATTTTCAAGGAACTTACAATATTATTTGAATATATATATATATATATATATATATATATATATATATATATATACATTTAACAATAATTGCAACAGTTTGATATGACCATAAATATCTTTTTTATTTATATAATTAGAAGGATTACATTGAGTACAATTTCAGAAACCAAATGAAAAATACAAGAGAAAAGGAGACTAGTAATCCTAAGGATCCCTAACAACAATGTCACAAGATCTGGTTGTAGGCGCGTACTTCCTTCGAATGCATCGGATCTCTGACTCAAAAGAAGCCTTCATCTGAGTCTTCTCGAGGACAAGTTAATCAATAATCTTCTTCCAAGCAACGGAAGGCTAAGGCATACTAGAGGAAGATGAAACCTCTGGTTCTCTCTATCTCTTCATCACTTGATCTTTAAGTAGCTCAATAAATGCATCTTTGTCCTTAGACTCAAGCTGCAACTCCTCATGCTTTTTGCTTAAAGCATGGAACCATTCTTCCCACATATCTTTCTCTCACTTCATCTTGGCGAGTGCGTCCTCCAACTCCTCTATATCTTGGTTAGGGAGAGTTAATGGCTCAACCACAACCATAGATATAGGTCTTTCACAAGGATAAGGCATCTTTAATTCCAAAAGGCACAAGATTCCCAATCAAGAAGATTCTAATGGCATTAACATCAACAAAACCGTCAATGTTAGGGAACAAAGCTAATCCATAAATAAGCAACACAAAGATAGCTTCAAAAACGTCCACACTTCCGGCTTGAGCAAAAGCAGTAGCTTATTTGATGAGGAAATCAGATGGCAACCCAAACAATCCTCCTTTCTTCACCCAATGTGCCTCAATCTCAGACTTCTTCAAGTGAAGAGCTTCGGCTATAAGATGAGATCTGGGAATCTCTTCCAACCCACTAAAAGGCACTTTGTTAAAAACAGGTATTCCCAAAAGATGGGCATACCCCTCCAATGTAGGCACAAGCTGATAATTCGGAAAAGTGAAGCAACGGTAGAGAGGGTCATAGAACTGCACCAATACACTCAGAAGTCCTTCAACCACATCCGCAGACAAGATAGACAAAAGCTTCCCGTGGCTTTGTTTGAAGTCCAAGGGATCTAATACAAAATATGCTAGCTTCCTTAACTCTTTCAAGTCGGGACATCTGAAAATGTACTTCTTAGTATTCCTTCGTCCATAATCCATGGTTTGAAAATATTTGCAAATAACAAATAAGGGATCACACACAAGGCAAACAAACAAAGGTCAAGGGATGAATCAAGTCATTGTCAAGATCAATCATCCATTTTGGTGGATTATGGTTTACACCTTATCAACACCCAAGTTCCATTGATATTGACAAGACTTGATTGGATCAACCAAGAATCATGGGTTTGTTGTAAGTCACGAGCATGAAGTCTGGATAAGAACCATCCTAAATGAGTGAACCAAGGATAAAAACCTGTAGATCATGTTCTAAAAAGTTCCTAGACTCTTTATTCCATCTATCGGATATTACAAGTTAGGATGACTGACTGTTCAACCCATAATATTCTCAAGAGAAACTCAGCTGAGTGTAGTATCGCGTAACAACTGCTATCAAGTCTACACTTGAACAGTCTCCGCATTACATCCTAAATAGGCCAAGAGGGGGTAAATGTCTACGGTCCTCAGCTTCTCGGACCCCAAATCAGAGATAGTAATGCTTAACCACAAATACTTGTGTGACATTTCCAAATCCAAAAGTGTCTCCACTGAGCAGATGGTTCTCAAGCCAACTTATTAAGGACTACTCCACACAAGTCGAACATGACTATACCATCCTCCCATCTTAATTGCACTCAAGTTCGAGTTAGAACTTATCTCACCACTCAGAGATCACCAAGCACAACAAGCAGATTATATCACACAAATAAATATACATACATCAAATATACAATTATAATCACACAAAAAAGTAGGCTAAACCCACTAGAGACTACCCCCCAGTAGAGTCGCCACTTAATTTCTATCGCGGTAAATTCATGATCATCAAGCTATGGATAAGCTAGACATCAGATAACAAGAGTCGCCACCGCGTTTTTACTGTTTCCAAGGGAAAAGGGAAAAGTACGAAAAAAACCCAAAAATAAGAAGTTTTCAAATCAAAACTAATAAAATTCCAGAGATTACAGGTAAGGGGGTGAGTAAACATAGGGATGGTGTTAGCACCCAAAGTGTCCTAGGTACTCCTAGGGAGCCCTTTTTTGTGTGCATATGTATTTTGTACAAATGATGTTTGCAAGCAAATAGAATGGGGGTATGAGAAAAGAATTTATTAATTATATTTTTGTGTTTGACAAGACCTTCGGACTTGTGCATACGTACCAACATAAAAATGAGGGATCAAAGCCTCGTAGTTCGTGGTATAAATTTCAAAGTGGATGTATTGCTTTTTAACAAAATAATTAAGTTTGAAAGGTACATAGGCCTAAAAATGGTTGAATGAGTTAGTTCTTTTTTGGATTTTGAAATTTTTAAGTCAAGTATAGTTAAGTCTATTTACAAGTTTGATTTAAGAAAAGAAGTTTCAAAATGCAATGGCATAATGCCAAAGTTTCTCATTTGCAAAGGGTCTATGTTTAGAAAAACAAGCACAAGCAAAGAAGATTTTAAAAACAAGAGGGAGAGTTTTTGAAATTAAAGAAATGGGGAGGAGATGAAGGGACTAATCCTAAGCACAAATTTAAAAGTTGAGAGTTGAAAAGATCAGACCGATGGGCTGCAATCCAATAGACAAGAGTGTCATATAGAAACCCAAATTCCCTTGGACTTTAGAATCAAGCTACAAACAATGCACAATATATCAACTTGAAGAGAAAGGAATCAAATAAAGATAGCCACATCCAAGCTTAGTAACTCCATGATCTTCTTCCAATTTTCCCATGTAGCAGATGAATTCTTCAGTGCCACAATTCACAGGTTCAAAATAACAGCTTCACAATGATCATGTTGCAGATGAACTCAAATGGATCTTCAATGATGTATCAGATGAAGTTTCAAATTACAAGCACTGGGTTACATGAAAGTTGGCATTGGCCAAGTCCTTTGCATGGGGAGTGTTGCCTAAATTCTAAGTCCAGTTGTCTTAGATCAAACCAACAATACACACAATATATTTTGTAGGGTTTTTGTTCTTATTATGTACATTAATGGTCAAAGACCAAACAACCAAACACAATATACACAAACAAGATATCACACAAATATGGTCCAGGTGGACAAAGTAAATATGACATTAACATAAACAATTAGAATGGTATGAATAATGGCAAATGAATAAGGCTTTAAAAATAAAGTTCATTAAAGTAAATGACTTGAAATTAAATGTTAGCTGTTAATGAGTTAGAAGTTAGTATTTCTTTTTCTTTTTTTTAAGTCATTCTTTGGAGAACACTCAACCCACTTATCACAAGCATGGATTCTTGAATCAAGACATCTTCCAAAGGAAGGAAAAAAGTCCAAGTTTCCACACAATACCATGAAAGAGGGGAGACTTACAATCTCAATAACTAGAATGTTATGCCTTTTGTGTCAAAATTTAGCGCTAAGTTAAGCAATCGTAATTGGACTTATGTAGAAGTCACACCTATTTGAGGATGGGCAATAGAATTTTGGTGTTAATGCATGTTAGAGACATAGTATAATGGACTATGGTCATGAAACATACCACACACAAAAAGAATATGCAAAAGTGGTGGCCTAATCTTATTCATACTTATGATGATTTTGCAATAAACTAGCCTTAGGATGTAGAGATATCATAGGTCCATGACATGAATGCATAAAGAAGGGGAATGAGATGAAGAGAGAGGGAATATAGATCAAATTCAAATTGGACAAATGAGGACTTTTACCAAATTAAGATCATTCATTCATTTTGGGAGATGGAATGTACATTCCATCAATCCCCTAAATCCAATGATCTTAACCTAGCAAAGTCAAATCAACCTTGACCAAGGCCCAACAACACAAGTCAAACTTACAAAGTCAACCAAAATGGCTCAACACAATTATTTGGCATTTATTCAATTAAAAAAAATACTAAAAATAATGCATTAAAGTCAATATGTTTGGTCAATTTCCTAAAACCTCATCAAAACACCAAAGAAATGCCCATGAGATTTATCATAGGTGAAACAAGGTCAAAGGACCTTGGAGAAAAAATTTCAGAATTTGTGGAAACTTAAAAGTATTTTTAAATAATTAAAAATAATCAAAAAATCAATTAAATTATAAAAAATATTAATAATGATCCAAAAAATAATTTTAATTCAAAATATGAAAGGAGATTTTATTTAAAATTTTCTGGTGAAACTCTCATATTTCTTGGATCAATATTAAAATTAATATTAATTAATGAAAATCAAAGGAATAAAATGAAAATCAGAAAATACAAAAAAACGTGGACCACATGATCTTCCTAATTAATTGAGGTGGCAGATCAAGTGGACACAAACGCGCGTTCCATGATGGAACTTACTCAGCGCGCCACACAACTGGTCATCCAAACCAACGCTTGTGAGTAAAACATTTTAAACCGGATCAATGATTCAAGACCACGCCATATCATTGCTGGAGCAGAGCGTCGGTCGTCTTTTTAGGCGACCTTGGCCGGACTGGTCCAATCATTTCCATGACATAAATGAAAAAGGAGGACATGATCTAAAAGAAATAATGGCGTAGAGCACGAATCTGACCTCAATTTTAACTAACTCCAAATATATAGTATGATAAGAGGAGTTGAATTTTGAGACGTGTCAACTGAGTTGCTTCGATTGGACCTCAAAGCAACTCTATATTCTTGCCTACATTGGTAGGAATTCAGACAACCAAAGATCCAAGAGAATTGATGAGAATTGAGTGAGAATCGAAGAGAAGAAAAAATATGGAAAGTACCTTCAATATTGTGCAAAACTTGATCTCTCTTGCTTCAATTCTTGTTTGATCATTCTCCAATAGCTTGTAGAAGTGGATTAGGAATGGTAAGAAGCTTTGGATCATGGAGTTTTTGAATCTCCAAACAGTGAGACTCAAACTTAATTTTCAAGTAAAATTTATCAGGTTTTCCTTTGATTTATGAGGGTTTGAAGAGTGGAGGCAAAGCTGGCGCGGAAGGATCCCTTAAAATGAGCACAAAGGGTCTCTATTTATAGCAAATTCATGTGTTATTTGCACACTTGCAATTTCTTCCAAATTTGGCATTGTCATGTTCAAGCTTGCATGGGCGTGTACAGGCCCATGAAGCAATGCACTAAGGTCCAAAATCAACTGAAATGAGGTCTGAATCAAGCTTTATTGGCAAGGCAATGTGAAATGATCATTTGAAGTTTTGATTTTACCAATTGATGCAGGCCTGTTAACACCATGAACAACCCTAGCAACGTTGATCCAAAATGAATGAATTAGGACTCTTTGGGAAGCTTAGATCAAGAGGAACAAATCTTATGTTGAATACTTTTCCATTTGGAACTTGTATCATGGTGAATTTTGAGGTGGAAGTTTTGAAATTTCAACATGAAGGAAAATTTTTAAAGTGTCAAGTCATATACGTCAATGTTCCACCTTACTAAACTTTTTATGTGAGATCCAAATGAGAAAATGTCCTTCATAAAAGTTGTATCTCTTTAAAATACCTTCAAAATGGTCACCAATTTGACATCATTTGGATTTAGAATGAAAGAGTTGTGCATTTTTGAAGTTGAGGAAAATCACTTGTTCAATGGTATTGGTCCAAAATGACCTATAATGTATCCTCATATCACATGCTCATAAAAGTTGATTTAGCTCTAACTCCAAACATAAAACTTGAAGTAGATATCTTGAACTAGATTGTGCAACCTGGAAATCTTTCGTCTCAAAAAAATTGCGCATGTTATGGCCTTGGGAAGTTGACTTTCAAATTAGGGTTTAGACAAAATGATCTATAATGTTTCAACATGGAAAATGACTTTCCAAGTAAAATTAGCACTACACCTAAACATGAAATTTGTTTGTAATGTAACTTAGAATAACTTTGATCTTGGAATCATTTTTATATGATGAAAATTGTAGGAGATAGGGTCTAGGGAGGCCCAGTTTTGATCATATGAATCCATCTAACTAACCACCCTCAACCAACTTGCTAACTTGCAATTCTCTTGACTTTTTAGGCTCATGGTAGATCATATATGCATAAGATGATGAATTTTGAAGTTCCCCTTGAGAAATTTGATCAATTGATGAGGAAGCTTATTCAAGAAGTTACTCAAGATACCCAGACAAACTAGGGTTTCCAAGGCAAACCAACTCCAAACTCTTGAAGAAATATTGATCAAATAACATGAAAAGATCATTGGGGCTCATATATGATGCTTAGAGACATTGTGGATCATTCCTTGGTTGTGCTCTTAGCTATGAGGGTCTCAAACCCTAGATGTGAACTTGATAGATCAATGGTGATCATGCCCTTCCTACAAAAGAGTTAGGCAAATAACAAAGACGTATTTTTGGTATTTTGGTTAGTGAAATGATAATATACAAGTATGATACAATCACATGATGCTTGGTAATCTCTCCCAAAACAAACCCAATGAAATAAAGGTAAGGAGGATGCTAAGGTATGATCCCAATGCTAATGCATATGATGAAATTGCATGAGGGATCTTCGGGTCAAAATTGGGGTCTTACAGGTACATCAAAAATAATTACGCATCTTCCCCTTAGATATGTTTCTCCCCATTTGTTATCAATCAAAAAGACATAGACAAAATAATAAAAGAAATAATGAGAAACAGAAACAATTTTCATTGATAAGTGCCAACAGGCAGAAAAGATATAATTAGAACCCAAAAAAAACTTAAAATAAATTTTAAAGAAAATTTGCTCTAAGTGTTCTTAGGAGGAGGCGGAGGAAGTCTGGATATTATCAACCGAAACATCATATGCTGTTTGTCGAGACGCTCTTTGACTAACGCATTATCAGCTTCGCTTTCCTCAATGGTCTTCTAAAGTGCATCAGGAATTTCTCCAAATGAAGTTCCGGAAGATTGTAGAGAAACATAAGCTTCAACTTATTGAGTATCAAAAATAACTATCTAATCAGCAGTTTCTTCCATGACACATTCCTAATGTCCAGATTCAACTACAGCTTCCTAAGCAACTTCCTCATTCACTTCTAGAATTACTTCCTTAACCTCTAGAGCAGGAAGACAAAGTTGGTAATTTCGTAGCTTCCATATTTCCATTAAGGGAACAAACCTAGAACATAAGTTTCTTTCAGATAATTTATACCCCAAGTTCGTCAGCTTTGAGATCTTGGAATTAGTCCACCTTTTGTAGGCTTCCCAAGTAGAATCGCTCTCAGTCGGATTTACTGAAGAACGATTGATTGCCATTGCTTCATGAAGATAACTTCTTGATTCTGATTAAAACTTCCTTAGAATCTTACCAATGTTGGAAGTAGGTTTGGGCGGTTTGGGGTAACTAACAGTAAGGTCTATTTTGGTTTCATCAAGATCAGGACAAAAGAGTGTTGGAAGGGAGAGGAAAGTGATTGGAGGTGTTTCTGGATCAGATATTACTAGTTCAAGTTCAAAGTTAAATATGCCCTCAGGAGTGCCTTAAGACACATGGTCTTCAGAATCTCTTGGAGGAGATGTTCTAGGGTTTGTTCTATTTGGATTTTCTGTGTAGCGAGAAGAAATATGTGGTGGTGGAGTGGGTGAAGTTTGTAACTGTAAAGGAGATGGTGTTGATGGTATCTGTTGATGTTGTTGTTGTGATGGAGTTTTAGAAACTTGAGGAGTTTCTGTAACAGGTTATTTCCTAGGTGATTTTGTATGAGGTGGAAGTTAATTGGTTTTGATATTTGCTGGGAAAATATAGAGTCGGGTTGAGAAGTGGGAGGAGGTTGGATTGGTAAGATTCTTTCAGAAACTACACAATCAGAAACAATAGGGGTGCTAGATTCATGAAGCTTACTAGGAGTAGTGTCAGAAGCTCTTGAAGGTTGTTGGACAACATCAGATGTGTCCTTTGGAATCATAGCTTTATGGAGCTCACTTATAGGCACCTCATCTTCATCCAGAACGATAACAACTTTCTTCTTCTTCTTCTAAGGCCTGGAAGATCCTTCTCCTCTTGATTCCTTATTTCTTTTCTCATGAACATCTGGGTACATTTCTGGTAGATTGAAAGGATCAACCATTGGGTCAATACCATCCTTAAGACAGATTTCCATATAGTATGTGTAAGACCCCAATTTTGTCCCTTATATCCCTCATGGCATCATAACATTTCATTTGCATAGCCTCAAGGATCATTAGCATCTTGGTTCCCTTTGCCTTTGGGTGGGACCTTCTTTGAGTTGGTTTGAGATTACCAAGCATTCTTGAATTGTATATCATTGCTTTTCTCATTTTTGTTTACTAACCAAAAGCACAAAAATATGTCATTAACATCTTTTGTTTGTAGCTTGAGCAATCACAAAGTCCAAAGCTTCTAGGAGATCATTGGTACAAAGACATGGTCAAGAGGAGATGAAAGTAAGCATGGTAATGGTTCCCAAAGCTCTCATCCATCAAGTATGCCTCCCTAGTACTTCAATGCATCATTTTTGATCAAGCAAGTCAAAGGGTTTGAGATCTTGTTCTCCAGAGAAACCCTAATTCATCTATGCATCACAATGCCTTGCTCATGAAGCAACCTCAGCCCATGGTCAAATAAAATCAAGGGAAGTTCTTTAACTCTTCATTTCATGCATATTTGAACTTATTTGAGTGTCCTCAATCATGAATTCATCAAGATATGGGTTGTGGACTTGAGAAGTTGATCAGTCAATTCATTTGACTATTTTGAAATGCACTGAGGCCTAACTTTTTATGTGTTGGTCAAATGAAGATGGCTCCAAAAGCAAAAATCTTATTAACGAAAATATGAACAACTTTCAAGTTCATCAAAAATTGATTTGAAGCTTGGAAGGCCATCTGCCATTCCAATACATTATAGGTCATTTTGACTGAAACCCTAATTTTGGGTCAACTTCCCAAGGATATAACTCATTCATTTGCTATGATTTTGAGGTGGGATCAAATGCATTGGAAAGCTTAAGATGTCTACTTCAAATGTTATGTTGAACAAAATTTCAAAATCGCAAAGTAAATACATGTGATAATGCAAGACATTATAGGTCCTTTTCGACCAAAGGCATGAAAAGTCAAAAAAGTCCAATTTCAAGTGCCCATAACTCTTTCATCAAAAATCCAAATGATGCAAATTTTGAGTCCATTTTGATTGTCTTGAAAAGATCTACAACTTTTATGTTGGAGGTGTTTCCATTTGTTTCTTGCATCATTAAAGCAGAAGGGCTTGAAAGTTGGCCAACTTTAGAAACCTTGCCTTGCCATGTCATGCACCTTAAACTTTAAACTCTAATTTCATAATTTTCCACACTTCAAATGAGTTTTTGTCCAACATAACATTTGTTCCTCATATAAAGACCTTTCCAAAAATTACCCATATGCCTATGTTTGGATTTTCTAAATGGTATTTTCAAAGAGGTGTTTGTTTAGGTACAAATGAGGAATTCACTTGAAATCTTGGGCCTTGTGCATGATCCTGCAAGCCCATGCAATGAAGCTTCACATGCCATGCTCACGGATCATTTCACACTCTCCTTGCCACTTCCTCTATAAATAGAGACTTCATTCCACTCATTTGACACGCCTAATTCAACCCGAAATGCTGCAGAATTCTTTCCATGGCCATCACTAAAGAAGCAAGTTCACTATTCTCATTTTTTTTCAGATCTGAAATTCAACTTCATCTGGTTGAATTCTTAGATCTAATGCTTCTAAACCTTCATCATTTACCTCATTGAACTTCTGTTTAAGCAAAACAACCAAGGCATAGTGCTCAAATTACCAGAACTCAAGCTTCCATTCCAACTGGTATTTTCTTCGATTGTCCTAATCCATTGACCTTTTAGCTTAGATTTTGTGTTGACTGAAGTCCTCAAAATAGAGGCATCATGTTTATGAATTCAATTTTTGAAATCCATTAAGTTCATGGTGAACACCAGATTTTTCCATCTATGATTTCTCATACTATGGAGATCTAGAGGGGAAATGGATGGTACAGGGATGATGTACATTATCCCAGCTTTCTAAAGATGTATAGATCGCACGATTTGGTTGCCTTTTGAGTTTCTACAATTTGGCCGGAATCTGCAAGCTTACCGGAGAAGACGGTGGCTCCAGTGGCTTCATCATCTCCAGTTTGAATCCTGACCGTGTGATTTAATTTCCATATGCAATCAGGACCCTTGCTTGTTATGACTTCTATTTCTTTCCCATGTGATTGCATTGACTTTGGTGTTCCATGGGCGCGCATCTTTGGAGCGTGTGATATGCCAGCTCAATTAATGAGCTCAGATCTAACGCTCCACGTTTTTTCGCATTTTTATTTTCTGATTTTTATTTCCTTAATTCCAATTATTTTCAAAAATCAATATCTCTCTCATTTTTTATCCAAAAATTATGGGACCAATTGCATTAGTTCCCAAATAACTTCTAGTTTCTATTTCTGATTTTTAATATTTTTTATCTTGTCATTTGATATTTTTTGTGAATTTTCTCTTTTCTGGTTATTTTTAATTCATTTTAAATAGTTTTTGATATTCAAAAAATACAAAAATATTTTCCTAACCTATTTGAATGATGATGGATCTATGAAAAATATTCTCATTAATTTTTGAATTGATTTGAGATTTATTTGTAATTTTAGTTCAATTAGGTCATTTTTATTCATTTTTAATTGATCAAAATTAGTTTCTGACTTTTAAAAATGCTGAATTTTTTTGTCAAACTTTGTTTGACCTTGTTGAGCTTGGGATAAATTACCTGGACCTTCCAAGGTTGATTTAAAGTAATTTTGAAGTTTGACCTTTCCATTTATTTTAATTCAAGTTTAATTTAAATATTTAAAAAAATGCCAAAAATAGTTTATTCATTTCTTGACTCCCAATCTTCATCTCACTTCTGATTTTGATTGTTTGACCTTGACTTTCAATGTTATTGGTCAACATATGAGGATTGGTACATTGTATTTCATTTAATGCACTTTAATTTGTGCCATTTCCGTTTCTCTTATCCATCTTCTCCTTCTTCTTCTTCTACTTCTTTCCCTTTGATCAATGAGTTGAAGGTTGATAAGTTAGCATTAAGGATAGGTTGTCTTCTAAATCATGCAAAAGGATAAGTTGTCTTCTAAATCATGCAAAAGGCTTAAACCAATACAAGATTATTTCTCTTCTTCTTTTTGGCATGGCAAGTTGTTGGGACTTGGTTCACTAATCAAGACTCCTAACTTGTGTGTTGTTGCCTACATTATTATTGACCGGCCTCAGATAGTTGTGACTTCTACATAAGTCCAATTACGATTGCTTAACATAGCGCTAAATTTGCCTTATGGCACACTAACTACTAATACTAACTATTGACAATTGACATTTACTTTATGCAATTTACTTTTATGCAATTTACTTTTCTTGCACATATTCTCCATTTGCTTTTCTCTTTGCTCACTTGAGCATATGTTTATGTTAATGCCATTTGCCTTTTGCTCACTTGAGCACATAATTGTGTATATATCATTGTGCTTGTGTTTTTGTGTTGATTGTTGTGGACCAAAATGCAAAGAAATGAAGAATTGGCCTAAGATTCTAGGACCTTCCTTAAGCAAAATTGGAGTAAAAGGATCTTAATGATGAAGATGGATTAGAAGGACCAAATCTCTAAACTCACTCTTGTCCATTCTTGATTTACTTCATGGAACTTTTGATGTGTGTGCGTTTGTGCTAGGGATTCCACCTTGATTCAAATTTGAAGAACCATTGCCATGTTCACCCAAAGTGGAAGATACAAGATACATTGGTGATCTCTTGTGAGACCTATTTGATTTCTTATGCTTTGTGGTTGCTTTGTTCCAAAGGATGAGAGCTACTTGGATCATCAATATGATCTCAAGAGAGGAACTCCTTGTGTGGTTTTGTTCTCTTACCCCTCACCTTTTTGTTTTTCTTAGGACTTAGCCCTTCTTCTTCATCTCTCCATTCTAACCCAAGCCAAAACTTTTGTGCAAACATTTAATCTTTGTTTTCAAACATTAGAAACCTAAGCCTTATGCTTTTGATTTTCAAACTTTCCTTTTTACAATACTTATTTTGAATTGAATCCTTAAGTCAACTTTGACCATTTTGTACATACTTTTAATTGGTAAATATAACCCATTTAAATGTTTTTTTTTGTGGTTCCAATGGCCACCTTCTTAATCAAATTTTCCATAACCTTTAGCTATTAGGTTTGAGTTATCCTTGTGGTAGATGTAATACTCACCTACATCCTTAGTAATGGACAATGAGTCTTCCATGCTTATTATAGGGTTAACCCCTCACTAGCATGTTGAAGCTATCCTCACATGGTCGATTTGTGGTTTGGTTGAGTTTTCTCCCTTTGATAACAAAAGACCTTAAGGCTTTTGGACCAATCAATTCACCAACTTATTTTGAATTTTTTACCCCCGAACTACGAGGTTTTGATCCTAATCTTTTCATAAGATGGTACATAGGCAATGGGTTTATCCATCCAAACACAAATGTAAATAATTAGTATATTCTCTTCTCATATCTTCAATCATGTTTGCACAAACAAATTTTCACAAAACAAACAACCTTTGCAACAAGTATGAAAAGGGCTCCCTAGGAGTACCTAGGATGTTTTGGGTGCCCTACACCTTCCCATTGCATAACCAACCCCCTTACCCAGATCTCTATTTCTCTTTTACTAGTTTTTGTTAAAACTATTAGTTTTTTGTTCGCTTTCTAACCATTCCTTTGGATAAATAGAAGTGCGGTGGCGACTCGACTTCTATGATTTACCTTGGATTTAGTCAATATCTCTAATGGTAACGAATACCCCGCTACAGAAAAGTGGCGACTCTGCTGGGGATTACATTTGCCTAGTGGGTTTTGCCAACTTTTCATGTTTGTTGTATGGTATTTGTTTTGTGACATATTTTTTGTGCAATTTGGGATTACTGTATTGTATGTAATGATTGATTTGCTTGATATTAATTCCTTGTATGCTTGGTGATCTTCGTGAGATGAGTCCTATACCCGGACTCGAGTGCACATAGGATAGGAGAATGGCATAGTCTTGTTGAGTTGTGTGGAGTTATTCCTTAGCAAGTTGACTTGCAAGTCCATTCATTTGGTGGAGGTCATGTTGGGATCAATAATGTCACACAAGTAAGTTGTGGTTAGACATTACTCTTTCCAATGTAGACCTTAGAAGCCAAGGACCTTAGTTTACCAAGCCCATCTTGGCCTATTCTTAAGATGTAGTGTGAAAGTCGTTCAAGTGTAAGATTTGATACGATTGTTACGCGATACTACCCTCATAAGAGTCCCTCTTGAGAATATTTTTGGAATACGAGTAGTCGTTTCTCCGATAATATCCGAAAGATGGGAGGATAACTATGGGAACCTCTTGTAGAACATGTTTGGCAGGTTTAAACCCTAGTACACTCCCTTTGGGTGGTTCTTAACCGAGACTCCATGCTCGTGACTTACAACAATGGAACTTGGGTGTTGATAAGGTGTAAGCCATTATCCACCAAAATGGATGATTGATATTAAGGATAACATGATCCATCCCATGACCTTCGTTTGGTGTGCTTTGCTTGATCCTTGAGTGTGATTGTTGCATTCATGCATTCATTTGCATCCATATCATCAATAATGAAGAAAATTTTCAAGGAATTTAAGGGGTTTATTTGAAAAATATTCAGACATGGAAAGACAAAGAAGGAATACCAAGAAGTACAGCTTCAGGCAACCAAATCTGAAATAGTTAAGGAATCTGACATCCTATGTATTAGATCCTTTGAGTTTCAAAGCTAGTTTTGGGAAGCTTCTTCCTCTTCTGACTACTCAGGTGGACGAAGGGTTGATGAGTGTATTGGTGCAGTTTTATGATCCCTTGTACCATTGCTTCACATTCCCGGATTTCCAGCTTTTGCCTACGCTTGAGGAGTATGCCTATCTTGTGGGTATACCTATTCTAGACCAAGTGTCGTTCAATGGCTTGGAAAGTATTCCTACGTCTCAAGAGATAGCTGACATGTTGCACATAGATGAATCACTGATTGGTGCTCATATAACTACCAAAGGTGGAATTCAAGGTCTCCCTTCTGAGTTCCTCATTGCTCAAGCTACTATATATGGGAAGGCCATGAGTGAGGACGCCTTTGAAGCCATATTTGTGCTTCTCATCTATAGATTGGTTTTGTTCCCCAACATCGACAAGTTTGTGGATGTGAACGCTATTAGGATCTTTTCTACTCTTAATCCCGTTCCGACTCTGTTGGGTAATGCCTATTTCTCTTTGCATATGAGGAATGCAAAGGGTGGTGGTGCCATTGTGTGCTGTTTGCCTCTGTTGTATAAGTGGTTTATTTCTCACTTACCTCAGACGGTCGCCTTCAAGGAGAACAAAGGATGTCTATGGTGGTCTACGAGACTTATGTCTCTCACTAATGATGATATCTCTTGGTATAACCGTGTGTATGATGGGGTGCAGATTATTGACTCTTGTGGTGAATTCTCCAATGTACCTCTTCTTGGTACATATGGTGGGATTAACTACAACCCTGTTTTGGCGCGTCGTCAGCTTGGGTTCCCCCTAAAGGATAAACCTAATAACATTCTGTTAGAGGGTGTGTTCTTTCAGGAGGGTAAAGATCCCCAAGGCTTGAAGGGCAGAAGGGTCCGTGCTTGGCGCAAGATTCATAGGAAAGGAAGGAAAGAGTTGCGCCCTAAGAATTGTGTTGCCATGGAGCCTTATACTGCTTGGGTAAGGAAGAGAGCTTCTGAGTATCTCATGCCTTACGAGTATCCGAGACCTACACCGACGGTTATGGCTGGTCCTTCAACCCTCCCTAACCAAGGAGTAGAGGAGTTGAGAGACGAAGACTTATCACGTGCCTGGATCCGTGAAAGGGAAGAGTTGCTTCAGCAGATTAAGGAGAAGGATGCTTTGATTGAGTTCCTCGAGCACCAAGTTATTGATGACCCTGACGATGCATGGACTTCTCTACTTCCTCAGTCTTCCAAGTTTTGGAAGAGGAAGTATGATCGACTCACCAAGGAGAAAGCAGATATGGAAGCAGCCTACGAGAGGGAGGTGAAGAGGCTTCGTGCATCCTATCTTCCTGTGTCCCGGGCTTTAGATGATTGTTTCTAGGGATCCATAGGATGATTATTTTCCTTTTCTCTTGTATATGATTGACAATGCTGTACTTCTTTCCCCTGATATTATTTGATGAGATATTTCCATATGTGATAAATTTTTAATATTTCCAAAATTTGCGAAAAAAACCCTAGAGTTCCTTTGAAATAAAAACAAATCATATGCACGAGCATTGCATGCATTATGTGCATAAGCAGGTCTTGTTTCCGGTCTCTTGTCCTGTGGTCTAACTCTGTGTTCTTCATTTATTTTGAGGACAAGCTGACTCACCGGTACTACACTAGAGCCAACATTTCAAGATGGATGGATCACCTAGAGCAAGAGAACCGTGAACTCAAGGAGGAAGTGGCCAGATTAAGTGCTTTGATGGAATCATTCTTAGCTGCCCAGAGCCAGTATTCTCCGACGCCTTCAACTCCTCCCCAGAGGACAGTCATTTCTGAGATTGTCTCATTAACCGTGCCTGCAGCCAGTGCACATTTTGCTCCAGCGGCCATGCCAGCCGGATTCCCGTGGGGGATGCCTCCCAATTTCATGCCTGAGGGTCCTGCTCCGACCTTTGCTTCCATGTCTGCATCTAGCCCGGTCCTTGCTGTTCCTCCTCCTGTCGTGCATACTTTGCCCAGAGTAGACGACACCATCTATCATTCTGAGCCATCTGAAGGCCCAGATGTCTATGAAAAGATGGATGCTATGAACGACCAATTTCTTGAGCTTCGCAAGGAATAGAAAACTCGTAGAGGAATGGCTCTTTTTGGCAAGTCTACTGCCGAACTGTGCTTGGTTCCCAATGTGAAGATCCCGGTGAAATTCAACGTCCCTGACTTTGAAAAATACAAGGGAAATACTTGTCCTCTCAGCCACCTGGTCATGTATGCCAGGAAAATGTTAACTCAAACCGACAACGATCAGTTACTCATCCACTAGTTTCAGGACAGCCTGTCCGGCGCCGCTCTGCGTTGGTATATGGGTCTAGACAGCGTGAACATCCGATCCTTCAACGACCTTGGCGAGGCCTTCGTCAAACAGTACAAGTATAATATGGATATGGCTCCCGATAGGGATCAGTTGAGGGCGATGTCCCATAAGGATAAAGAAACATTCAAAGAGTACGCCCAGAGGTGGCGAGAGTTGGCAGCACAGATTGTGCCTCCGCTAGAAGAGAAGGAAATGACCAAGATCTTTCTGAAGACCTTGAGTTCATTCTATTATGAGCGGATGGTTGCTAGCGCTCCCTCTGACTTCCCCGAGATGGTGAATATGGGGATGCGTCTAGAAGAGGGGGTTAGAGAAGGACGTCTAACTAGGGAAGAAGGCTCTTCTGCCAAACATTATGGGGCGTTTGTGAAGAAAAGAGATGGAGAGGCCCATGCTGTGACCTCTCATGTAAAACCAAGAAGACCCTCAATGAGGAGGAAGACCGTGCGTCCCGCCGGTAACCAGCATCAGGTGGCTCATATAGCACCTGTTTTCAGAGATAATCAACAGTATTAGCAACATAGCAACAATCAGCAACGACTACTGCAATATCAACAACAACAGCACCGACCGCAGCAGCAGGCCTACCAGCCTCGAAACAGTAATCAAACCAGCACGAGTTATGAGAGGAAAAAGGTCACTTTTGATCCTATTCCAATGACGTACGCAGGATTATATCCCTCTTTGATAGAGAGGAAGTTGATTACTCCGAGAGACCCACCAGCTATACTTGCTAACCCCCAGTGGTGGTATAAGCCTGAATTGCATTGTGTCTATCATTCTGGTGCTCCCGGGAACGACGTGGAGAATTGTTACCCTTTGAAGACCAAGGTTCAAGACCTTGTGAGGTGTGGCATTCTGTGTTTTGAGGATGTAGGTCCTAATGTGAAGAAGAACCCATTGCCCGAGCATGGGAAATTTGTCAACATGGTCCAGGGTTGCCCTGGCAAGTACAAAGTCAAATATGTCAGCCATATTCGACAATCTCTGGTTGAGATGCATCGTTTGCTATGCGAGTACAGTCACTATGAGCACGACCATGATAGATGTCGAATATGCTCTGTTAACCAATTGGGTTGTCGCTAGGTGCGCAAGGATATTCAGGAAATGCTGGATGAAGGAGTCATTGAGATTCTTCAGAATAGGAATGTTGACGAAGATGAGCCTGAAGTTAACGTAATTTCCCCAGTATTCCGGATGCTCGAGCCTGTTATCATTAAGTACGATGGTAGCAAGAAGAAGGCCTCTCCTGTTCTTATCATTAAGCCTGCCGGTCCAGTACCGTATTCTTCTGAAAAAGCAATCCCCTTTCGTTACAATGTTGTCGCTGTAGAAGATGGGAAAGAAGTGTCCTTACCATCCTCCTCTGTTGTTAACATTGCGGATGTAAGTGGTTTGACCCGCAGCGGTCGTATGGTTTTAGCACCTCCCAAGCCCCAGGCTAATGCCGATTTTGTTGAACGCCCGACTGGGAATGCTGTGAGCTCTCCGAATCCGGCACCTGTTGCTAAGTCCTCCTCTACATTGATAACTCCTACTTCTGTTGGCCCAAGCGGCAATGTGAAAGAAGACTGCGATGAGATGCTGAGGCTCATCAAGAAAAGTGAGTACAATGTTGTAGACCAGCTTCTACAAACGCCATCCAAAATATCAGTATTATCTTTGCTGTTGAATTCAGAACCACATCGAGAGGCACTGCAGAAGGTTTTGGATGTGGCATATGTAGATCATGATGTCACAATAGAACAGTTCAATAGCATTGTTGCAAACATTACTGCTTGTAACAATTTGAGTTTTTGTGACTCTGATCTCCCTGAGGAGGGAAGAGACCACAACTTGGCTTTACACATATCTATGAATTGCAGAGACGACGCCATGTCCAATGTGCTGGTGGACACTGGGTCATCATTGAATGTATTTCCGAAAACCACTCTTTCAAAACTGTCTTATCAAGGGCCTCCCATGAGGCAGAGTGGAATCGTTGTTAAAGCTTTCGATGGGTCGCGTAAAACAGTGATTGGGGAAGTTGATCTCCCAGTTAAGATCGGACCGAGTGATTTCCATATTACCTTCCAAGTTATGGACATTCACCCATCGTATAGTTGTCTCTTAGGCAAACCATGGATTCATGAGGCAGGCGCCGTGACATCCACCCTACACCAGAAACTAAAATTTGTGAAAAATAAGAAGCTGGTGGTGGTAGGGGGAGAAAAGGCTCTCCTGGTTAGCCACTTGACTTCCTTCTCATATATAGATGCTGAGGATGAAGTTGGAACTCCTTTCCAAGCTTTATCTATTGCTGAGCCTATTGAGAAGAGAGCTCTTTCATTTGCTTCCTTTAGAGATGCAAAGTTGGCCATTGAGTATGGTGCAACTGCTGGCCTAGGAAAAATGATTGAGCTAGAAGACAACAAGTCTCGGGCTGGCATAGGTTTTTCTTCTGGGGTTTTCAACGAGAAAGGGTTGTTCAAAAGTGGAGGATTCATCCACGCTGGTCAGGATGAAGAAGCTGCTGCCGTCTTGGAAGAAGATACAGAGGATTCTGGAAATTTCATTATCCTTGGAGGGGTCTGCAACAATTGGGCCGTTGTGGATGTTCCTACAGTTATCCATAAGTCAGCGTAATGATCACTTTGTTTAAAAACCCTTCTCCCATGCCAAAAGGAGGAGTGATGACATTGTTGGCGCATAAATGCAATGGTATTTTCATTCAATAAATTCATGTTAAATGTTTGTTTTTCCAATTATTTTCCCTTTTCGCTTTTTGCAGGAAATTGGTGATCACATAAATACCTAAAAAACAAAATAAAATCAATCTTTTCATCTGCATAATGATTTGCCTTGTTTGAATTCTAAAAGCTTTTCATATTCAAAATCATTATGGAGGTTGATCAAACCCATTGAACATAATGATCCAACACCATCTCCCAATTTTGAGTTCCCTGTATTTGAAGCAGAAGAAGATGATGTTGAAGAAATTCCTGACGAGATTACCCGTCTGCTTGAGCATGAAGAGAAAATCATTCAGCCGCATCTTGATAATCTGGAAACAGTCAACTTGGGGTCTGAGGATTGTATTGGTGAAGTAAAGATTGGGGCACTCCTTGAAGAATCTGTCAAGAAGGGGTTGATTGAATTGCTACGAGAATATGTCGACGTTTTTTCTTGATCGTATGAAGACATGCCAAGTTTAGATACAGATATTGTGCAATATTTCTTAACTTTGAAGCCTGAGTGCGTGCCTATGAAGCAGAAGCTCAGAAGAACTCATCCTGATATGGCAGTGAAGATCAAAGAAGAGGTTCAGAAGCAAATTGATGCGGGGTTTCTGGTGACTTCTACATATCCTCAATGGGTGGCCAATATTGTGCCCGTGCCTAAGAAAGATGGAAAAGTCCGGATGTGTGTGGACTATAGAGACTTGAATAAAGCTAGTCCAAAAGATGATTTTCCTCTACCACACATTGATATGTTGGTAGACAATACAGCTAAATTCAATGTCTTCTCATTTATGGATGGATTTTTCGGATATAACCAGATCAAGATGGCACCCGAGGATATGGAGAAGACAACATTCATCACACCTTGGGGAACATTCTGTTATCGAGTGATGCCCTTCGGTTTGAAGAACGCCGGAGCCACGTATCAACGAGCTATGACCACCTTGTTTCATGATATGATGCACAAAGAGATTGAGGTATATGTTGACGATATGATTGCTAAGTCGAGAACGGAAATTTAACAAATAGAGCACTTGTTGAAACTTTTTCAACGTTTGAGGAAGTACAAGCTTCGTCTGAATCCCAACAAGTGTACATTTGGAGTCCGTTCTGGCAAATTATTGGGCTTCATTGTTAGTGAAAGAGGTATTGAGGTTGATCCTGCAAAGGTCAAAGCAATACAAGAGATGCCTGCGCCCAAAACTGAGAAGCAAGTCCGAGGTTTTCTTGGCCGCTTGAATTATATTTCCAGATTTATATCCCACATCACTACCACATGTGCGCCGATATTCAAGCTCCTCCGGAAAGATCAGTCTCATGATTGGACCGAGGATTTCCAGAAAACTTTCGACAGTATCAAAGAGTATCTGTCTGAACCTCCAATCCTATCTCCGCCCGTGGAGGGAAGACCCTTGATTATGTATCTGATTGTTCTTGAAGATTCTATGGGTTGTGTCCTCGGTCAGCAAGATGAAACAGGAAAGAAAGAATACGCTATTTACTACTTAAGTAAGAAGTTTACTGATAGTGAGTCTTGATATTCAATGCTGAGAAAACATGTTGTGCTTTGGCTTGGGTTGCTAAGCGCTTACGCCAGTATATGTTGAATCATACGACTTGGTTGATATCCAGAATTGATCCAATCAAGTATATCTTCGAGAAGCCTGCTTTAACAGGGAGAATTGCTCGTTGGCAAATGTTGTTATCTGAGTATGATATTGAGTATCGAGCTCAAAAGGCTATTAAAGGTAGTATCTTGGCTGACCACTTGGCACACCAGCCTATTGAAGATTATCAGTCAGTTCAGTATGACTTCCCGGATAAGCAGAAAGTGTTTACCTTTCCTTCCGCACCCCCCACTGAGTTCTATCCTCGTGGACGACGGTTGTTTTTGCTTCCTCCCAACATATATATTGGGTTGGGTCCCCTTATTGAGTTATATCCTCATTAGGACGAGTCTTGATTCAGTTCGCCTCTTTGGTTTGATCCTAAATTGGCCTCTTGTGACTGTTTCCTTGTGGTTCCCCATGGTATAAATGAATAATTGCTCAGTAACCAGTAATTATCCATCCTATCCTCGGCGGAATCTGTGGTTTCCTACCCTGGTATCGGTAGTCGTAAACCCTATTTCCCCCCTTTTGAAGAGTTAACCTTGTTGCTCATCCAAGTCGATGACGGTTACTTTTCCGTGGTTTTCGACCCCATATCCGGTAGATGTAATCCCCTCCCTGATGGTTATCATTATCCAATATTCGGCATTGATACTCCTTCCTTCTCTTGGATAATTGCTCTGATTAAGCAGTTTATCCCCAACAAATCATCTTTCATACCAGTTGTCGGTGATGTTGGTTTCTCCCTTTGATTGGTCATCATTATATACCTAGTTTTGGTATCCCGATGCCTTTCTCTTTGACGGTCGATTTATCCTTTATTAACCCAGTAACCGGTTGTGGATATTTTTCCATGCGAATGTATTATCTACGTTCTGACGGTAATAGATAATATATCTCATGCACTCCTTGGCCGAAGCTTTTGTTCTTCCCCAGTTGAGTAAGATTCGTATCCCTGTTTTGGAATCGAATGTCCATCTCTTAATCGAGTTTGCTTTTTTCCCTCCTTTTGGATGATGAGTGTTTTGGGAATATTCCCCAATTCACGCTTTGGTCGGTCACCTATTATATGCCCAGTAACCGGCATCCCTGGTGTTCCTTCCTTCTGCTCCCTATTATGACTTTTTGTCCCCTGTGGAGTCAGATTTTCCTGAGTCGAAATATACCCTTTTAGGTCTTCCTCAGATGATTTGGTTGATTGATATCTCTCACCCGTTATACCGGTCTTAGATATTCATTCTTCCCGAGCATGTTGTTCTTTCACCCTTATACCGGTGTTCAGATCACACGTCTCTTTGAGCTTATTACCCAGTAATCGGTAATACCTCATCCCGTTGCCTCCCCAGGAGAACCCTTTTCGGATATCCCCAGCGAGGTCCCTTAGTGGATTACCCTCACCTGAGTCCGGATTTTTATCCGAAGTATCCTTTGTGGATAATGTTGTTGTGTTGGCATATTCCCCAACACATGCACCTTCGAGTCAGCTCGATGTCTTTCCATGGGATTTACTCCCTTTGGAATTCTGTTCCCCAAGCTTTGAGTCGTGCCCTGCTCACGCATTTCCTTCTTATCCCCATTAGAGTCCCTAGAGTCTCCATCCCATTCTATGGGCATATTACTCATATGGAATTCCAATTTCCTCCTGATCTTTGCCTTTGTGGACAAATATCTCCACAGAGTATTACCTCTTTGCATACAAATATTTGCATCATGAGGTCTCTTAGGGACCAAAATTAGTCTCTTTGTTATTATTTAAGCCCATCCTACCTCGTCGAAACGAAGATTTTAACCTTCACTTCTCCGGTTAGAATGACCTTAAATAGGGGCATCTGTAAGACCCCAATTTTGTCCCTAAGATCCCTCATGGCATCATAACATTTCATTTGCATAGCCTCAAGGATCATTAGCATCTTGGTTCCCTTTGCCTTTGGGTGGGACCTTCTTTGAGTTGGTTTGAGATTACCAAGCATTCTTGAATTGTATATCATTGCTTTTCTCATTTTTGTTTACTAACCAAAAGCACAAAAATATGTCATTAACATCTTTTGTGTGTAGCTTGAGCAATCACAAAGTCCAAAGCTTCTAGGAGATCATTGGTACAAAGACATGGTCAAGAGGAGATGAAAGTAAGCATGGTAATGGTTCCCAAAGCTCTCAGCCATCAAGTATGCCTCCCTAGTACCTCAATGCATCATTTTTGATCAAGCAAGTCAAAGGGTTTGTGATCTTGTTCTCCAGAGAAACCCTAATTCATCTGTGCATCACAATGCCTTGCTCATGAAGCAACCTCAGCCCATGGTCAAATAAAATAAAGGGAAGTTCTTTAACTCTTCATTTAATGCATATTTGAACTTATTTGAGTGTCCTCAATCATCAATTCATCAAGATATGGGTTGTGGACTTGAGAAGTTGATGAGTTAATTCATCTGACTCTTTTGAAATGCACTGAGGCCTAACTTTTTATGTGTTGGTCAAATGGAGATGGCTCCAAAATAAAAAATGTTCTTAAGGACAATATGAACAACTTTCAGGTTCATCAAAAATTATTTGAAGCATGGAAGGCCATCTTCCATTCCAATACATTATAGGTCATTTTGACTGAAACCCTAATTTTGGGTCAACTTCCCAAGGACATAACTCATTCATTTATTATGATTTTGAGGTGGGATCAAATGAATTGGAAAGCTTAAGATGTCTAATTCAAGTGTTATGTTGAACAAAATTTCAAAATTGCAAAGGAAATACATGTGATAATGCAGGACATTAGAGGTCCTTTTCGACCAAAGGCATTAAAAGTCAAAAATGTCTAACTTGAAGTGCCCATAACTCTTTCATAAAAAATCCAAATGATGTAAAATTTGAGTCCATTTTGATTGTGTTAAAAAGATATACAACTTTGATGTTGGAGGTGTTTCCATTTGATGCTTGCATCATCAAAACAGAAGGGCTTGAAAGTTGGCCAATTTTAGAAACCTTGCCTTGCCATGTCATGCACCTTACACTTTAAACACAAATTTCATAATTTTCCACACTTCAAATGAGTTTTTGTCCAACATAACATTTGTTCCTCATACAAAGACGTTTCCAACCATTACCCATATGCCTATGTTTGGATTTTTTAAATGGTATTTTTGAAGAGATGTTTGTTTAGGTACAAATGAGGAATTCACTTGAAATCTTGGTACATAAGCAATTGCCTTGCAGGTCACACGTCCAATTCCATTTGGCTGATGCTCAGAGTTCATTTGGCATTGGTTTTGGGCCTTGTGCATGATCATGCAAGCCCATGCAATGAAGCTTCACATGCCATGCACACGGATCATTTCACACTCTCCTTGCCACTTCCTCTATAAATAGAGACTTCATTCCACTCATTTGACACGCCTAATTCAATATGAAATGCTGCTGAATTCTTTCCATAGCCATCACTAAAGAAGCAAGTTCACTTTTCTCATTTTTTTCCAGATCTGAAATTCAACTTCATCTGGTTGAATTCTTAGATCTAATGCTTCTAAACCTTCATCATTTACCTCATTGAACTTATGTTTAAGCAAAACAAGCAAGGCATAGTGCTCAAATTACAAGAACTCAAGCTTCCATTCCAACTGGTATTTTCTTCGATTCTCCTAATCCACTGACCTTTTGGCTTAGACTTTGTGTTGGCTGAAGTCCTCTCAGTAGAGGCATCATGTTTATGCATTCAATTTTTGAAATCCATTAAGTTCATGATGAACACCAGATTTTTCCATCTCTGATTTCTCATACTATGGAGATCTAGTGGGGAAATGGATGGTACAAGGATGATGTACATCATCCCAGCTTTCTAAAGATGTATAGATCGCACGATTTGGTTGCCTTTTGAGTTTCTGCAATTTGGCCGGAATATGCAAGCTCACCGGAGAAGACGGTGGCTCTGGTGGCTTCATCATCTCCAGTTTGAATCCTGGCCATGTGATCTAATTTCCAGATGCAATCAGGACCCTTGCTTGTTATGACTTCTATTTCTTTCCCATGTGATTGCATTGACTTTGGTGTTCCATGGGCGCGCATCTTTGGAGCGTGTGATCTGCCAGCTCAATTAATGAGCTCAGATCTAACGCTCCACATTTTTTAGCATTTTTATTTTCTGATTTTTATTTCTTTAATTCCAATTATTTTCAAAAATCAATATCTCTCTCATTTTTTATCCAAAAATTATGGGACCAATTGCATTATTTCCCAAATAATTTCTAGTTTCTATTTCTGATTTTTAATATTTTTTATTTTGTCATTTGATATTTTTTGTGAATTTTCTCTTTTCTGGTTATTTTTAATTCATTTTAAATAGTTTTTGATATTCAAAAAATACAAAAATATTTTCCTAACCTATTTGAATGATGATGGATCTATGAAAAATATTCTCATCAATTTTTGAATTGATTTGAGATTTATTTGAGATTTTAGTTCAATTAGGTTATTTTTATTCATTTTTAATTGATTAAAATTAGTTTCTGACTTTTACAAATGCTGAATTTTTTTGTCAAACTTTGTTTGACCTTGTTGAGCTTGGGATAAATTAGTTGGACCTTCCAAGGTTGATTTAAAGTAATTTTGAAGTTTGACCTTTCCATTTATTTTAATTCAAGTTTATTTTAAATATTAAAAAAAAATGCCAAAAATAGTTTATTCATTTCTTGACTCCCAATCTTCATCTCACTTCTGATTTTGATTGTTTGACCTTGACTTTCAATGTTATTGGTCAACATATGAGGATTGGTACATTGTATTTCATTTAATGCACTTTAATTTGTGCCATTTCCATTTCTCTTATCCATCTTCTCCTTCTTCTTCTTCTTCTTCTACTTCTTTCCCTTTGATCAATGAGTTAAAGGTTGATAAGTTAACATTGGTTAGGGACATATTCTTGCACATATTCTCCATTTGCTTTTCTCTTTGCTCACTTGAGCATATGTTTATGTTAATGTCATTTGCCTTTTGCTCACTTGAGCACATAATTGTGTATATATCATTGTGCTTGTGTTTTTTTGTTGATTGTTGTGGACCAAAATGCAAAGAAATGAGGAATTGGACTTAGATTCTAGGACCTTCCTGAAGCAAAATTTGAGTAAAAGGATCTTAATGATGAAGATGGATTAGAAGGACCAAATCTCTAAACTCACTCTTGTCCATTCTTGATTTACTTCATGGAGCTTTTGGTGTGTGTGCTTTTGTGCTCGGGATTCCACCTTGATTCAAATTTGAAGAACCATTGCCATGTTCACCCAAAGTGGAAGATACAAGATACATTGAGGATCTCTTCTGAGACCTATTTGATTGCTTATGCTTTGTGGTTGCTTTGTTCCAAAGGATGGGAGCTACTTGGATCATCAATATGATCTCAAGAGAGGAACTCGTTGTGTGGTTTTGTTCTCTTACCCCTCACCTTTTTGTTTTGCTTAGGACTTAGCCCTTCTTCTTCATCTCTCCACTCTAACCCAAGCCAAAACTTTTGTGCAAACATTTAATCTTTGTTTTCAAACATTAGAAACCTAAGCCTTATGCTTTTGATTTTCAAACTTTCCTTTTTACAATACTTATTTTGAATTGAATCCTTAAGTTCACTTTGACCATTTTGTACATACTTTTAATTGGTAAATATAACCCATTTAAATGTTTTTTTTTGTGGTTCCAATGGCCACCTTCTTAATCATATTTTCCATAACCTTTAGCTATTAGGTTTGAGTTATCCTTGTGGTAGATGTAATACTCACCTACATCCTTAGTGATGGACAATGAGT
Organism: Lathyrus oleraceus; assembly: GCF_024323335.1. Classification (NCBI taxonomy): domain Eukaryota; kingdom Viridiplantae; phylum Streptophyta; class Magnoliopsida; order Fabales; family Fabaceae; genus Lathyrus; species Lathyrus oleraceus. The sequence continues at coordinate 181,222,214 of NC_066581.1, forward strand.
CTTCCATGCTTATTATAGGGTTAACCCCTCACTAGCATGTTGAAGCTAGCCTCACATGGTGGATTTGTGGTTTGGTTGAGTTTTCTCCCTTTGATAACAAAAGACCTTAAGGATTTTGGACCAATCAATTCACCAACTTATTTTGAAATTTTTACCCCCGAACTACGAGGTTTTGATCCTAATGTTTTCATAAGATGGTACGTAGGCAACGGGTTTATCCATCCAAACACAAATGTAAATAATTAGTATATTCTCTTCTCATCTCTTCAATCATGTTCGCACAAACAAATTTTCACAAAACAAACAACCTTTGCAACAAGTATGAAAAGGGCTCCCTAGGAGTACCTAGGATGTTTTGGGTGCCTAACACCTTCCCATTGCATAACCAACCCCCTTACCCAGATCTCTATTTCTCTTTTACTAGTTTTTGTTAAAACTATTAGGTTTTTGTTCGCTTTCTAACCATTCCTTTGGATAAATAGAAGTGCGGTGGCGACTCGCCTTGTATGATTTACCTTGGATTTAGTCAATATCTCTAATGGTAACGAATACCCCGCTACAGTATGCAAGAACTTCATGAGGATCAATCTTGGTGAATATTGGGAAGTTGTCTACTGGAATCCTCATTCCACATATATCATCCTTTAAGGGAATGATATATGGCCTTACAACCTTAGAGATGAAACCCATGCTCTTGAGATTATTCCCCTAGAAGATCTTCCCAACATCCTTCACAAGTTCATCGGTCAAGCCATTAACCATAAGGTCATCTACCAGACCATTCTCAACAAGAATGTCAGAAATAAGCCTTCCATTTGGGATGAACTTGCTTAGTTCAGGATTCTATGATAGAATCCCTCATAAACTTGAATAAGATAGAGGGGAGTCCCTATCACCATGCGAAAAATACAGAGTCGCCATCGGTTTTTATCTATTCCAAAGGAAAGGGAAAATTCGAATTGCACTAAAGACTATGGATAAAGGTGAGTACCTCGAACTACCAAGCCAAACGTCTTGTGTTCGGAGCATTCAGAATGAGTGTAGGAAAGCTCCATTCTAATCCCTTCTTTACCACTTAAGGCTTGTGGCATACAATCCTAATCATATTTATCGTGTTTTTGAATTTGATTTGGAAAAAGACCGCTTGACATTGGATCAAGGGTTTGCTTATTGATTTTGAAATAGTGGTTGATTGAGGAGATAAGATGGGAAATAAAGGGTGGGGAATACTTGGCGTCAAATCGAGTATTTGTGTTGCAATGGTGTGAGTTTTATTCGGAAAAACTTGACGTTGAATCAAGTACCTTTTGTTTGTTTCGAAAATGCTTTGTTTATCGTTTTGTATTTTATCTTGGTTATTAACATGCATGGTGAACTAACTAGAAAGGAGTAAATCTAAGTCATTACATGACTAGGGGGGAAACATTTAAACCATGGTGGAGGGATGGATCCACATAATACAACATGAAGGCATGAAAGGGAAATACAATTTACAACTCATGTGCCATGCCTAAACCATACAAGTGGCATGGCACTTCACACGCTACAAACTAATGAATAAAAATAAAAGGAACTTGGATAGTGTTGAGGTCTATTGTTCGTATGTCGCCACAAAAAATCAACAACAGTTAGTATGCATCAAATAAGAAGGAATTAAAATGTCAATTCAAATGAGTGGGAGGGTATGATGATAGCATGGCGCGATATGATGATCATGATGAAAAAACGTACATCAAATTAAAATGAAATGGAATTTTCAATTCAGCCCTTAACCACAAATGAAATGTAACCTAGTAAAAGTGAGATTACTCATGTACATGGGAATTAGCATGGCAAACCAAATGAAATTCTAAACCTAGCATTGTTGATCATATGAAAACAAAACCTGGAAAAATCAAGCAATTAGTCTACACACACCTGATTTAAGCCTAATTTCTAACTAATTTTCTAATCTTAATTCTTAATTGAACATGAATTAAGCTATTTATCTCTACAATTATGTGACTCCGAAATGTCAAAAAACAGGAATTAAAAATTATTTCATCCGCAAACAACATCAGGACTAATGTCAAAAAATAGAATTGGAATTGGAATTAACTAACTCAATTATGAGACTATCGCGATTAAGATGAACAGTAGCTTGGCCTAAGGCCCAAACAGCACAGTTAGCAAGAATTCAGCACAAATATTGAAAATGCAAAAACTGCTACCAGTCTGCATGTTAATGCTACACATGGAAATAAATGATATGGAGTGAACACTCCTTGGACCAGTCCAACAATCCTAACATGAATGCAAAACAGAACCACCGCTAGAGTCCCCGCACCACCGCGTCGGAGGCGACCGAGTTGGCCGGATTCAAAGAAAAAGGCTCCAAACTCTTACTCTTCTCCAACTCTTCTATCCTAATCTTTCTCTTAATTACGGCTCAATAAATTCTAGAAATTAAGCAGTTAATATCAAGAATCCTAAGCACCAAAATCTGAGAGCGATTGAAGATAGAGGTGACGGAGAATCAAACCACCAATCCTTGGGGTTTTGATTCTCCCTTATGCAAGCTACATTGTGATATCAACGGTTCAACAGAGATAAAGATTCACCAACCTGCAAGACGGCGGATTGTCTTGGAACTTGTCGAAATTCAGAAGTGATGAAGATGAAGAGGGGAAAATAGATGTATGCTACGTTAAACCTTCGATCTTCCGCTTCTACTGTGAATTCCTATTCCTCAAGAATTAACTCCGAAAAAATTCTAACCCGGATCGTCAGTGTCGATGTTGATTCGATGAATGCAAGGATAATTGTTGAGTGCAAGAGTTTTAGCTCAATTGATAACAAACTTCACATTGAAGCTTGCTCCAATGGTGGTTTGAGCTTTAGTGCAGGGTGAAGAAATAGGGAAGATGAAGTGAGAAAGGTTGAAGGTGATTTTTGCGGAAAAGGTGAGATAATAGTGAAAATAGTGGAGAGTTATGGAGAGAATCGTGAAGTCTTCAAATGATGGTGAAGGTGGGAATTTATAGGGATTAGGCTTGGGATCCCTAATGCTTAGAGTTAGTTAAAAGAGGTTTGGAGTAGTTGGGATGAACTCAGTGAGTTTAGGTAGTTAGCTCACTGAGTTGGAAGTTAGTTAATTGGTTAATTTAATGGAAATGTGTTCAAGTTGTTTTATGACTGGCTATTGAAGGTTAACTTGAATGAAATTAAGCTTTAACGTTGGAAAATGACCTGCTATTTATTGGCTTAGGTGTAAGGTAACTCACAGATGTGGGTTAATGCAGAGTCTAAATCATTGTTTGTGTAGGCATAGCCAGAATTTGCATTCTGCAGTATTTCAGCAGAAAGGAACAGGTTGAGTCGACTCAAACAGGGGATGAGTCGACTCAAACAGAGCATTCTTCTAGGGTGAGTCGACCTCCAGGTCGAACTATTCGGACCCACGACGAATTGGTTCACAGAAAAACGAGGAATGAGTCGAAGCAAAGACTGGATGAGTCGACGCAATAGGATTTCCCTAGCAATGAGTCGTCTGACGAGTCAACCTGTTCGGACCCGCGGCGAATTGGCTTACAGAAAAATAAGGAATGAGTCGACACAAAGACTGGATGAGTCGACGCAAACAGAATTCCCCAGAAATGAGTCGACCGGCGAGTCGACCTGTTCGGACCCGTGGCCGTTGTGTCGAGTGAATGAGTCGACTCACAGAGCAAAAACTTCCAAAAATGGGTTTTACAATGTGTTATACATCTTTTTGCACCTTTTTTTAATGTAATGACTATTTTTATGGATGAACATGAATGAAATTGGCTAGTTGAGTGAATTGACTTAGAAAATGACCAGGTTACTTGAAATGGAGTGACTCGAGACATATAAAGGGATAAAATCCATACACGACCTATGAATGAAACATTAACTAAGACCCCAAACAAATCAAATGAAATCAAAACACAAAATCCACAAATTAAATGACCAATGACCAAATGACCGAATGACCGGGTATGGATAAGCACAGGATGCACATTGAAAAAAGTGATCTATGGAATTAAACTCAAGAAACCAACATGCACGACCCCTGACCAGGAGGTTGTTGGGTGAAGCGTTAGAGTTTGTGGCAACCGTGATCAAGTGAGGATCCCAATATTAGGGATTAGCTTCACCATTTAGCCAAAGTTTAGTTACCGATGATAGGAATACACCTAAAACTAGAGAGCCACCACTGATTAGGGTTTGATCAATTGAGCCCCCTTCATCAGTAGAGGAGACTTAGCTTCCACCAATCGCAAGCACAAAGCTCATAATCCATGATACCTGCCCTCTTGTATCGGACAAATGGCTATGCAGATGAAATGAATGATATGAAGCCATGCATTTGAATATGGTTAGAGACCTAAATGAACTTTGTGAAGGGTAGGGTGAATTTTGGGGTATGACAGATGCCCCTATTTAATCTTCTCGTACCTGAATGTACGAATAGCAACATCGTCCGAACAATCAAGGTGGAAGGGGATTAAAAACTAGAATATCGGAAAATTTGGCCATCAGGAAAAAATGGAATGTAATGTGAAGATAGGTCATAAGGAGTCTCTTCACTGGGATATCGGGTGAACAAGCTAGTCTTTGTGCATGGTAGCTGCAGGGAATTTGAATGTTATTTAGTGGATGCGCGCATGACAGGTTATGCATGACGTATGCGGTATGCTTAATGCAGTATGCCTTTATTATTTTTATCTTTTTTTCCTTTTTATTCTTTTAATTATTTCATTTACTATTTTCGTCCACTTTTTATTTCATTCTTTTCTCCTTTCTCATTTTTTCGTTCTCACCTCCCCTATCATGTTTTGGCATATAACAGGTGATCGAGGTATTCCCACTGGATTTCGCAGAGGAAAATGAGGTGTCTTGCTGGGGATATATGATTTTCTCGCACAACAGGTAACAACAGATCCTCTGTACTAGAAAAAAGGTCTTCCGAAAAAAAGGTTAAGAAGGAGGGTGAGGTGCATATAGACGAGTAATGGATGCCAATACAAACGAATATCAAGCGGGTTTTAACAACACGGACGAACGTTGAGGTCAATACGGACAAGTATTGCAAAGGGGATCAACACGGACGAGTGAATCAATCATATACAGACGAGTATCGAAAGGAGGTACCAACACGGGTGAGTGTCAGAAATGAAGGGCCAACACGGATGAGCGAAAAAGATCAATACAAATGAATCTTGAAACAGAGGACCGACACGGACGAGTGTTGCAGACCAATACGGACGAGTATTAGGAAAAGGTACCAACACGGACGAATGTTGGAGATCAATACGGACGAGTATTAAAATGGAAATGATTAACATAGACGAGTCTTGGAGATCAATACGACGAGTATTGAAAATGAAATGATTAACATGGACGAGTGTTGAAAATGGAATGATTAACACAGACGAGTGTTGAAGATCACTACGGACGAGTATTGAAAGAACGCAACAACATGTACGAGTGTTGGAGATCAATACAGACGAGTATCAAAAATCAAATGATTAACACGGACGAGTGTTAAAGATCAATACGGACGAGTATTAAAACAACGTGATTAACATGGACGAGTCTTGAAGATCAATACGGAAGAGTATTGAAAATGAAATGATTAACACGGATGAATGTTGAAGCTCAATACGGACGAGTATTGTAAATGAAATGATTAACACGAACAAGTGTTGAAAATGGAATGATTAAGATGGGCGAGTGTTGAAGATCAATATGGACGAGAATTGAAAGAAGGTAACAAAACAGACGAATGTTGGAGATCAATATGGATGAGTATTGAAAATGAAATGATTAACACGGATGAGTGTTGGAGATCATACAGACGAGTATTGAAAATTAAATGATTAACACAAACGAGTGTTGAAAATGGAATGATTAACACGGACGAGTGTTGAAGATCAATACAAACGAGTATTGAACGAAGGTTATAACATGGACGAGTGTTGGAGATCAATACGGACGAGTATCAAAAATCAAATGATTAACACAGATCAGTGTTGAAGATCAATACATACGAGTATTGAAACAGAGTGATTAACATGGACGAGTGTTGACGATCAATACGGACGAGTATTGAAAATGAAATGATTAACACGGACGAGTGTTGAATATCAATACGGAAGAGTATTGAAAATGAAATGATTAACACGGACGAGTGTTGAATATCAATACGGACGAGTATTGAAAATGAAATGATTAACACGGACGAGTGCTAAAAATGGAATGATTAAAACGGACGAGTGTTGAAGATCAATACGGACGAATATTGAAAGAAGGTAACAACACGGACGAGTGTTGGAGATGAATACGAACGAGTATCAAAAATCAAATGATTAACACATACGAGTGTTGAAGATCAATACGGATGAGTATTGAAACAGAGTGATTAACACAGACGAGTAATGAAGATTAATACGGACGAGTATTGAAAATGAAATGATTAACACGGACGAGTGCTGAAGATCAATACAAGCGAGTATTGAAAATGAAATGATTAACATGGACGAGTGTTGCAAATAAATACAGATGAGTATTGAAAGAAGGTAACAACATGGACGAGTGTTGGAGATCAATACGGACGAGTATTGAAAAAATCAAATGATTAACATGGATGAGTTTTGAAGATCAATACAAACGAGTATTGAAACAGAGTGATTAACACGAACGAGTGTTGGAAAAAGGATCAACGCAGCCGAGTGTCAAGAATGGTGACTTCCCTGGGGATCAACACAGACGAGTATTGAAAGAAAGCTTAAAGAGAAAGGGTTCAACACGGACGAGTGTTGTAATTCAATATAGACGATTACAGGAGAGAAATACAGACACGTATTGAAAAAGAGAAAGGATCAACACAGACGAGTGTCAAGAATGACGACATCCTTGGGGATCAACACGAATGAGTATTGAGAGAAGGAAATGGGACCTCCAATGCAAGAGGCAGAGGATCTCTTACAAAAGGTAAGCGACTGGTTGAAGATTCCCAAGGTATTTATCTCAGCAGAGGATTCTTTTACATTTCGAGAAAGACTTTTTTGCAGTTATGCATGTTTATTTGGCAAGGCGTAATGCCCCATTTCGATGGAATATGCTATGCGCTTCACGATGCAATGTTATGTAATGCATGGTTGTTTGTATAGAAAGGCAACAATCTGGACATGTCTGGGTTGAGGGTGATTGGGTTTTGTGAGGGGGATGACTTCCCAATATTCCAGTCTCCATGGATACCACGAAGATGGTCTAACAAGATCTGGACCTTCCGGAATATCCGGGCTGGACTTGAGCCACCGGGCTAACTACTATTCTCTGTGAGGGATCATCCGAGTTGGGGCGAGACCTACGGGTCAATAGAGATTCTTCGTGCACCAAGATATCACGTCCTGGACGCTATGAATATCCTTCAGATCCTTTTTTCCACGGGAAATAAAATTCCTTTTTACTTTGAACACGTTATTGTTATTTCCCCCACTATTTCCAAAGCATCGTTTATTAACAAATTTTATTCATCTTTGCAAACAAACAAAAAAATTTAAAAGACTGAGCATATCTGAATGACAACACTTTTATTGATGATGAACCTGCAAAATGGGTGATTTTACAACAGGAAGCAATTCCTTAATGAGGAAATCGCGAAAAAAGGGAAAAGACAATGGGAATGATCTGAGTGTCCATTGGGTTCTCGTCCTGCTATAGTCCATATGTCCTCAAAGATCCTTTTTTCTTCGCTCCTGAACATGGTGATTGGATCGATCCTTCCTTTCTAGAATTCCCCCACTTGTGACGGCGGGGTAGGAAGGTCCTCCCCAAACCACAGTCACTTGCCTTTAAACAATCCCTAACTTTTGCCTAGGCTGCCCTCTCGGGTTTTCAACCTACCAGGATGCCTTTTTCTGCCTAAGTTGCCCCTAGAGGTCAACTTAGCGGGTTCGTTCATCTTTTTTCATTTTATCCCTAATTTTTGCCTGGACTTCTCTTTTTGTAGTCCACCGAGATTCCCTTTTTTGCCTAAATTGCCCCTAGGGGTCAACTTAGCGGGTTTATTAGGTGAACTACTTTTTTACTGCATCTGCAGTTACGGGAGATGGGAGATCGTCACCATCCATAGTTGATAATATTAAGGCTCCTCCGGAGAAGACCTTTCTCACTACGTATGGACCTTCGTAATTAGGTGTCCATTTTCCATGCGGATCTGAATGGATTGGCAGAATATTTCGTATTACCAAGACTCCGACCTCAAGATTTTGAGGATGAACTTTTATGTCAAAAGCCCTCTTCAACTGCCTCTGATATAGCTGACCGTGGCATATGGATGCCAGGCATTTCTCATCGATGAGGCTGAGGTGATCCAATCTTGCTTGTACCCATTCGGCTTCATCCAACTTGACATCTGTTAATATCCTCAACGAAGGAATCTCTACTTCGATAGGCAGTACGAAATCGATGCCATACACTAAAGAGAACGAAGTTTCCCCAGTAGAAGTATGTATTGACGTACGGTATCCATGTAAGGCAAATGAAAGCATTTCATGCAAGTCCTTGTACGTTCGCACCATCTTCTGGACGATCTTTTTGATGTTCTTATTGGTTGCCTCGACCGCCCCATTCATCTTCGGGCGATACGGCGACGAATTCTGATGCTCGATCTTGAAATCCTTACACAGTTATTTCATCATCTTGTTGTTGAGGTTAAACCCGTTGCCTATGATGATCTTATTTGGGATTCCATACCGACATATGATTTCCTTCTTCAAGAAGCGAGCCACCAGTTTCTTTGTGACATTCGCATTCGAGACTACCTCCACCCATTTAGTGAAGTAGTCGACGGCCACGAGGATGAAAAGATTCCCGTTTGAGGAAGTTAGCTCAATACGCCCGATTATTTTAATGCCCCACGTGACGATGTCAAAACATTGAGTGGAACTGGTGGCACGTGGATCTTGTTGGCGTAAATCTGGCATTTATGGCACGTCTAGATGTAACGATGGCAGTCAATCTCAAGAGTCATCCAATAATAACTTGCTCTCAAGATCGTTTTAACCATGGTGTGGCCATTGGCGTGTGTCCCGAAGGATCCTTCGTGTATTTCCATTATGATATGGTCTGCTTCGTGTCTATCCATGCATCTGAGCATGACCGAGTCGTAATTTCTCTTGTACGATACATCTCCGCTTAAGAAGAACTTAGCTGAGAGTTTTCGAAGGTACTTCTTATCCTTAATGGATGCATCATCTGGATACTCTTGCTTTTCCATATACGTTTTGATATCATGGAAACAGGGGTGACCGTCTGACTCTTCTTCAGCCGCCAAACAGTACGCTGGCTCATCCCAGTAGTCGATGTGGAAAGAAGGTGCTTCATTTTTCCATTTGAACTTAAACATAGAAGCCAAAGTGTCTAGAGCATCTGCAGTTTATTTCCCACTCGGGGAATATGATGGAATGTAACTTCATCAAAATACGGGATTAGCTTTGAGACATGTTCTTTGTAGGGGATTAATTTGGGATCGCGAACTTCGCATTCTCCTCTGATTTGGAAGATCACCAACGCAGAATCTCTGTAGACTTCCAAGGTCTTGATCTTTAAGTCAATGGCCACTTCCAAGCCAAATATGCATGCTTCGTACTCTACCATATTGTTGGTGCAATCGAAACAACGGTGAAAGGGAGATGAAACCCGGTTAGGGAGGTGATGACTGCTCCGATTCTGTTTCCTTGAGCGTTAGACGCATCATCGAACATGACCATCCATCGTGATCCTGGATCGGGTCCCCTTTATGGTTCTAGAACACCCCAAGCTCTGACAAACATGATGTCTTCGTCTGGAAAGTCAAAGTGCATGGGCTAATAGTCCTCCATGGGTTGATGGGCCAGGTAGTCAGACAACATGCTACCCTTAATGGCTTTTTGCGTGACATGTTGGATGTCGTATTTTGTTAACGCCATATGCCATTGAGGAACCCTTCCGGTGAGGGAAGGTTTCTCGAATATATACTTGATGGGATCCATTTTGGAAATCAAGAGAGTCGTGTGCGTCATCATATATTGTCTCAAGCACTTGGCGGCCCAGGCCAATGTACAACACATTTTCTCGAGCAATGAATATTTGCTTTTGCAGTGTGTGAACTTTTTGCTCAAGTAGTAGATCGCGTGCTCTTTTCTACCTGTCTCATCATGTTGTCTGAGAACACACCCCATAGATCCCTCAAGGACTATGAGGTACATGATAAGCGGTCTACCTGACATAGATGGCATCAAGATCGGTGGTTCTTGCAAGTACTCTTTTATCTTTTCAAATGCATTTTGGAATTTATCATTCCACGCGATTGCTTGATCTTTGCGGAGTAATTTGGATATTGGTTCGCATGTGGCAGTGAGGTGAGATACGAATCTAGCTATGTAGTTCAATCGCCCCAGTAACCCACGAACCTCCTTCACATTTCTCGGCGCTGGCATATTCTGTATTTCTTTAAATTTGTCAGGATCAACTTCAATGCCTCGTTGGCTCACGATAAAACCTAGCAACTTGCCAGACCATACCCCAAATGTGAACTTATTGGGATTTAGTCTCATCCTGAACTTCCTCAATCGTGCAAACAACTTCTTGAGATGAACCAGATGTTCCTCCTTAGTTTGGGAGTTTGCAATCATATCATGAACATATACTTCAATATCTTTATGAATCATATCATGAAAGAGAGTCACCATCGCATGTTGATATGTCGCACCAGCGTTCTTCAAGCCAAAGGGCATCACTTTATAGCATAAGGTTCCCCAAGGGGGTGATGAACGTGGTTTTCTCCATGTCTTCGGGTGCCATTTTTATTTGATTGTATCCGGAGAACCCATCCATGAAGGAAAATACCGAGAATGGGGCCGTATTGTTTACCAACGCATCAATGCGAGGTAGAGGGAAATTATCTTTAGGGCTTGCCCTATTCAAGTCTCGATAATCGACACTCATGTGTACTTTACTGTCTTTATTTGGCATCGATACGATGTTTGCTACTCACTGCGGATAATTTTCCACTGCAAGAAAACCTGCATCCAATTGCTTCTGGACTTCTTCTTTAATTTTGATGGCCATGTCGGGACGAGTCCTTCTCAATTCCTGCTTCACCAGAGAGCATTCTTCTTTGAGAGGCAATTGATGCACCACAATATTTGTATCTAGTCCTAGCATATCTTGATACGACCAGGCGAATACATCCATATACTCTTGCAAGAGTTCGATCAACTTTCTTTTCACCTCGTCATTTAGGGTTGCGCCTATCTTGATGTCTTTCTTATCCTCCTCTGACCCGAGATTCACAATCTCCACTGCCTCTTGGTGCGGTTGGATGACTCTTGATTCCTGCTATAGTAGCTTGGATAGCTCTTCAGGGAGTTCACAATCTTCCTCGCCGTCTTCATCAGCTTGGTAAATTGGATTATCAAAGTCATATTGGGCTATAGAGGTTTGATTATCAATGGAACTCGACGCGGATCTGTATGATTTATGGTTTATTTTAGGACGGTGGGATGGGAAAGATGATAAATGAAAAACATTGCCATACACCTTTTTTGGAAAATAAAATAAATGAACGACAGGGAGCACAAATTGAATCCAAATATGTTTATTTTATTTATTGATAAACATTGTCTGAAAGTATGGGGGGCCCTACATGTTTACTCTACGCCTTAGGAAAGTTACTCTTCAATGAAGGTGACTTCCGGTATATCCACGATAGTCCAGTTGCTGAGTTTCTGTCCTTCGGCCTTCTGGTACACGATGCATGCTTCCTTTGGCGGACCACTTTTTTCCTCCATCATACAGATTGAATTGTCTCCAAGATGCCCCGCACTAGTAAAAGTATCGGGTATCATGGGAATCAACACTTTGTTCTCCCTAGCAGCACCCTGCTTTTGAGTCGTTTGGTAAGAGCGGAATCCTAGTCCAGATCTGTCTTTGTTTACTAGAAAATCAAGTACTGTTCCTCAGCCTGTGGGGTGTGTCAGCTTTGAAAGCGAGTTCTTGGGTAGAACATTTAATGAAGATCTGGTATCCACCAATACTCTGGATAGGATTGTGTCTATACATTCAATCAGAATGTGGAGTGCTTTGTTATGGTTTCTACCTTCGGGCGGAAATTCATCATCGTTGAAACCCAAGCAACTGCTAGCAGTTATATTGGCCACCACAACCTCAAACTGATTCACCGATATTTCTTGAACGACATGTGTGGCCCTTAAGAACTTCATTATAGATTCTCGGTGCGCCTCTGAACTCATCAAAAGTGCAAGCATAGATATCTTCGACGGAATTTGGTTGAGCTAATCAACCACTTTGTAGTCACTTTTCTTGATAAGGAGGAGAAATTACTCCACTTCATCGGTAGGAGTTGCTTTCTGAGTCGTGTTCTACCCTGGGCCATCATCATTCACCACTTGTTTGCTAGAGTTTTTTCTTGAAGCTCCTTGATTACCATTGTCCGCGGGAGGTACTGGTGCAAATACCCTACCACTGCAGGTTATGCCCCCAGCTCCAGTAATATTCATACTAGCCTCTTCAGGCTTGATAGGCTCTTCCTTCATCTCTTGCCCATACAGATAGACTTTTGAGTCATAGTTCCACGACACTGCCTTTGTGTTATCAAAAGCAAACGGAGTAGGGATCGTAATCACATGTGGTGTGATCGGGTATCTTATAGCAGGAAATGGAATCCGATCATAGTGGATCTCGACAGGTACCCGTACAGGATCATATGGAATTTCTAGTATGGCTACCTCATTAGCAACATCCTGTAGCGGTAAATTCATGACCATCAAGCTATGGATAAGCTAGAGATTAAATAACAAGAGTCGCCACCGCGCTTTTATTATTTCCAAGGGAAAAGGGAAAAAGTACGAACAAAACCCAAAAGTAAGAAGTTTTCAAATCAAAACTGATAAAAAGTCAGAGATTACAGGTAAGGGGGTTGTTTACACAGAGGGAAGTTGTTAGCATCCAAAGGGTCATAGGTACTCCTAGGGAGTCCTTTTTGTGTGCATACGTACTTGGTATAAAGTGATGTTTACAAAGAAATAGAATGGGGGGATGAGAAAAGAATTCCTTAATTATTTTTGTGTTTGACAAGACCTTCGGTCTTGTGCCTACGTACCAACATAAAAATGAGGGATCAAAACCTCGTAGTTCGTGATACAAATTTCAAAGTGGATGCATTGCTTTTAACAAAATTAAGTATGAAAGGCCCAAAGGCCTAAAAATGGTTTGAATGAGTTAGTCCTTTTTGGCTTTTCAAAAGTTTAATTCAAGTATAATTAAGTTTATTTACAAGTTTGATTTAAGAAAAGAAGTTTGAAAGTGCAATGACATAAGGCCAAAGTTTCTATCTTTTTGCAAAGTGGTCAAAGTTTAGAACAAAATAGGTTCAATCGAAGAAGATTTTGAAAAGGGAGGGAGAGATTTTGAAATTAAAGAAATGGGGAGAAGATGAAGAGACTATCCTATGTACAAAATTAAAAGTTTAGAGTTGAAAAGATCTGACCAAATGGGTAGCAATCCAATAGACAACAATGTCAATAGAAACCCAGAATTCCCTTAGACTTTTAGAATCAAGCAACACACAAATGCACAATTATATTATCTTGAATAGCAAAGACATCAAATAAAGATGGCCACATCCACGCTTCTCCATTCCATGATCTTCTTCACAATAGCCCATGTAACAGATGAATTTTACAAGTCACAGGTTTAAAATAACAGCTTCACAATGATCATGTTGCAGATGAACTCAGAAGGATCTTGAATGATGTATCAGATGAAGTTTCAAATTGCATGCACTTGGTTTCTCAATAAGTTGGCATTGAACAAGTCCTTTACAATAGGAAGGTTGCCTAGATTCTAAGTCCCTTTGTCCAAGATCAAGCCAACAGTCCACACAAAAGTTTTTTAGGGTTTTTATTGTTATTATGTACATTAATGGTCAAAGACCACACAAACAAACAAAGTGTACACAAACAAAATATATCATACAATATGGTCCAAGTGGACAAAGTGAAAATTGCATTAACATAAACAATTAGAATGATATGAACCATGGAAAATGAAATAAAATGCTAAAAGTAAATTGCATTAAGGTAAATGGCTTGAATTTAAATGTTAGTAGTTAATAGGTTAGAAGTTAGTATTGTTTTGCTTTTTCTTTTCATTTTAAGACATTCTTTGGAGAACACTCAACCCACTTATCACAAGCTTGGATCCTTGAACCAAGACATCTTCCAAAGGAAGGAAAAAAGGCCAAGTTTCCATACAATACCATGAAAGAGGGGAGACTTACAATCTCAATAACTAGAATGCTTATGCCTTTTGTGTCACAAATTTAGCGCTATGTTAAGCAATCATAATTGGACTTATATAGAAGTCACAACTATTTGAGGTTGGACAATAGAATTTTGGTGTTAATGCATGTTAGAGACATAGTATAATAGACTATGCTCATGAAACATACCACACACAAAAAAGGATATACAAAAGCCATGGCCTAATCTCATCCATACTCATGTTAATTTTTCAATCAACTAGCCTTAGGATTTTGAGATATCATAGGTCAAATGGAATGAATGAATGAAGAAGGGGAATAAGATGAAGTGGGAGGGGAATGGATCAAAACACAAATTAGTCAAAGAAGGAATTTTACCAAATTAATATTATCCATTCATTTTGGGAGATGGAAAGTACAATCCATCAATCCCCTTAATCCAATGATATTAATTTGACAAAGTCAAATCAACCTTGACCAAAGTCCAACAACAATAGTCAAACACCAACAAGTCATCAAAATTGGTCAACAAAATTATTTGGCAATTAATCAAATTAAAAATACTAAAATAAGGCATTTAAATTAAACATGGTTTATCCAATTCCTAAAACCTCATCAAAACACCAAAGAAATGGCCATGAGATTTATCATAGGTCAAACAAGGTCAATTGACCTTGGAGATTAAGTTTCATAATTTTTGGACATTTAAAAGTATTTTTAAACCATTAAAAACAAATGAAAAATCAATTAAATCATGAAAAATATTAATAATGATCCAAAAAAACAATTTTAATTCAGAATATGAAAGAGGAAATTTTTTGAAATTTTTTGGTGAAACTCTCATATTTTTTGGATCAATATTAAAATTAATATGAATTAATGAAAATAAAAGGATTAAAATGAAAATTAAATGATCAGAAAAAATGTGGACCACTTGATCTCCCTCATTAATTGAGGTGGCAGATTAAGTGGTCACAAGCGTGCAATCCACGATACGCCTAAGTCAGCGCGCCACAGGAAAGGTAATTCAAACAAACGCACGAGATTATTTAATTTCAAAAGGATCATGTGGCTCTGAACACGCCAACTCACCAGCGGAGCTACAACTCCAGTCTCCTTCTTTAGCGAGCCTCGCCGGACTGGTTCAGTCATAACCATCACCAAAATTAAAAAGAAGGACATGAATTCAAAGTAAAAATGGCACTAGGCACGAATCTGACCTCAATTTATCCTAACTCCAAGTATATTGAGAGATACATGGAGTTGAAATTTGAGGTACATGAATTGAGTTGCTTCGATTTGGCCTCAAAGCAACTCAATCTTCTTGCCTACATTGGTAGGACTTCAAACAACCAAGGAATCAAGAGAATTGAGCAGGATTTAGAGAGAATCAAAGAGATTAAAATTTCTGGAAAATACCTTTAATGTAGGTCTGGATTCAGCTGTTCTTGCCTTGGCTCGTGCTTGATCTCACTCCAAATACTTGCAGAAGAAGAATTGAATGCTCAAAAGGTCTTGGATCCCTGGAGTTTTGAATCTCAAAACAGTGAGAATTCAAACTCAATTTCAAGTGAAATTCTCAGGATTATCCTTTGGAATGTGAGGGTTAGAGGTTTGGGATCAAAGTTGGCGCAAATGTGTGTGAAATTCTGAGCATATGGAGCTCTATTTATAGCCAATTCAGTTGATATTTGCACACTTGAAATGAACTTCCAAAATTAGCAATGTGTCATGCATGAGTGCATGTGCGTGTGCAGGCCCATGAAATCACTCTATCTGATCCATAATTGAGTGTAAGCAAGGCTGAAGTCATGTTGGAATTCTAGACAATTTTGCATGGATGTTTGAAGTTCAATCTTACCAAATGATGATACCATGTTCAAGCCATTTGCATCCTATTCATTTCTTGTCTAAAATGGATGAGATCAAGAGGAACAACTTTCATGTTCAACACTTTTCCATTTGGAGCTTGGAACTTGAAGAATTTTGAGGTGGAAGTTTGGAAATTTTAACATATTGAAAATTTTTCTAAGTGTCAAGCCATATGCCTCAATATTCCACCTTGCTTAACTTTTTATATGAGCTTCAAATGAGAAAAGTGTCGTCATAAAATTTGTAGCTCTCTCACAGACCTTCAAAATGGTCACCAATTTCATGTCATTTGGATTTGAAATGATAGAGTTATGCATTTTTGAAGTTTGGAAAAATTACGTAATCAATGATATAGGTCAAAAATGACCTATAATGTAACCTCATATCACATGCTCATAAAAGTTGAATTAGCTCTCACTCCAAACATAAAAGTTGAAGTAGACATCTTAAATTTGATTGTGAAACTTGGAAATATTTCATATATAATGGTTCTATGTGTTGGGAGCAATTTTGGTAAAACCTAGAATGTTCACAAGTTGTCACATGTGTTGTCTTGACATAAGATAACTTGTACTGCAGGATGTTTAAAATGAAATTATGCAGGATTTTACTATGATTTCATACCCGATGTCATGACATCTGTATACAGAACATTCAGTCTGAATGTTATGTATTGTGTGATTGCATTTTTAATGCAAATCTATGTATGATTGAAGATATGATTTAAACGCGCATTCAATCATAAATTACAACCAGATTTACTTATTTTCCAAAGAGATCTAATCAGCTGTCATGAGAAGATTTGAATGGAAAATAGTTTTAGGGTTTTGTGATGTCCAAGCCCAGCCAAATGCTTCTATAAAAAGGACATGGAAAACCTGATTTTACACACAAGAAATAACGAACGAAATATTGAGAGAGAATAAGGGTTTTAGTCTTGTGTGGTCGTGTGAATTGTAAGCCATTCAATTCATCGATAGATGATTGAATTGGTCTGATTTTTGTGTTGTAATTTGGCACTCAAAGTTTTGAAGCATGAGTGTGTGTTTACTTGATTCAAGCTTTTAAGTAAGATCAAGTATGTGCCATTGAAGAGTGTCTTCTTTTTATTGTAATTCTTGTTTTATATCACTGTTGTGATTGAGGGGGAGTGCGTAGGATCTCATATCTAAGAGTTCTTAGGTAGAAGTCACATGGGTAGTGTAAGACGTCAATTTTGTCCCTAAGATCCCTCATGGCATCATAACATTGCATTTGCAAAGCCTCAAGGATCATGAGCATCTTGGTTCCCTTTGCCTTTGGGTGGGGTCTTCCTGTGAGTGGTTTGAGATCACCAAGCATAGTTGAATTGTATATCATTGCTTTTCTTATTTTATTTACTAACCAAAAGCACAAAAATATGTCACTAACATTTCTTGTTTGTAGCTTGAGCAATCACAGGGTCAAGATTGTCAAGGAGATCTTTTGTGCAGAGATATGGCCAAGTGAAGATGATAGCAAGCATGGTAATGGTTCCCAAAGCTCTCATTCATCAAATATGCCTACCTAGTATCTCAATTCATCATTTTGATCAAAGGAAGTCAAAGGGTTTGAGGTTTGTTTCCCAAGGAAGCCCTAGTTCATCTGTGTACCATAATGCCTTGCTCATAAAGCAACCTCAGCCCATGGTCAAATACAATCAAGGGAAGTTCTTTAATTCAACATTTCATGCATATTTGAACTTATTTGAGTGTCCTCAATCATCAATTCATCAAGATATGAGTTGTGGACTTGAGAAGTTGATCAATCAATTCATCTGACTATTTTGAAATGCACTGAGACCTAACTTTTTATGTGTTGGTCAAATGGAGATGATCCCAAAATCCACAATGTTCTTAAGGACAATATGAACAACGTTAATGTTCATCAAAAATTGATTTGAAGCTTGGAAGATCATCATCCATTCCAAGACATTATAGGTCATTTTGACTGAAACCCTAATTTAGGGTCAACTTCCCAAGAACATAACTCATTCATTTTTTATGATTTTGAAGTGGTATCAAATGAATTAGAAAGCTTGAGATATATACTTCAAATGTGATGTTGAACAAATTTTAGAAATATCAAAGGAAATACATGTGATAATGCAAAACATTATAGGTCACTTTGGACCAAATGCATTGAAAGGCAAAAAAGTCCAACTTCAAGTGCCCATAACTCTTTCATAAAAAATCCAAATGATGCAAAATTTAAGTCCATTTTGATTGTCTTGAGAATATCTACAACGTTTATGTTGTAGGTTTGTTCATTTGAGGCTTGCATCATCAAAACAGAGGGGCTTGAACATTGGCCAAATTTGGAAACCTTGCCTTTACATGTTTTGCATCTTACACTTTAAATCCAAAATTCATTAATTTCCATACTTCAAATGGATTTTTGCCCAACATAACATTTGTTCCTTACATCAATACCTTTCCAACCATTACTCACATGATCATGTTTGGATTTGGCAAATGGCATTTTTGAAGAGATGAAGTTTTAGGCATAATTGTGCATAACATGTTGAAACTCATTACACAAGCTTGTGCATTGCCAATTACACGTCCATTTCAGCTCAATTACACTTCAGATTGCATTTGGCATTGAATTTGGGCCTTTTACATGATCTTGCAAGCCCATGCAATGAGTATCCACTTGCCATGCACACACGGATTTCTCATTGCTTGCACCATGCTTGGCTATAAATAGAAGCACCATTCCATTCAATTTCCATCCATGAATCAACCTGAAATGCTGCTGAATTGAAAACCAAACCTCTCACCAAAGGAACTATTTCATTTTCATTCAAATTTCTCAGATCTGAAATTCAACTAAATCTGGTTGAATTTCTAGATCTAAAGTTCCTAGACCTCTCTCTCATAATCCATTGAACTTCTGTTTGGCCAAAGGAAGCAAGGAAGCAAGCTCAGATCTCCACAATTCAAAGTTTCTCTTCAACTGGTTTTTTCTTCGAAACTCGCTACTCTTTGATCTATTTGCTTGGATATTGTGTTGGCTGAAGTCCTCTTCATAGAGACAATTGTTTTGAGTGCTCAATTGTTGAAATCCATGAAGTTCAGTATGAACACCATGATTTTCTTTCTCTGATTTCTCTCTCTATGAGGATCTAGAGGAGAAACCAATGGTACAGGGATGATGTACATCATCCCAACTTTCCAATGCTATAAGGATCGTTTCATTTGGTTAAGTTTTCATTACCTGCAATTTCTGGACCTCGCCGGAGAAGACGGTGGTGTACACCACTGTCCACCTTTCCAGTTTGAATCTAGGCCGTTGATGATGATTTCCAGATTGAATCATGGCCTTCCAATGTTATGACTTGTTTTAATGTTGTGTGTGGTGCTGTTGACTTGGACTCATCGTGAGCGCGCGCCTCTGTACCATTTGATGTGCCACGTCAATTAATGAAACCACATCCAACGCTCCTTGTTTTTTTGATTTTCCTATTTTTTGATTTTATTTCTTTTATTCCCTTTTATTTCAAAAATTCATATCTTCTTCATTTTAAATCCAAAAAATATGGGACCAATTGCATTCTTCTCCAAATAATTTCTAGTTTCTAAAAATGATTTTTACTATTTTTTATTTTGTCATTTGATATTTTTTGTGAATTTCCTCTTTTCTGGTTATTTTTAATTCATTTTAAATAGTTTTTTGATATTCAAAAAATACAAAAATATTTTCCTAACCTATTTGAATGATGATGGATCTATGAAAAATATTCTCATTAATTTTATAATTTATTTGAGATTTATTTGAGATTTTAGTTCAATTAGGTTTTTTTTTTTCATTTTTAATTGATTAAAAATAGTTTCTGACTTTATAAAATGCTGAAATTTTTTGTCCAACTTTGTTTGACCTTGTTGAACTTAGGATAAATCACTTGGGCCTTTCAAGGTTGATTTGAAGTGATTTTGAAGTTTGACCTTTCTTTTATTTTTAATTCAAGTTTATTTTTTTTATATTAAAAAATGCCAAAAATATTTTATTCATTTCTTGACTTCCAATCTTCATCTCACTTCTGTTTTTGATTGTTTGACCATGATTCTCAATGTCATTGGTCAACATATGTGGATTGGTACATTTTATTTCATTTAATGCACTTTAATCTTTCCATTGCTATTTCCATTATTCATCTCCTTCTTCTCTTTTTTTTTTCTTTTTGATCAATGAGTTAAAGGTTGATAAGTTAGCATTGATTAGGGAGACTTAATCTTCCTTGATTCAAATCTAATTCATCTTGATCAATTGATCAAGTGAATGGCTTTGCATTAAGGATAGGTTGTTTCCTAAAACATGCAAAGGACTTAAACCAATACAAGATCAATTCTCATTTTCTTTTTTGGCATGGCAAGTTGTTGGAACTTGGTTCACTAATCAAGACTTCTAACTTGTGTTGTTGCCTACATTATTATTGACCGACCTCAGATAGTTGTGACTTCTACATAAGTCCAATAACGATTGCTTAACATAGCGCTAAATTTGCCTTATGGCACACTAACTATTAACCACTAACCATTAACATTTACTTTTTGCACTTTACATTTATGCAATTTATCATTCTTGTACATATTATCCATTTGCTTTTTCCTTTGCTCATTGGAGCACATGTTTATGTTAATGCCATTTGCCTTTTGTCCACTTGGGTATATAATTGTGTATATATCTTTTGTGCTTGTGTTTGTCTGTTTGTTGTGAACCAAAATGCAAAGAATTAGACAAAATGGACTTAGACTTTAGGACTTTACCCAAGCAAATGGAGTTTGAAGAGCAACTAGGCCTCATGCCTTTAGAGTGCTTAAATGTCAAAAGAGCAACTAGGCCTCATGCCTTTAGAGTGCTTAAAGCTTAAGGATGAACATTGAAAGGACCATATTCTAAACTCCCTCTTGTCAATTCTTTGATTGTTAATAGACCATTTTGATGTGTGTGTTTCTTTGTGCTAGGGATTCTAACTTGAGCCTAATTGAAGAACCATTACCATGAGCTCCTAAGAGAGAGAGAGATCTAAGATACATTGAGGAGCCTTATTCAAGAATTCATTGATTGTTGATTGCTTAAGTTTATGCTTGTGATTGCTTATTCCAAAGGATAGGAGCTACTTGGATCATCAATATGATCTCAAGAGAGGAACTCCCTTTGTGGTTTTGTCTCTTTTCCCTTACCTCTTGTATGTTTAGGATCTTAGCCATTCTTCTTCTTCCCTCCACTCTAACCCAAGCAAAAACTTTTGTGCAAACATTTAACATTTGTTTTCAACATTAGAAACCTAAGCCTTATGGTTTTGATTTTCAAACTCCCTTTTCATAATAATTATTTTGAATTGAACTTTTAAATCAACTTTGACCATATTTTGTACATACTTTTCATTGGTAAATATAACCCATTCAAATGTCTTTTTGTGGTTTCAATGGCCACTTCCTTAATCAAAAATTTTCATAACCTTTAGCTATTAGGTTTGAGTTATCCTTGAGGTAGATGTAATACTCACCTTTATCCTTAGTGATGGACAATGAGTCTTCCATGCTAATTATAGGGTTAACCCCTCACTAGCATGTTGAAGTTATCCTCACACGGTGGATTTGTGGTTGTTAGGTTGAGTTTTCTCCCTTGGATGACAAAAGACCTTAAGGCTTTTGGACCAATCAATTCACCAACTCATTTTTGAGATTTTTACCCCGAACTACGAGGTTTTGATCCTAATCTTTTTTAAGATGGTACGTAAGCAATGGGTTTATCCATTCAAACACAAAAATGTAAATAAACTTGTATATTCTTTCCTCATCTCTCCAATCATATTTTCACAAATAATTTTTCATAAAACATCAACATTACAACAAGTATGAAAAGGGCTCCCTAAGAGTACCTAGGATATTTTGGGTGCTTAAAACCTTCCCATTGCATAACCAACCCCCTTACCCAGATCTCTGACATTTTTACTAGTTTTTTATTCGATAAAACTTTTAGGTTTTTGTTCGCTTTCTAACCATTCCTTTGGATAAATAGAAGTGCGGTGGCGACTCGACTTGTATGGTTTACCTTGGATTTAGCCAATATCTCCAATGGTAGGGAATACCCCGCTACAGAAAAGTGGCGACTCTGCTGGGGAAAACTATCTTTGCCTAGTGGGTTTTGCCTACTTTTCATATCTTGTTGTATTGTATTATATATTGTTTTGTGACATATTTTTGTGCAATTTGGGATTACTGTATTGTATGTAATGAGTGAATTGCTTGAATATTAATTCCTTGTATGCTTGGTGATCTTTATGAGATGAGTTCTATACCCGAACTCGAGTGCACTTAGGATAGGAGAATGACATAGTCTTGTTGACTTGTGTGGAGTTATTCCTTAGAAATTTGACTTGCAAGTCCATTCACTTGGTGGAGGTCATGTTGGGATCAATAATGTCATACAAGTAGTTGTGGTTAAACATTACTCTTTCCAATATAGACCTTAGAAGCCAAGGACCTTAGTTTACCAAGCCCATCTTGGCCTATTCTTAGGATGTAGTGCGAAAGTCAGTCAAGGGAAGAATTGATACGATTGTTACGCGATACTACACTCATAAGATTCTCTCTTGGGAATATTTTTGGAATACGAGTAGTCGTTTCTCCGATAATATCCGAAAGATGGGATGATGACTATGGGAACCTCTTGTAGAACATGTTTGGCAGGTTAAACCCTAGTACACTCCCTTTGGGTGGTTCTTAACCGAGACTCCATGCTCGTGACTTGCAACAAACCCTTGATTCATGGTTGATCCGTTTATGTATCCTTAATATCAATGGGACTTGGGTGTTGATAAGGTGTAAATCATAATCCACCAAAATGGATGATTGATATTAAGGATAATATGATTCATCCCATGACCTTTATTTGGTGTGCTTTGCTTGATCCTTGACTGTGATTGTTGCATTCATGCATTCATGCACCCATTTGCATCCATATCATAAAAATAATAAGAAGATTTTCAAGGAACTTAAGGGGTCTATTTGCAAAATTTTCAGACATGGAGAGACAAAGAAGGAATACAAAGAAGTACAGCTTCAGACAACCAGATTCGAAAGAGCTAAGGAATTTGACATCCTATGTACTAGATCCCTTGGGTTTCAAAAACTCGTTTTGGGAAGCTTCTTCCTCTCCTGACTACTCAGGTGGATGAAGGATTGATGAGTGTATTGGTGCAGTTTTATGATCCATTGTATCGCTGCTTCACGTTCCCGGATTTTCAGCTTTTGCCTACGCTTGAGGAATATGCTTATCTTATGGGTATACCTATTCTAGACCAGTTGCCATTCAGTGGCTTGGAGAGTATTCCTACTTCTCGAGAGGTAGCTGATATGTTGCATATAGATGAGTCTTTGGTTGGTGCTCATATGACTACCAAAGGTTGAATTCAAGGTCTCCCTTCTGAGTTCCTCATTGCTCAAGCTACTATCTATGGGAAGGCCATGAGTGACGACGCCTTTGAGGCCATATTTGTACTTCTCATCTATGGGTTAGTGTTATTCCCCAACATCGACAAGTTTGTGGATACGAACGCTATTAGGATTTTCTCTACTCTTAATCATGTTCCGACTCTGTTGGGTGACACTTATTTTTCTTTGCATATGAGGAATGCAAAGGGTGGTGGTGCCATTGTGTGCTGTTTGCCTTTGTTGTATAAGTGGTTAATTTCTCACTTACCGCAGACAGTCGCTTTCAAGGAGAACAAGGGATGTCTACGGTGGTCCACGAGACTTATGTCTCTCACTAATGATGATATCTCTTGGTACATCCGTGTGTATGACGGTGTGCAGATTTTAGACTCTTGTGGTGAATTCTCCAATGTACCTCTTCTTGGTACATGTGGCGGGATTAGCTACAACCCTGTTTTGGCACGTCGTCAGCTCGGGTTCCCCCTAAAGGATAAGCCCAATAACATTCTGTTAGAGGGTGTGTTCTTTCAGGAGGGTAAAGATCCCCAAGGCTTGAAAGCTAGGATGGTCCGCGCTTGGCGCAAGATTCATAAGAAGGGAAGGAAGGAGCTAGGTTCGAAGAATTGCATTGCTATGGAGCCTTATACTACTTGGGTTAGGAAGAGAGCTTCTGAGTATCTCATGCCTTTCGAGTATCCGATACCTACACGTTTGGTTATGGTTGGGCCTTCAACCCTCCCTGATCAAGGAGTAGAGGAGTTGAGAGATGAAGACCGTTCACGTGCTTGGATCCGTGAACGAGAAGAGTTGCTTAAGCAGATTAAGAAGAAAGATGCTTTGATTGAGTTTCTCGAGCATCAGGTCATTGATGATCCTAATGATGCATGGACCTCTCTACTTCCTCAGTCTTCCAAGTTCTGGAAGAGGAAGTATGAACGACTCGCCAAGGAGAAAGCAGATATGGAGGAAGCCTATGAGGAGGAGGTGAAGAGGCTTTGTGCATCTTATCTTCCAGTTTCTCGAGGTTTAGATAATTGTTTCTAGGGATCCATAGGATGGTCATTTTCCTTTTCTCTTATATTGTATTACCAATGTTGTACTTCTTTGGTGTAAAAATATTTTCCAGATATCATTGATGAGATATTTCCATATGTGATGCAAATGTAATATTTACCAAATTTGCAAATAGAACTCTAAAGTTCCTCTGATATAAAAAACAAATCATATGCACCAACATTGCATGCATCATGTGCATAAGCAGGTTTTCTTCCCAGGCTTCTCGTCCTATGGCCTAACTCGATGTTCTTCATTTATCTTGAAGACACGCTGACTCACCGGTACTACACCAGAGCCAATTCTTCGGGACTTATGGATCATCTAGAATAAGAGAACCGCGAGCTGAAAGAAGAAGTAGCCAGGTTGACTGCCTTGATGGAGTCATTCTTGGCCGCTCAGGGCCAATCTTATCCAACGCCATCAACTCCTCCCCAGAGGACGGTCATTTCTGAAGTCGTAACTTCTACTATGCCTGCTGCAATTGCTAATTTTGCGCCGTCTATGCCAGCCGGGTTCCCGTGGGGAATGCCTGCTAACTTCATGCCTGAAGGTTTTGCCCCTACTCTTGCTTCTTTACCGGCATCTAGCCCGGTCATGTCCGTGCCACCTCCCGTTTTGCACACGCTACCGAGGGTCGAAGATACCATCTACCACTCTGAGCCATCTGAGGGCCCAGATGTTTATGAGAAGATGGATGATATGAAGGACCAATTTCTTGAGCTTCGCAAGGAACTTAAAACTTTGAGGGGGAAGGACCTTTTTGGTAAGAGTGCTGCTGAGTTGTGCCTTGTGCCCAATGTGAAGATCCATATTAAATTCAAAGTGCCTGACTTTGAGAAGTATAAGGGAAACACATGCCCTCTCAGCCATCTTGTGATATATGCTCGCAAGATGTCAACACAAACTGATAATGACCAACTACTCATCCATTATTTTCAAGACAGTCTGTCCGGTGCCGCTCTCCCGTGGTACATGGGTTTGGAGAGTTCGAACATCCGATCTTTCAATGATCTTGGTGAGGCCTTCGTCAAGCAATATAAATACAATATGGATATGGCTCCAGATAGAGATCAGCTGAGAGCAATGTCGCAGAAGGATAAAGAGACCTTCAAGGAATACACCCAGAGGTGGTGCGAATTGGCAGCTCAGATAGTGCCTCCCCTTGAAGAGAAAGAGATGACCAAGATCTTTTTGAAGACCTTGAGCTCATTTTACTACGAGAAGATGATAGCTAGTGCTTCGTCAGATTTCACCGAGATGGTGAATATGGGAATGAGGCTAGAAGAGGGAGTCCGCGAAGGACGTTTGAGTCGAGATGAAGGCTCTTCAGCAAAGAGATATGGAAGCTTTGCGAATAAGAAGGAGGGAGAGGCATACGTTGTGTCTTCCCATATCAAAAGAAGACCCTTTGTGAAGAGGAAGATTGCTCGCCCAGTCAATAGTCAGCATCAGGTGGCTCATATAGCACCTGTTTTCAGGGTAGCTCAACATTATCAACAACCACAAACTCAGCAATATCAACAACAACAGCGTCCGCAACAGCAGGCCTAGCAGCCTCGTAAAAACAACAATAATGCCAGTGCCAGCTACGAGAGGAAGAGGGTCACCTTTGATCCAATTCCAATGACTTATGCAGAACTCTATCCATCTCTGATCGATAGAAAATTAATCACTCCGCGAGACCCTCCCGTTGTACCTGCTAACCCCCTAGTGGTGGTACAACCCAGAACTTCATTGTGTGTATCATTCCGGTGCTCCCGGACACGACGTAAAAAATCGTTATCCCCTGAAAACCAAGGTGCAAGACCTTGTGAGAAGTGGGATTTTGTTTTTCGAGGACGTAGGTCCGAATGTGAAGAAGAACCCATTGCCCGAGCATGGGAAGTCTGTCAATATGGTCCAGGGATGCCCTGGCAAGTACAGGGTTAAATATGTGAGTCATATCCGACAATCATTGGTTGAGATGCATCGCCTGCTGTGTGATTATAGTCATTATGAGGACGACCACGATGGATGCCGAGTATGCTCTGTCAATCAGAGAGGTTGTCGTCAGGTGCGTAGAGATGTGCAAGAGATGTTGGATGAGGGAGTCATTGAGATCCTTCAGAATAGGAATGTTGATGAGGATGCTCTTAAAGTCAACGTAATTTCCCCGGTATTCCGGATACCTGAGCCTGTTGTTATCAAGTATGATAGCAGCAAGCAGAAGGTTTCTCCTGTTCTGACCATCAAGCCCGCCGGCCTTGTACCGTACTTTTCTGAGAAGGAAGTTCCCTATCGATATAATGTTGTAGCAGTAGAAGATGGAAAAGAGGTGTCCTTGCCCTCTTCATCTGTTGTTAACATTGTGGATGTCAGTGGTTTGACCCGTAGCGGTCGTGTGTTTTCAGCACCGTTGAAACCTCAAGCTGACGCTCGAGGAGGTTTTGTGGCTGATTTTGTTGAACGCCCGATGGGGAACGCTGTGAGCACTCCGAATCTGGCACTTTTTGTTAAGCCCTCCTCTATATTGAGAACTCCTACTTTTGTTGGCCCGAATGGCAATACGAAAGAAGATTGTGATGAGATGCTGAGGCTGAGGCTTATCAAAAGGAGCGAGTACAATGTTGTAGACCAGCTTCTACAAACGCCCTCCAAAATATCTGTGTTATCGTTGCTTTTGAATTCAAAACCACACCGAGAGGCTCTGCAGAAGGTGTTGGATGTAGCGTACTGTAAGACCCCAATTTTGACCCTAGATCCCTCATGGCATCATAACATTGCATTTGCATTGCCTCAAGGATCTGTAGCATCTTGGTTCCCTTTGCCTTTAGGTGGGAGTCCTTGTGATTGGTTTGAGATCACCAACCATGCTTGAATTATACATCATTGTTTCTATTAATTTTGTTTACTAACCAAAAGCACAAAAATGTGTCACTAACATCTTTTTTGTAGCTTGAGCATTCACAAGGTCTGAGTTGTCATGCTCGCTAGGCGAGCAGACTGGTTCGCTAAGCGAACTAAACTGTCATGCTCGCTAAGCGAGCAGATCCTTCGCTAGGCGAAGCGCACGCATTTTGGAAAATAACAGAAATTTTGGGCTTAATTCTGAGCCCACCAAGTCACCAATATTAGGTTATAAATACCAGAGCTTCAATTGAGAAACAACAGGTTGGAGATTATTAGAAAGAGACTGGAGAAAGGCTAGAGACTATTACAAACCCTGGAGAAAAGAGAGAGAAAAGAGGCAGAAGGGAAACCTACGAGCTAATCTGCAGCAACCTCCAGGCAACTCTGAAAGGTTCACTCAGACTCACACACTTTCTCCTCCGCCTCATGCAAACCCTAACATTGCTTTGCAAACCCAACCGTGCCTTTCAAGTTTTATCGATCTCTCCAGTCAGGTTTGCCGTTATCCTCATTACTCTATGCTTTAATTTGAATACTCTAAATGTATGAGGTAACATCAGGTTTTGCCCACGGGTTTATAATTGTGCATGAATGTGTAAACCATACCTTGAATGTTTAATAGTTTCATTTCTGAGATGGATGCCATAGGGTTTGGAGTCCCCAAAATCGTACTGTTATCAATGGGAAATCCAGAACACGCAGGCGCTCGCTAGCACCTTCGCTAAGCGAGCCTGCAGCGAAGCTTCGCTAAGCTTTCGCTAGGCGATGCAACAGCGATCGCGACAGCATTTGATTTTTTCTGTTTGCTCTAACCTGTTTTGTGTTTGTTATGGCATTGTTTTCTCCCGATTCCATCCTGTTCCTCTAACCCGTTCGTTGAGTTTTTGTGAGGACTCACATACTCCTGCAGGGATAGCTTGCTTAGTATTCCCCTTTATTTGTGGGATACCACCGTGGAGGTTTATTCCGATTGCCTGTACTGACTCACTTTCTTCGATGGTGTTTAGCTTGGGAAAATCTGGGTTTTCTTATTTCTTAATTGTTGTTGCTTCGGATCTTTATCCGCGTGGTACCTTTATTTTTCCCGCATTTTACCGCTTTCTTAGCTGGAAGACCTCGATAGGAGGAAATGTTTTGTGTGTTTACTTTATGCAGGTTCCTTCGTCCAGGACTCCTTTTGCATGCGCGTCCCTAAACACCCCAAACTCATTGATTTTTCTTCTCCTAAGAACATGTTATCTCCTTCTACTACAGGCGAGTAAGTCTCCAAAGGTCGAGCATCCGGTAGATTGCGTAGTAACGTCGTTCGCCCCAAACCACAACCCTTACCCCATAGGTGGTCGAACTACGTTTTGCTCTGATTTTCATCCCAGATGAGATATGTAGGCATAAGACGCGATGTCTTAGCGAGCACACTCCTCTTTAACCCATAGGTAGCCGAGCTACGAAGACTCTGATTCTCAGATTCAGATGAGATACGTATGCAGTGGATGCGACGTCCGTGCGAGTCATTTTCTTTTGACCCTTCTCTTAGTAAGTAGTACATTAGATAAACATACACGCTTTTCTCATCCCTTCAATCATGTTTGCACAAATAAGTTTTCAAAAAAAAACAACAACCTTTGCAACAAATGTGAAAAGGGCTCCCTAGGAGTACCTAGGATGCTTTGGGTGCCTAATACCTTCCCATTGCATAACCAACCCCCTTACCCAGATCTCTGACATTTTTACTAGTTTTTGATTCGATAAAACTTTTAGGTTTTTGTTCGCTTTCTAACCATTCCTTTGGATAAATAGAAGTACGGTGGCGACTCGACTTGTATGATTTACCTTGGATTCAGTCAATATCTCTAATGGTAACGAATACACCGCTACAGAAAAATGGAGACTCTGCTTGGGACAGAAAAGTCCTATTGGGTTTTGCCTACTTTTCATATTTGTTGTATTGTATTGTATATTTTTTTGTGACATATTTTTGTGCAATTTGGGATTACTGTATTGTATGTAATGATTGAATTGTTTGAATATTAATTCCTTGTATGCTTGGTGATCTTCGGGAGATGAGTTCTATACACGGACTCGAGTGCACTTAGGATAGGAGAATGGCATAGTCTTGTCGACTTGTGTGGAGTTATTCCTTAGCAAGTTGACTTGCAAGTCCATTCACTTGGTGGAGGTTATGTTGGGATCAATAATGTCACACAAGTAAGTTGTGGTTAGACATTACTCTTTCTAATATAGACCTTAGAAGCCAAGGACCTTAGTTTACCAAGCCCATCATGGCATATTCTTAGGATGTAGTGCGAAAGTCGTTCAAGTGTAAGATTTGATACGATTGTTACGCGATACTACACTCATAAGAGTCTCTCTTGAGAATATTTTCGGAATACGAGTAGTCGTTTCTCCAATAATATCCGAAAGATGGGATGATGACTATGCGAACCTCTTGTAGAACATGTTTGGCAGGTTTAAACCCTAGTACACTCCCTTTTGGGTTGTTCTTAACCTAACTCCATGCTCGTGACTTACAGCAAACCCTTGATTCATGGTTGATCCGTTAATGAATCCTTAATATCAATGGAAGTTGGGTGTTGATAAGGCTTAAACCATAATCCACCAAAATGGATGATTGATATTAAGGATAACATGATCCATCCCATGACCTTTGTTTGGTGTGCTTTGCTTGATCCTTGAGTCTGATTGTTGCATTCATGCATTCATGCACCCATTTGCATCCATATCATCAAAATAATAAGAAAAATTTCAAGGAACTTAAGGGGTTTATTTGAAAAATTTTCAGACATGGAAAGACAAAGAAGGAATACAAAGAAGTACAGCTTCAGGCAACCAGATTTGAAAGAGTTAAGGAAGCTTCTTCCTCTTCTGACTACTCAGGTGGATGAAGGATTGGTGAGTGTATTGGTGCAGTTTTATGATCCCTTGTACCGTTGCTTCACGTTTCCGGATTTCCAGCTTCTGCATACCCTTGAGGAGTATGCCTATCTTGTGGGTATACCTATCCTGGATCAGTTTCCGTTCAGTGGCTTGGAGAGTATTCCTACTTCTCAAGAGATAGCTGACATGTTACACATAGATGAATCTCTGGTTGGTGCTTATATGACTACCAAAGGAGGAATTCAAGGTCTCCCTTCTGAGTTCCTCATTGCTCAAGCTACTATGTATGGGAAGGCCATGAGTGAGGACGCCTTTGAGGCTATATTTGTACTTCTCATCTATGGGCTAGTATTATTCCCCAACATCGACAAGTTTGTGGATGTGAACGCTATTAGGATCTTCTCTACTCTTAATCCCGTTCCAACTCTGTTGGGCGATACCTACTTCTCTTTGCATATGAGGAATGCAAAGGGTGGTGGCGCCATTGTGTGTTGTTTGCCTCTGTTGTATAAGTGGTTTATTTCTCACTTACCTCAGATGATCGCTTTCAAGGAGAACAAGGAATGTCTACGGTGGTCCACGAGACTTATGTCTCTCACTAATGATGATATCTCTTGGTATAACCATGTGTATGATGGTGTGCGGATTATTGACTCTTGTGGCGAATTCTCCAATGTACCTCTTCTTGGTACATGTGGTGGGATTAACTACAACCCTGTTTTGGCGCGTCGTCAGCTTGGGTTCCCCCTAAAGGATAAACCCAATAACATTCTGTTAGAGGGTGTGTTCCTTTGAAATAAAAAACAAATCATATGCACAAGCATTGCATGAATCATATGCATAAGCAGGTTTTGTTTCTGGTCCCTTGCCCTGTGGTCTAACCATGTGTCCTTCATTTATTTTGAAGACAAGCTGACTCACCGGTACTACACTAGAGCCAACATTTCAAGACTGATGGATCACTTAGACCATGGATTCACGAGGCAGGCGCCGTGACGTCCACCCTACAACAGAAATTGAAATTCGTGAAAAACAAGAAACTGGTAGTGGTAGGGGGGAAAGCTCTCCTGGTTAGCCATTTGTCTTCCTTCTCTGATATAGATGTCGAGGTTGAAGTTGGAACTCCTTTCCAAGCGTTATCTATTGCTGAGCCTATTGAGAAGAGAACTCCTTCATTTGCTTCCTACAAAGATGCAAAGCTTGCCATTGAGCATGGTGCAACCACTGGTTTAGGAAAAATGATTGAGTTAGAAGACAACAAGTCACGGGCTGGCATAGGTTTTTCTTCTGGTACTTTCAACAAGCAAGGGTTATTCAAGAGTGGAGGTTTCATCCACACTGGTCTACATGAGGAGGCTGCTGTTGTTTTAGAAGAAGATATAAAGGATTCTGGCAAGTTCATCATCCCTGGTGGGGTCTGCAACAATTGGGTCGCTGTGGATATTCCAACAGTTGTCCACAAGTCAACATAATAATCACTTTGTTTAAAAACCCTTCTCCCATGCCAAAAGGAGGAGTGATAACATTGTTGGCAACATAAATACAATGATATTTTCATTCAATAAATTCATGTTAAATGTTTGTTTTTCCCATTTATTTTCCTTTTTTGTTTTTGCATGAAATTGGTGATCACATAAAACCCTAAAAAATAAAATAAAATCAATCTTTTCATCTGCATAATGATTTTCCTTGTTTGAATTCTAAATCTTTTCATATCCAAAATCATTATGCAGGTTGATTTCTAAACCCATTGAACATAATGACCCAACACCATCTCCCAATTTCGAATTCCTTGTATTTGAGACAG
Organism: Lathyrus oleraceus; assembly: GCF_024323335.1. NCBI lineage: Eukaryota > Viridiplantae > Streptophyta > Magnoliopsida > Fabales > Fabaceae > Lathyrus > Lathyrus oleraceus. The sequence continues at coordinate 181,254,525 of NC_066581.1, forward strand.
GGGAAGATGATGTTGAAGAGATTCCTGATGAGATCACCCGGCTACTTGAGCATGAAGAGAAGATCATTCAGCCGCATCTTGAGAATCTGGAAACAGTCAACTTGGGGTCTGAAGATAGTGTGCGAGAGGTAAAGATTGGGGCACTTCTGGAAGAATCTGTTTAGAAGGGGTTGATTAAGTTGCTACAAGAATATGTCGACATCTTTGCTTGGTCGTATGAAGACATGCCTGGTCTAGATACTGATATTGTGCAACATTTCCTACCTCTAAAGCCTGAGTGCATGCCTGTAAAGAAGAAGCTCAGAAGAACTCATCCTGATATGGCAGTGAAGATCAAAGAGGAAGTTCAGAAGCAAATTGATGCGGGGTTCCTGGTGACTTCTATATATCCTCAATGGGTGGCCAATATTGAGCCCATGCCTAAGAAAGATGGAAAAGTCCAGATGTGTGTGGATTATAGAGACTTGAATAAAGCTAGTTCGAAAGATGATATCCCTCTACCACATATTGATATGTTGGTAGACAATACAACTAAATTCAATGTCTTCTCGTTTATGGACGGATTTTCCGGATATAATGAAATTAAGATGGCACCCGAGGATATGGAGAAGACAACATTCATCACACCTTGGGGACATTCTTTTATCGAGTGATGCCCTCCGGTTTGAAGAACGCCAGAGCCACGTATCAACAAGCTATGACTACCTTGTTTCATGATATGATGCACAAGGAGATTGAGGTATATGTCGGCGATATGATCTCTAAGTCAAGATCGGAGGTTGTACTCCCAGTAGAGGTGGAGATCCCATCAATGAGAGTCTTGATGGAGGCCAAGTTGACTGATGTTGAATGGGTTCAGAGTCGTTATGACCAGCTGAACTTGATAGAAGAAAAGAGATTGACAGCCATGTGCCACGGTTAGTTATATCAGCAGAGGATGAAGAAAGCTTTTGATAAGAAGGTGAAGCCTCGTGTGTTCCGAGAAGGTGACCTTGTGCTCAAGAAAGTTTTGTCTTTCGCGCCCGATTCCAGGGGCAAGTGGACTCCGAACTATGAGGGTCCGTATGTTGTTAAGAGAGCCTTTTCAGGCGGTGCTTTGATACTTATAACTATGGATGGGGAGGATTTCACTCGTCCTGTGAATTCAGATGCAGTCAAGAAATACTTCGCCTAAAAACATAAAAACTGAATAGCTCGCTAAGTTGAAAACCCGAAAGGGCGGCTTAGGCAAAAATGAGCGTCTCGGTGGATTGAAAACCTGAAAGGGCGATCCAGGCAAAAGATAGAGACACAAAAAATATATAATAATGATATATGTATCCCGCTAGATTGAGTACCTCATCCTGGGGCAATCTAGGCAAAAATTAGTGATTTGGCAAGTAACTGCATCCTTACAAGACTTTGTTCTACAACTGTCGTCCGTCAGAGATCCTTGCTCATTATCAGCCAAAGCTTTAAATACATCGGATTCAGAATAGGTAGAGAAATGGTCATTATGTTCAATGTAGCCCTTTTCCAATATATATCACCAATTTCAAATTTGTAAAGATCTATGGAGTCTTGCCATTCGCAGACTATCATTCTATCAAATAAATTTGAGCCTTTTATCCAATTATTGGCACTCTTATCTGTTTCTATTCAACAAATATTTTGCATGTTTTGATTAAGAAAATATCATTGTTTTAAACGATCAAATTTTTTATAATTTGATTTTAAACAAAGTGAATATTCACAATGACGAAAGGATACTTAGGAGATCCTCAGTGCTCCCCCAAGGGTGGTACGATCCCCAATAGGGTAAGATTTTTGTCCATATTCCTGGCATCACTGTATCTCCTCCCTCCGGAACCCCTTGTGGTTTATCCTACCAAGTGGATTGCTTGTTGAGAGTCACCTTTCTTCCCTTCAGCAGAGTAGCAATCTTTCTTCCTCAGCAGCTTGGATCTCTTTGGGCAAGAGCAGTATTTGGTGGTTGATCCTGATAAATCCTTTATCTCCTCGGATAGATTCCCCAGTAGAGTTGTTTGTGTGGTGGACCTTGTCTGTGATAACTCTCGTCCCCAGCTGGAATGATTGATGATTCATCCCTTGCAGAGTTCTTTGCTTCCTGATATCTCTGATCCCCAGCAGATTGGATACTCCCCGGTGAACTTGGCTTTCTCTCTTGAGATGTAGTACCGGGTGGTTGATTCCTGGACCTGGTTGTGTTAGATATGTCTGTTTGTCAACATACATCATACATAAACCACGCATACATGCATAATTATAACATTCAGATATTCATGTTGCATTCTTTGCCATATATCGTTGTTTGCTGTCTCCTGCTATTTGGTGATATACTTCCCCAAGCAGACGTGTGTGTCTAATCTCTCCATATAGAGTAAGCTCCATAGGCAGAAAGCGTCTATCCTTTCTTCCATATTCCCCACCGGGTTATATCCTCGTGGATGTTGATTGTTTTTGTTCCTTCCCAACACATATACTGGGATGGTTTTCCCCATTGAGTTATATCCTCACCGTGACAAGTCTTGATTTGGTGTGCCTATCTAGTTTGATCCTAGATCGGTCTCTTGAGACTCTTTTCCTGTTTCCCCGTGGTAAATGATTAATTGCTCAATAATTAGTAATTATTATCCCCGGCGGAGTCTGTGTTTCTCTACCCTCATACCGGTAGTTGTAAACCCTATTTCTTCCCTTTTTGCAGAGTAACTATTTTTGCTCATCTTTAATTGGTGACAGTTATCTTCATCCAATAATCGGTGATGATATCCCCTCATCTTCTTGGATAATTGCCCTGATTACGCAATTTATCCCCAGCGGGTCATCTCTCGTCTACCTTGTTGTTGTTGGTAACAATTGTTTCTCCCCTGAATTGGTCATCATTATATACCTAGTTTCGGTATCCCGATGCCTTTTCTTTTCGTTCGATTTATCCTTTATTAACCTAGTAACCGGTTGTGGATAATCGTCCATGCGAGTATATTATCTATGTTCTGGTGGTAATAGATAGTATATCTCATGCACTCTCAGGTCTGAAGCCTTTTGTTCTTCCCCAGTTGAGTAAGATTCGTATCCCCTTTGTGGAATCGAATATCCATCATGTAATCGAGTTTGCTTTTAGCCCTCTTTTGGATAATGAGTGTTTTAGGAATATTCCCCAATTCACGCCTTGGTTGGTCACCTATTATATGCCCAGTAACCGGTATCCCTGGTGTTCCTTCCTCTCTGCTCCATATTATGACTTTTTGTCCCCTGTGGAGTCAGAATCCCTGAGATGAAGTATACCTTTTAGGTTTTCCTCAGACGTTTTGAAGTTTTGATATCTATCACCTTTATACCGGTCTTGGATATTCATCTCTTCCTGAGCATGTTGTATCTCTCACCCTCATACCTGGCGTTCAGATCACATGTCTCCTTGAGCTTATTACCTAGTAACCGGTAATACCTCGTCCCGCTGCTTCCCCAAGAGTGTCCTTGTGGACATCCCCAGCGAAGTCCCTTAGTGGATTGTTTTCATCCGGATTTTATCCGAAGTATCCGCTGTGGATAGTTTTTTGCTGTATTGGCGTATTCCCCAATACATGCATCTTCGAGTCAGCTCGAGTCTTTCCATTGGATCTTTTCCCTTTGGAATTCTGTTCCCCACGCTTTGAGACGCTTTGGTCCCATGGAGTGAATTGCTCATATGGATTATCAGTGGCTTTTGATTTCTTTGCTTTTGTGGACACATATCTCCACAAAGTGCTACCATTTTTCATACCTACATTTGCATCATGAGGTCTCTTAGGGACCAAAATTCGTCTCTTTGCTATTATTTTAGCCCATTATACCCCGTCGAGACGAAGATTTTAACCTTCACTTCTCCGGCTAGAATGACCTTAAATAAGGGCATCTGTAAGACCCCACTTTTGACCCTAAGATCCCTCATGGCATCATAACATTGCATTTGCATTGCCTCAAGGATCTGTAGCATCTTGGTTCCCTTTGCCTTTGGGTGGGACTCCTTGTGATTGGTTTGAGATCACCAAGCATGCTTGAATTATACATCATTGTTTCTCTTACTTTTGTTTACTAACCAAAAGCACAAAAATGTGTCACTAACATCTTTTTTGTAGCTTGAGCATTCACAAGGTCTGAGCTGTCATGCTCGCTAGGCGAGCAGACTGGTTCGCTAAGCAAACTGAAATGTCATGCTCGCTAAGCGAGCAGATCCTTCGCTAGGCGAAGTGCATGCGTTTTGGAAAATAACAGAAATTTTGGACTTAATTCTGAGCCCACCAAGTCACCAATATTAGGTTATAAATACCAGAGCTTCATTTAAGAAAAAACAGGTTGGAGATTATTAGAAAGAGACTGGAGAAAGGCTGGAGACTATTACAAACCCTAGAGAAAAGAGAGAGAAAAGAGGCAGAACGGAAACCTACGAGCTAATCTGCAGCAACCTCCAGGAAACTCTGAAAGGTTCACTCGGACTCACACACTTTCGCCTCCGCCTCATGCAAACCCTAACATTGCTTTGCATACCTAGCCGTGGCTTTCAAGTTTTATCGATCTCTCCAGTCAGGTTTGCCGTTATCCTCATTACTCTATGCTTTAATTTGAATAATCTAAATGTATGAGGTAACATCAGGTTTTGCCCACGGGTTTATAATTGTGCATGAATGTGTAAACCATACCTTGAATGTTTAATAGTTTCGTTTCTGAGATGGATGCGATAGGGTTTGGAGTCCCCAAAATCATACTGTTATCAATGGGAAATCCAGAACCCGCAGGTGCTCGCTAGCACCTTCGCTAAGCGAGCCTGCAGCGAAGCTTCGCTAAGCTTTTGCTAGGCGATGCAGCAGCGATCGCGACAACATTTGATTTTTTCTGTTTACTCTAACCTGTTTTGTGTTTGTTATGGCATTGTTTTCTCCCGATTCCATTCTGTTACTCTAACCCGTTCGTTGAGATTTTGTGAGGGCTCACATACTCCTACAAGGATAGCTTGCTTAGTATTCCCCTTTATTTGTGGGATACCACCCTGGAGGTTTATTCTTATTGCCTGTACTAACTCACTTTCTTCGATGGTGTTTAGCTTGGGAATCTCTGGGTTTTCTTATTTCTTAATTGCTGTTGCTTCGGATCTTTATCCGCGTGGTACCTTTATTTTTCCCGCATTTTACCGCTTTCTTAGCTGGAAGACCTCGATAGGAGGAAATGTTTTGTGTGTTTACTTTATGCAGGTTCCTTTGTCCAGGACTCCTTTTGCATGCGCGTCCCTAAACACCCCAAACTCATTGATTTTTCTTCTCCTAAGAACACGTTATCTCCTTCTACTACAGGCGAGTAAGTCTCCAAAGGTCGAGCATCCGGTAGATTGCGTAGTAATGTCGTTCACCCCAAAACACAACCCTTACCCCATAGGTGGTCGAACTATGTTTTACTCTAATTTTCATCCCAGATGAGATATGTAAGCATAAGACGCGATGTCTTTGCGAGCACACTCCTCTTTAACCCATAGGTAGCCGAGCTACGAAGACTCTGATTCTCAGATTCAGATGAGATACGTATGCAGTGGATGCGACGTCCGTGCGAGTCATTTTCTTTTGACCCTTCTCTTAGTAAGTAGTACATTAGATAAACATACACGCTTTTCTCGTCCCTTCAATCATGTTTGCACAAATAAATTTTCAAAAAAAAACAACAACCTTTGCAACAAGTATGAAAAGGGCTCCCTAGGAGTACCTAGGATGCTTTGGGTGCCTAATACCTTCCCATTGCATAACCAACCCCCTTACCCAGATCTCTGACATTTTTACTAGTTTTTGATTCGATAAAACTTTTAGGTTTTTGTTCGCTTTTTAACCATTCCTTTGGATAAATAGAAGTGCGGTGGCGACTCGACTTGTATGGTTTACCTTGGATTTAGCCAATATCTCCAATGGTAGCGAATACCCCGCTACAGGTAGAGATTAGGTGAAAAGACTGTAACTTGAAGTTATTTACTAAGAGTCTTTGAACTGATTCTATTTAGTTGATTTCCTTCCTGGCTTGGTAGCCCCCAGACGTTGGTGAGTTTGCACAGAACTGGGTTAACAATTGCTTGTGTCTCTTGCATTCCTGTTCTTTATCTTTTATCCTGTTTGTATTGTTCAGATATTACTTTCGAGACATTACCTTCGACATCTCATATCTGATACCAGAATTTCAATTGGTATCAGAGCAAGCATCCTGCTCTGGTTCTGGGTGAGATCTAGGGACGTTACTTTCTGGTACTATGGAAAGAGATGGAGGATTTGTTCACAGACCACCTATTTTGGATAGATCCAACTATGACTATTGGAAACCTCGAATGGTAGCCTTCCTAAAATCTCTGGATAATAAGGCTTGGAAGGATGTCTTAACAGGATGGGAACATCCAATTATTACTAAGGATGGAGAAGCTACAACTGATAAGAAGGCTGACGAACAATGGACCAAGGAGGAAGATGATCAAGCCCTTGGGAACTCTAAAGCATTAAATGCTATATTCGATGGAGTAGATAAGAATATCTTCAGATTGGTAAACAACTGTGAGGTGCCTTAAGATGCTTGGGACATTCTCAAAACCACTCATGAAGGCACCTCTAGAATGAAGATGTCTAGACTGCAGTTGCTCACTACCAAGTTTGAAAACTTAAGGATGAAAGAAGATGAAAATATTCATGAATTTCATATGAATATCCTTGAAATTGCTAATGCCTCAGGAGCCCTGGGTGTTAAGATGTCAGATGAAAAATTAGCGAGGAAAATACTCAGGTCACTCCCTAAGAGAGTTGCCATGAAAGTGACAGCCATAGAAGAGTCTCAAGACATTTCCAATATCAGAGTTGATGAGCTAATTGGATCCCTCCAAACATTTGAGATGGGAATGTGTGATGGATCTGAAAAGAAAGTCAAAAGCATAGCCTTCATGTCAAACACTGAGGAGAAAGAGGAGGAAAGTGGTCAAAATATTGATGAAGATCTGGCAAATGATGTAGCATTGTTGGGAAGACAGTTCGACAAACTTCTGAAAAAGATGGATGTAAGGTCTAAGGCTAATGTCAAGAACATCTCATCTGACATCAGTAAATCCAACAATGCTGGAAGAAGAACAAGATCAGATGAGAAGCCCAAAGAAGGAAAAGGGTTCAGTGCCATGAATGTGATGGGTATGGACACATTAGAGCTGAATGTGGAACCTACCTCAAGAAACAGAAGAGGAGTCTTGCTGCCACTTGGTCTGATGAAAGTGAAACAGAAGAGTCTGTAAATCTTGTGACTGCCTTGACTGGAAGATGGAGTTCTGATGAAGACTCAAGTGATGATGAAGTAATCTTTGAAGAGTTGGCCACTACCTATAGAAAGTTGTGTCACAGAAGTGCAGAAGTGTGTCAACAAGTTGAAAGCCAGAAGAAGGTGATAACATAACTAGAGAATGAGAAGGTAGAACACTTGGAAACCATCTCTAAATTCAAAGCTGAAGTAGTGTTTCTGAATTCCAAACTAGATGAGATGACAAAGTATGCCAGGATGCAAAACAATGGATCTAACACCTTAGACAAAATTCTCCAGACTGGACAAATGCCAGGAGACAAGTCTGGAATTGGGTTCAATGAATCTAAACCTGAGTGTAGCCACACTGGTAGCAAACCTAAACCCAAGTGCAGTCACACTGGTAGCAAACCAGAGATGTCACATCATATGTTACAACATCATAAAGGAAGACAACAGAAGGGGAAACATCAAAGTTGGAGATGTCATTACTGTGGAAAATATGGCCACATAAAACCATTTTGCTATAAGTTGTATGCCTATCCTAGTCCTTCTCATCATCACCTAGACCTAAACATCACATACCTGTCAACAGAAAACAATGGGTTCCTAGGACTGGTGTTACAAGCCTGATAGCTCACACTTCCTTTAGAGTTTCAGCCAAAGAAGACTGGTATTTTGACAGTGGGTGTTCCAGACATATGACTGGAAACAAAAACCTGCTAATAGCTATGTAACCTTTGGTGATGGAGCAAAGGGTGAAATCAAGGGAATTGGTAAGCTTAATTGCCCTGGAGTTCCTAATCTTGACAATGTCCTACTTTTTAAAGGACTGACTGCAAACCTAATAAGCATTAGTCAACTATGTGACCAAGGTTTAACTGTAAACTTCACAAAAGATGAATGTCTGATTACTAATAAAGGAAATGGAGTGATCATGAAAGGAGTTAGGTCTAAGGACAACTGCTATATGTGGAGTTCTCAAGAAACTGGTTATTGTTCAATGTGTTCTCTAGTCAAAGAAGAAGAAGTGAAGACATGGCATCAAATATTGGGCCATCTCCATCTTAAAGGAATGAAGAGGATTATATCTGTTGAAGCTGTTAGAGGAATTCCTAACTTGAAGATTGATGAAGGAAGAATTTGGGGAGAATGTTAGATTGGAAAATAGACAAAGATGTCACATCAGAAGCTCAGACATGACACCACTTCCAGAGTGCTGGAACTTCTCCATATGGATTTGATGGGTCCCATGCAGGTGGAAATTCTTTGTGGGAAGAAGTATGCTTATGTAGTGGTGGATGACTTCTCCAGATACATCTGGGTCAATTTTATAAGAGAGAAATATGATGTGTTTGAAATCTTCAAAGATCTTTGTTTAAGACTTCAAAGAGAAAAGGAAAGCCAAGTTATTAAAATCAGAAGTGATCATGGGAAGGAATTTGAAAACAACAAATTTGATGAATTTTGTGCATCAGAAGGAATTAGTCATGAGTTCTCATCTCCCATTACTCCCCAGCAAAATGGTGTGGTAGAAAGGAAAAATAGAACTCTTCAAGAATCAGCCAGAGCTATGATTCATGCTAAGAAACTGCCCTACCACTTCTGGGCTGAAGCTATGAACACAGCCTGCTATGTTCACAACAGAGTAACCTTGAAGAAAGGAACTCTTACTACCCTATATGAAGTCTGGAAAGGGAGAAGACCTACAATCAAATACTTCCATGTGTTTCGTAGTAAATGTTATATTTTGACTGATCGTGAACAAAGAAGGAAGATGGATACCAAAACTGATGAAGGAATATTTCTGGGCTACTCAACAAACAGCAGGGCATATAGAGTCTTTAATTCAAGAACAATGTTGAGACATCTCCAAATGATCCCCCAACTGATTGAGCCTAGGAATGTCAAGGAGGCCTTGACTGATGAGTTTTGGATCAACAGACTGATGATCAACAGACAGATGATCAACAGACTGATGTCACAGACGATGTTGAGACATCTCCAAATGATCCCCCAACTGATTTCTCAGACAAAAATAATGAGACTGAACCTCCTCAAGCTCAACCTGAAGATGACAAAATCAACAAGGGACCCTCCATCAGAATTCAGAAGGATCATCCCAAAGATCTAATTATAGGAGACCCAAATAAAGAGGTCACAACTAGATCAAGGGAAGTGATCTCACATGGCTGCTTTGTGTCCAAGATTGAGCCTAGGAATGTCAAGGAGGCCTTGACTGATGAGTTTTGGATCAATGTCGTGCATGAGGAGTTAGGTCAATTCAAGAGGAAGGAAGTATGGGAACTAGTTCCAAGACCTGAAGGAATAAATGTCATAGGTACAAAGTGGGTGTATAAGAATAAATCTGATGAACAAGGATATACTCAAGTTGAAGGAGTGGATTTTGATGAAACATTCGCTCCTGTAGCTTGCCTTGAGTCCATTAGACTGTTGCTTGGAGTGACATGTATTCTGAAGTTCAAACTGTTCCAAATGGATGTAAAAAGTGCCTTCTTGAATGGCTACTTAAATGAGGAAGTATATGTTGAACAACCTAAAGGATTCACAGATCCAAATCTTCCAAAGCATGTGTACAAGTTGAGGAAATCCCTCTATGGTTTGAAACAAGCTCCTATGGCTTGGTATGATAGACTCACAGTTTTCCTCATTAACAATGGATACAGGAAGGGAGGAATTGACAAGATCCTATTTGTTAAGAATGAAGGAGGACAACACATGGTGGCTCAAATATATGTGGATGATATTGTGTTTGGTGGAATGTCAGATCAGATGGTCAAACATTTTGTTAAACAAATGCAGTCTGAATTTGAGATGAGCCTTGTTGGAGAACTAACCTATTTCCTTGGGCTACAAGTCAAGCAGATGGAAGATTCTATCTTTCTATCTTAGAGCAAATATTCCAAGAACATTGGTAAGAAGTTTGGCATGGAGAATGCAAGTCATAAAAGGACACCTGCTCCTACACATCTGAAAGTCTCCAAAGATGAAAATGGTGGTAGTATAGATCAAAGTCTATACAGAAGCATGATAGGAAGTCTGCTATATCTCACAGCAAGTAGACCTGACATTGCCTTTGTTGTAGGTGTTTGTGCTAGATATCAAGCTAAACCAAAAGTTAGTCACATAAACCAATTGAAGAGGATACTGAAATATGTCAATGGCACCAGTGACTATGGGATGTTGGATACTCATGGTTTTGGATCTATGCTGACTGGATACTGTGATGCTGACTGGGCTGGAAGTGCTGATGATAGGAAAAGCACATCAGGAGGATGTTTCTTCTTGGGGAACAACTTGATATCATGGTTTAGCAAGAAACAAAATTGTGTATCCCTATCCACTGCTGAAGCTGAATACATAGTAGCTGGGAGTAGTTCTTCTCAACTGGTTTGGATGAAACAAATGTTGACTGAATACAATGTCACACAAGATGTCATGACATTGTACTGTGACAACCTGAGTGCTATAAATATTATTAAGAATCCTATTCAGCATAGCAGGACAAAGCACATTGATATTCGTCATCACTTTATTAGAGAACTAGTGGAAGAGAAAATCATAGCCCTGGAGCATGTTACTACTGAAATGCAATTAGCTGACATATTTACAAAGGCTTTGGATGCTAATCAATTTGAATTCTTAAGAGGGAAATTAGGGATTTGTATCCATGAGAATTTATAGCAACTAATTTGGAGTGGTAAAGGTAATAAAAATATTGTCTTCCCACTTAAAAGAAAGTTCCCCATTTATGGTAAATCATTACCTAGTATTGGAACTACCATCTATAGCATTTCTACACGCAACCTCAGCACAACCACTTCCATCTTCATCAAACTGTATCGACCATCTCTGCTAGGGCAACAAAAATTCTTCACAAGCTCAACAAGATGTCACAACATCCTTCATCTTCTTATTCTAAACCTACTCACAAAGTAAGAACACCCTCCATGGATTTTCTGAATGAAGACATTTTGGAAGTGATTCCCCTATCAGTCATCCCAAGCGACGCCCCTGGTCCATCTTCCACTGCAGGAAACACTCAAGGTAATAGTTTTGATAACCCTCCCTCTAAGGATGACATGCATTATACTGATCGTGTCATTAGGAATCTGGTCACGAGGATCCTAAATAAAGGACATTCAGTCAAGGGAGTTTCGAATCCTCTATCTAGAAGGGACCCCTCACCTGAAGTGGAACCTCACAATGAGAAAGATGATGATTCATCTAGGTCAGAGAAAGATATTGCTGCTGAGGGATTGTGTTCTTTAGGGAAAACCGTACCTAGTAAGAAATCTGTAGATGCTTCTCAGAAGCATGACTCTGGTAAGAAGGTGATTGACTTGGAAGAAGAAAGTTGAGATGATGAAGATGACACCTTGCTTCATCACTTGGAGCCAAGGGTTGCTAAGAGAATGAAGACCGGGAAAGGGAGGTTTGTGGCTGAGATGATGACATCCAGAACTAGTAAGAAGGCTACTGCTGTAGGTCCTTCAAAGTCATGGAGTAAAGTGGAGGTAAATAAGAGAAATGTCAGAGAAAGTTCTGAGTTAGAGGATGATGTTGAAGACGATGTCCCAGACATCTCTGCCGTCAAAAAGCAAACTGCTAGAAAATCTCCTGCTAAGGTTGCTGCTGTGCATTTGGATAACATTTCCTTCCATCTGGAAGATGGTGCATCCAAGTGGAAATTTGTAATACAGAGGAGAGTAGTCGTGGAAAGGGAACTGGGAAAGGATGTTGTGGAAATTAAGGAGGTTATGGAATTGATCAAGTCTGTTGGTTTAATGAAAACAGTTAGTGGGTTACCCCAATGTTTTGAAGGTATTGTTAAGGAGTATGTGGTGAACATCCCTGAGGACATTGCTGACAAGAACATCACAGAGTTTTGCAAGGTGTTTGTTAGAGGAAGGTGTGTAAGGTTCTCTCCAACTGTGATCAATAAGTTCCTAGGAAGAGGAACAGAAGGAGCTGTTGAATTAGAGGCCACAAACAATGAAGTCTGTAGGACAATAACTGTTTGACAAGTCAAGGAATGGCCAAGAAAAAAGCATCTCTCTGCTGGAAAATTAACTGTAAAAAATATGCTATCTTGCATAAGATAGGGTCAGCCAACTGGGTTCCAACAAACCACATCTCAACAATATCTAATGCTCTTGGAAGGATCATATTTGCCATTGGAACCAAGCTTAACTTTGATTATGGAAGGCTCATGTTTGAACAAATTGTCAAACATGCTTCCACAAATGCAGTGAAGCTGCCAATTGCTTTTCCCTCAATAATTTATGGGATAATTCTAAGCCAGCAACCTTGTATTTTGAGCACAAGTGATATCCCTAGTAGAAGAAAACCTCCATTGTCAGTTCATTACAAGTTATTTGAAGGCAGTCATGTCAATGACATTGTCATGACATCTGCTATGAAGAAGCCAGCCTCTCAAGGTGGCCTAATTGCTGAATTGAAAGAGACCTGTAAGGAATTGGAGACTGGGATTAGGGTGGTTAAGGCTAAGAAAGAAGCTTTAGAGGTTCTAATTAATAGCTTGGAGCAAGGAGATATGGATAATTTTGGTGAAGCCAAGGAAACAGATGCCCACTCCTCAAGTGAGAGGTCTGATCCTCAAGATCAATCTAGTGGTAGTTCTGGATCTGAAGCTGACGAAGATGCTAGCTCCTCAGACTTAATGGTGGTGAAGATGGTCCCCCTATTGTTCTGTAACACCTGACATTATGTTCTAACATTTTATATGTTATGACATTCTATGTGACATTCTTTGTTGGACTAATTAACATTTATTTTGTCTAATTGGTCTCTTTGGTCTATTTTGACTAAAAAGGGGGACAAGTTAATATATGGAGAGCTGCAGTTAACACGTGGTGAAGTAGCTAGGCTAAACAGATGACAGCTGATGTTGAATAGATAAATGTTTTGTGTTGTACAAGTTATGTTGAAGGAGATGTCAGATGGGTGGTTCTGAATGTTACAGGTGTTGTTGTTGTTGAAGGAGATGTCTGTGTTGATCAGACTTAGGGGGAGAAGAAGCACTTATGTGTTTAATGTGTGTTTATTAGTTGCTATCATAGCTAGTAACTGTATGGTCTATTACTTCTGTTGCTGCTTAATTGCTGGTATGTTTTTGTACTCTTGTCAACAAATGGACTGATATATGTTTTAGCTAAAATTTGCCAAAGGGGGAGTTTGTTGGTTCTATGTGTTGGCCGCAATTTTGGTAAAACCTAGAATGTTCACAAGTTGTCACATGTGTTGTCTTGACATAAGATAACTTGTACCTGCAGGATGTTTAAAATGTAATTATGCAGAATTTTACTATGATGTCAGACCCGATGTCATGACATATGTATACAGAACATTCAGTCTAAATGTTATATATTGTGTGATTGCGTTTTTAATGCAAATCTATGTATGATTGAAGATATGATTTAAACGCGCATTCAATCATAAATTACAACCAAATTTACTTATTTTCCAAAGAGATCTAATTAGCTGTCATGAGAAGATTTGAATGGAAAATAGGTTTAGGGTTTTATGATGTCCAAGCCCAGCCAAATGCTTCTATAAAAAGGACATGGAAAACCTAATTTTATAGACAAGAAATAACAAACGAAATATTGAGAGAGAATAAGGGTTTTAGTCTTGTGTGGTCGTGTGAATTGTAAGCCATTCAATTCATCCATAAATGATTGAATTGGTCTGATTTTTGAGTTGTAATTTGTCACTCAAAGCTTTGAAGCATGAGTGTGTGTTTACTTGATTGAAGCTTTTAAGTAAGATCAAGTATGTGTCATTGAAGAGTGTCTTCTTTTCATTGTAATTCTTGATTTATATCACTGTTGTGATTGAGGGGGAGTGAGTAGGATCTCATATCTAAGAGTTCTTAGGTAGAAGTCACATGGGTAGAGATTAGGTGAAAAGACTATAAATTGAAGTTGTTAATTGAGAGTCTTTGAACTGATTCTATTTAGTGGATTTCCTTCCTGGCTTGGTAGCCCTCAGACGTAGGTGAGTTTGCACCGACCTGGGTCAACAATTGCTTGTGTCTCTTGCACTCTTGTTCTTTATCTATTATCCTGTTTGTATTGTTCAGATATTAGTGTCGTGACATTACCTTTGACATCTCATATCTGATACCAGAATTTCAATATCATAAAAATTGAGCAAGTTATGGCCTTGGGAAGTTGACTTTCAAATTAGGGTTTAGACAAAATGACCTATAATGTTTCAACATAGAAAATGATTTTCCAAGCAAAACTAGCTCTAGGTCTCAACATGGAAGTTGTTTGGAGTGTCATTTAGAGTAAGTTTTCTCTTGGAATAATTTTCATATGGTGAAAATTGTAGGAGATAGGTTCTAGGGAGACCCAGTTTTGATCAGATGAATTCATCTGGCCAACCACCATCCACCAACTTGCTAACCTTCAATTCTCTTGACTTTCTAGGCTCATGGTGGATCATATATGCATAACATGATGAATTTTGAAGTGTACCTTGAGAAATTTGATAAATTTATGAGATAGCTTGTTGGAGAAGTTACTCAAGATACCCAGTCAAACTATGGTTTCCAATGCAAATCACCCTCAAACTCTTGAAGAATGCTTGACCAAAATAACATATAGAGATCATTGGGACTCATATATGATGTTTATGACCATCCTTTAATCAATCCATGGTTGTGCACTTTGTTCATGAGGGTCTCAAACCCTAGATATGGACTTGATAGATCAATGGAGATCATGCCCAAAGGCATATTTTTGGTATTTTGGTTAGTGAAATGATAAAATACAACTATGATACAATCACATAGTTTTTGGTGATCCCTCCCAAAACAAACCTAATGAAAGAGGGGTAAGGAGGATGCCAAGGTATGATCCCAATGCTAATTCTTATGATGAAATTGCATGAGGGATCTTAGGTTCAAAATTGGGGTCTTAGAGCTGCCCCTATTTAAGGACATTCTACCTGAGGAGGCGAAGATTAAAATCTTCATGTCGACTCAGTAGAATGGGCTTAAATAACAACATATTTAAACAAATTTGGGTCCCTAAGAGACCTCATGATGCATATGATATGAATGCAAAAGTAAATTCTTTGTGGGGAAATATTGCCACAAAGGAAAAAGAAGACAGAGAGATCGAAAGTCTGCAGGAGTAAAATGCATTCCATAAGGAAAACTCACTACGGAGACCAAGACTGGGGGGATAAAAGCGGTTATGCGTAGGCCAGGCTATGACTTAAAACTGTCGGAGGACTCGAGGACATCCATATAAAATGGAAAGACTCATCCGGGGAACAACAACATCTGCAGGGGATACGAGTAAGTTAGGATAAAACTGAAGTACTTGTATCATGCAGGGGAAAAGCGGTTTCACTAAGGAAATGCACACTCAACTCAAATGGGGAAGATAAACATCAACACAAGAGGAGCATAAATCTATTATTCACTACCTGTTACTGGGTAAAGAGATAATAAAGATCTGACAGAGAGAACACCCATCACTGGTTAGGATGAACATATCAAGGATGGCTCGCTGGGAACCAACATAAGGGAATATTCATTAACCGTTACTGGGCAAGAATAGACTTGTTGGGGAAAACTGCAGAAAAATAGGATTTACAACTACCAGTTACTAGGCAGAAGACCATGGGTGAGACTATCTATCATCGGTTAGGATGAACATTTCAAGGATAAACTCAACAGGGAAGAAAATCTGTAATCGGTTAGGATGAACGTATCAAGGATAGACTTGCCTGGGGTTGTCAAGGAGGATACCCGTCATCGGTTAAGATGAACATATCAAGGGTAAATCAACTGAACAAAAAAGTAGGAATTACATCTACCGAATGTTGGATAGAATGCCGTCAAAGAGAAAATCCGTCACCGGCTAAGATGAACATATCAAGGATAGACTCTGTGAGGAGATAAAATAGGAATTAGATCTATCAGTTACTGGATAGAATACCAAGAGAGAGAATCCGTTACTATTTAAAGTGAACATATCAAGGATCAACTCTGCGGAGGGAACAAAAAGCAGGATTTACAACTACCGATTACTAGGTAGAAGACCGCAAAGAGAAGAAAATCCGTCATCGGTTAGGATGAACATATCAAGGATTAACTCTCTGGGGAACAAAAATAGGGATTACAACTACCTTTTTACTGGGTAGAATACCAAGAAGAGAATATTCGTCATCGATTAGGATGAACATATCAAGGATAGACTCAAGCAGGGGAGAGAAAGATATTTGTAACCAGTTAGGATGAACATATCAAGGATATACTTCCTAGGGGAATCAGATCCACTGGGGACTCTGCTACTGGGACACTGGGGTACTTTTCCCAGGTATTGGGCAAGAAGTAACAAACTGCAAACTAAGAAGAATATTACCAGTTACTAGGCAATAGACTCTTAGGGGACTCAAAGTATCTATCTAGGTAAGAACTAGAAAGAAACGGTCAATCAAGACTCAACCCAATGAGGATGTAACCCAAGGAGAGTGATTCCCTCCAAATAATTAACTGGGGAGGAAACTGAAGTAATAATCATCCACGAGGAAACAAACTCAGTGGGGAAGAGGAGAAAGGTTAAAGTCTTTCTGCCTAAGGGGCTGACACTCTACAATTGAAGGGGGACAGACACCGAAATTTGTATGGGGATAAAGTACCACCGTAAAAGGAATGAGAATCTCAAACCAACAATTTACTCAGATACGCGAATATGCAAAAATGAAGTTATGAAATTATATGAATGTATATATATATGATGATTATGCTGACATGGATGATCACAAAGGATACGAAGGTGTCGCAAAGAAATTGAATCATCGGTATAATCCTCGGTCAATCCACAAAATATGGAGACAACTACTGGAGAACAGAGAGATCAACAATCCCAAAAGGCTCAACCCTAACCGGGGAAGGAGGAGATATGCTGACGAAAGAGACGCATCACCGAAACTGTGGGGAATTTTAGGTCAACAGCGTAAAAATGGGAGACAACCCTACAGGGAAAATAAACTGCTTAGAAACCAGGAGGAAACTCTGACTAGGGAGCAAGTCGACTGACGATTGGCGGGGGAACCAATGCGATCTACTGGGGAGTTCAAACATCTCATCTGACGAAGAACAAAACAAACATCGACCCTGCTGAGGAATACACAAATTCCGTTGGGGAATATTCACAAAAACCGCTGGGGAGGGCAGAAACTCTGTCGAGGGTAACAAGCCGCAGGGTACCTGAATCAACCAACTCAACTAGGGAAAAGGAACGAGGCTTTGTCGGGGAGAACAAATACTCTGTCGAGGAATTGAATCAACAAAAACTTCCAGGGATACCCAAAGGGTTAACTGCTTGGGGAACCTCTAATGTTTTGCACTTAAGGACCTGCTATCCATTAAAATGCTGTTGATATTCCTTTTAATTACTTTGAAAAATTATTGCTTTTATATATATTTATGAAAAAATGATTTTGATTAAATATTTAATTTTCAAAATCGAATCTCCCCATACCTTTAGCCCCACCAAAAAAATTTTGCAAAAGAAAACAGTGTTATTCCGAAAGCTTTCAGGTTTGAAAGACATGTTTTGAGTAAGGATGCGGTTACTTGGGAGAACTTTGCGAAACATCAGTATTATTTTAGCACCATAGACTTCGTATATATAGGAATCATTCCCGAAACCTCATATACCATGGCCTTAATCATCATTTCCGTATAAGTCCTCAGTAGTTTATCCTAGCATTCAGCTCCGGCCTATGCATCCTCTACGTAGGGGACCGATGCAAATAAGTGAATGATCCAGCAAAATAAATAAATAAAAGAAAGCAAAAAGGCAACTCCGATATAGGTGGCCCTCACAAAGTCATTTAAACCAAAGGATTGTAAAAAAAAATTGCTAGAAAAAGAAAAAGAAAGAAACTCACCCGCTATTAGTTGGTTCAGAGGTATTTGCACTGAACTCGGTAGGGCGGATTACGATCCGATCCCCCACAACTATAGTTGGGTCCAATAAAAGGGTTTACACATATTTATGTGCCAGAAACCCCATTCTCAGATCATAATCACTAACAGGCCACTCTACTATGAAGCATGTACGGATAACGGGCTTAATGTGATTGCGCCTGAATGAAAAGGACACAAAAAGAGATGAGGAGGCAGGCCTATGTATTATGGGATAATATAGGTTGGTTAATATAGGAATGAAGTTAATATCCGTATTTACGGATTAGTGTCATCATGATACCCTTAGTTCACTCAGTTAGTACCTATCACTGCATCCCAACTTGAACTTAGAATTTTTACCTGAAGCACTCGTTTACACCAGTTTTTCTTTCATGAGCTTTATAATGTTTTTCTTGAGGACAAGCAAAGGTTTAAGTGTGGGAGAGTTTGATAACACTGAAATTTACCGTATTTTCGACTCCGATTTCACATGCATTCTAGTTGTTTTATTGTCATTTTGTTGTGTTATTACTATGTTTTCCTTTGTTTTCAGGTTTTTACTTTAATCGGAGCCCCGATCGAGAAAAGGAGCAAAAAAGAGCCAAAAACCTTAAATTCAGCATTTTGTACTTGTGGCCTACCCCATGGTTGGCGCCATAGACCCTGCCATGACGTGTCCAAGCTCAACTTCCCTCAACTCCCACGTTTCCCCACTACTTCCACTAAGGCGCCTCATTTTGTGCTTGTGGCGGGCGCCATGGCCTTGTGGCGGGCGCCACAAGAGGAAAACAGTTTCCCTTCCATTTTCAAGTTGAAGGGCATCCAAGTCATTTCCATCTTTTTACTCGCTTATAAATAGAAACTCGAAATTACTTTTACAATCATCCAAACTTAGAACAGAGGAAAACTCAGAAGCAACTTTGTTTCACTTAGGCATATATTCAGTATTTTAAAGTGGTAATCGCTTCACATTGGAGTGTTACCACAATTGTGTAATCGAGTCTGTGATAGAGTCTGTAATCGATTTTGGAGCACTTTGGAAGGAAGTAAACCTGCCGCCATTTTCATTTCCGCATTGCAATTTACTCAACCCTCCGATTGGAGCAGGTTTTTATTACTTGTCTTTATCTTATTTATTTCCTCGAACTCGCTTTACTTTATTTATTTCCTCGCACTTGCTTTAATTTATTTATTTCCTCGCACTCGCTTTAAATTATTTATTTCCTCGCACTCACTTTAAATTATTTATTTCCTTGCACTCGCTTTACTTTATTTATTTTCCTCACACTCGCTTTACTTTGTTTATTTCCTCGCACTCGCTTTAAATTGTTTATTTCCTCGCACTCGCTTTAAATTATTTATTTCTTGCACTCGCACTACTTTTATTTACTTTCCGCACTCGCACTACTTTTATTTACTTTCTGCACGCGCACTACTTTTATTTAAATTAATGCACTTTTACTTTACCATGTCTAACTAAATTTATAAGGTTAGAATGTAAGGATCGTAATCGAACAGATAATCCGTACAATTGTTCGTAGAAACACTTAAGGGCTATTTTAACTTTCAACTTAAGTTTTCCTGCACTTCAATTCCGTTGGGTAAGATTGAAAGTCGTCCAACGTCTATCTAAACTTAATTGTTTTTAACTATAATTGTGCATGAATGTGTAAACCATACCTTGAATGTTTAATAGTTTCATTTCTGAGATGGATGCCATAGGGTTTGGAGTCCCCAAAATCGTACTGTTATCAATGGGAAATCCAGAACACGCAGGCGCTCGCTAGCACCTTCGCTAAGCGAGCCTGCAGCGAAGCTTCGCTAAGCTTTCGCTAGGCGATGCAACAGCGATCGCGACAGCATTTGATTTTTTCTGTTTGCTCTAACCTGTTTTGTGTTTGTTATGGCATTGTTTTCTCCCGATTCCATCCTGTTACTCTAACCCGTTCGTTGAGTTTTTGTGAGGACTCACATACTCCTGCAGGGATAGCTTGCTTAGTATTCCCCTTTATTTGTGGGATACCACCATGGAGGTTTATTCCGATTGCCTGTACTGACTCACTTTCTTCGATGGTGTTTAGCTTGGGAAAATCTGGGTTTTCTTATTTCTTAATTCTTGTTGCTTCGGATCTTTATCCGCGTGGTACCTTTATTTTTCCCGCATTTTACCGCTTTCTTAGCTGGAAGACCTCGATAGGAGGAAATGTTTTGTGTGTTTACTTTATGCAGGTTCCTTCGTCCAGGACTCCTTTTGCATGCGCGTCCCTAAACACCCCAAACTCATTGATTTTTCTTCTCCTAAGAACATGTTATCTCCTTCTACTACAGGCGAGTAAGTCTCCAAAGGTCGAGCATCCGGTAGATTGCGTAGTAACGTCGTTCGCCCCAAACCACAACCCTTACCCCATAGGTGGTCGAACTACGTTTTGCTCTGATTTTCATCCCAGATGAGATATGTAGGCATAAGACGCGATGTCTTAGCGAGCACACTCCTCTTTAACCCATAGGTAGCCGAGCTACGAAGACTCTGATTCTCAGATTCAGATGAGATACGTATGCAGTGGATGCGACGTCCGTGCGAGTCATTTTCTTTTGACCCTTATCTTAGTAAGTAGTACATTAGATAAACATACACGCTTTTCTCATCCCTTCAATCATGTTTGCACAAATAAGTTTTCAAAAAAAAACAACAACCTTTGCAACAAATGTGAAAAGGGCTCCCTAGGAGTACCTAGGATGCTTTGGGTGCCTAATACCTTCCCATTGCATACCCAACCCCCTTACCCAGATCTCTGACACTTTTACTAGTTTTTGATTCGATAAAACTTTTAGGTTTTTGTTCGCTTTCTAACCATTCCTTTGGATAAATAGAAGTACGGTGGCGACTCGACTTGTATGATTTACCTTGGATTTAGTCAATATCTCTAATGGTAACGAATACCCCGCTACAGAAAAATGGAGACTCTGCTTGGGACAGAAAAGTCCTATTGGGTTTTGCCTACTTTTCATATTTGTTGTATTGTATTGTATATTTTTTTGTGACATATTTTTGTGCAATTTGGGATTACTGTATTGTATGTAATGATTGAATTGTTTGAATATTAATTCCTTGTATGCTTGGTGATCTTCGTGAGATGAGTTCTATACACGGACTCGAGTGCACTTAGGATAGGAGAATGGCATAGTCTTGTCGACTTGTGTGGAGTTATTCCTTAGCAAGTTGACTTGCAAGTCCATTCACTTGGTGGAGGTTATGTTGGGATCAATAATGTCACACAAGTAAGTTGTGGTTAGACATTACTCTTTCTAATATAGACCTTAGAAGCCAAGGACCTTAGTTTACCAAGCCCATCATGGCATATTCTTAGGATGTAGTGCGAAAGTCGTTCAAGTGTAAGATTTGATACGATTGTTACGTGATACTACACTCATAAGAGTCTCTCTTGAGAATATTTTCGGAATACGAGTAGTCGTTTCTCCAATAATATCCGAAAGATGGGATGATGACTATGGGAACCTCTTGTAGAACATGTTTGGCAGGTTTAAACCCTAGTACACTCCCTTTTGGGTTGTTCTTAACCTAACTCCATGCTCGTGACTTACAACAAACCCTTGATTCATGGTTGATCCGTTAATGAATCCTTAATATCAATGGAAGTTGGGTGTTGATAAGGCTTAAACCATAATCCACCAAAATGGATGATTGATATTAAGGATAACATGATCCATCCCATGACCTTTGTTTGGTGTGCTTTGCTTGATCCTTGAGTCTGATTGTTGCATTCATGCATTCATGCACCCATTTGCATTCATATCATCAAAATAATAAGAAAAATTTCAAGGAACTTAAGGGGTTTATTTGCAAAATTTTCAGACATGGAAAGACAAAGAAGGAATACAAAGAAGTACAGCTTCAGGCAACCAGATTTGAAAGAGTTAAGGAAGCTTCTTCCTCTTCTGACTACTCAGGTGGATGAAGGATTGGTGAGTGTATTGGTGCAGTTTTATGATCCCTTGTACCGTTGCTTCACGTTTCCGGATTTCCAGCTTCTGCATACCCTTGAGGAGTATGCCTATCTTGTGGGTATACCTATCCTGGATCAGTTTCCGTTCAGTGGCTTGGAGAGTATTCCTACTTCTCAAGAGATAGCTGACATGTTACACATAGATGAATCTCTGGTTGGTGCTTATATGACTACCAAAGGAGGAATTCAAGGTCTCCCTTCTGAGTTCCTCATTGCTCAAGCTACTATGTATGGGAAGGCCATGAGTGAGGACGCCTTTGAGGCTATATTTGTACTTCTCATCTATGGGCTAGTATTATTCCCCAACATCGACAAGTTTGTGGATGTGAACGCTATTAGGATCTTCTCTACTCTTAATCCCGTTCCAACTCTGTTGGGCGATACCTACTTCTCTTTGCATATGAGGAATGCAAAGGGTGGTGGCGCCATTGTGTGTTGTTTGCCTCTGTTGTATAAGTGGTTTATTTCTCACTTACCTCAGATGATCGCTTTCAAGGAGAACAAGGAATGTCTACGGTGGTCCACGAGACTTATGTCTCTCACTAATGATGATATCTCTTGGTATAACCATGTGTATGATGGTGTGCGGATTATTGACTCTTGTGGCCAATTCTCCAATGTACCTCTTCTTGGTACATGTGGTGGGATTAACTACAACCCTGTTTTGGCGCGTCGTCAGCTTGGGTTCCCCCTAAAGGATAAACCCAATAACATTCTGTTAGAGGGTGTGTTCCTTTGAAATAAAAAACAAATCATATGCACAAGCATTGCATGAATCATATGCATAAGCAGGTTTTGTTTCTGGTCCCTTGCCCTGTGGTCTAACCCTGTGTCCTTCATTTATTTTGAAGACAAGCTGACTCACCGGTACTACACTAGAGCCAACATTTCAAGACTGATGGATCACTTAGACCATGGATTCACGAGGCAGGCGCCGTGACGTCCACCCTACAACAGAAATTGAAATTCGTGAAAAACAAGAAATTGGTAGTGGTAGGGGGGAAAGCTCTCCTGGTTAGCCATTTGTCTTCCTTCTCTTATATAGATGTCGAGGTTGAAGTTGGAACTCCTTTCCAAGCGTTATCTATTGCTGAGCCTATTGAGAAGAGAACTCCTTCATTTGCTTCCTACAAAGATGCAAAGCTTGCCATTGAGCATGGTGCAACCACTGGTTTAGGAAAAATGATTGAGTTAGAAGACAACAAGTCACGGGCTGGCATAGGTTTTTCTTCTGGTACTTTCAACAAGCAAGGGTTATTCAAGAGTGGAGGTTTCATCCACACTGGTCTACATGAGGAGGCTGCTGTTGTTTTAGAAGAAGATATAAAGGATTCTGGCAAGTTCATCATCCCTGGTGGGGTCTGCAACAATTGGGTCGCTGTGGATATTCCAACAGTTGTCCACAAGTCAACATAATAATCACTTTGTTTAAAAACCCTTCTCCCATGCCAAAAGGAGGAGTGATAACATTGTTGGCAACATAAATACAATGATATTTTCATTCAATAAATTCATGTTAAATGTTTGTTTTTCCCATTTATTTTCCTTTTTTGTTTTTGCATGAAATTGGTGATCACATAAAACCCTAAAAAATAAAATAAAATCAATCTTTTCATCTGCATAATGATTTTCCTTGTTTGAATTCTAAATCTTTTCATATCCAAAATCATTATGCAGGTTGATTTCTAAACCCATTGAACATAATGACCCAACACCATCTCCCAATTTCGAATTCCTTGTATTTGAGACAGGGGAAGATGATGTTGAAGAGATTCCTGATGAGATCACCCGGCTACTTGAGCATGAAGAGAAGATCATTCAGCCGCATCTTGAGAATCTGGAAACAGTCAACTTGGGGTCTGAAGATTGTGTGCGAGAGGTAAAGATTGGGGCACTTCTGGAAGAATCTGTTAAGAAGGGGTTGATTAAGTTGCTACAAGAATATGTCGACATCTTTGCTTGGTCGTATGAAGACATGCCTGGTCTAGATACTGATATTGTGCAACATTTCCTACCTCTAAAGCCTGAGTGCATGCCTGTAAAGAAGAAGCTCAGAAGAACTCATCCTGATATGGCAGTGAAGATCAGAGAGGAAGTTCAGAAGCAAATTGATGCGGGGTTCCTGGTGACTTCTATATATCCTCAATGGGTGGCCAATATTGAGCCCATGCCTAAGAAAGATGGAAAAGTCCAGATGTGTGTGGATTATAGAGACTTGAATAAAGCTAGTTCGAAAGATGATTTCCCTCTACCACATATTGATATGTTGGTAGACAATACAACTAAATTCAATGTCTTCTCGTTTATGGACGGATTTTCCGGATATAATGAAATTAAGATGGCACCCGAGGATATGGAGAAGACAACATTCATCACACCTTGGGGACATTCTGTTATCGAGTGATGCCCTCCGGTTTGAAGAACGCCGGAGCCACGTATCAACGAGCTATGACTACCTTGTTTCATGATATGATGCACAAGGAGATTGAGGTATATGTCGGTGATATGATCTCTAAGTCAAGATCGGAGGTTGTACTCCCAGTAGAGGTGGAGATCCCATCAATGAGAGTCTTGATGGAGGCCAAGTTGACTGATGCTGAATGGGTTCAGAGTCGTTATGACCAGCTGAACTTGATAGAAGAAAAGAGATTGACTGCCATGTGCCACGGTTAGTTATATCAGCAGAGGATGAAGAAAGCTTTTGATAAGAAAGTCAAGCCTCGTGTGTTTCGAGAAGGTGACCTTGTGCTCAAGAAAGTTTTGTCTTTCGCGCCCGATTCCAGGGGCAAGTGGACTCCGAACTTTGAGGGTCCGTATGTTGTTAAGAGAGCCTTTTCAGGCGGTGCTTTGATACTTACAACTATGGATGGGGAAGATTTCACTCGTCCTGTGAATTCAGATGCAGTCAAGAAATACTTCGCCTAAAAAAATAAAAACCGAATAGCTCGCTAAGTTGAAAACCCGAAAGGGCGGCTTAGGCAAAAATGAGCGTCTCGGTGGATTGAAAACCTGAAAGGGCGATCCAGGCAAAAGATAGAGACACAAAAAATATATAATAATGATATATGTATCCCGCTAGATTGAGTACCTCATCCTGGGGCAATCTAGGAAAAAATTAGTGATTTGGCAAGTAACTGCATCCTGACAAGACTTTGTTCTACAACTGTCGTCCGTCAGAGATCCTTGCTCATTATCAGCCAAAGCTTCAAATACATCGGATTCAGAATTGGTGGAGAAATGGTCATTATGTTCAATGTAGCCCTTTTCCAATATATATCACCAATTTCAAATTTGTAAAGATCTATGGAGTCTTGCCATTCGCAGACTATCATTCTATCAAATAAATTTGAGCCTTTTATCCAATTATTGGCACTCTTATTTGTTTCTATTCAACAAATATTTTGCATGTTTTGATTAAGAAAATATCATTATTTTAAACGATCAAATTTTTTATAATTTGATTTTAAACAAAGTGAACATTCACAATGACGAAAGGATACTTAGGAGATCCTAAGTGCTCTCCCAAGGGTGGTACGATCCCCAACAGGGTAAGATTTTTGTCCATATTCCTGGCATCACTGTATCTCCTCCCTCCGGAACCCCTTGTGGTTTATCCTACCAAGTGGATTGCTTGTTGAGAGTCACCTTTCTTCCCTTCAGCAGAGTAGCAATCTTTCTTCCTCAGCAGCTTGGATCTCTTTGGGCAAGAGCGGTATTTGGTGGTTGATCCCGATAAATCCTTTATCTCCTCGGATAGATTCCCCAGTAGAGTTGTTGGTGTGGTGGACCTTGTCTGTGATAACTCTCGTCCCCAGCTGGAATGATTGATGATTCATCCCTTGCAGAGTTCTTTGCTTCCTGATATCTCTGATCCCCAGCAGATTGGATACTCCCCGATGAACTTGGCTTTCTCTCTTGAGATGTAGTACCGGGTGGTTGATTCCTGGACCTGGTTGTGTTAGATATGTCTGTCTGTCAACATACATCATACATAAACCACGCATACATGCATAATTATAACATTCAGATATTCATGTTGCATTCTTTGCCATATATCGTTGTTTGCTGTCTCCTGCTATTTGGTGATATACTTCCCCAAGCAGACGTGTGTGTCTAATCTCTCCATATAGAGTAAGCTCCATAGGCAGAAAGCGTCTATCCTTTCTTCCATATTCCCCACCGGGTTATATCCTCGTGGATGTTGATTGTTTTTGTTCCTTCCTAACACATATACTGGGATGGTTTTCCCCATTGAGTTATATCCTCACTGGGACATGTCTTGATTTGGTGTGCCTATCTAGTTTGATCCTAGATCGATCTCTTGAGACTCTTTTCCTGTTTCCCCGTGGTAAATGAATAATTGCTCAATAATTAGTAATTATTATCCCCGGCGGAGTCTGTGTTTCTCTACCCTCATACCGGTAGTTGTAAACCCTATTTCTTCCCTTTTTGCAGAGTAACTATTTTTGCTCATCTTTAATTGGTGACAATTATCTTCATCCAATAATCGGTGATGATATCCCCTCATCTGCTTGGATAATTGCCCTTATTACGCAATTTATCCCCAGCGGGTCCTCTCTCGTCTACCTTGTTGTTGTTGGTAACGATTGTTTCTCCCCTGAATTGCTCATCATTATATACCTAGTTTCGGTATCCCGATGCCTTTTCTTTTCGGTCGATTTATCCTTTATTAACCTAGTAACCGGTTGTGGATAATCGTCCATGCGAGTATATTATCTATGTTCTGGTGGTAATAGATAGTATATCTCATGCACTCTCAGGTCTGAAGCCTTTTGTACTTCCCCAGTTGAGTAAGATTCGTATCCCCTTTGTGGAATCGAATATCCATCATGTAATCGAGTTTGCTTTTAGCCCTCTTTTGGATAATGAGTGTTTTAGGAATATTCCCCAATTCACGCCTTGGTTGGTCACCTATTATATGCCCAGTAACCGGTATCCCTGGTGTTCCTTCCTCTCTGCTCCCTATTATGACTTTTTGTCCCCTGTGGAGTCAGAATCCCTGAGATGAAGTATACCTTTTAGGTTTTCCTCAGACGTTTTGAAGTTTTGATATCTATCACCTTTATACCGGTCTTGGATATTCATCTCTTCTTGAGCATGTTGTATCTCTCACCCTCATACCTGGCGTTCAAATCACATGTCTCCTTGAGCTTATTACCTAGTAACCGGTAATACCTCGTCCCGCTGCTTCCCTAAGAGTGTCCTTGTGGACATCCCCAGCGAAGTCCCTTAGTGGATTGTTTTCATCCGGATTTTATCCGAAGTATCCGCTGTGGATAGTTTTTTGCTGTATTGGTGTATTCCCCAATAAATGCATCTTCGAGTCAGCTCGAGTCTTTCCATTGGATCTTTTCCCTTTGGAATTCTGTTCCCCGCGCTTTGAGTCGTGACCTGCTCGTGCATTTTTATCCCTTTTCTATCCCCAGGAGAGTCCCCAGGGTCTTGGTCCCATGGAGTGAATTGCTCATATGGATTATCAGTGGCTTTTGATTTCTTTGCTTTTGTGGACACATATCTCCACAGAGTGCTACCATTTTTCATACCTACATTTGCATCATGAGGTCTCTTAGGGACCAAAATTCGTCTCTTTGTTATTATTTCAGCCCATTATACCCCGTCGAGACGAAGATTTTAACCTTCACTTCTCCGGCTAGAATGACCTTAAATAGGGGCATCTGTAAGACGCCACTTTTGACCCTAAGATCCCTCATGGCATCATAACATTGCATTTGCATTGCCTCAAGAATCTGTAGCATCTTGGTTCCCTTTGCCTTTGGGTGGGACTCCTTGTGATTGGTTTGAGATCACCAAGCATGCTTGAATTATACATCATTGTTTCTCTTACTTTTGTTTACTAACCAAAAGCACAAAAATGTGTCACTAACATCTTTTTTGTAGCTTGAGCATTCACAAGGTCTGAGCTGTCATGCTCGCTAGGCGAGCAGACTGGTTCGCTAAGCGAACTGAACTGTCATGCTCGCTAAGCGAGCAGATCCTTCGCTAGGCGAAGTGCACGCGTTTTGGAAAATAACAGAAATTTTGGACTTAATTCTGAGCAGAATCTTAGTAAGTAGTACATTAGATAAACACACACGCTTTTCTCGTCCCTTCAATCATGTTTGCACAAATAAATTTTCAAAAAAAAACAACAACCTTTGCAACAAATGTGAAAAGGGCTCCCTAGGAGTACCTAGGATGCTTTGGGTGCCTAATAACTTCCCATTGCATAACCAACCCCCTTACCCAGATCTCTGACATTTTTACTAGTTTTTGATTCAATAAAACTTTTAGGTTTTTGTTCGCTTTCTAACCATTCCTTTGGATAAATAGAAGTGCGGTGACGACTCGACTTGTATGATATACCTTGGATTTAGTCAATATCTCTAATGGTAACGAATACCCCGTTACACGTACGTGATCACGATGTCACGATAGAATAATTTGATAGCATCGTTGCAAATATCACTGCTTGTAACAATTTGAGTTTTAGTGACGCTGATCTCCCCGAGGAGGGAAGAGACCACAACTTGGCAGTACATATATCCATGAGCTGCAAAGACGACGCCATGTCCAATGTGCTGGTGGCCACTCTTTCAAAGTTGTCGTATCAAGAGCCTCCCATGAGGCAGAATGGAGTAGTTGTGAAGGCCTTCGATGGGTCTCGCAAAATTGTGATTGGCGAAGTTGATCTCCCAATCAAAATTGGACCAAGTGATTTCCAGATTACCTTCCAGGTTATGGACATTCACCCATCGTATAGTTGTCTCCTAGGAAGACCATGGATTCACGAGGCTGGCGCCGTGACATCCACCCTACACCAGAAATTGAAATTTGTGAAGAACAAGAAGCTGGTGGTGGTAGGGGGAGAAAAGGCTCTCCTGGTTAGCCATTTGTCTTGTTTCTCTTATATAGATGCTGAGGATGAAGTTGGAACTCCCTTCAAAGCTTTATCTATTGCTGAACCTATTGAGAAGAGAACTCCCTCCTTTGCTTCCTACAAAGATGCGAAGTTGGCCATTAAGCATGGTGCAACTGCTGGGTTGGGGCAAATGATCAAGTTGGAAGACAACAAGTCCCGGGCTGGCATGGGTTTTTCTTCTGGTGCTTTCAACGAGCGAGGATTATTCAAGAGTGGAGGTTTCATCCACACCGGTCGAGGTGAAGAGGTTGCCGCTATTTTGGAAGAGGATGTAGAGGATTCTGGCAATTTCGTCATCCCTGGAGGAATCTGCAATAATTGGGTCGCTGTGGATATTCCAATAGTTATCCATAATTCAAAGTAATGTTCATTGTGTTTAAAAAAACCCTTCTCCCATGCCAAAAGGAGGAGTGATGACATTGTTGGCGCATAAATCCAATGATATTTTCATTCAAAAAATTCATGTTAAATGTTTGTTTTTCCAATTATTTTCCCATTTTGCTTTTGCATGAAATTGGTGATCACAAAAAACCCTAAAAATAAGAATAAAAAAATCAATCTTTTCATCTGCATAATGATTTGCCTTGTTTTTTAATTCTAAAGCTTCTTTTATATCCAAAATCATTATGCAGGTTAATCAAACCCATTGAACATAATGATCCAACACCATCGCCCAACTTTGAATTCCCTGTACTTGAGGCAGAAGAAGATGATGTTGAAGAGATTCCTGATGAGATTACCCGTCTACTTTAGCATGAATAGAAAATCATTCAGCCACATCTTGAGAATCTGGAAACAGTCAACTTGGGGTCTGAGGATTTTGTGCGAGAAGTGAAGATTGGGGCACTCCTGGGAGAGTCTGTCAAGAAGAGGTTGATCGAGTTGCTGCGAGAATATGTTGACGTCTTTGCCTGGTCATATAAAGACATGCCTGGTCTAGATACTGATATCGTGCAATATTTCCTGCCTTTGAAAAAACCTGAGTGTGTGCCTGTGAAGCAGAAGCTCAGAAGAACTCATCCTGATATGGCAGTGAAGATCAAAGAGGAAGTTTAGAAGTAAATTGATGCGGGGTTTCTGGTGACTTCTACATATCCTCAATGGGTGACCAATATTGTGCCCGTGCCTAAGAATGATGGAAAAGTCCGAATGTGTGTGGACTATAGAGACTTGAATAAAGCTAGTCCGAAAGATGATTTCCCTCTACCACACATAGATATGTTGGTAGACAATATAGCTAAATTCAAGGTCTTCTCATTTATGGACGTATTTTCCGGATATAACCAAATTAAAATGGCACCCGAGGATATGGAGAAGACAACATTCACACCTTGGGGAACATTCTGTTATCGAGTGATGCCCTTCGGTTTGAAGAACGCCGGAGCCACGTATCAACGAGCTATGACTACCTTGTTTCATGATATGATGCACAAGGAGATCGAGGTTTATGTTGATGATATGATCGCCAAGTCAAGAACGGAAGTAGAACATGTAGAGCACCTGTTGAAGTTTTTTCAGCGTCTGAATCCCAACAAGTGTACATTTGGAGTCCGTTCTGGCAAGTTATTGGGCTTTATTGTTAGTGAAAGAGGTATTGAGGTTGATCCTGCCAAGGTCAAAGCAATACAAGAGATGCCTGCGCCTAAAACTAAGAAGCAAGTCCGAGGTTTTCTTGGCCGCTTGAATTACATTTCCAAATTCATATCCCACATGACTGCCACATGTGCGCCGATATTCAAGCTCCTCCGGAAAGATCAGTCGCATGATTGGACCTAAGATTTCCAAAAAGCTTTTAATAGTATTAAGGAGTATTTCTCTGAACCTCCGATTCTGTCTCCACCTGTTGAAGGGAGACCCTTGATTATGCATCTGACTGTTCTTGAAGATTCTATGGGTTGTGTATTGGGTCAGCAAGATGAATCAGGAAAGAAGGAGTATGCCATCTACTATTTGAGTAAGAAGTTCACTGATTGCGAGTCTCGATACTTAATGCTCGAGAAAACATGTTGTGCTTTGGCTTGGGCTGCTAAGCGCTTACGCCAGTATATGTTGAATCATACGACTTGGTTGATATCCAAAATGGATCCAATCAAGTACATTTTTGAGAAGCCTGCCTTAACTAGGAGTGTAAGACCCCAATTTTGTCCCTAAGATCCCTCATGGCATCATAACATTGCATTTGCATAGCCTCAAGGATCATTAGCATCTTGGTTCCCTTTCCCTTTGGGTGGGACTCCTTGTGAGTGGTTTGAGATCACCAAGCATGCTTGAATTGTATATCATTGCTTTTCTCATTTTATTCACTAACCAAAAACACAAAAATATGTCACTAACATCTTTTGTTTGTAGCGTGAGTAATCACAAGGCCAAAAGCTTCAAGGAGGTCATTGGTACAAATGCATGGCCAAGAGGAGGTGGAAGAAAGCATGGTAATGGTTCCCAAAGCTCTCATCCATCAAATATGCCCCCCTAATATCTCAATTCATCATGTTTGATCAAAAGCAAGTCAAAGGGTTTGAAGTTTGTTCCCCAGAGAAACCCTAATTCATCTGTGCACCACAATTCCTTGCTCATGAAGCAACCTCAGCCCATGGTCAAATATAATCAAGGGAAGTTCTTTAATTCATCATTTCATGCATATTTGAACTTATTTGAGTGTCCTCAATCATCAATTCATCAAGGTATGAGTCATGGATTTGAGAAGTTGATTAGTCAATTCATCTGACTATTTAGAAATACACTGAGACCTAAATTTTTATGTGTTGGTCAAATGGAGATGGTTCCAAAAGAAAACATGTTCTGAAGGACAATATGAACAACTTTCATGTTCATCAAAATTTTATTTGAAGCTTGGAAAATCATCTTCCATTCCAATACATTATAGGTCATTTTGACTGAAACCCTAATTTTAGGTCAACTTCCCAAGGACATAACTCATTCATTTTTTATGATTTTGAGGTGGGATCAAATGCATTGGAAATCTTACGATGTCTACTTCAAATGTTATGTTGAACAAAATTTCAAAATCTCCAATAAACGACATGTGATAATGCAAGACATTATAGGTCCTTTTGGGTCAAAGTCATTAAAAGTCAAAAAAGTCCAATTTCAAGTGCCCATAACTTCTTCATCAAAAATCCAAATGATGCAAACTTTAAGTCCATGTTGATTGTATTGAAAACATCTACAACTTTGATGTTTGAGGTATTTTCATTTGAAGCTTGCATCATCAAAACATAAAGGCTTGAAAGTTGGCCAATTTTAGAAACCTTGCCTTGGCATGTTTTGCACATCACACTCTAAACTCAAATTTCATTAATTTCCACATTTCAAATGGATTTTTGACCAACATAACATTTGTTCCTCATTGTAGCACCTCAAATTTGCACCTATCATTGTACATATCATTTCATATTAGGTCATAGCATATCATGATACATTGCATAAGATTTGCATTGCCCTCAGTTGCCTCAAGAGCAAGCAAGCAAGAATTAGGTCAAACTGATCAGGAGATCAGTCAACCAATCAAGCAAAGGTGTTTCTCAAGGAATCAAGGTCCTAGGGTTTGTCCAACAAGTTCACATGTCTTGGAGTATCATTTGAAGTGTTCAAGTCAAGGGTCGAAGGCTCAGAGGTCAACAGTCGATGCATAGACAGGCAGAAACCCTAAACAGTCAACAGTCAATCAAAACAGTAGATGGTGGCCATTCTTGTGGAATTTGGGCACCATGGTCAATCATCAAGAGTTCATATGTCTTGGGACATCTTTTGAATTCAAAGTCTCAAGGAATTAGGGTTTGGAATTCATCAGAAGTGCACAGTCAAGTCCAAAACCCTAGAAAAGTCAAAGTTGGTCAACTGTGGTTGATTCTTTGGATTTGATGGATGGAAATGGTTTGAAGGAGCTTATTCATGCCCTAATAGGCCTCATATGTCATGGCAATCAACATCATGGAAGAATTTGAAACCAATCAGAAAATTTCCAGAAATAGAAAGTGGACCTGTAATTTCAACTGCCAAAAATAGAAACTTCTTGATCCTCAACTTACATCATGATACAAGCTCCAAATGAATTTTTGCCCAACATGAAAGTTGAAGATCTTGTCTTCCCATTTTCAAAAAGTCCAAGAACATCAAAATCCCATGTATGGTTGTCAAGATATGATCCAATCATTTTCATCAATTTTTGAACTTCAACTGAGCATATCTCCCAAACCATAAGGCCAAATTTGGTGGGGTTTTTTCCTACAAACCACATTTTTCATCCTCTTTCCAAAAATATAAACTTCATGACCTAAATCCTTGCCAATCAAAATGGCATTTTTGGACCTATTCCTTTAAAATTCAAAGTTTGACCCAAGGTTGACTTTTTGCTTCTTTGACTTTTTCTTGACTTGGCCAATTGGAAAATGTTTGAAATCACATTTGTGACTTGTCTCAAGCCCTAAACCATGTTCATTTCACTATTTCACTACCATTTTGGACAAAATTCAAAGTTGGCATTTTTATGCATTTTGGTTCATTGAGTAAAAGCAAGTACAGCAGTACATGTACAAACCACAAACAGCAATTTGGAAAGTCTTTTTCTGCTCATTTCAGGCCCATTCGACCAAGTATTGCACCTCCATTTTCCACATTTTTCAAATTGGCAAATTGTACCATTGGTTTCAATAAGCAAGGACATGTTAACATTTGAGGTGCAGACCACAAACAGCAACTTAGTTGGTCATTTGCTGTCTGTACCAAGGCCCATTTGAGCAGCCTACACCCTCCAACATTCACTTACTTCACAATTAGCAAAAATGCAAAACACTTCACCAAGCATAAACAAGCTTACCATTTGGATTAGCAGTACTAAACAGACCCTTATAAGGGATTCTTCTGCACAATTGCAACCCTAATTTTTGGCAGCCACACTTCAGAAAACTCACTCTCACTCTCTTCTTGCAAATTGGCATTTGGAAAATTTCTGAGCAAATCATCAAAAGACACGAGTAACTCTTGCTACCTCCATCATCTAAACATTGTTTGGGAGTGTTTTTTACCATCATTTCTCAACTGGAACACCTCTTTTGTTACTGCATCTCCAAGCATTCAACCATGGCGAAATCGAAATTGGGCATTTTTCTGCATCTTTGAGCCAAGCAACCTCAAGTACCCTTCATTGCAAAGCATCATCATCATCTGTTTATACCTGAATCACTCAACACGACCCTGTTTCACATTTTCTTCAAATCCAAGTAAAAATCTCGATCTCTCCATTCTCTATACTATGCCATGCTTTAAATAGTTTGTTTTGTGTTGAGTTTAATGGACTTTGAATGAATTGAAATGGTCCAGTATACTGCAAGATATTGTGATTTGAAATATGTTGTGTGAAGTTGTTTTCACTCGATTTGTTCTACTTGAGCTGGTTTAATGAAAGTGCATACCATATTTGTGTTATGTTTGGTCTGATGATGCCATTGATGCATATGATTTGCTGTTCTGGACATATGGAAATTTTGATTTAGTTTTGAAGATGAATGAACACTGTTGTATTTGAACATAGCTCTGCCCAGAAAAACCCTCGTGATTCTGCTATGTTGTTGTTGGCTAATGATGCATGATACTTGGTGTGCATGAGTCGTGCCCTGTTAATTTATTAATGCTATGCTGTTGTTGGTTTGGTCGAAATTTTGCATGAAGAAGAATGCCAATGCTGCTGTTTGCAACCTGCCCTGCCCAGAATTTCCACGCTTGATTGTTTGTTTGGTTGTTTGCTTGATGTCACTTGATGATTAACAATGCCATGCTGTTGTGTTGATTTGTTTGGTTAATGTTTGTTTCAAGATTGAACATGCTGAACACGATTGCCCTGCTTCCAAACCCTAGCTTGTTTCCAAAACCGTGTTTTTGCTTTTATTACTTGTGATTGCCATACTGTTGCCCTGCTGTTTGAGTTAATAATGAACCATGAAGATGAGTGCCCTGTTCATAAACCCCAGGAAAGCCCAGAATTTTTTCCATGATCTTTGCTTGTCTTGTGTCATCTGATGGTGCATAATGACAGTATTCCTTTACCATGTTTGATTGATGATGCTGGTTATGTTGTTGTTCATGGTTAAGGTTTGAAAATGAGTTGATATTGATGCTGTGTTTAAACCCTTGTCCTGTCCAGAAAGTTGCATGAATTGTTTTGGTTGTTGCTGTTTAAGATTACATGCCTTTGTTCTATTGCTGTGTTGCTCATAAAACCCTGGTTGAATTTATTTCGTGAGGATATGATGAATATGAAGGTGAATACTTGCTGTTTGTTGCACAAACCCTAAGCTTCCTTAAACCCTAGCCATTTCCCAGAAACATGGAGAATGATTGGTGGCTGTTTTGAACTTTCTGCATAAGTTACTGTTCTATTGGAAAATGACCAATCCAATTATTTCGTGGCCTGGCCTTAAGCACAGTCGTTTGGATAAGTGGCGTGTTGAATTACAAAAGTGCCATGCGGTCAAACCTTTGACTCATCATTCATCTTATTTTGTTCATGTTTGTTTCCAAATTTCACTCAACTTCAATAATTCATTTCTCATCCAATTCAACTCCAAAAAACATGGGATTTTTTGCATTGTGACCTGTTGGATGTCTAGTATTTTACCGTGATTTTTAATATTTTTTCTGATCATTGGATTTTAATTGGCTCTAGGGTTTGTGTTATGTGACCTCAAATGATACATCTTACCATTTCAATTGTGAAATACTCTTGACATATCCATTGCTTTTGAAATTTTTTGTGATGAAACTAGACATGTTGAACTTTGTTTCCATATAGAGTTTGTGGATTTCCCATTTGTGGTTTGCTGTTTATGATTTTTTGAAGTTATGTGTTACATTTGGTGCTATACCATGATCATGCATTTTCCCTAATTTTGTTCACATGCTTCCTTGCATCCAATTGACCCCATTTTTTGCATGAATGATCCTTTGTATGTCTATTTCATGTATGAATTTTCTTGGAATTAATCTTGTTGTTTTCCATTTGATTGTGAATTTTCTTCCATGCTTGGTCATTTGTTGACTTTTTGTGCTATACATTGCCAAATCTTTTGTGAAATTCTCATACCATATCACATGACCATGAAATTTCATATGTGATAACTAGACTCTTTGAGCTTTGCATTGGTGTTAATCTCATTCATTTCTCTTCTGTTTTCAATTTGATATGATTTTTTGAAGTTGACCTATGCTTGTTGACTTTCACCATGCTTACTTGAATTTGGTTTGACTTCATGATTTTACTTGACTGCCTTCCCCTCATCCAAATGCCATGAAATTTTACATGTATACCATGTTAGATGTTAGGATTGAGTGTGATTTATTTCATAATTTTTGAGATTGTTTGAGTTGACTTTTGAATGAAGCCTTTGCTGTTGACTTTTGTATGCTTCTCTTGCCATGCTTTGCATCCTTTTGCATAAGAAATGACCATGATGCATGATTTGAATGTGGGCCCAAGTGTGTTAGCTTCCCAAATGTTTGACTTTGACTTTGAGTTGACTTTTCCTTGCTGCCTTGACTTTTTCTTTCATGTTTGACCCTAGGCTAGTCCTAGTGGTCCTTTGGACTTATGTTGAGTTCATCTGTTTCAGGTTGAGCACAATGCTTCAAAGATCACTCAAACTTGTTTGAATTTGATTTGTTTATCCCATGCTAACCTTTGTTTTGCAGATGGTTTGACTCATAACTTGAGTCTTATGCTTTGCTCAGTTGATCCCCTGTGTTGACTGTTTGCCATTTCTTTTGATTTAAACTTTTGACTTGTTTACTAATAAGTTTGACTTTTTCAGGTACTTTAGTTGCTTAAGTTCTCTGAACTTGCTTGCTTTGCTATTTTAGCATTTGCTTTTGAGGTATAAACCTTCCTTTCTTCATGTAGTCTGGAGACCCGGTCTGTTATTTGACCGGGCAAACTGTCTGAAGTCCTCCTTAAGAGGCAATGCCTGTGTTTGTTTAAAATTGTCCCAAGCAGGAAAAGTCCTCATTTGAGGCAATTGGTGGAAGGTAGGGATAAGCAATCTATCCCCCACTATTCAGTGTGTCCTCTCTCTGCTCCCATTACATGGTTGAAGCATTGAGACAAAAACCCAAGATCAATCGAGTCAATAAAGGGGAAAGAGTTCCATCTTTCTGAACTCCCCCACTTTCTATTTGATGCTCTCTCTGATCTGAGATAGAAGCAATGAGGCACACCCCTCATCTCCGTTCATCTGCTTCACCTTAGCCTCTCAATGGCAAGGTTAAGAGCACACTCACCCTATTCCAGTTGGCCCTAGTGCCTAACCTTTGATGTTTGAGCCCCTTGTTGGTGTGTTTATTTTATGCTGTATGTGTTTGTGATTGCTTTGTTTGCCTCTTTAGGCTTTAGTCTGTGCTTGCCCTTGTGCAATAGGTTTGTGCTTGACTTGCTTCCTGTGCAAGTCAAGTCTGTGTGGCTTAACCCTTGTGTGAGCCATACTTAGAACTGTTTTGCCGAACTACGGCAACTCTGATTCTCACGTTCAGATGAGATACGTAGGCACGAGACGCGATGTCTTGCCGAGTTTGACTAACAACTAACTTTTTTCTCTTCTCTCGCCCTCGTTGCGATTGAGACCTTTCCTTTCTCTCGCCCTCGTTGCGATCGAGCCTTTTCCTTTCTCTCGCCCTCGTTGCGATCGAGCCCTTTTTCCCAGCCTGCCGAACTACGGCAACTCTGATTCTCACGATCAGGTGAGATACGTAGGCACGAGACGCGATGTCTTGCCGAGTTTTGACTAACCACTAACATCTAATTTCTTTTCTCTCACCCCTGTTGTGATTGAGATATCCCCTTTCTCTTGCCCTTGTTGCAATCGAGACTTTGCTTTTTCCTGTGTCTGTTCAGGATAGGTTGGCCCTTGTGCCATTTAGCTAGAAACCTTAACTTAGGGTTGACTTTGCATGACAACATCTAGGCTCGAGTCGTAGTCTCCCTAGAGTTGTGTCTCCCTCTGTTATCTGGTTAGGCTAGATCCTTGTCCCTGCGTAGGGGAACTACATCGCCCTGATCTTCACACCAGATGAAGTATGTAGGCAGGAGATTGAGCTGATCTCTCCGGGCGCCTTTTCTTTCTTTTGTGTGTGTTGTTTGACCTTTGCTAGGCTCGAGTCCCTGACTCCTTAGCATTTGCTGTCTGTCTGTTTGTTTGTGTTTGACAGTTGTAGGCTGAGTCCCAGACTCCCTATCTATCTGTTGTGTTGTTTAGGTTCGGATGTCAATGTAAGTCCAGTGATTGGCATTTGGGCTCCACGTTTGCCTCTTTGCGTGTGTTTTGGTTCGGATGCTGACATAAGTCCAGCGATTGGCATTCAGGCTCCACGTTTGCCTGCGTTTTGTTTGTTTGTGTGCGTGTCAGCCGAGCTACGAATGCTCTGATTCTTCTCTCGTCCGAGAAGATACGTATGCATAGGATGCGACATCCTAGCGAGCATGTGTCGTTTCCCCAGTCCGAACTACTTGGACTCTGATGTCTATGCCTGATAGACTAAGTAGGCCCAGGATGCGATATCCTGCCGAGTTCAGTCTCAGTCAGTCTCTTTCGTCTCTTTCAGCCAGTGTGTGTGTTTGAGCAGTGTTAGCAACCATTTTTTCCTTCCTTTTGTGCGTGGATCCCGTAGAGTACTACGGATGCGTAGGGTGCCTAACACCTTCCCTTCGCATAACCGACTCCCGAACCCCTTCTCTTTGGTCGCGAGACCATGTTCTTTCCTAGGTTTACTTCGAGCGTTTCCTTTCCCTCTTTTGGGATAAATAACGCACGGTGGCGGCTCTGTTGTTTCTTTTCTTTCTTTTCCCGCCGGTTTTTCGCGCGATGCGACAGCTGGCGACTCTGCTGGGGAACGAAGAGAAGTTGACCTATGCTGGTCCATCTTCCCTGAGCGAGTCTCTCCTAGCGCTCTCTAGGATTAGGGTTTTGGTTGCTTTCTGCTTGTTGTATTTTATTGCTTTCATTATTTGTACATTTATTGTTTGCATTGATTGTGTGCATTGATGTTTGCATTTCATATTCATTATTCATTGCTGGCTGGCTGTCTGTTTTTTCTCTGTGTGGGGGGAAGTCAGTTGAGGTAAAAGGTCCAATACCCAGACCATGAGTGAAAATCTAGGATGATTAGGAATAGAGTGATTCATGGGAAGCGGGTGGTATGGCGCCACTTAGCGGAACATTGATATCACGAGCAGTTCAGACCCTGGTAGAATACTGTCGTTACATACTTCGGGTGTGTATATGACAGTATTTCTGCGAAAGGTTATTTATGCTGCGTTTCTCTCAGCTTTACCCTGGCCTAGACTACACCCGTGAGTGGGGAAGGGTTATTCATTACAGGTACCGTTGGTGACTTTGGTTCTGATGGTGACTTTATGTTCAGACAGTGTGATCAGTTTGACCTTAAGTTGGATTTAAGTTCCGAGTTTTGACTGAAGCTCCGACCTAGTCAGAGATTGCACAACCAGCCAGTCCAGTCTGCATCATGTGCATCATAGCATATTTATTTTTCAAAAGAAATGCATTGAAAAAAAAAAGTAAAAAAAAAAGAAAAAAAGAAAAAGAGAAAAGAACTAATCTCTGCATGCATATCATTTCTCAGGTACATTCACGAGCTTGTCTACTGATAGAGATGGCAACAGTTCCTGAGCTGAAGCGGAAGACCTGTTCCTACAGTTTCCACCGTGAGCCGTTGACTCCGTTAGTAGAGTTGGGTAGCCTCGTGACAGACGGTCGACTGAAGAGTTTCATTGGGCGGTATGGAGATCTCTTGACAGTGCTGAAGACAGTAGTGGATCCGGTGCCTCTGCAGACCCTACTACAGTTTTATGATCCAGAGCTCCGATGCTTCACTTTCCAGGATTATCAGCTTGCACCTACCCTTGAAGAATACTCCATCCTGTTGAGTATCCCTGTTCAGCATCAGGTTCCCTTCTTGGACGTCCCCAAGGAGGTCGACTTCAGATTGATCGCCAGAGCTCTCCGGTTGAGTGTTGAGGAGGTTGGTAAGAGTTGGAAGCCTTGTGGGGAGGTTGTAGGTCTGCCTTTGAAATTTCTGTTGAGAGTAGCCAGAATTGAAGCAGATAAGGGTAATTGGGAAATTTTTCACGCACAGCTAGCTGCCATGATCTATGGGATCATCCTATTTCCCAGTATGCCGAATTTCATAGACCATGCTGCCATCAGCATCTTTATCAGAGGGAATCCAGTCCCTACCCTCCTTGCTGATACTTACTATGCCATCCACAGTAGGCATGGTAAGGGTGGAGCCATCAGATGCTGCTTACCTCTCCTGTATAAATGGTTCATGTCGCTTCTGCCAGCCAGTGGACCATTTGTAGATACCCAGAGCACTCTGAAGTGGACTCAGAGGATCATGTCACTCACTTCCTACGACATCAGGTGGCAGTCGTACCGGATGGACGTGAAAGATGTTATCTTGAGTTGTGGTGAATTCCGGGGCGTGCCACTCGTAGGGACCAAGGGCTGCATCAACTACAACCCAGTTCTCTCCCTTCGCCAGCTAGGGTTTGTCATGAGTAGAAGACCGCTCGAAGCTGAGATAGCTGAGAGTTTCTGTTTTGAGAAGAAGGATGACCCTGCTAAGTTGGAGCAGATAGGGAAAGCCTGGAGAGATGTTGGAGTGAAGGATGGATCCGTCTTAGGGAAGAAGTTTGCCATAGCCATGCCCGATTATACCGATTGGGTAAAGAAGAGAGTGGAAACTTTGCTGCTTCCCTACGATAGGATGGAGCCGTTGCAAGAGCAACCACCTTTGGTACTTGCTGATAGTGTGCCTGCTGAGCACTATAAGCCAGCCCTGATGGAGAGTCGGCGTCTGAGGGAGAAAGAGCAAGACACTCAGATGGAGCTGTACAAAGTTCAGGCTGACAAGCTGCACTTGGCCCATCAACTCAGGGAAGTGCAAGGAGAGGGTGCTAGTAGAGCAAGGGGGAAGAAGAGATCATATGAAGAGATGGAATCCCTGATGGATGCAGAACATAGGGAATGTCTGAGGCTGCAGAGAGCAGAAGTCAGTTATCAGAAGAAAATCAAAGACTTGGAGAAGCAACTCGAAGACAAAGACAGTCAGTTGAAGAAAGAGATGGAGTCGAGACAGAAATCAGAGGACTATCTTGGAGGAGAAGTCTTAGAGCTTAGAAGACAATTGAAGGAGAAGATCACTCCTCTACCAGAGTGCTCGGAATGCTCACTGTTGATAGACCAGTGTCATTACCTGAAGACCCTCATTCCAGAAGACCGTCTGCCTTAGACTGTATCTTTGTTGGTCTTTTTGTTGAATCACCTCCAGGCTTGTTGGATGGGATTCGTTTGCGTGTAATCCATCTCTTGGATCTTTTTGTTGAGAATCACCACCAGACTTGTTGGATGGGTTTCTCTTTCTTTGTACTCTGTTTTCGAATATTCAGTTGTATGACTATTTTACCCTTATTCATATATAAGGATGTCTGATTTTCCCTGTTGCTCTCTTTTTCCCTGTATCTGTTTGTTCTCTTGTTGCAGGTTGCCATCTTTTCAGGATGGGTCAGGCTCCTTGAATGCCTGAGAAATGAGCATCTCATGTGCATCATGCATATCATTAAACATCATAATCATATCATTTGCATAGCAGGTGTTCTTGTGCCGTCTTCTCACTGTGGGTTCCTGTGTTCAAGCAGGACAGCTGATCAAAGACCACACCAGTGTTCAACTAGGCTCAATCAACAGAGAAGTATGGATCAGGTTCAGACAGAGCTGGCCGAGATGAGGGCAAACATGGCCCAGTTCATAACAATGATGCAAGGGGTCGTTCAGGGGCAAGAGGAGCTGCGTGCC
Organism: Lathyrus oleraceus; assembly: GCF_024323335.1. Classification (NCBI taxonomy): domain Eukaryota; kingdom Viridiplantae; phylum Streptophyta; class Magnoliopsida; order Fabales; family Fabaceae; genus Lathyrus; species Lathyrus oleraceus. The sequence goes on from NC_066581.1 coordinate 181,296,624, forward strand.
TTAGCCCAGAGACAGGAAGTTGTGATCCCAACATCCAACCGTGCTTCGCCTGTTGCTGCACCCGCTCATGAGACTATCCATGTTGCTGCTCCCACTAACGACTACGCCGTCGGGGATGAACTTGAGGGTATAAGAATCAATGGACAGCCTCTTGCTGCAGAGGTCAATGTCAGAGCTACCCGGGCTCCGATTCGTCATCCAGCTCCGTTTGTCAACCAACAAGAGGACACGTTTACTCTCCTCAGTGAGGACTATGATGTTGTGAAAACCGAAGAGAGGGACAGAAAAGTGGATGCTCTTGCTGAGAAAGTCCGAGCCATGGAATGCCAGAACTCCCTTGGGTTTGATGTGGCAGACATGGGTCTGGTAGAAGGGTTGAAGATCCCCTACAAATTCAAGGCACCCTCATTCGACAAGTACAATGGCACTTCCTGTCCTCGCACCCATGTGCAGGCGTACTTCAGGAAGATCTCTGCTTACACTGACGATGAAAAGATGTGGATGTACTTTTTCCAAGATAGTCTATCTGGGGCATCTTTGGACTGGTACATGGATCTGAAGCGAGAATCAGTCAGAAGCTGGAAAGATTTGGGCGAGGCCTTCCTAAGGCAATACCAACACAACATGGACATGGCGCCAAGCCGAACTCAGTTACAGAGCTTGTATCAGAAAGATAAGGAGAGTTTCAAAGAGTATGCCCAGAGGTGGCGTGAACTAGCCGCAAGAGTGCAACCTCCTATGCTGGAGAGAGAACTGACTGACATGTTCATTGGAACCCTGCAAGGTGTGTTCATGGATCGTTTGGGGAGTTGCCCGTTCAGCAGCTTTTCAGATGTTGTCGTCTGTGGAGAACGAACTGAGAGCCTTATCAAAGCAGGAAGGATACAAGATCCTGGCTCTTCAAACTCTTCCAATTCTAAGAAGCTATACTCTGGGGCACCCAAAAGGGGAGAGAATGAAACAAATGCTGTGCACCGTCGGAGGAGTGCAAATAGAGGACCATATCGGCAAGTTGCTGCTGTGACTATTCCAGCAACTCAAACTCAACAACAACAGAGAAGACCAACTCAGCAGTATCAGACTCCACAACGTCATCCTCAGCAGCAGGCTTACCAGCCTCCCATTGATAATCAAGCTGGTACAAGTAATGAGAGGAAGAAGATCATTTTTGATCCGATTCCCATGTCCTACGCCGAACTGTATCCCACTCTGATAGAGCGGAACTTGATTACTCCCAGAGACCCGCCGCCCATACCCGTCAACCCTCGGTGGTGGTATAGGCCTGAACAGCATTGTGTGTATCATTCGGGTGCTCCTGGTCATGACGTGGATAGTTGTTTCCAGCTGAAGATGAAGGTTCAAGACCTTGTGAGGTCAGGTATTCTGATTTTGGAGGACTTAGGTCCCAATGCTAATCAAGTTTGAAGATAACAAGTCCCGGGCTGGCGCCGACTTTCTCTTCAGAAGAGTTGTTCAGAAACCAGAAGCTGCTAATGCAAGAAATACTGACAGTTGTCGTCCCCGATGGGATCTATCACAATTGGGTCACTGTGGGCGTTCCTACAGTTGTTCATAAGTCTCTGTAATAATCACTTTGTTTAAAAACCCTTCTCCCATGCCAAAAGGAGAAGTGATGGCATTGTTGGCAACATTTTGTGCAATGATATTTTCATTCAAATAATTCATGTTAAACATTTGTTTTTCCATTTGTTTTCCCTTTTCACTTTTGCATGAAATTGGTGATCACAAAAAACCTTAAAAAACAAGAATAAAAGCAATCTTTTCATCTGCATAACGATTGTCTTGTTTGATTTTTCAAAGAGCTTTTCATCTCTAAATCTTTATGCAGGTTGTTCCTCAAACCCATTGAGCATAATGATCGGACGTCATCTCCCAATTTTGAATTCCCTGTATTCGAAGCAGACGAAGATGATGTTGAAGGGATTCCTGACGGTATTTCCCGCCTTCTTGAGCACAAAAAGAAAATCACACTCAGCTGCATCTCGAGAATCAGCAGAACATGCCAACTGGGGCATTTATCAAAAAAAAAAGAAGAGAGAAAAAAGAAAAAAAAAAAAAGGAAGAGGAGGGTGCAAAAATCAAAAGAAATCGATCAAAATCAAAACAAATCAAAAGAAAAAAGATCAAAAGAAAACAAAAGAGAAATAGCACCCTCAAAGTCCCAAGTTGGCTGATGCTGATTCCAATCCAAAAAGAAGAGATCAACTGCCATGTGTCATGGTCAGTCGTATCAGCAGAGAGTGAAAAAAAAAAAAAAAAAAAATTCGACAAGAAGATCAAGCCTCGTGTGTTCTGAGGGACCTTGTGCTCAAGAAAGTCTTGTCTTTCACACCCGATTCCAGGGGCAAGTGAACTCTACAAGCTATGAATGCCCATATGTTGTCAGGAGAGCCTTTTCAGGCAATGTTTTGACACTTACAACAATGGATGGAAGTTCACTCGTCCTGTGAATTCTGATGCAGTCAAGAAATACTTCGCCTAAAAGAAAAAAAAAGCAAAACAGCTCGCTAAGTCGAACACCCCAAAGGGCGACTTAGGCAAAAAGGAGCGTCTCAGTGGATTGAAAACCCGAAAGGGCGATCCAGGCAAAAGTTAGAGACATTGAAAAAAAAGAAATTACATCCCGCTAGATTGATCACCTCACACTGGGGCAATCTAGGCAAAAATTAGGGATTTGGCAGGTAACTGCATCTTGACAAGACTGTGCTGTACATCTGTCATCCGTCAGGAATTCTCGATTCGTTGTCGACTGAAGCTCTGAATACATCGAAAATTCAGAATGGTAGAGGAAAGGTCATTATGTTCAATGTAGCCCTCTCCAATATATATCACCAATTTCAAACTTGTACAGATCTATGGAGTCTCGCCCTTTGCAGACTACCATTCCATCACATCAATTTGAGCTTTTAGCCAATTGTTTGCACTCTTATTTGTTTTAACTCAACAAATGTTTTGCATGTTTTAAATGGTAAAGTATCATTGTTTTCCAAAATAAACAAATTTTTCAAAAAAATTGTTCTTAAACAAAGTGAACATTCCCGATGACGGAAGGATACTTAGGAGACCCGCAGTGCTCTCCCGAGGGTGGTATGATTACCAACAGGTAAGACAATTGATCGTATCTCGAGCATGACTGTATCTTTATCTTGCAGAACCTCGTATGGTCTCTCCTCAGTGAATCTGCCCGATGCAGTGTTGTTTGAAGTTGTTCATCTTCATGTTCCCGGCAGTGCAACATTTTTCTCCAAGTCTCTGTTAGCCTTACGGTGGGGCATCCCTAATAGAGTGCTGTTTGAACCCTATCGTGGGGCATCCCCAGCAAGGTTGCTGTTGAAATACCTTTGTGGGGCAGCTCCCCTAGCAGAGTGTTTACTGAAGACTTCAATTTTCGCCTCTCCAGCAGGCCAGTCTTCCTCTCCACCAGCATGGGTGTTTTTCTTTGAAGATTTAGTATTTGGTGGATCGACATCCCCGTAATCCGGCATTCCCTCAGATGGATCCCTCAGTGGAGTTGTTTGCACAAGGAGCCTTATCAATGCCTTTGTATTTCTCATCAGAGATCTGGTTGCCCCTTGGGGCCTGTGATTCTTTCAGCGAGTTGTTGTGGCGCGTACGCCTGTATGCTGAACTCTGTTCTCCGGTTGTGACCGACGATCCCTCCGGAAGCCTCTGGTGGCCTTCCTCCCCTGCAGGATGATGATTGTTCCCTATTGTCCCAGTCTTCAGTGGATTTTCTTTGCTCTCTGGTGATTTTGGTTTTTCTCCGGATGGTTGATTCCCGGACCCGCGTGTTGAACATGTCTGTTTGTCAGCATTCATCATACATTCATCATGCATAATGCATACATGCATAATCATAACATTCAGGTACTCATGTTGCAGCTGTTGCCGTGTATCTGTTGATTGTTACCTCCTGCTATTTGTTGATACAGATTTCTCCAGTAGATTTTTTTTCTTAAGCAAATATGGGTGTGTCCGATCTCTCCATGTAGAGTCTACCCCTTAAGCAGAAAGTGTCTATCCTTTCCTTCCATTTCCCCACTGAGATACGTCCTCGTGGATGACGGTTGCTTCCGTTCCCTCCCAACACATTGGGATGGGTTTTCCCTATTGAGTTCTTTCCTCATTAGGACGAGTCTTGTTTCAGTCTGCCTTTTTGGATCAATCCTAAAATTGGCTTTCTGTTGTTTCCTGTGCTTCCCTGGGGCATAAATGAATAGTCGCTCACTAACCGGCACTCATTCATCTTATCCTCAGCGGGATTTGTGGCCTCTACCTACGAACCGGTAGCTGTAAGTCCTATCTTCGTGGTTTTCTACCCACAAGCTGGTAGTCGTAAAATCCCACATTCCTCCCATTGGTAGAGTTAACCCTGTGTGCTCATCCCGATGATGACTGGTTGCTTTTCCGTGGCCTCTACCTACAAACCGGTAGTTGTAAAATCCCACTTTCATCCCCTGGCGGATATTGTTTGTTGGCTTCTACCTACAAACCGGTAGCTGTAAGTCCTATCTTTGTGGTTTTCTACCCACTAGCTGGTAGTTGTAAAATCCCACATCCCTCCCCTTGTTGGAGTTAACCCTTTGTGCTCATCCCGATGATGACTGGTTACTTTTTCCGTGGTTTTCTGCCTACAAACAGGTAGATGTAATCCCCTCTTTGTGGTATTAATGGTCTTGTCCCCTTTGGATACTTGCCTTGATCAAGCAGTATTGTCCCCATTGGGTCTTCACCTTCTTTCTGGATACTTGCTCCGAGTAAGCAACTTTATCCTCTTTGGATTGGTCATCTTTTGCATACCTAGTCTGGTACCCAGATGCCTTTCTTTTCGGTCGATTATTCATTTAACAACCTACAACCCGGTTATGGATAATCTTCCATGCGAGGTTATTATCTACGTTTTGACGGCTATAGATGATATATCTCATGCACTCTTTGGTCAATCCTTCGATTGTTATCACCAGCAGAGTAAGATTCGTATTCCTTGTGGAATCGGATGCTCATCCTTTAACAAGTTTGCCTTTGCTCTCTTCAGGATGTTTTCGGTCGTTTATCCATCTAACAACCTACAACCCGGTTATGGATAATCTCCATGCGAGGTTATTATCTACGTTCTGACGGCTATAGATAATATATCTCATGCACTCTTTGGTCAATCCTTCGATTGTTATCACCAGCAGAGTAAGATTCGTATTCCTTGTGGAATCGGATGCTCATCCTTTAACAAGTTTGCCTTTGCTCTCTTCAGGATGTTTTCGGTCGTTTATCCATCTAACAACCTACAACCCGGTTATGGATAATCTCCATGCGAGGTTATTATCTACGTTCTGACGGCTATAGATAATATATCTCATGCACTCTTTGGTCAATCCTTCGATTGTTATCACCAGCAGAGTAAGATTCGTATTCCCTTTGGAATCGGATGTTCATCCTTTAACAAGTTTGCCTTTGCTCTCTTCAGGATGTTTTCGGTCGTTTATCCATCTAACAACCTGCAACCCGGTTATGGATAATCTTCCATGCAAGGTTATTATCTACGTTCCGACGGCTATAGATAATATGTCTCATGCACTCTTGGGTCGAAGTTGTCCTCCCTAGCCGAGTAAGATTCATATTTCTGGTGAAATCGAATGTCCATCCTTTAACAAGACTGCTTTTCTAGCCCTCTTCAGGATGTTGAGTGTTTTGGAACACAAACCAATTCACGCTCTGGCACTCAGGCCAACCTTCCGGTTTTCAGACCGAAGAAGTTTTCGACGATCAGGTCGATATATTTGCGGCGCTCAAGCCATGGTTATCCCTGTGTTACCATTTATTTTGGTATCCAGGTCGACGTTTCTGTTTCGGTATTCAGGCCGATTTCTTTTTCCGTTCCAGACGGATTTTTCTCTCAAGACTGTTTCTTTGCCGATCCTGATAGGCATTCTTGTATTATATCCAGTCGGTGCAAATTTCTACGGTTCTTTTGTATTCAATCCCTGTTTACCCTGAAAGTCTGACAGCCACTGCTATCATCCGTTCGGGTTCCCAGCTGATTGAATAGGGGCAGCTGTAGCACCTCAAATTTGCACCTATCATTGTACATATCATTTCATATTAGGTCATAGCATATCATGATACATTGCATAACATTTGCATTGCCCTCAGTTGCCTCAAGAGCAAGCAAGCAAGAATTAGGTCAAACTGATCAGGAGATCAGTCAACCAATCAAGCAAAGGTGTTTCTCAAGGAATCAAGGTCCTAGGGTTTGTCCAACAAGTTCACATGTCTTGGAGTATCATTTGAAGTGTTCAAGTCAAGGGTCGAAGGCTCAGAGGTCAACAGTCGATGCATAGACAGGCAGAAACCCTAAACAGTCAACAGTCAATCAAAACAGTAGATGGTGGCCATTCTTGTGGAATTTGGGCACCATGGTCAATCATCAAGAGTTCATATGTCTTGGGACATCTTTTGAAGTCAAAGTCTCAAGGAATTAGGGTTTGGAATTCATCAGAAGTGCACAGTCAAGTCCAAAACCCTAGAAAAGTCAAAGTTGGTCAACTGTGGTTGATTCTTTGGATTTGATGGATGGAAATGGTTTGAAGGAGCTTATTCATGCCCTAATAGGCCTCATATGTCATGGCAATCAACATCATGGAAGAATTTGAAACCAATCAGAAAATTTCCAGAAATAGAAAGTGGACCTGTAATTTCAACTGCCAAAAATAGAAACTTCTTGATCCTCAACTTACATCATGATACAAGCTCCAAATGAATTTTTGTCCAACATGAAAGTTGAAGATCTTGTCTTCCCATTTTCAAAAAGTCCAAGAACATCAAAATCCCATGTATGGTTGTCAAGATATGATCCAATCATTTTCATCAATTTTTGAACTTCAACTGAGCATATCTCCCAAACCATAAGGCCAAATTTGGTGGGGTTTTTTCCTACAAACCACATTTTTCATCCTCTTTCCAAAAATATAAACTTCATGACCTAAAACCTTGCCAATCAAAATGGCATTTTTGGACCTATTCCTTTAAAATTCAAAGTTTGACCCAAGGTTGACTTTTTGCTTCTTTGACTTTTTCTTGACTTGGCCAATTGGAAAATGTTTGAAATCACATTTGTGACTTGTCTCAAGCCCTAAACCATGTTCATTTCACTATTTCACTACCATTTTGGACAAAATTCAAAGTTGGCATTTTTATGCATTTTGGTTCATTGAGTAAAAGCAAGTACAGCAGTACATGTACAAACCACAAACAGCAATTTGGAAAGTCTTTTTCTGCTCATTTCAGGCCCATTCGACCAAGTATTGCACCTCCATTTTCCACATTTTTCAAATTGGCAAATTGTACCATTGGTTTCAATAAGCAAGGACATGTTAACATTTGAGGTGCAGACCACAAACAGCAACTTAGTTGGTCATTTGCTGTCTGTACCAAGGCCCATTTGAGCAGCCTACACCCTCCAACATTCACTTACTTCACAATTAGCAAAAATGCAAAACACTTCACCAAGCATAAACAAGCTTACCATTTGGATTAGCAGTACTAAACAGACCCTTATAAGGGATTCTTCTGCACAATTGCAACCCTAATTTTTGGCAGCCACACTTCAGAAAACTCACTCTCACTCTCTTCTTGCAAATTGGCATTTGGAAAATTTCTGAGCAAATCATCAAAAGACACGAGTAACTCTTGCTACCTCCATCATCTAAACATTGTTTGGGAGTGTTTTTGACCATCATTTCTCAACTGGAACACCTCTTTTGTTACTGCATCTCCAAGCATTCAACCATGGCGAAATCGAAATTGGGCATTTTTCTGCATCTTTGAGCCAAGCAACCTCAAGTACCCTTCATTGCAAAGCATCATCATCATCTGTTTATACCTGAATCACTCAACACGACCCTGTTTCACATTTTCTTCAAATCCAAGTAAAAATCTCGATCTCTCCATTCTCTATACTATGCCATGCTTTAAATAGTTTGTTTTGTGTTGAGTTTAATGGACTTTGAATGAATTGAAATGGTCCAGTATACTGCAAGATATTGTGATTTGAAATATGTTGTGTGAAGTTGTTTTCACTCGATTTGTTCTACTTGAGCTGGTTTAATGAAAGTGCATACCATATTTGTGTTATGTTTGGTCTGATGATGCCATTGATGCATATGATTTGCTGTTCTGGACATATGGAAATTTTGATTTAGTTTTGAAGATGAATGAACACTGTTGTATTTGAACATAGCTCTGCCCAGAAAAACCCTCGTGATTCTGCTATGTTGTTGTTGGCTAATGATGCATGATACTTGGTGTGCATGAGTCGTGCCCTGTTAATTTATTAATGCTATGCTGTTGTTGGTTTGGTCGAAATTTTGCATGAAGAAGAATGCCAATGCTGCTGTTTGCAACCTGCCCTGCCCAGAATTTCCACGCTTGATTGTTTGTTTGGTTGTTTGCTTGATGTCACTTGATGATTAACAATGCCATGCTGTTGTGTTGATTTGTTTGGTTAATGTTTGTTTCAAGATTGAACATGCTGAACACGATTGCCCTGCTTCCAAACCCTAGCTTGTTTCCAAAACCGTGTTTTTGCTTTTATTACTTGTGATTGCCATACTGTTGCCCTGCTGTTTGAGTTAATAATGAACCATGAAGATGAGTGCCCTGTTCATAAACCCCAGGAAAGCCCAGAATTTTTTCCATGATCTTTGCTTGTCTTGTGTCATCTGATGGTGCATAATGACAGTATTCCTTTACCATGTTTGATTGCTGATGCTGGTTATGTTGTTGTTCATGGTTAAGGTTTGAAAATGAGTTGATATTGATGCTGTGTTTAAACCCTTGTCCTGTCCAGAAAGTTGCATGAATTGTTTTGGTTGTTGCTGTTTAAGATTACATGCCTTTGTTCTATTGCTGTGTTGCTCATAAAACCCTGGTTGAATTTATTTCGTGAGGATATGATGAATATGAAGGTGAATACTTGCTGTTTGTTGCACAAACCCTAAGCTTCCTTAAACCCTAGCCATTTCCCAGAAACATGGAGAATGATTGGTGGTTGTTTTGAACTTTCTGCATAAGTTACTGTTCTATTGGAAAATGACCAATCCAATTATTTCGTGGCCTGGCCTTAAGCACAGTCGTTTGGATAAGTGGCGTGTTGAATTACAAAAGTGCCATGCGGTCAAACCTTTGACTCATCATTCATCTTATTTTGTTCATGTTTGTTTCCAAATTTCACTCAACTTCAATAATTCATTTCTCATCCAATTCAACTCCAAAAAACATGGGATTTTTTGCATTGTGACCTGTTGGATGTCTAGTATTTTACCGTGATTTTTAATATTTTTTCTGATCATTGGATTTTAATTGGCTCTAGGGTTTGTGTTATGTGACCTCAAATGATACATCTTACCATTTCAATTGTGAAATACTCTTGACATATCCATTGCCTTTGAAATTTTTTGTGATGAAACTAGACATGTTGAACTTTGTTTCCATATAGAGTTTGTGGATTTCCCATTTGTGGTTTGCTGTTTATGATTTTTTGAAGTTATGTGTTACATTTGGTGCTATACCATGATCATGCATTTTCCCTAATTTTGTTCACATGCTTCCTTGCATCCAATTGACCCCATTTTTTGCATGAATGATCCTTTGTATGTCTATTTCATGTATGAATTTTCTTGGAATTAATCTTGTTGTTTTCCATTTGATTGTGAATTTTCTTCCATGCTTGGTCATTTGTTGACTTTTTGTGCTATACATTGCCAAATCTTTTGTGAAATTCTCATACCATATCACATGACCATGAAATTTCATATGTGATAACTAGACTCTTTGAGCTTTGCATTGGTGTTAATCTCATTCATTTCTCTTCTGTTTTCAATTTGATATGATTTTTTGAAGTTGACCTATGCTTGTTGACTTTCACCATGCTTACTTGAATTTGGTTTGACTTCATGATTTTACTTGACTGCCTTCCCCTCATCCAAATGCCATGAAATTTTACATGTATACCATGTTAGATGTTAGGATTGAGTGTGATTTATTTCATAATTTTTGAGATTGTTTGAGTTGACTTTTGAATGAAGCCTTTGCTGTTGACTTTTGTATGCTTCTCTTGCCATGCTTTGCATCCTTTTGTATAAGAAATGACCATGATGCATGATTTGAATGTGGGCCCAAGTGTGTTAGCTTCCCAAATGTTTGACTTTGACTTTGAGTTGACTTTTCCTTGCTGCCTTGACTTTTTCTTTCATGTTTGACCCTAGGCTAGTCCTAGTGGTCCTTTGGACTTATGTTGAGTTCATCTGTTTCAGGTTGAGCACAATGCTTCAAAGATCACTCAAACTTGTTTGAATTTGATTTGTTTATCCCATGCTAACCTTTGTTTTGCAGATGGTTTGACTCATAACTTGAGTCTTATGCTTTGCTCAGTTGATCCCCTGTGTTGACTGTTTGCCATTTCTTTTGATTTAAACTTTTGACTTGTTTACTAATAAGTTTGACTTTTTCAGGTACTTTAGTTGCTTAAGTTCTCTGAACTTGCTTGCTTTGCTATTTTAGCATTTGCTTTTGAGGTATAAACCTTCCTTTCTTCATGTAGTCTGGAGACCCGGTCTGTTATTTGACCGGGCAAACTGTCTGAAGTCCTCCTTAAGAGGCAATGCTTGTGTTTGTTTAAAATTGTCCCAAGCAGGAAAAGTCCTCATTTGAGGCAATTGGTGGAAGGTAGGGATAAGCAATCTATCCCCCACTATTCAGTGTGTCCTCTCTCTGCTCCCATTACATGGTTGAAGCATTGAGACAAAAACCCAAGATCAATCGAGTCAATAAAGGGGAAAGAGTTCCATCTTTCTGAACTCCCCCACTTTCTATTTGATGCTCTCTCTGATCTGAGATAGAAGCAATGAGGCACACCCCTCATCTCCGTTCATATGCTTCACCTTAGCCTCTCAATGGAAAGGTTAAGAGCACACTCACCCTATTCCAGTTGGCCCTAGTGCCTAACCTTTGATGTTTGAGCCCCTTGTTGGTGTGTTTATTTTATGCTGTATGTGTTTGTGATTGCTTTGTTTGCCTCTTTAGGCTTTAGTCTGTGCTTGCCCTTGTGCAATAGGTGTAAGAACAAAAATAGTTCTACAATAGATTCCATGATTTTGATGATAACAAAGGATGAAACCAAAAGTGGTACCCTAACGAAAAGTTTCTAAGTGTGCAGGGTTCTAAAGAAAGAAGAAATAAATCTGATGATGTCATCAGATGCAAAACAAGATCAGATGCAAAATCTCAAGTATCAGAAGCATCTAAAGAGGAATCTCATTCAAGAAGCTCTAAACTCTGGACAAAACTGCAAGTATCAGAAGCATCTGAACAGGAAGTAAAGTCTAGAAGCTCTGACTCTGAACAAATGTCTTCTGCAAACTCTGAAGTTATCAGCGCCATCTGAACATTCAAGAAATAACATCAGAAGCAAATTTCTCCAGATACACAAAGACTCTAATCAGAATTGTTAATCATGATGAAGTAACGTTTAAGCCAAGTTAAAGTTCTGCAAATGGATTTCCTCAATTAGAAAGAGACGTTAATCTCCACTTCCAAGAGAAAAGATACTAATTGTGGTAAGTAGTCACTTCTAAGTGAAAAAGTCTACTGCAGAAGCTATTAATGGAATGGCGTAATTACATCTCAATATCCAATAGATTCAACGCTACTTCAACTCTACTTCAACTCCTATAAATAGAGAAGAAATCTCATTCAGTAAATACGAAGAAATCACTAGCCAAAACTATACTGAAATTATATCACGCTCAAGAAAAACATCTTTGTTCTTCAAAGATTTTCACTAAGCTTTTGCTTATCAAGTGAAAAATTTGTTCTTAAGTTTGTAATATTTGCTTTCTTAGAAGCATTCTAGATTACACATCTTGTATCTATTTTTATTTGATTTCCTCAAGTGACTCTTTGTAGTCTGTAGACTTGAGAGGACTAAGAGATTTTCTTCTCTCTTAGGGGTTGTTTGTAATCTTTCAAGATTAGTGGATTAAGTCCTTGTTGAAGGCGAAATCACCTTGGCCGGGTGGACTGGAGTAGCTTTGTGTTATAAGCGAACCAGTATAAAATCTTTGTGTGATTTTCATTTTGCAAAAGCGCTTAATTTTTCAAACAATTCAAACCCCCCCTTTCTTGTTTTTCTCACCTTCAATTGGTATCAGAGCTCCGGCTCTGTTATTGATTTTCAAATCAAACACTTAACCGTGTAGAGAGATCCAGTGCGAGAAAAACAAATGGCCCACTCAAATGAGAAAGATTCTTACAATGCCAAGCCTCCTGTTTTTGATGGAGAAAAGTTTGATTACTGGAAAGATAGAATCGAAAGTTTCTTTCTTGGTTATGATGCTGACCTCTGGGACATTGTCACAGATGGATACAAACCTCCAACCTTAAATGGAGCTGAAGTTCCCAGAAGCAAAATGTCAGAAGATCAGAAACGTGAGTTCAAAAATCATCACAAGGCCAGAACAATACTTCTAAATGCCATATCATACAACGAATATGAGAAGATCACCAACAGAGAGACAGCCAAAGATATACTTGACTCTCTAAGGATGACCCATGAAGGAAACTCCCAAGTCAAGGAGACGAAGGCTCTGGCGTTGATCCAGAAATATGAAGCCTTCAAGATGGAAGATGACGAAGCTATAGAAGCTATGTTTTCCAGATTCCAAACTCTTATTGCAGGTCTTAAAGTGCTAGACAAGGGATACACAACTGCAGATCATGTTAAGAAGATTGTCAGAAGTCTGCCAAAGAAATGGAGACCTATGGTTACTGCTCTGAAGTTATCAAAGGATCTGAACAGTATCAGCCTTGAAGAACTTGTTAGTTCTCTCAGAAGCCATGAGATAGAACTAGAGGAGGATGAGCCTCAGAAAAGGAACAAGTCAGTGGCGCTGAAGTCCAGACCTGAAAGACGGAAGTCAGACAGAACCAAAGCTCTCCAGGCAGAAACTGCAGATACTGACGACTCTGAACCTGAAGACTCTGATGATGAAGAAGAACTGTCCTTACTAACCAGAAGAGTTAAGCAACTCTGGAAAAGAAGGAACAACAACAACTTCAGAAGATCAAGACCCAGAGGGGATAGATCAGAGTCAACTTCAAAAGGTAAACCTAATAAAGATATTACCTGTTTTGAATGTAAAGAAACAGGTCATTATAGAAATGAATGCCCCAAGCTGAAGAAAGATAACTCTAAGAAGGAAAGCTTCAAGAAAAATGCCTTCAGAACAAAGAAAGGATTAATGGCCACCTGGGACGATAGTGATTCAGGATCATCAGAATCTGACTCTGATGAACAAGCCAACGTAGCATTTATGGCTACCACATCCAGCAGCTCAGATGAAGAATCTGAAGAGGTATTCTCTGAACTTTCTAGATCTGACTTAGAATCATGTTTATCAGAAACTCTTACCTCTCTTCAGAAATTAAAACAAAAAGTTAAAAGCATTAAAGGTCTTCTTAAAGCAAAATCTGAAGAATGTAGTGAACTTGAGACAACAATTCTAGCACATGAAGATACAATCAAATCTTTAACGTTAGAAAGAGATGGAGCTAAAACAAAAAGCTTAAAATTAGAAGAAGTGTTGTCTCAAGCACCACAAACTTCAAATGAAATTATTTATAAGTATGAAGAAGCCTTTCAACAATTTCTGAAGAATGGGATAAATAGGAGTATTATGGCATCCATGATTTATGGAGTAGGTCAGAATAATAAAAGGGGAATTGGGTATGATTCTGATTCTGATAAAACTTCTACCAGTAACCAAATTAAATCACCTTTTTCATACCACTATACACACACACAAGAACACAAATTTAAAAATGCTAGAAGACCCAAAGTTGTAAGAAACTCTGGGAAAACTAATCTGAAAGGACCCAAGAGATTCTGGGTACCGAAAGATAAGATTATCTATGTTGCAGATATCCTATGCAGCAAAGTTCAGACACCAGTCATGGTACCTGGACTCTGGATGCTCGCGACATATGACGGGAAGAAAGTCTATGTTCCAAAGCCTGGAACTTAAAGACGCTGGCTTTGTAGGCTTCGGAGGAGATCAGAAAGGAAGGATCAGAGGCTCCGGAACTATTGGTAATGGTACTCTTCCCTCTATATCTGATGTTCTTTATGTAGAAGGATTAATGCATAACTTGTTATCCATAAGTCAATTAAGTGATAACGGTTATGATGTAATCTTTAATCAAAAAACGTGTAAAGCCATTAATCAGAACGATGGCTCTGTCCTTTTCACAGGCAAGAGGAAAAACAACATTTATAAAATAAATCTTTCTGATTTAAAAGATCAAAATGTTAAATGTTTAATGTCAGTTCACGAAGAGCAATGGGTATGGCATAGACGCTTAGGCCACATTAGCATGAGGAAACTTTCTCAGCTAACTAAACTTGAGTTAGTCAGAGGCTTACCTAAACTGAAGTTTTCTTCAGATGCTCTGTGTGAAGCTTGTCAGAAAGGAAAGTTTTCAAAAACATCTTTTAAAAAGAAAAATGTTGTTTCTACCTCCAAGCCTCTGGAGCTTCTTCACATTGACTTATTTGGTCCTGTGAAAACAGCATCAGTCAATGGAAAGAAGTATGGACTAGTAATCGTTGATGATTACAGCCGCTGGACATGGGTAAAATTCCTAAAGCACAAGAGTGAGTCTCACTCTGTATTCACCAGTTTCTGTTCTAAAGTGCAAAAAGAATTTGACTCTAAAATTATTAGAGTCAGAAGTGATCATGGTGGAGAATTTGAAAATAAAGATTTTGAAGAATTATTTGATTCTAATGGAATATCCCATGATTTCTCCTGCCCTAGAACTCCACAACAAAATGGAGTTGTAGAGAGGAAGAATAGGACACTCCAAGAAATGGCCAGAACCATGATCAATGAAACAAATGTAGCAAAGCACTTTTGGGCAGAAGCTGTAAATACAGCGTGTTACATTCAGAATAGAATCTCTATTAGACCTATTCTGGATAAGACTCCCTATGAACTGTGTAAGGGAAGAAAACCCAACATTTCTTATTTTCATCCTTTTGGATGCATTTGTTTTATATTAAATACTAAAGAACATCTGAACAAGTTTGATTCCAAACCACAGAAAGGTATTATGTTAGGATACTCAGAACGCTCTAAAGGCTACAGAGTATACAACACAGAAACCAAAATTGTGGAGGAATCAATTCATGTTAGATTTGATGATAAGCTTGACCCTGAAAAGTCAAAGCTAGTTGAAAAGTTTGCAGATTTAGAGATCACTCTGGTAGAATCTGAGAAAACTCCAGAAGCAACTGTCACTCCAGACTCTGAAGAAATTAAATCTCCAGAAATTCCAAGGAAAGTCAAGAGTCGTAGCAACGTATCTGAAGATTTGATTCTGGGAAACAAAGATGAACCTGTTAGAACCAGATCTACCTTCAGAACTTCTGAAGATATTCCTCTGGGACTAGTGTCTCTGATTGAGCCTACGTCCTGTGATGAAGCTCTTCAAGATAATGATTGGGTGGCAGCTATGCAAGAAGAGTTAGATCAATTCTCCAAGAATGATGTCTGGGATCTCGTTCCTAAACCCAGAGGCACTCATGTCATTGGAACCAGATGGGTTTTCAGAAACAAACTGAACGAGAAAGGAGAAGTTGTCAGAAACAAAGCACGACTGGTAGCTCAAGGTTATAGTCAACAAGAAGGTATTGATTATAATGAAACTTTTGCTCCAGTCGCAAGGTTAGAGTCTATTCGTCTTCTTGTATCTTTTGCTATTAATCATTCTATCAAATTATACCAAATGGATGTCAAGAGTGCATTTCTTAATGGTTATATTTCAGAAGAAGTGTATGTAAATCAACCTCCTGGTTTTGAAAACTCAAATTTTCCAGAACATGTTTTCAAACTTAAGAAATCCTTATATGGACTTAAACAAGCTCCCAGAGCTTGGTATGAACGCTTAAGTAATTTTCTTCTGGAACAAAATTTTATCAGAGGGAAAGTTGATTCTACACTCTTCTGTAAAAATCATAAAAATGATCTCATGATATGCCAAATTTATGTTGATGACATTATTTTTGGTTCTGCTAATATCTCTGTTTGCCAAGAATTTTCTAAGTTAATGCAGGCAGAATTTGAAATGAGTCTAATGCAAGAACTAAAGTTCTTTCTGGGAATTCAAATCAATCAAACTCCAGAAGTCACGTACATTCATCAAAGCAAGTACATTAAAGACGTTCTGAAGAAGTTTGATATGTCTGAATGCAATTCTGCAAAGACTCCTATGCACCCAACTTGCATTCTGGAGAAAGAAGAGGTAAGCAACAAGGTTTGTCAGAAGCTCTATCGAGGTATGATAGGCTCTCTTCTCTATCTGACTGCTACTCGTCCTGATATTCTCTTCAGCGTCTGTCTTTGTGCCAGATTCCAATCAGATCCTAGAGAATCTCATTTAACAGCTGTTAAGAGAATTCTTAAGTATCTGAAAGGAACTCCTAACCTGGGCCTGATGTATGAGAAAACATCAGAGTATAGGCTTTCTGGTTATTGTGATGCAGATTATGCAGGAGATAGAATAGAACGAAAAAGTACATCTGGAAATTGCCAGCTTCTGGGAAACAACTTAATCTCCTGGGCTAGCAAAAGACAGTCAACAATTGCTCTATCAACTGCAGAAGCAGAATACATCTCAGCATCACTGTGCACAACTCAGATGCTCTGGATGAAACATCAGCTAGAAGATCTACAAATCTTTGAGAGTAACATTCCTATCCTTTGTGATAATACTGCTGCTATTTGTTTAAGTAAGAATCCCATTCTACATTCCAGAGCCAAACACATAGAAATTAAACATCATTTTATTAGAGACTATGTTCAGAAAGGAATAGTAACGCTGAAGTTCATTGATACAGAACATCAATGGGCAGATATCTTTACTAAGCCTCTAGCTGAAGATAGATTTCGTTTCATCTTAGAAAATCTGAACATTAAAAATTGTCCTGAGTAAAATTTGGCTCTGAACATGTAAAATGAGACTCTGATAAAAACAAATATACTTCTGCCTCTGACTCTGATACTTCTACCAAGTTAAGAAGATATCTGAGTTAGAAATCTTCAGAAATCCTTTTGTATTCCTGAAGATCAGAAACATCAACACGTGGGGAACATGCGTCTAACCCTAGAACTTCTAGACAGCTGTCAAGAGAAATCAAAGGTCAGAACGCTTGAAATCTCCTCGAGCAGTGTGCTTACTGTTGGGATTAGACATTCATTAATGAGCTGTAATCATTTTTCCCCAAACGTGCCATTTTGGTTTTTGTGCTAACGCTGGTATGTGTGTCGTTTTGCATGTGTTTAATCTCCTTAGGTATATAAACACTTTTCTCACATTTCACACAATTATCACTCTCACTCACTCTTAAACCCTAAACCCTCTCTCGAAGTTTTCTCTGCAACCTTCTCAGTTCTTCATCTTCTTCATCAATCTTCATCATGAATCCTCAAGAACAATCTGTTTTTGACTTCTCCCAACAAATGGAAGCTGCTTCTAACCCCCAAACCTCAAACACTCAAACACCCATGGTTGTAGATGTTACCACAACCCCAGTTTACAAAGAACCTCACATTTTGGAACGCGAACAACACATAAACCTTTCAACTCCCTTTGAAGGTTTGGATGTTCTATGTGAATCGCTGGTAGATTTTGAGAATTTGAGAAGAAATGGCGTTGATTTAACTGAAGATCTTCGCAAGCAAGGTTGGGAAAACTACTTCAACAGATTGTATGGTCCAATCTATCCTCTTCTGGTGAAAGAGTTCTGGAGATGTGCAGATGCTGATGATGAGTTCATTGTTTCTTTTGTTCTGGGAGTGAAGATCATCATCACAGAAGCATCTATTGCCTCTTTGCTGAACATGGAGAGAACTGGAGGTAAAAGGATTTACAACATTCCTCCAAGGTCCAAGCGCATCACAGAAGTCATTAACCCTACAATCTTCAAAGCAAATGTTGAAGGAAACCCCTCTAAGAACAAGGAGCTTCATCAGAACCTCCGAGTTTGGTTGAAGATTATTCTGGGAACAATCCATCATCGTCCAGCCTCCAACTCTTCAGATTATATAAATGCTGATCAGAAGTGCATCCTCTACTGTATTCAGAAGGGTATTCCAATCAACCTCCCTGTTCTTCTCTTCAGATATCTGAGGGATTCAGTCAGAGAAACAAGGAACAATATGAAGCCCAGATCCTACATTCCTCTGGGAAGATTGCTCTCTGACATCTTCATTGAGCATGGGCTGGTAGATGCTCTGGAAAAGACCAGATGCATGGATGATCTGGCAATTGACGTTGGAAAGCCTCTGAATGCCAGAAATCTGAGGAGTATGGGAATCATCAAAGACATCAGAGTCAAGCCCACTATGAATGTGACCTGGGAAGCTCTGAAGGATCAGAGGAAGATGCCTCATGGCCTTGAAAGGTTCTTCAAAAATGAACCCAGAGATGCCATTGCCATCTACCTTCAGGATCGTCTGGATGAAGGCATTGACGTTTCTGATTTCCGCCTTGAAGACTGTCTGGATTCTGTAGAAGATCTGGTCAGATACAAAAGAGGCCTTTCTGAGAAGAAGATAGCTGAGGAAGCAAGGAAGGCAAAGAAACCCAGAACTGGAGAATCCTCTGGAACCAAAGCTCCTCTGAAAGTCTCTTCTTCCTCTGGTAAGTCCATTCCTCCTGTCTCTTCTGAATCTGTAATGGCTTCCTCTAACCCTCTCTCCTCTCAACCAATTTTTACAACCTCTGAAATACCACCCTCAATCACCAGAACCTCTCAACCTCCACCTGTTCTAAAAATTGCCCGTACTTTTACAACAACCTCTGACCCTAATCAACTATATCACCACAGTTCTTCCTCATCCTCTGAGTATGAGTCACCACCTTACCTTTCCCCTTCTTCTAACCAAGAGTCCTCTGATCATGAGTCTTCTGATCAAGAACACTCTGACCCAAACTCCCCAACAATAGCTGAAATTTATGCTAAAAATTTCGCTCCACAAACTCAAACACAAACTGAAGTAACCTCTCCCCTCCGAACTTCTATTCCACAACAAACAACCACCATTACCTCTGAAAATCAAACTTCCCTTCCACCACAAACAACCACCACACCCTCTGAAACTCAACCATCTGTAATTCGCCCATCTGAACCTTATATCACTCCACCATTAATTCCCGCTGTACCTAGCCCAGACTCTGACCCATTAGATGTAAACCCACTCTATGCTTCATCCCCCAGTCTTCAACCAGACCCAGATTCTGAACTTCAACCAGAAGCAGAATCTGAACCCCAGCCAGAACCAGAAACTGAACCTCAACCTCTACATCTCAGCCCTCAAAACTCTCCACCTCATTCACCTGAACCTGAACCTGAACCTAAAATTATCACACCTACCCTTGAGGAGGCCATTATGCAGGTTGCAGAATCCTCAGTCCAGAAGATCAAGTCTCTGGCTAAAAATTCTGAAGTCAGTGATGATCCTAAATCTGTTAGGACACACTGGAACAGAGTTATTAGTTGGATGACCTCTGAGTCTTACAGGCTGAAGAGTATCTCTGAACAAGTCAGAAATGGCTACATCAGAGACTCTGAGGAAAGACTCCAAGAGAGGCTGGCTAGAGAAGCTGAGGCCAGAAGGTTAGAGGAAGAGAGACTGGCTAGAGAAGCTGAGGCCAAGAGATTAGAAGAAGAAAGATTGGCTAAGGAAGCTGAAGAAGAAGCTAAGAGATTGGAAGAAGAACGCCTGGCAAAAGAAGCAGAACTTCTGAGAATTCAGGAAGCTGAAGCCAAGGCTAAAGCAGATGCAGAAGCCCAAGCTGCTGCTGAAGCTGAAACTCAGCAGGCTCTGATTCAGGGGGAGTCTTCCTCTGCGATCCCTCTGATTCTTAACACTCTGAAGGAAATCAAGCAAGATCAGAAAGAGATCAAGCAAGATCAGAGTGAGCTCCGGGCAAGGATGGACAAACAAGACGCTCTGAATGAAAACCTCCAGAATATGTTTGCCATGCTACTACAGAGACTTCCTCCTCCTCCAAACCCTTAGGCACTTAGGATTTATCTTGGTTGCCTAGTGTTTTTGCTTCTGTCTTTTTCTTTTTTTTAGCTCTGATATTTCTTTGAATCTGTTGTTTTTTGACTGCTGTTTGCCTTTGTGCTGTTTAATGAAGTGTTTTTCTCTCTATTATTCTTTTTATGTTTTATGCCTTTTTGATTATGCCAAAAAGGGGGAGAAATTATTAAATAGCTCTGATGAAAACTATGTCTAAAACCTTAAGCATTCTGCAACAATTGTAGAAATAGTTCTGATATAAATAGCTCTGATTAAATAATAGCTCTGATTAAATAACTCTAACTTTAAAGTTAAGCATTTGCAGAAAGTTTTCAGAAACCTAATTACTTGGAAAGCTCTGGTAAGAACTTCTGAACTCCCTAGTACTAACTCAGGGGGAGCTTTTGTTTATCTGATCTAATATTTTTCATGTTTCATCTGATAATTTTATTTGTTTTGTCATCATCAAAAAGGGGGAGATTGTAAGAACAAAAATAGTTCTACAATAGATTCCATGATTTTGATGATAACAAAGGATGAAACCAAAAGTGGTACCCTAACGAAAAGTTTCTAAGTGTGCAGGGTTCTAAAGAAAGAAGAAATAAATCTGATGATGTCATCAGATGCAAAACAAGATCAGATGCAAAATCTCAAGTATCAGAAGCATCTAAAGAGGAATCTCATTCAAGAAGCTCTAAACTCTGGACAAAACTGCAAGTATCAGAAGCATCTGAACAGGAAGTAAAGTCTAGAAGCTCTGACTCTGAACAAATGTCTTCTGCAAACTCTGAAGTTATCAGCGCCATCTGAACATTCAAGAAATAACATCAGAAGCAAATTTCTCCAGATACACAAAGACTCTAATCAGAATTGTTAATCATGATGAAGTAACGTTTAAGCCAAGTTAAAGTTCTGCAAATGGATTTCCTCAATTAGAAAGAGACGTTAATCTCCACTTCCAAGAGAAAAGATACTAATTGTGGTAAGTAGTCACTTCTAAGTGAAAAAGTCTACTGCAGAAGCTATTAATGGAATGGCGTAATTACATCTCAATATCCAATAGATTCAACGCTACTTCAACTCTACTTCAACTCCTATAAATAGAGAAGAAATCTCATTCAGTAAATACGAAGAAATCACTAGCCAAAACTATACTGAAATTATATCACGCTCAAGAAAAACATCTTTGTTCTTCAAAGATTTTCACTAAGCTTTTGCTTATCAAGTGAAAAATTTGTTCTTAAGTTTGTAATATTTGCTTTCTTAGAAGCATTCTAGATTACACATCTTGTATCTATTTTTATTTGATTTCCTCAAGTGACTCTTTGTAGTCTGTAGACTTGAGAGGACTAAGAGATTTTCTTCTCTCTTAGGGGTTGTTTGTAATCTTTCAAGATTAGTGGATTAAGTCCTTGTTGAAGGCGAAAT
Organism: Lathyrus oleraceus; assembly: GCF_024323335.1. Taxonomy (NCBI): domain Eukaryota; kingdom Viridiplantae; phylum Streptophyta; class Magnoliopsida; order Fabales; family Fabaceae; genus Lathyrus; species Lathyrus oleraceus. The sequence goes on from NC_066581.1 coordinate 181,318,214, forward strand.
CACCTTGGCCGGGTGGACTGGAGTAGCTTTGTGTTATAAGCGAACCAGTATAAAATCTTTGTGTGATTTTCATTTTGCAAAAGCGCTTAATTTTTCAAACAATTCAAACCCCCCCTTTCTTGTTTTTCTCACCTTCAATAGGTTTGTGCTTGACTTGCTTCCTGTGCAAGTCAAGTCTGTGTGGCTTAACCCTTGTGTGAGCCATACTTAGAACTGTTTTGCCGAACTACGGCAACTCTGATTCTCACGTTCAGATGAGATACGTAGGCACGAGACGCGATGTCTTGCCGAGTTTGACTAACAACTAACTTTTTTCTCTTCTCTCGCCCTCGTTGCGATTGAGACCTTTCCTTTCTCTCGCCCTCGTTGCGATCGAGCCTTTTCCTTTCTCTCGCCCTCGTTGCGATCGAGCCCTTTTTCCCAGCCTGCCGAACTACGGCAACTCTGATTCTCACGATCAGGTGAGATACGTAGGCACGAGACGCGATGTCTTGCCGAGTTTTGACTAACCACTAACATCTAATTTCTTTTCTCTCACCCCTGTTGTGATTGAGATATCCCCTTTCTCTTGCCCTTGTTGCAATCGAGACTTTGCTTTTTCCTGTGTCTGTTCAGGATAGGTTGGCCCTTGTGCCATTTAGCTAGAAACCTTAACTTAGGGTTGACTTTGCATGACAACATCTAGGCTCGAGTCGTAGTCTCCCTAGAGTTGTGTCTCCCTCTGTTATCTGGTTAGGCTAGATCCTTGTCCCTGCGTAGGGGAACTACATCGCCCTGATCTTCACACCAGATGAAGTATGTAGGCAGGAGATTGAGTTGATCTCTCCGGGCGCCTTTTCTTTCTTTTGTGTGTGTTGTTTGACCTTTGCTAGGCTCGAGTCCCTGACTCCTTAGCATTTGCTGTCTGTCTGTTTGTTTGTGTTTGACAGTTGTAGGCTGAGTCCCAGACTCCCTATCTATCTGTTGTGTTGTTTAGGTTCGGATGTCAATGTAAGTCCAGTGATTGGCATTTGGGCTCCACGTTTGCCTCTTTGCGTGTGTTTTGGTTCGGATGCTGACATAAGTCCAGCGATTGGCATTCAGGCTCCACGTTTGCCTGCGTTTTGTTTGTTTGTGTGCGTGTCAGCCGAGCTACGAATGCTCTGATTCTTCTCTCGTCCGAGAAGATACGTATGCATAGGATGCGACATCCTAGCGAGCATGTGTCGTTTCCCCAGTCCGAACTACTTGGACTCTGATGTCTATGCCTGATAGACTAAGTAGGCCCAGGATGCGATATCCTGCCGAGTTCAGTCTCAGTCAGTCTCTTTCGTCTCTTTCAGCCAGTGTGTGTGTTTGAGCAGTGTTAGCAACCATTTTTTCCTTCCTTTTGTGCGTGGATCCCGTAGAGTACTACGGATGCGTAGGGTGCCTAACACCTTCCCTTCGCATAACCGACTCCCGAACCCCTTCTCTTTGGTCGCGAGACCATGTTCTTTCCTAGGTTTACTTCGAGCGTTTCCTTTCCCTCTTTTGGGATAAATAACGCACGGTGGCGGCTCTGTTGTTTCTTTTCTTTCTTTTCCCGCCGGTTTTTCGCGCGATGCGACACTCATACAAAAATATTTCTAACCATTACCCATATGCCTATGCTTGGATTTTCTAAATGGTATTTTCGAAGAGGTGAATGATTAGGTTCAATTGTGGAATTCATGTTGAAACCTTGTTGCACAAGCCAATTCAGAGCAAATTACACGTCCAAACCCTTGGCATTTGAACTCAGCTTGCATTTGGCTTTGCTTTTGGGCCTTGTGCATGATCATGCAAGCCCATGCAAGTGGTATCCAAGTTTATGCACACGGATCATTCCACCCTTTCCTTGCCAATTCAGCTATAAATACATGTTTCATTCCCTCCATTTACACACCCAATTCCAACCTGAAATGCTGCAGAATTCATTCCCTAACCATCACTAAAGAAGCAAGCTTCATTTCTCTTAAAATTTTCAGATCTTGAATTCAACTACATCTGGTTGTATTCATAGATCTAATTCTTCTAGAACTTCATTATACACTTCATTGAACTTCTGTTTTGATAAAGCAAGCAAGGTTTCAAGATCAAATCACCAGAACTCAAACTTGAACTCCAACTGGTATTTTCTTCGATTCTCCTAATCCTTTGACCTATTGGCTGTGGTTGTGTGTTGGCTGAAGTCCTCTCAATAGAGGCATCATGTTTATGCTTTTAATTTTTGCAATTCATTGAGTTCATGATGAACACCAGATTTTTCCATCTCTGATTTCTCAAATCATAGAGATCTAGAAGGGAAATGGATGGTACAGGGATGATGTACATCATCCTAGCTTTCTATTGATGTATAGATTGTTTGATTTGGTTAAGTTTTGAAGTTCTGCATTTTGGCCGGAATCTGGAAGCTCACCGGAGAAGACGGTGGCTCCGGTGGCTTCATCGTCCCCAGTTTAAATCCTGGCCGTGTGATCTGTTTTCCATATTGAATCAGGAGCGTTGCTTGTTATGACTTTTATTTGTCTCACATGTGCACGCATTGACCGTGGATCACCATAGGCGCGCGCTTCTTGGCCTCATGATTTGCCATCTCAATTAATGAGCTTAGATCAGACGGTCACGCTTTTTTCCAATTTCTATTTTCTGTTTTATTTTCCTTTTATTTTCTCTAATTCCATTTTATTTCAAAAATTAATATCTTCTTCATTTTTAATCCAAAAAATATGGGACCAATTGCATTATTTCCCAAATAAATTCTAGTTTCTATTTCTGATTTTTAATATTTTTTATTTTGTCATTTGATATTTTTTGTGAATTTTCTTTTTTCTGGTTATTTTTAATTCATTTTAAATAGTTTTGGATATTCAAAAAATGCAAAAATATTTTCCTAACCTATTTGAATGATGATGGATCTATGAAAAATATTCTCATCAATTTTTAAATTATTTTAGATTTATTTGAGATTTTAGTTCAATTAGGTTATTTTTATTCATTTTTAATTGATTAAAAATAGTTTCTGACTTTTAAAAATGCTGAAATTTTTTGTCAAACCTTGTTTGATCTTGTTGGACTTAGGATAAATGACTTGGACCTTTCAAGGTTGATTTGAAGTGATTTTGAAGTTTGACCTTTCCATTTATTTTAATTCAAGTTTATTTTTAATATTAAAAAATACCAAAAATAGTTTATTCATTTCTTGACTTCCAATCTTCATCTCACTTCTGTTTGTGATAGTTTGACCTTGACTTTCAATGTTATTAGTCAACATATGAGGATTGGTACATGAGGTTTCATTTAATGCACTTAATTTTGTCATTTCCATTTCTCTTATCCATCTCTTTTTTCTTCTCCTTCTTCTTCTTTTTTCTTTTTGATCAATGAGTTGAAGGTTGATAAGTTAGCATTGATTAGAGGGATTTAACCTTCCTTGATTCAAATCTAATTCATCTTGATCAATTGATCAAGTGAATGGCTTTGCATTAAGGATAGGTTGTCTTTTAAATCATGCATGAGGCTTAAACCAATACAAGATCAATTCTCTTCTCCTTTTGGCATGGCAAGTTGTTAGGACTTGGTTCACTAATCAAGACTCCTAACTTGTGTTTGTTGCCTACATTATTATTGACCGGCCTCAGATAGTTGTGACTTCTACATAAGTCCAATTACGATTGCTTAACATAGCGCTAAATTTTCCTTATGGCACACTAACTATTGACAATTAACATTTACTTTATGCAATTTACTTTAATGCAATTTACTATTCTTGCACATATTATTAATTTGCTTTTCTCTTTGCTCATTTGAGCACATGTTTATGTTAATGCCATTTGCCTTTTGCTCTCTTGAGCACATAATTATGTATATATTATTTTGCTTGTGTTTTGTTTTGATTGTGGTGAACCAAAATGCAAAGAAATGGACTTAGTCTCTAGGACTTTCCCTATGTATAGAAATGGAGAATTGGACTTAGTTTCTAGGACCTTCCTTATGCAAAATTGGAGTGAAAGGATCTTAATGATGAAAATGGAATTAGAAGGACCAAATCTTTAAACTCTCTCTTGTCCATTCTTGTTTTACTTCATGGAACTTTTGATGTGTGTGCTTTTGTGCTAGGAGTTTCCATTTGAGCTTAATTGGAGGACCATTTCCATGTTCATATAAGTGGAAGAAACAAGATGCATTGAGGATCTCTTTTGAGACTTGTTTGATTGCTTATACTTTGTGGTTGCTTATTCCAAAGGATGGGAGCTACTTGGATCATCAATATGATCTCAAGAGAGGGACTCCTAGTGTGGTTTCATTTCTTTCCCTTTCCCTTTTATTTTCCTTAGGACTTAGCCATTCTTCTTCTTCTCTCCACTCTAACCCAAGCCAAAACTCTTTGTGCAAACATTTAACCTTTGTTTTCAAACATTAGAAACCTAAGCCTTATGCTTTTGATTTCCAAACTTTCTTTTCATAATACTTATTTTGAATTGAATCTTTAAGTCAACTTTGACCACTTTTGTATATACTTCTAATTGGTAAATATAACCCATTCAAATGTGCTTTTTGTGGTTCCAATGGCCACTTTCTTAATCAACTTTTCATAACCTTTAGCTATTAGGTTTGAGTTATCTTGGTGGTAGATGTAATACTCACCTATATCCTTAGTGATGGACAATGAGTCTTCCATGCTTATTATAGGGTTAACCCCTCACTAGCATGTTGAAGTTATCCTCACATGGTGGATTAATGGTTTGGTTAAGTTTTCTCCCTTTGATAACAAAAGACCTTAAGGCTTTTGGACCAATCAATTCACCAACTCATTTTGAGATTTTTACCCCGAACTACGAGGTTTTGATCCTAATATTTTTATAAGATGGTACGTAGGCAATGGGTTAATCCATCCAAACACAAAATGTAAATAAACTTGTATATTCTCTTCTCATCTCTTCAATCATGTTTGCACAAACAAAATTTCACAAAACAACAACCTTTACAACAAATGTGAAAAGGGCTCCCTAGGAGTACCTAGGATGTTTTGGGTGTCTAACACCTTCCCATTGCATAACCAACCCCCTTACCCAGATCTCTGTTTCTTTTTACTAGTTTTTTGTTAAAACTTTTAGGTTTTTGTTCGCTTTCTAACCATTCCTTTGGATAAAAAGAAGTGCGGTGGCGACTCGACTTGTATGATTTACCTTGGATTTAGTCAATATCTCTAATGGTAACGAATACCCCGCTACAGGGAGGATTGCCCGTTGGCAGATGTTGTTGTCTGAATATGATATCGAGTACCGAGCTCAGAAGGCTATTAAAGGTATTAACTTGGCTGACCACTTAGCACATCAACCGATTGAGGATTATCAGTCAGTTCAGTATGACTTCCCGGATGAGGAGATTCTGTATTTGAAAATGAAAGATTGCGTTGAGCCTACGCTCGATGAAGGGCCAGAACCCGATTCCCGATGGAGTATGGTGTTTGATGGTGTTGTAAATCAATATGGAAATGGTATTGGGGCAATGATTATTACTCTTCAGGGCACACATATTCCTTTTACAGCGAGGCTAACTTTCAAATGCACGAATAATATGGCAGAATATGAGGCCTGTATTATGGGATTGGAAGAATGTATTGATCTTAAGATTAAGCATCTTGACGTTTATGGTGATTCGAACCTCGTTGTGAAACAGATTAAGGGTGAATGGGAAACGAATCAGCCTGGCCTCATTCCATATAGAGATTATGCGAGGAGGATTTCAACGTTCTTTACTGAGGTTGATTTCCATCATATTCCTCGAGATGAGAATCGGATGGCAGACGCTCTCGCTACGCTTGCTTCGATGATTGTGGTAAGACTTTGGAATGAAGTTCCCAATATCACTGTAATGCGCTTAGGCAGACCAACTCATGTGTTTGTAGTAGAGGAGGTGAAAGATGATAAGCCGTGGTACTATGATATCAAGTGTTTCCTTCAGAGCTAGATTTACCCGCCTTGGGCATCTGTGAAAGATAGGAAGACTTTTAGGAGATTGTCAGGCAGTTTCTACCTCAATGGCGATGTGCTTTACAAGAAATTTTTTGACATGGTGCTGCTCAGATGCGTGGATAGACACGAAGCAGACCTGTTAATGACTGAGGTCCATGAGGGTTCATTTGGTACTCATTCCAATGGGCATGCCATGGCTAGAAAGATGTTGAGAGCAGGCTACTATTGGATGACAATGGAGTCTGATTGTTGCAAGTATGTGAAGAAATGTCATAAGTGTCAGATTTACGCGGATAAGATTCATATTCCTCCGACACTTCTAAATGTGATTTCATCACCATGGCCTTTCTCCATGTGGGGAATTGACATGATTGGCATGATAAAGCCAAAAGCGTCCAATGGACACAAATTTATTCTCGTAGCAATTGATTACTTCACCAAGTAGTTGTTATCTCTCCAATCATGTTTGCACAAATGAATTTTCACAAAACACCAACATTACAACAAGTATGAAAAGGGCTCCCTAGGAGTACCTAGGATGTTTTGGGTGCTTAAAACCTTCCCATTGCATAACCAACCCCCTTACCCAGATCTCTGACATTTTTACTAGTTTTTGATTCGATAAAACTTTTAGGTTTTTGTTCGCTTTCTAACCATTCCTTTGGATAAATAAAAGTGCGGTGGCGACTCGACTTGTATGGTTTACCTTGGATTTAGCCAATATCTCCAATGGTAGCGAATACCCCGCTACAGGTAGAGATTAGGTGAAAAGACTGTAACTTGAAGTTATTTACTAAGAGTCTTTGAACTGATTCTATTTAGTTGATTTCCTTCCTGGCTTGGTAGCCCCCAGACGTAGGTGAGTTTGCACAGAACTGGGTTAACAATTGCTTGTGTCTCTTGCATTCCTGTTCTTTATCTTTTATCCTGTTTGTATTTTCAGATATTACTTTCGAGACATTACCTTCGACATCTCATATCTGATACCAGAATTTCAATTGGTATCAGAGCAAGCATCCTGCTCTGGTTCTGGGTGAGATCTAGGGACGTTACTTTCTGGTACTATGGAAAGAGATGGAGGATTTGTTCACAGACCACCTATTTTGGATAAATCCAACTATGACTATTGGAAACCTCGAATGGTAGCCTTCCTAAAATCTCTGGATAATAAGGCTTGGAAGGATGTCTTAACAGGATGGGAACATCCAATTATTACTAAGGATGGAGAAGCTACAACTGATAAGAAGGCTGAAGAACAATGGACCAAGGAGGAGGATGATCAAGCCCTTGGGAACTCTAAAGCATTAAATGCTATATTTGATGGAGTAGATAAGAATATCTTCAGATTGGTAAACAACTGTGAGGTGCCTTAAGATGCCTGGGACATTCACAAAACCACTCATAAAGGCACCTCTAGAATGAAGATGTCTAGACTGCAGTTGCTCACTACCAAGTTTGAAAACTTAAGGATGAAAGAAGATGAAAATATTCATGAATTTCATATGAATATCCTTGAAATTGCTAATGCCTTACGAGCCCTGGGTGAGAAGATGTCAGATGAAAAATTAGTGAGGAAAATACTCAGTCACTCCCTAAGAGAGTTGCCATGAAAGTGACAGCCATAGAAGAGTCTCAAGACATTTCCAATATCAGAGTTGATGAGCTAATTGGATCCCTCCAAACATTTGAGATGGGAATGTGTGATGGATCTGAAAAGAAAGTCAAAAGCATAGCCTTCATGTCAAACACTGAGGAGAAAGAGGAAGAAAGTGGTCAAGATATTGATGAAGATCTGGCAAATGATGTAGCATTGTTGGGAAGACTTTTTGACAGACTTCTAAAAAAGATGGATGTAAGGTCTAAGGCTAATGTCAAGAACATCTCATCTGACATCAGTAAATCCAACAATGCTGGAAGAAGAACAAGATCAGATGAGAATCCCAAAGAAGGAAAAGGAGTTCAGTGCCATGAATATGATGGGTATGGACACATTAGAGCTGAATGTGGAACCTACCTCAAGAAACAGAAGAGGAGTCTTACTGCCACTTGGTCTGATGAAAGTGAAACAGAAGAGTCTGTAAATCTTGTGACTGCCTTGACTGGAAGATGGGGTTCTGATGAAGACTCAAGTGATGATGAAGTAATCTTTGAAGAGTTGGCCACTACCTATAGAAAGTTGTGTCACAGAAGTGCAGAAGTGGGTCAACAAGTTGAAAGCCAGAAGAAGGTGATAACATAACTGGAGAATGAGAAGGTAGAACACTTGGAAACCATCTCTAAATTAAAAGCTGAAGTAGTGTTTCTGAATTCCAAACTAGATGAGATGACAAAGTATGCCAGGATGCAAAACAATGGATCTGACACCTTAGACAAAATTCTCTAGACTGGACAAATGACAGGAGACAAGTCTGGCATTGGGTTCAATGAATCTAAACCTGAGTGTAGCCACATTGGTAGAAAAACTAAACCCAAGTGCAGTCACACTGGTAGCAAACCAGAGATGTCACATCATATGTTACAACTTCATAAAGGAAGACAGCAGAAGGGGAAACATCAAAGTTGGAGATGTCATTACTGTGGAAAATATGGCCACATAAAACCATTTTGCTATAAGTTGTATGCCTATCCTAGTCCTTCTCATCATCACCTAGACCTAAACATCACATACATGTCAACAGAAAACAATGAGTTCCTAGGACTGGTGTTACAAGCCTGATAGCTCACACTTCCTTTAGAGTTTCAGCCAAAGAAGACTGGTATTTTGACAGTGGGTGTTCCAGACATATGACTGGAAACAAAAACCTTCTAATTGGCCTTCATCCTCATGCCAATAGCTATGTAACCTTTGGTGATGGAGCAAAGGGTGAAATCAAGGGAATTGGTAAGCTTAATTGCCCTGGAGTTCCTAATCTTGACAATGTCCTACTTTTTAAAGGACTGACTGCAAACCTAATAAGCATTAGTCAACTATGTGACCAAGGTTTAACTGTAAACTTCACAAAAGATGAATGTCTGATTACTAATAAAGGAAATGGAGTGATCATGAAAGGAGTTAGGTCTAAGGACAACTGCTATATGTGGAGTTCTCAAGAAACTGGTTATTCTTCAATGTGTTCTCTAGCCAAAGAAGAAGAAGTGAAGATATGGCATCAATGATTGGGCCATCTGCATCATAAAGGAATGAAGAGGATTATATCTGTTGAAGCTGTTAGAGGAATTCCTAACTTGAAGATTGATGAAGGAAGAATTTGTGGAGAATGTTAGATTGGAAAACAGACAAAGATGTCACATAAGAAGCTCAGACATGACACCACTTCCAGAGTGTTGGAACTTCTCCATATGGATTTGATGGGTCCCATGCAGGTGGAAATTCTTTGTGGGAAGAAGTATGCTTATGTAGTGGTGGATGACTTCTCCAGATACATCTGGATCAATTTTATAAGAGAGAAATCTGATGTGTTTGAAATCTTCAAAGATCTTTGTTTAAGACTTCAAAGAGAAAAGGAAAGCCAAGTTATTAAAATCAGAAGTGATCATGGGAAAGAATTTGAAAACAACAAATTTGATGAATTCTGTGCATCAGAAGGAATTAGTCATGAGATCTCATCTCCCATTACTCCCCAGCAAAATGGTGTGGTAGAAAGGAAAAATAGAACTCTTCAAGAATCAGCCAGAGCTATGATTCATGCTAAGAAACTGCCCTACCACTTCTGGGCTGAAGCTATGAACACAGCCTGTTATGTTCAACACAGAGTAACCTTGAAGAAAGGAACTCTTACTACCGTATATGAGGTCTGGAAAGGGAGAAGACCTACAGTCAAATACTTCCATGTGTTTGGTAGTAAATGTTATATTTTGACTGATCGTGAACAAAGAAGGAAGATGGATCCCAAAACTGATGAAGGAATATTTTTGGGCTACTCAACAAACAGCAGGGCATATAGAGTCTTTAATTCAAGAACAAAAGTAATGATGGAATCTATCAATGTTGTGGTTGATGATCAACAGACTGATGTCACAGACGATGTTGAGACATCTCCAAATGATCCCCCAACTGATTTCTCAGACAAAAATAATGAGAGTGAACCTCCTCAAGCTCAACCTGAAGATGATAAAATCAACAAGGGACCCTCCATCAGAATTCAGAAGGATCATCCCAAAGATCTAATTATAGGAGACCCAAATAGAGGGGTCACAACTAGATCAAGGGAAGTGATCTCACATGGCTGCTTTGTGTCCAAGATTGAGCCTAGGAATGTCAAAGAGGCCTTGACTGATGAGTTTTGGATCAATGTCGTGCATGAGAAGTTAGGTCAATTCAAGAGGAAGGAAGTATGGGAACTAGTTCCAAGACCTGAAGGAATAAATGTCATAGGTACAAAGTGAGTGTATAAGAATAAATCTGATGAACAAGGATATACTCAAGTTGAAGGAGTGGATTTTGATGAAACATTCGCTCTTGTAGCTCGCCTTGAGTCCATTAGATTGTTGCTTGGAGTGACATGTATTCTGAAGTTCAAACTGTTCCAAATGGATGTAAAAAGTGCCTTCTTGAATGGCTACTTAAATGAGGAAGTATATGTTGAACAACCTAAAGGATTCACAGATCCAAATCTTCCAAAGCATGTGTACAAGTTGAGGAAATCCCTCTATGGTTTGAAACAAGCTCCTATGGCTTGGTATGATAGACTCACAGTGTTCCTCATTAACAATGGATACAGGAAGGGAGGAATTGACAAGATCCTATTTGTTAAGAATGAAGGAGGAAAACTCATGGTGGCTCAAATATATGTGGATGATATTGTGTTTGGTGGAATGTCAGATCAGATGGTCAAACATTTTGTTAAACAAATGCAGTCTGAATTTGAGATGAGCCTTGTTGGAGAACTAACCTATTTCCTTGGGCTACAAGTCAAGCAGATGGAAGATTTTATCTTTCTATCTTAGAGCAAATATGCCAAGAACATTGGTAAGAAGTTTGGCATGGAGAATGCAAGTCATAAAAGGACACCTGCTCCTACACATCTGAAAGTCTCCAAAGATGAAAATGGTGGTAGTATAGATCAAAGTCTATACAGAAGCATGATAGGAAGTCTGCTATATCTCACAGCAAGTAGACCTGACATTGCCTTTGTTGTAGGTGTTTGTGCTAGATATCAAGCTAAACCAAAAGTTAGTCACATAAACCAATTGAAGAGGATACTGAAATATGTCAATGGCACCAGTGATTATGGGATGTTGTATACTCATGGTTTTGGATCTATGCTAACTGGATACTGTGATGCTGACTGGGCTGGAAGTGCTGATGATAGGAAAAGCACATCAGGAGGATGTTTCTTCTTGGGGAACAACTTGATATCATGGTTTAGCAAGAAACAAAATTGTGTATCCCTATCCACTGCTGAAGCTGAATACATAGTAGCTGGGAGTAGTTGTTCTCAACTGGTTTGGATGAAACAAATGTTGACTGAATACAATGTCACACAAGATGTCATGACATTGTACTGTGACAACCTGAGTGCTATAAATATTATTAAGAATCCTATTCAGCATAGCAGGACAAAGCACATTGATATTCGTCATCACTTTATTAGAGAACTAGTGGAAGAGAAAATCATAGCCCTGGAGCATGTTACTACTGAAATGCAATTAGCTGACATATTTACAAAGGCTTTGGATGCTAATCAATTTGAATTCTTAAGAGGGAAATTAGGGATTTGTATCCATGAGAATTTATAGCAACTAATTTGGAGTGGTAAAGGTAATAAAAATATTGTCTTACCACTTAAAAGAAAGTGCCCCATTTATGGTAAATCATTACCTAGTATTGGAACTACCATCTATAGCATTTCTACACGCAACCTCAGCACAACCACTTCCATCTTCATCAAACTGTATCGACCATCTCTGCTAGGGCAACAAAAATTCTTCACAAGCTCAACAAGATGTCACAACATCCTTCATCTTCTTATTTTAAACCTACTCACAAAGCAAGAACACCCTCCATGGATTTTCTGAATGAAGACATTTTGGAAGTGATTCCCCTATCAGTCATCCCAAGCGACACCCCTGGTCCATCTTCCACTGCAGGAAACACTCAAGGTAATAGTTCTGATAACCCTCCCTCTAAGGATGACATGCATTATACTGATCGTGTCATTAGGAATCTGGTCACGAGGATCCTAAATGAAGGACACTCAGTCAAAGGAGTTTCGAATCCTCTATCTAGAAGGGACCCCTCACCTGAAGTGGAACCTCACAATGAGAAAGATGATGATTCATCTAGGTCAGAGAAAGATATTACTGTTGAGGGATTTTGTTCTTTAGGGAAAACCTTACCTAGTAAGAAATCTGTAGATGCTTCTCAGAAGCATGACTCTGGTAAGAAGGTGATTGACTTGGAAGAAGAAAGCTGAGATGATGAAGATGACACCTTGCTTCATCACTTGGAGCCAAGGGTTGCTAAGAGAATGAAGACCGGGAAAGGGAGGTTTGTGGGTGAGATGATGACATCCAGAACTAGTAAGAAGGCTACTGCTGTAGGTCCTTCAAAGTCATGGAGTAAAGTGGAGGTAAATAAGAGAAATGTCAGAGAAAGTTCTGAGTTAGAGGATGATGTTGAAGACGATGTCCCAGACATCTCTCCCGTCAAAAAGCAAACTGCTAGAAAATCTCCTGCTAAGGTTGCTGCTGTGCATTTGGATAACATTTCCTTCCATCTGGAAGATGTGCAGCCAAGTGGAAATTTGTAATACAGAGGAGAGTAGTCGTGGAAAGGGAACTGGGAAAGGATGTTGTGGAAGTTAAGGAGGTTATGGAATTGATCAAGTTTGTTGGTTTAATGAAAACAGTTAGTGGGTTACCCCAATGTTTTGAAGGTATTGTTAAGGAGTTTGTGGTGAACATCCCTGAGGACATTGCTGACAAGAACAGCAAAGAGTTTTGCAAGGTGTTTGTTAGAGGAAGGTGTGTAAGGTTCTCTCCAACTGTGATCAATAAGTTCCTAGGAAGAGGAACAGAAGGAGCTGTTGAATTAGAGGCCACAAACAATGAAGTCTGTAGGACAATAACTGTTTGACAAGTCAAGGAATGGCCTAGAAAAAAGCATCTCTCTGCTGGCAAATTAACTGTAAAAAATATGCTATCGTGCATAAGATAGGGTCAGCCAACTGGGTTCCAACAAACCACATCTCAACAATCTCTAATTCTCTTGGAAGGATCATATTTGCCATTGGAACCAAGCTTAACTTTGATTATGGAAGGCTCATGTTTGAACAAATTGTCAAACATGCTTCCACAAATGTAGTGAAGTTGCCAATTGCTTTTCCCTCAATAATTTATGGGATAATTCTAAGCCAGCAACCTGGTATTTTGAGCACAAGTGATATCCCTAGTAGAAGAAAACCTCCATTGTCAGTTCATTACAAGTTATTTGAAGGCTGTCATGACATCTGCTATGAAGAAGCCAGCCTCTCAAGGTGGCCTAATTGCTGAATTGAAAGAGACCTGTAAGGAATTGGAGACTGGGATTAGGGTGGCTAAGGCTAAGAAAGAAGCTTTAGAGGTTCTAATTAATAGCTTGGAGCAAGGAGATATGGATAATTTTGGTGAAGCCAAGGAAACAGATGCCCACACCTCAAGTGAGAGGTCTGAATCTCAAGATCAATCTAGTGGCAGTTCTGGATCTGAAGCTGACGAAGATGCTAGTTCCTCAGACTGAATGGTGGTGAAGATGGTCCCCCTATTATAATGATTTGCTGTTCTGGATGCTTTGATGTTTGATGTTTTTGGCAGTCTTGTTTGATGCCATAATGTAATTTTTGGGCTCTTTATGAGTTCTCTGGATTTCTTTTTATCTCATCTTTAATAGCTGTGTATAATTATTGTTCTGTAACACCTGACATTATGTTCTAACATTTTATATGTTATGACATTCTATGTGACATTCTCTGTTGGACTAATTAACATTTATTTCGTCTAATTGGTCTCTTTGGTCTATTTTGACTAAAAAGGGGGACAAGTTAATATATGGAGAGTTGCAGTTAATATATGGAGAGCTACAGTTAACATGTGCTGAAGTAGCTAGGCTAAACAGATGACAGCTGATGTTGAATAGATAAATGTTTTGTGTTGTACAAGTTATGTTGAAGGAGATGTCAGATGGGTGGTTCTGAATGTTATTGTTGTTGAAGGAGATGTCTGTGTTGGTCAGACTTAGGGGGAGAAGAAGCACTTATGTGCTTAATGGGTGTTTACTAGTTGCTATCATAGCTAGTAACTGTGTGGTCTATTACTTCTGCTGCTGCTTAATTGCTGATATGTTTTTGTACTCTTGTCAACAAATGGACTGATATATGTTTTAGCCAAAATTTGCCAAAGGGGGAGTTTGTTGGTTCTATGTGTTGGCCGCAATTTTGGTAAAACCTAAAATGTTCACAAGTTGTCACATGTGTTGTCTTGACATAAGATAACTTGTACCTGCAGGATGTTTAAAATGTAATTATGCAGAATTTTACTATGATGTCAGACCCGATGTCATGACATCTGTATACAGAACATTCAGTCTGAATGTTATATATTGTGTGATTGCGTTTTTAATGCAAATCTATGTATGATTGAAGATATGATTTAAACGCGCATTCAATCATAAATTACAACTAGATTTACTTATTTTCCAAAGAGATCTAATCAGCTGTCATGAGAAGATTTGAATGGAAAATAGTTTTAGGGTTTTATGATTTCCAAGCCCAGCCAAATGCTTCTATAAGAAGGACATGGAAAACCTAATTTTATAGACAAGAAATAACAAACGAAATATTGAGAGGGAATAAGGGTTTTAGTCTTGTGTGGTCGTGTGAATTGTAAGCCATTCAATTCATCCATAGATGATTTAATTGGTCTGATTTTTGAGTTGTAATTTGTCACTCAAAGCTTTGAAGCATGAGTGTGTGTTTACTTGATTGAAGCTTTAAAGTAAGATCAAGTATGTGTCATTGAAGAGTGTCTTCTTTTCATTGTAATTCTTGATTTATATCACTGTTGTGATTAAGGGGGAATGAGTAGGATCTCATATCTAAGAGTTCTTAGGTAGAAGTCACATGGGTAAAGATTAGGTGAAAAGACTATAACTTGAAGTTGTTAATTGAGAGTCTTTGAACTGATTCTATTTAGTGGATTTCCTTCCTGGCTTGGTAGCCCTCAGACGTAGGTGAGTTTGCACCGAACTGGGTCAACAATTGCTTGTGTCTCTTGCACTCCTGTTCTTTATCTTTTATCCTGTTTGTATTGTTCAGATATTAGTGTCGTGAAATTACCTTTGACATCTCATATCTGATACCAGAATTTCAATATCATAAAAATTGAGCAAGTTATGGCCTTGGGAAGTTGACTTTCAAATTAGGGTTTAGACAAAATGACCTATAATGTTTCAACATAGAAAATGATTTTCCAAGCAAAACTAGCTCTAGGTCTCAACATGGAAGTTGTTTGGAATGTCATTTAGAGTAAGTTTTGTCTTGGAATAATTTTCATATGGTGACAATTGTAGGAGATAGGTTCTAGGGAGACCCATTTTTGATCAGATGAATTCATCTGGCCAACCACCATCCACCAACTTGCTAACCTTCAATTCTCTTGACTTTCTAGGCTCATGGTGGATCATATATGCATCACATGATGAACTTTGAAGTGTACCTTGAAAAATTTGATAAATTTATGAGATAGCTTGTTGGAGAAGTTACTCAAGATACCCAGTCAAACTATGGTTTCCAATGCAAATCACCCTCAAACTCTTGAAGAATGCTTGACCAAAATAACATATAGAGATCATTGGGACTCATATATGATGTTTATGACCATCCTTTAATCAATCCATGGTTGTGCACTTTGTTCATGAGGGTCTCAAACCCTAGATATGGACTTGATAGATCAATGGAGATCATGCCCAAAGGCATATTTTTGGTATTTTGGTTAGTGAAATGATAAAATACAACTATGATACAATCACATAGTTTTTGGTGATCCCTCCCAAAACAAACCTAATGAAAGAGGGGTAAGGAGGATGCCAAGGTATGATCCCAATGCTAATTCTTATGATGAAATTGCATGAGGGATCTTAGGTTCAAAATTGGGGTCTTACAGCTGCCCCTATTTAAGGACATTCTACCTGAGGAGGCGAAGGTTAAAATCTTCATGTCGACTCAGTAGAATGGGCTTAAATAACAACATATTTAAACAAATTTGGGTCCCTAAGAGACCTCATGATGCATATGATATGAATGCAAAAGTAAATTCTTTATGGGGAAATATTGCCACAAAGGAAAAAGAAGACAGAGAGATCGAAAGTCCGCAGGAGTAAAATGCATTCCGTAAGGAAAACTCACTACGGAGACCAAGACTGGGGGGATAAAAGCGGTTATGCGTAGGCCAGGCTATGACTTAAAACTGTCGGAGGACTCGAGGACATCCATATAAAATGGAAAGACTCATCCGAGGAACAACAACATCTGCAGGGGATACGAGTAAGTTAGGATAAAACTGAAGTACTTGTATCATGCAGGGGAAAAGCGGTTTCACTAAGGAAATGCACACTCAACTCAAATGGGGAAGATAAACATCAACACAAGAGGAGCAGAAATCTATTATTCACTACCTGTTACTGGGTAAAGAGATAATAAAGATCTGACAGAGAGAACACCCATCACTGGTTAGGATGAACATATCAAGGATGGCTCGCTGGGAACCAACATAAGGGAATATTCATTAACCGTTACTGGGCAAGAATAGACTTGTTGGGGAAAACTGCAGAAAAATAGGATATACAACTACCAGTTACTAGGCAGAAGACCATGGGTGAGAGTATCTGTCATCGGTTAGGATGAACATTTCAAGGATAAACTCAACAGGGAAGAAAATCCGTCATCGGTTAGGATGAACGTATCAAGGATAGACTTGCCTGGGGTTGTCAAGGAGGATACCCGTCATCGGTTAAGATGAACATATCAAGGGTAAACCAACTGAACAAAAAAGTAGGAATTACATCTATCGAATGTTGGATAGAATGCCGTCAAAGAAAAAATCCGTCACCGGCTAAGATGAACATATCAAGGATAGACTCTGTGAGGAGATAAAATAGGAATTACATCTATCAGTTACTGGATAGAATACCAAGAGAGAGAATCTGTTACTAGTTAAAGTGAACATATCAAGGATCAACTCTGCGGAGGGAACAAAAAGCAGGATTTACAACTACCGATTACTAGGTAGAAGACCGCAAAGAGAAGAAAATCAGTCATCGGTTAGGATGAACATATCAAGGATTAACTCTCTGGGGAACAAAAATAGGGATTACAACTACCTTTTTACTGGGTAGAATACCAAGAAGAGAATATTCATCATCGATTAGGATGAACATATCAAGGATAGACTCAAGCAGGGGAGAGAAAGATATTTGTAACCAGTTAGGATGAACATATCAAGGATATACTTCCTAGGGGAATCAGATCCACTGGGGACTCTACTGCTGGGACACTGGGGAACTTTTCTCGGGTATTGGGCAAGAAGTAACAAACTGCAAACTAAGAAGAATATTACCAGTTACTAGGCAATAGACTCTTAGGGGGCTCAAAGTATCTATCTAGGTAAGAACTAGAAAGAAACGGTCAATCAAGACTCAACCCAATGAGGATGTAACCCAAGGAGAGTGATTCCCTCCAGATAATTAACTGGGGAGGAAACTGAAGTAATAATCATCCACGAGGAAACAAACTCAGTGGGGAAGAGGAGAAAGGTTAAAGTCTTTCTGCCTAAGGGGCTGACACTCTACAATTGAAGGGGGACAGACACCGAAATTGGTATGGGGATAAAGTACCACCGTAAAAGGAATGAGAATCTCCAACCAACAATTTACTCAGACATGCGAATATGCAAAAATGAAGTTATGAAATTATATGAATGTATATATATATGATGATTATGCTGACAGGGATGATCACAAAGGATACGAAGGTGTCGCAAAGAAATTGAATCATCGGTACAATCCTCGGTCAATCCACAAAATATGGAGACAATTGCTGGAGAACAGAGAGATCAACAATCCCAAAAGGCTCAACCCTAACCGGGGAAGGAGGAGATATGCTGACGAAAGAGACGCATCACCGAAACTGTGGGGAATTTTAGGTCAACACCATAAAAATGGGAGACAACCCTACAGGGAAAATAAACTGCTTAGAAACCAGGAGGAAACTCTGACTAGGGAGCAAGTCGACTGACGATTGGCGGGGGAACCAATGCGATCTACTGGGGAGATCAAACATCTCATCTGACGAAGAACAAAACAAACATCGACCCTGTTGAGGAATACACAAATTCCACTGGGGAATATTCACAAAAACCGCTGGGGAGGGCAGAAACTCTGTCGAGGGTAACAAGACGCAGGGTACCTGAATCAACCAACTCAACTAGGGAAAAGGAACAAGGCTTTGTCGGGGAGAACAAATACTCTGTCGAGGAATTGAATCAACACAAACTTCCAGGGATACCCAAAGGGTTAACTGCTTGGGGAACCTCTAATGTTTTGCACTTAAGGACCTGCTATCCATTAAAATGTTGTTGATATTCCTTTTAATTGCTTTGAAAAATTATTTCTTTTATATATATTTATGAAAAACTGATTTTGATTAAATATTTAATTTTCAAAATCGAATCTCCCCATACCTTTAGCCCCACCAAAATTTTTTTGCAAAAGAAAACAGTGTTATTCCGAAAGCTTTAAGGTTTGAAAGACATGTTTTGAGTAAGGATGCGGTTACTTGGGAGAACTTTGCGAACCATTAGTATTATTTTAGCACCATAGACTTCGTAAATATAGGAATCATTCCCGAAACCTCATATACCATGGCCTTAATCATCATTTCCGTATAAGTCCTCAGTAGTTTATCCTAGCAGTCAGCTCCGGCCTATGCATCCTTTACGTAGGGGACCGATGCAAATAAGTGAATGATCCAGCAAAACAAAAAAAAATAAAAGAAAGCAAAAAGGCAACTCCGGTATAGGTGACCCTCACAAAGTCATTTAAACCAAAAGATTGTAAAAAAAACAATAGCTAGAAAAAGAAAAAGAAAGAAACTCACCCGCTATTAGTTGGTTCAGAGGTATCTGGCACTGAACTCGGTAGGGCGGATTACGATCCGATCCCCCACAACTACAGTTGGGTCCAATAAAAGGGTTTACACATATTTATGTGCCAGAAACCCCATTCTCAGATCATAATCACTAACAGGCCACTCTACTATGAAGCATGTACGGATAACGGGCTTAATGTGATTGCGCCTGAATGAAAAGGACACAAAAAGAGATGAGGAGGCAGGCCTATGTATTATGGGATAATATGGGTTGGTTAATATATGAATGAAGTTAATGTCCGTATTTGCGGATTAGTGTCATCATGATACCCTTAGTTCACTCAGTTAGTACCTATCACTGCATCCCAACTTGAACTTAGAATTTTTACCTGAAGCACTCGTTTACACCAGTTTTTCTTTCATGAGCTTTATAATGTTTTGCTTGAGGACAAACAAAGGTTTAAGAGTGGGAGAGTTTGATAACACTGAAATTTACCGTATTTTCGATTCCGATTTCACATGCATTCTAGTTGTTTTATTGTCATTTTGTTGTGTTATTACTATGTTTTCCTTTGTTTTCAGGTTTTTACTTTAATCGGAGCCCCGATAGAGAAAAGGAGCGAAAAAGAGCCAAAAACCTTAAAATTCAGCATTTTGTACTTGTGGCCTACCCCATGGTTGGCGCCATAGACCCTGCCATGACGTGTCCAAGCTCAACTTCCCTCAACTCCCACGTTTCCCCACTACTTCCACTAAGGCGCCTCATTTTGTGCTTGTGGCGGGCGTCATGGCCTAGTGGCGGGCGCCACAAGAGGAAAACAGTTTCCCTCCCATTTTCAAGTTGAAGGGCATCCAAGTCATTTCCATCTTTTTACTCGCTTATAAATAGAAACTCGAAATTTCTTTTACAATCATCCAAACTTAGAACAGAGGCAAACTCAGAAGCAACTCTGTTCCACTTAGGCAAATATTCAGTATTTTAAAGTGGTAATCGCTTCGCATTGGAGTGTTACAACAATTGTGTAATCGAGTCTATGATAGAATCTGTAATCGATTTTGGAGCACTTTGGAAGGAAGTAAACCTGCCGCCATTTTCATTTCCGCATTGCAATTTACTCAGCCCTCCGATTGGAGCAGGTTTTTATTACTTGTCTTTATCTTATTTATTTCCTCGCACTCGCTTTACTTTATTTATTTCCTCGCACTTGCTTTAATTTATTTATTTCCTCGCACTCGCTTTAAATTATTTATTTCCTCGCACTCACTTTAAATTATTTATTTCCTTGCACTCGCTTTACTTTATTTATTTTCCTCACACTCGCTTTACTTTGTTTATTTCCTCGCACTCGCTTTAAATTGTTTATTTCCTCGCACTCGCTTTAAATTATTTATTTCTCGCACTCGCACTACTTTTATTTACTTTCCGCACTCGCACTACTTTTATTTACTTTCTGCACTCGCACTACTTTTATTTAAATTAATGCACTTTTACTTTACCATGTCTAACTAAATTTATAAGGTTAGAATGTAAGGATCGTAATCGAACAGATAATCCGTACAATTGTTCGTAGAAACACTTAAGGGTTATTTTAACTTTCAACTTAAGTTTTCCCGCACTTCAATTCCGTTGGGAAAGATCGAAAGCCGTCCAACGTCTATCTAAACTTAATTGTTTTTAACTATTTTAAAAATAGCGAAAGCGCTTTGTTTAGTTCATTAGGAGTTTTAACTTAAGAAGAAAAGAGATTTTAAAACTATTTTCATACGCGTTTATAAGTTTAGAGTCTGGTTCGTGAGAACCTCTTTTGGTTAAGAAATCCAGGTTATAATACTTTTTAACTTAGTCAAGATACTATATTTCTTAGAAATAGGTTTACTACTATAACACAATGCGCGCCTTTTTATAAGTGACAATAAGAGGGTTTGATTAGGGAGTACAACTCGGTTCTGAATACGCGAAAGCGACAGTTCTTGTTAAATTAGTTCTTTTCAAAGTAGGAAACATTGCCCGTAAGTAGTTCTATTAGCAAGTACTTGGATTATTAATTGATTACGTGAATTACATTCGACCCTGTCTTTATTAATTAATCTTTATTCAACACTTTACTTTTCATTGCACACTCTAAAAACACCTATTTTGATTGCCTTTGATAAACACCATAACAATAGATAACGATAGATTGACACATGGTCTCTGTGGATTCGAAAATCTTTTATATTACTTTGACGCGTTCGTATACTTGCGAAAAGCACCGCATCAAGTT
This sequence comes from Lathyrus oleraceus, assembly GCF_024323335.1. NCBI lineage: Eukaryota > Viridiplantae > Streptophyta > Magnoliopsida > Fabales > Fabaceae > Lathyrus > Lathyrus oleraceus. Next base: position 181,339,577 of record NC_066581.1, read on the forward strand.
TTTGGCGCCGTTGTCGGGGACCAATTTCGTCAAATTTCATTTTCCTATTGTTATATCGTTTCGACTTAGGCTATTTCCCGCCGGTCAATGCGAAGAACTCGCAGTACCGGAAGTTTAAGCTTAGTATATCCTCTGGCGGAACCTGTACGTTACACTCGCGCACGTTTATTCTTTCATAGAATTAAGAGAGCTATGGCCGAAGATCAAAACCAAATACCTCTTAAGGATTTCGCTCAACCATCTAATTAAGAACCTAGTTCTAGTATAGTAAACCCAACTATCCCAGCTAATAATTTTGAACTTATACCATCCCTGTTGCAACTAGTACAACAAAGACAATTTGCAGGTCTCGCTACTGAGAACCCAACCCAACATTTAAAAATATTTCTTCAATTAGCCGATACTTTTAAAACCAATGGAGCTTCTCCTGAGGCAATACGTTTAAGATTATTCCCTTTTTCCCTCAGAGATAAAGCCCTATCATGGTTAGATTCCCTTCCACCCAATTCCATTACGACTTGGGATAACCTTAGAAGAGTTTTCCTTGCTAGATATTTTCCCCCTTGTAAGACCGTCGTTCTTCGAAACCATATAACTAGATTTACCCAAAACCAAGGAGAATCGTTGTTCGAAGCTTGGGAGAGATATAAAGAGTTGTTACGAGCATGCCCACATCGTGGTTTAGAAAACTGGTTAATCATTCAAACCTTCTATAATGGACTTCACTATAACACGAAGATGACCACCGACGCTGCCGCAGAAGGTGCTCTGATGAACAAACCTTATCCTGAAGCTAGTGCCCTCATAGAAGATATGGCTCAAAACCATCAATCATGGGGAGTCGAACGAGCGACAGTTGAAAAGAAGGAAGTCCAAGGAGGAGTGCATGAACTAAGCTCTATAGACATGATGCAAGCTAAAATGGATGCATTAGCCCTCAAAGTCGAGCATATGTGCATAAACCCGAATACTGTAGCCGCAGTTTCGTCGGATTGTGAGATATGCGGAACCAAAGGACACCAATCTGCAGAATACAATCTATTAAACGAAACCCACTCTGAGCAAGTGAACTACAACCAAGGGAACCCATACTTGAATACCTATAACCCTGTATGGAGGAATCACCCGAACTTCTCCTATAAAAACAATAACCCAATCCAAAATAATGCACCTCCGAGACCTAGTTATCAAACCCCTAGATCAAATCAACCTATGCAACCTGTGCCACCAAAGCCGAGCCTTGAGAAAATTATGGAAAATTTTATCACCGCTCAAACCCAACAAAACAAGGAGTTCATGAACCAAAACATTCATGTTAACAAATTGATTACTCAGTTAGGAACCAAGTTTGACCAAATAGTTACTCATACCAAGATGCTTGAAACCCAGATCTCTCAGGTAGCTTTAAACCAAGCCCCTCAGACTACACCTGGAGGACAATTCCCTGGACAACCTTAACAAAATCCGAGAGGACAAGCCAATGCCATTACCCTACAAAGTGGGAACGCTTATGATGAGCCACCAAACCCAAGATTGAGTGAACCCGAAACTTCTAAGGAATGTACCAAACCCACGGACGAAGTAAAGGAACCAGAGGAATCTGACAACCAGGAAGGTCGAGAGAAAGGAGAAGAACCTAAAGATAAAACTTACGTACCACCCCCGCCATATAAACCACCTATACCATATCCGCAAAGACTCAAAAAAGCCCAGATCAATAAACAATATCAAAAATTTATTAAAGTTATAGAAAAACTTCATGTAGAAATCCCTTTCACAGAAGCCATCACCCAAATACCTTCTTATGCAAAGTTTCTCAAATACATCCTTACCAACAAACGTAGACTTAACGATCTGAAGCCTTTGGAATATAATGCTATTTCCGAGGACAAATTAGCAAAGAAAGATAAAGATCCTGGAAATTTCTCCATTCCTTGCCTTTTGGGTAATCATGTCATCGAAAAAGCTTTTCTAGACTTAGGATCTAGTGTGAGCTTAATGCCTTTAGCAGTTTGTGAGAGGTTAAAGTTAGGAGAATTACAACCCACTAAGATGTCACTTCAGTTAGGTGATAGATCTGTTAATTATCCGATAGGCATTTTAGAAGATGTCCCTGTTAGGATAGGTCAGTTATTTATCCCTACTGATTTTGTTGTCATGGACATCAAAGAGGACAATGTTATACCAATCCTTCTAGGTAGACCATTCTTATCAACTGCAGGAGCCATAATAGATGTCAAAAAAGGAAAGTTGACATTCGAGGTAGGTGACGAGAAAATAGAATTTATACTTTCGAAATTTCTTATGGCACCCGTGATGGGAGACGCGTGTTATGCCTTAGATATCATTGATGAATGTGTTAAAGAATTAGAACAAAAAGAAATTATAAAAACAATTAAGTTACCATCAACTCTCATAAGGGAAGATGACGACTTTAAGAAACCCTACATCGATGATAACCTTTACGAATGTTTATCCCTTACCCCAGATCCTATACCATGCCCTAAGAAACCAACCTTAGAACTTAAGGAACTGCCTAAGAACCTGAGATATGAGTTCCTCGATGAAAAGATGAACCGTCCAGTTATAGTCAGTGCTACCTTGAGCCAAGAGGAAACGAACCAACTTTTAGACGTTTTAGGAAGACACCCCTCAGCCTTAGGATATAATATCTCTGACCTGAAAGGTATAAGCCCATCCGTATGCATGCATCGGATTTCGCTCGAAGAAGATTCAAAACCCTCTAGGGAACTTTAGAGAAGGATAAACCCTATAATGAGTGATGTTGTTAAAAAGGAAGTTCTTAAGTTACTTGAGGCAGGTATAATCTATCAGATCTCGGATAGTAAGTGGGTGAGCCCTGTGCATGTAGTACCTAAAAAGGGAGGCATCACAGTCGTGCAAAACGAAAAAGGCGAACATGTAGCAAAACGTTTAGAAAGAGGATGGCGCATGTGTATAGACTATAGAAAATTAAATAAAGCAATTAGGAAGGATCATTTCCCTTTACCATTTATAGACCAAATGTTGGAGCGTATAGCCAGATACTCTTACTTCTGCTATCGGGATAGATACTCTGGATTCTTCTAAATACCTATTCACCCCGACGATCAAGAAAAAACTACCTTTACATTCCCTTATGGAACTTTTGCCTGCAGACGAATGCCTTTCGGCCTCTGTAACGCCCCAGCTACTTTCCAACGCTGCATGATGTCAATCTTCGCAGATTACCTAGATGGTATCATGGAAGTGTTTATGGACGATTTCTCGGTTTGCGGATTCGATTTCCACAATTGTCTAGCTAACCTTGAGAAAATCCTGGAGAGATGCGTGGAGGTGAACCTCGTGCAAAACTGGGAAAAGTGTCATTTCATGGTGACCGAAGGAATAGTTTTAGGACATATAGTTTCCGAAAAAGGTATAGGGTAGATAAAGCTAAAATAGAAGTTATAGAAAACTTAAAACCCCCAAAAACCATCAGAGAAGTCCGAACCTTTCTTGGACACGCTGGATTCTACCGGCGTTTTATTAAGGACTTCTCCAAAATAACTAAACCTTTAACTGGACTTTTAATGAAAGATGCTGAATTCATTTTTGATGAAAGATGTAATGACGCATTTAATCTTTTAAAGCAAGCATTAGTATCAGCACCCATTATGAAACCGCCCGATTGGTCGGAACCTTTTGAGATAATGTGCGATGCTAGTGATTATGCAGTTGGAGCCGTTCTAGGACAACAGAAAGATAAACAATTACATGCCATTTATTATGCCAGTAGAACCCTAAATGCTGCCCAACTTAAATACGCAACAACTGAAAAAGAATTACTCGCTGTAGTTTTCGCAATAGACAAATTTAGATCTTATCTAATAGGAGCAAAAATTATAGTTTACACCGATCATGCTGCCATTCGTTACCTATTAAGTAAAAAAGATGTCAAGCCCAGGTTACTCCGATGGATTCTATTACTACAAGAGTTTGATTTAGATATAAGAGATAAAAAAGGCACTGGAAATGTAGTAGCCGATCACCTTTCTAGGCTAGAACATATAAAACCAGAACTAGTACCCATAAATGATGATTTCGCCTATGATAGACTGATAGCTAGAGTAGAAACCAATGAAGATAATAACCTAAGCCCTCATGAGCATTCCCTAAATTCCTTAGCAATAAGTAACGTACCCTGGTATGCAAACTTCGTTAATTACCTAGGTGCTGATATAGTACCCCCTGATCTTGACTACCACCGCAAGAAGAAATTCATCCACGATGTGAGAAACTTCTATTGGGACGAACCGCTCCTTTTCAAAAGGGGTAAAGATGGCATTTTTCGCTGTTGCGTTCCGGAAGAAGAGGTAAAAAGTATTATCGAGCATTGTTATTCCGCACCTTATGGTGGACATGCGAGCACCTCTAAAACATACGCCAAGATTCTTCAAGCTGGCCTATTCTGGCCTACCATGTGGCGTGATGTCTATGCTTGCATTGTCAAATGTGATAGATGCCAACGCACTGGAAACATTTCAAGATGTGATGAAATGCCTCTAAGAAACATTCAGGAAGTAGAACTCTTTGACGTATGAGGTATAGATTTCATGGGACCTTTCCCACCATCCTTAGGAAACAGGTATATCTTAGTAGCTGTAGACTATGTGTCTAAGTGGATTGAAGCTATAGCTGCACCCACCAACGACACTAGGGTAGTAATCAAACTATTTAAAAACTATATATTCCCTAGATTTGGAACACCGCGTTTAGTCATAAGTGATGGAGGATCACACTTTATATCGAGAATATTTGACAAACTTTTAAGAAAATATGGATTTAGGCATAGAGTAGCAACACCATACCACCCACAAACTAGTGGCTAAGTAGAAGTATCTAATAGGGAGATAAAACAAATCCTAGAGACAACTGTTTCTATTTCTAGGAGAGACTGGTCTCAGAAGCTTCAAGAAGCATTATGGGCCTATAGAACCGCTTTCAAAACCCCTATAGGAACTACTCCTTACCAACTAGTTTATGGAAAATCCTCTCACTTGCCTTTCGAATTAGAGCATAAGGCCTATTGGGCCATTAAAACTTTGAATTTAGACTACCTAGCCGCTTGAGAAAAGCGTACCCTAGACATTCATAAATTAGAAGAACTTAGGCAATCGGCCTACGAGAATGCAAAAATATATAAAGAGAGGACAAAAGCCTATCACGACAAAAGAATAATAAAGAAAAATTTCAATATAGGCGATCCTGTTCTCCTTTTTAACTCTAGGTTACGACTCTTCCCTGGAAAGCTACGTTCAAGATGGACTGGTACTTTCGAAGTATCCAAGATTCTGAGATCCGGAGCCGTAGAAATCAAGAACGATACTTGTAGTCCACTCATTGTAAATGGACAAAGACTGAAGCTCTACGAAGGAGGAGACATTCCAGCATACTAATCAAGCCACACCCTGATTGATCCATTGATTCCTACTACTACAGGTGTATAAATTCTAATCGTCAAGCTATTGACGTTAAACAAGCGCTGCGTGGGAGGCAACCCATGGTTTTTCTTTCATTTTACTTTTTCGCATTTATTTTATTTTATTTTTATTTTATCTTATCATATTTTTGATTGAGACTAAGTTTTGAATGGTTTGCATTTTCAGGATCACTTTCTTAACTTTTACAGGATGCAGGATTTCGATGACATGCACGTGGCCTATAGGGATAATGCTCAGAGAGAACGCTACATCGCTCTGTATCAGCGCCCTATGGCACCCACACGTTATCCTAATCAACATTGTATGGAGGCACTGGGTATCGAGCCGAGTATCCGATTCCTTAGCCACCAACTTCACTGGGACGAATTTGCTGATGACTTGAGTAACACATACCGGAACCTGACATTGGAGTTCCTGAGTTCATTCGACTATGACCCATACTCTGGACCGGATGGGTATGCTGCTTTCAGGCTCTTTGGAGTTGAGTACTCTTTCAGCCAGAAGGAGTTCGGCGACCTATTGGGTTTCCAGACCACTCCTGATGCTATCCCGGAGACACCTATGGGATATTTCCTGGGTAAGGAGGTGGAGAAGTTTTGGAGTGATATATCAGGTGGAGGAAGCCAAGATCCATCTATGCAGCTATCTCATGTCATATATAACCCAACCTTCAGACATTTTCAGATGATATTAGCACATTCCTTCTTGGGAACACCGGATGCAGAGACACTACTGAGTGAAGAGGAGTCTTCCTATTATTTTGTGCATCCCATTCTCGCCCAGTAGCATGTGGGAACTTTTTATTATACAGTCTCAGCGGTATCTCCAGATCCACCGAAGGAGTCATCCATGTGGGTGGAATCATCACACAGATTGTTGTCGCTTTAGGTCTGTCTCGCAAGCTGTCACATCTCCGGATCTACTGTGGGTACACTACCATGGACATCGACTTCTGTTTGACCAGAGGATTGATGAGGAGAGCCTCTTTCCACCCATGTCAGTTCCGATTGCTAGTCGACAGTGAGGCTATCCACTATTTCACACTGCCAGACCCTATAATGACCAGTGTGCATGATCCAGCGAATTGGAGTTATGCTCTAGAGGGCCAGGGAGAAACCGTCGAGGCACAGAGATCACCACCCGTTGCTGAATACACGCCTACACCATCATCTCCTAGAATCACTGTTTTCTCTAATAATCGTTCATTGCAGACACCCGACATACGCACCCAGATTGATGAGTGTCGTAAAGAGATCGCATAGCTTAGATAGGAGGTGGCTGACCTCACTTTACAGATGGGAGTGTCTGATCTCACCCATGCTACTAAAGCCGACTGTCTATATCAGGAGATCGCAGAGCTCAAGCAGGAGATAGCCACGCTTCGTGGATCCACCCAGGAAGACGACATCCCTACTATATGATCTCACCATTTCATTTTATTTTATTTCTCCTTTTCTATATTTTTCGTATTTGCATAACTCATTTTATATTATCGCATTTGGAATATTATATAAACCATGTATTTACATTAATATTTCGGTTATATATATATATATATATATATATATATATATATATATATATATATATATATATATATATATATATATATATATATATATATATATATATATATATATATATATATATATATATATATATATATATATATATATATATATATATATATATATATATATATGTCTTATGTTTGTTTTATTTGCATTTTTATTTTCAGTTATTTATTTATTTATTAGTCTAATATTTAATTTTTGTTTTTATTTTTTCTGTCTTTTTATTTTTTCTTCTATAAAAATTATGCAAGCCAATGATACTAGGAAATCACAAGACAAATGCTATTCGGATCCCTCAAAGCCAAAAGACAAGAGAAGCCCAAACCAAAGGACCAAAATCTGGCCCAACCAGATTTGGCCTTGTGGCGCCCGCCATAGGACCTATGGCGCCCGCCATAGGACCTATGGCGCCCGCCACAGCGTCTGTAAAAGGTTGGGGGCAAAACCCTTTTCTTCACCATTTTTGTAACTTACAACCTCCCAAACCCATTTTTTCACCTTGGAAAAACATCCTTGAACCCACAAAAAGCTTATACTTTTCTAACCACCACACCACACAAATCATTATCCCACTTACCATTTCCGATTTCATCCGTCGGATTTTGTAAAAATCCAACCTTTTCACAAACCACTTCATCTTCTTCATCACTTTTCAAGAGCATTCAAATGGAGTTTAACGGATTCATTCTTCGAGGAGGGAAACCGGGGGATAGACAAAGAAAAATTATTGAACGATTGCAAAATCGGGAAATCCTCCCAACAAGGTATGTTAACGAAAACTGTCTCTACACTTTAGGTATCTATCATAGCATATTTCATTTATTAGATAATTTAGGTTTGCATAATTTTTTTTCCACCAAAGAACCTACCTATGAGCGGTTGACAATTGAATTTTTGAGTTCCTTAATTTATATTGTCAACCCTAACACTGCTAGCACAGTTGGTACTGTCAGATTTAGAATGTTTGTTGTTGAATACGAGTTCAGTACCGATGAACTAGCCAGCTTGTTAGGGATCCCTCATGGGGACGATGCTATTTGTCAGGCCTCTTTGGATTCCGAATGGTCTGTTGAGGAATTTCCCTTCTGGGAGCGTTTATCAAATACTTCCAGGCACTCTTTTAAAGGAGTTCTTGCCTCAACTATCCATAACCCAGCCATCAGAGTTTTTAGATATCTGTTGGCATGTACTATTTTTGGCTGGGAGAATCCAAATAAGGTTAATGCTAGAGAGCTTCTATTTTTGCAAGGAAGCCTCACAAATAGACAAATTAATTCGGTCCCGTTCATGCTTTCCCATATGACTTTAACTTTGAATAAAGAGGGACCGATTTCTTTTGGTGGATTGATTACGTCTATTGCTCGGGCACTTAACCTGAACAATGAGATGGCTACCCTAGACCCCTTACCTCCTCGCACAATTAACCTAAAATTTCTGAGAGACATGAAATTGTGTCGTTCAAGGAGAGAAGGAGGTTATACACTTATGGTTCATGGTGTAGCCATCCCATCTGTTGTCCTACCTTGCACTAGACGTACAAATATACGAGATGAGAGGAATTGGACCTACGCTTTAGAATGTCCACCTGTTTTGGGTCCTCTTCCTCCTAACATTCCTGATGAGGCGGGACATGACACTGATGATGAATATGATCCAAGAGAGAGATCTCCCGTACCCCATGTGTCCCCCCATCATCCTTCACCACCACACACCGCACCATCTTCTTCTTCTGCAGGTACCACTCCTGGCTTCTATATTACACAGGAGATGTGGCGTGACCACATGGCTAGAGAGCAAAGGCGAGATGACCTACTCTCTACCATCCAGCAACAAATGGCGGACAACCTGAGCTTTATGCAAGAGTCGCAGCGGAGGACAGACAGGTCCTATGACACTGTTCTACAGTCCCTGCTTACGATTACAAATACGCAAGCCCGTCAGCAACAATACCACCAGCAACACATGGCACTCATCGACGCCACTCAAGGTTCCATTCTAGGTAACCTTCGAGAGGGGAGGACCGCTCAGGATGCCCTGCAGGCGAGGATGGATCAGAGAGACCGTCGTCGTACCCGATCCCGTCGTCCACCTCAGGATGGCGAGGGCACTAGTGGTCAGCAATAGGTTGTCAGGTAACTCTTCCCTTATCTTATTTCGAAACATTAGGGACAATGTTCGATTTAAGTGTGGCAGGAGACTCTATCGTCTTTTCTTTATTACCTTTCTCGTTTTTTTTCCTTTATCGCTTTTTCTTTGCTGTTTTTAGATAGTTTATTTCCTTTTGGTTGTTTATTTTGCTTTTTAGTATAATGCATGAGTCTGACGAGTCACCAAATATAATAGATCTTTCGTTCAAATCGAATCTCCCCATACCTTTAGCCCCACCAAAAAAAATTTGCAAAAGAAAATAGTGTTATTCCGAAATCTTTCAGGTTTTAAAGACATGTTTTGAGTAAGGATGCGGTGACTTGGGAGAACTTTGTGAAACATCAGTATTATTTTAGCACCATAGACTTCGTAAATATAGGAATCATTCCCGAAACCCCATATACCATGGCCTTAATCATCATTTCCGTATAAGTCCTCAGTAGTTTATCCTAGCAGTCAGCTCCGGCCTACGCATCCTCTACGTAGGGGACCGATGCAAATAAGTGAATGATCCAGCAAAACAAAAAAAAATAAAAGAAAGCAAAAAGGCAACTCCGGTATAGGTGACCCTCACAAAGTCATTTAAACCAAAGGATTGTAAAAAAAAATTGCTAGAAAAAGAAAAAGAAAGAAACTCACCTGCTATTAGTTGGTTCAGAGGTATTTGGCACTAAACTCGGTAGGACGGATTACGATCCGATCCCCCACAACTACAGTTGGGACCAATAAAAGGGTTTACACATATTTATGTGCCAGAAACCCCATTCTCATATCATAATCACTAACAGGCCACTCTACTATGAAGCATGTACGGATAACGGGCTTAATGTGATTGCGCCTGAATGAAAAGGACACAAAAAGAGATGAGGAGGAAGGCCTAGGTATTGTGGGATAATATGGGTTGGTTAATATAGGAATGAAGTTTATTTCCGTATTTGCGGATTAGTGTCATCATGATACCCTTAGTTCACTCAGTTAGTACCTATCACTGCATCCCAACTTGAACTTAGAATTTTTACCTGAAGCACTCGTTTACACCAGTTTTTCTTTCATGAGCTTTATAATGTTTTGCTTGAGGACAAGCAAAGGTTTAAGTGTGGGAGAGTTTCATAACACTGAAATTTACCATATTTTCGACTCCGATTTCACATGCATTCTAGTTGTTTTATTGTCATTTTGTTGCGTTATTACTATGTTTTCCTTTGTTTTCAGGTTTTTACTTTAATCGGAGCCCCGATCGAGAAAAGGAGCGAAAAAGAGCCAAAAACCCTAAAATTCAGCATTTTGTACTTGTGGCCTACCCATTGGCTGGCGCCATAGACCCTGCCATGACGTGTCCAAGCACAACTTCCCTCAACTCCCACGTTTCCCCACTACTTCCGCTAAGGCGCCTCATTTTGTGCTTGTGGCGGGCGCCACAAGAGGAAAACAGTTTCCCTCCCATTTTCAAGTTGAAGGGCATCCAAGTCATTTCCATCTTTTTACTCGCTTATAAATAGAAACTCGAAATCACTTTTACAATCATTCAAACATAGAACAGAGGCAAACTCAGAAGCAACTTTGTTTCACTTAGGCATATATTCAGTATTTTAAAGTGGTAATCACTTCGCATTGGACTGTTAGCACAATTGTGTAATCGAGTCTGTGATAGAGTCTGTAATCGAGTTTGGAGCACTTTGGAAGGAAGTTAATATTGCCGCCATTTTCATTTCCGCATTGCAATTTACTCAACCCTCCGATTGGAGCAGGTTTTTATTACTTGTCTTTATCTTATTTATTTCCTCGCACTCGCTTTACATTATTTATTTCCTCGCACTCGCTTTACTTTATTTATTTTCCTCGCACTCGCTTTACTTTGTTTATTTCCTCGCACTCGCTTTAAATTGTTTACTTCCTCGCACTCGCTTTAAATTATTTATTTGTCGCACTCGCACTACTTTTATTTACATTCCGCACTCGCACTACTTTTATTTACTTTCCGCACTCGCACTACTTTTCTTTAACTTAATGCACTTTTACTTTACCATGTCTAACTAAATTTATAAGGATCGTAATCGAACAGATAATCCGTACAATTGTTTGTAGAAACACTTAAGGGCTATTTTAACTTTCAACTTAAGTTTTCCCGCACTTCACTTCTGTTGGGTAAGATCGAAAGCCGTCCAACGTCTATCTACTATAACGCAATGCGCGCCTTTTTATAAGTGACAATAAGAGGGTTTGATTAGGGAGTACAACTCGGTTCTGAATACGCGAAAGCGACAATTCCTGTTAAATTAGTTCTTTTCAAAGTAGGAATACTTGCCCGTAAGTAGTTCTATTAGCAAGTACTTGGTTTATTAATTGATTACGTGAATTACATTCGACCCTGTCTTTATTAATTTATCTTTATTCAACACTTTACTTTTCATTGCACACTCTAAAAACACCTATTTTGATTGCCTTTGATAAACATCATAACAATAGATAACGATAGATTGACACTTGGTCTCTGTGGATTCGACAATCTTTTATATTACTCTGACGCGTTTGTATACTTGCGAAAAGCACCGCTTAAATTTTTTGACGCCGTTGCCGGGGACCAATTTCGTCAAATTTAATTTTCCTATTGTTATATCGTTTAGACTTAGGCTATTTCCCGCCGGTCAATGCGAAGAACTCGCAGTACCGGAAGTTTAAGCTTAGTATATCCTCTAGCGGAACCTGAACGTTACGCTCGCGCACGTTGATTCTTTCATAGAATTAAGAGAGCTATGAGCGAAGATCAAAACCAAAGACCTCTTAAGGATTTCGCTCAACCATCTAATGAAGAACCTAGTTCTAATATAGTAAACCCAACTATCCCAGCTAATAATTTTGAACTTAAACCATCCCTGTTGCAACTAGTGCAACAGAGACAATTTGCAGGTCTCGCTACTGAGACCCCAAACCAACATTTAAAAATATTTCTTCAATTAGGAGATACTTTTAAAACCAATGGAGCTTCTCCTGAGGCAATACGTTAAAGATTATTCCCTTTTTCCCTTAGAGATAAAGCCCTATCGTGGTTAGATTCCCTTCCACCCAATTCCATTACGACTTGGGATAACCTTAGAAGAGTTTTCCTTGCTAGATATTTTCCCCCGAGTAAGATCGCCGTTCTTCGAAACCATATAACTAGATTTACCCAAAACCAAGGAGAATCGTTGTTCGAAGCTTGGGAGAGATATAAAGAGTTTTTACGAGCATGCCCACATCATGGTTTAGAAAACTGGTTAATCATTCAAACCTTCTATAATGGACTTCACTATAACACGAAGATGATCATCGACGCTGCCGCAGAAGGTGCTCTAATGAATAAACCTTATCTTGAAGCTAATGCCCTCATTGAAGATATGGCTCAAAACCATCAATCATGGGGAGTCGAACGAGCGATAGTTGAAAAGAAGGAAGTCCAAGGAGGAGTGCATGAACTAAGCTCTATAGACATGATGCAGGCTAAAATGGACACATTAGCCCTCAAAGTCGAGCATATGTGCATAAACCCGAATACTGTAGCCGCAGTTTCATCGGATTGTGAGACATGCGGAACCAAAGGACACCAATCTGCAGAATGCAGTCTATTAAACGAAACCCACTCTGAGCAAGTGAACTACAACCAAGGGAACCCATACTCGAATACCTATAACCCTGGATGGAGGAATCACCCGAACTTCTCCTATAAAAACAATAACCCAATCCAAAATAATGCACCTCCGAGACCTAGTTATCAAACCCCTAGATCAAATCAACCTATGCAACCTGTGCCACCAAAGCCGAGCCTTGAGAAAATTATGGAAAATTTTATCACCGCTCAAACCCAACAAAACAAGGAGTTCATGAACCAAAACATTCATGTTAACAAATTGATTACTCAGTTAGGAACCAAGGTTGACCAAAAAGTTACTCATACCAAGATGCTTTAAACCCAGATCTCTCAGGTAACTTTAAACCAAGTCCCTCAGACTACACCTGGAGGACAATTCCCTGGACAACCTCAACAAAATCCGAGAGGACAAGCCGATGCCATTACCCTACAAAGTGGGAACGCTTATGATGAGCCACCAAACCCAAGATTGAGTGAACCCGAAACTTCTAAGGAATGTACCAAACCCACAGACGAAGTAAAGGAACCATAGGAATCTGAAAACCAGGAAGGTCGAGAGAAAGGAGAAGAACCTAAAGATAAAACTTACGTACCACCCCCGCCATATAAACCACCTATACCATATCCGCAAAGACTCAAAAAAACCCAGATCAATAAACAGTATCAAAAATTTATTAAAGTTATAGAAAAACTTCATGTAGAAATCCCTTTCACAGAAGCCATCACCCAAATACCTTCTTATGCAAAGTTTCTCAAATACATCCTTACCAACAAACGTAGACTTAACGATCTGAAGCCTTTGGAATGTAATGCTATTTCCGAGGACAAATTAGCAAAGAAAGACAAAGATCCTGGAAATTTCTCCATTCCTTGCCTTTAGGGTAATCATGTCATCGAAAAAGCTTTTCTAGACTTAGGAGCTAGTGTGAGCTTAATGCCTTTAGCAGTTTGTGAGAGGTTAAAGTTAGGAGAATTACAACCCACTAAGATGTCACTTCAGTTAGCCGATAGATCTGTTAAATATCCGATAGGCATTTTAGAAGATGTCCCTGTTAGGATAGGTCAGTTATTTATCCCTACTAATTTTGTTGTCATGGACATCAAAGAGGACAATGATATACCAATCCTTCTAGGTAGACCATTCTTATCAACTGCAAGAGCCATAATAGATGTCAAAAAAGGAAAGTTGACATTCGAGGTAGGTGACGAGAAAATAGAATTTATACTTTTGAAATTTCTTATGGCACCCATGATGGGAGACGCGTCTTATGCCTTAGATATCATTGATGAATGTGTTAGAGAATTAGAACAAAAAGAAATTATAAAAACAATTAAGTTACCATCAACTCTCATAAGGGAAGATGACGACTTTAAGAAACCCTACATCGATGATAACCTTTACGAATGTTTATCCCTTACCCCAGATCCTATACCATGCCCTAAGAAACCAACCTTAGAACTTAAGGAACTGCCTAAGAACCTGAGATATGAGTTCCTCGATGAAAAGATGAACCGTCCAGTTATAGTCAGTGCTACCTTGAGCCAAGAGGAAACGAACCAACATTTACACGTTTTACGAAGACACCCCTCAGCCTTAGGATATAATATCTCTGACCTGAAAGGTATAAGCCCATCCGTATGCATGCATCGGATTTCGCTCGAAGAAGATTCAAAACCCTCTAGGGAACATCAGAGAAGGAGGAGTGATCTGGACAACCAATCCCTCCATCGCTGCGCATACTCCTTAAATGTCTCTTTGTCTTTTTGAGACATAGACCTCAGGTGGTCTCTATCTGGCGCCATATCCATATTATATTTATATTGCTTGACGCAAGCCTCTCCCAAGTCATTGAAAGTGCGAATGCTAGCACTGTCCAATCCCATGTACCAACGGAGCGCAGTGCCAGTCAAACTATCTTAGAAGTAGTGGATAAGCAATTGATCATTGTCGGTTTGAATAGACATCTTACGGGCATACATCACAAGATGATTGAACGGACAAGAGTTTCCCTTATACTTTTCAAAGTTAGGCACTTTGAACTTCATCGGGATCTTGACATTTGGCACTAGGCACAACTCAGCTGCACTCTTTCCAAATAGATCTTTACCTCTCAGCGTCTTCAATTCCTTGCGCAACTCAAGAAACTGATTTTTCATCTCGTCCATCTTCTCATACACATCTGGACCCTTTGACGGCTCGTACATGACCGAGCTAGATATCGGCATGGAAGCAAAAGTAGGCGCAAAGCCTTCAGGCACAAAGTTGGGCGGCATTCCCCACGGGAATCCGAAAGGCATATTTGGCGTGAAGTGGGCGGTAGCAGTAGGCACGGTAGAGGTAGTTACCTCTGAAGTAACAGTCCTCGCGGGAGGAGTTGCTGGCGTTGGAGAAGCTTGATTCTGAGTAGCAAGAACTGACTCCATCATGCCAGTCAGGTGGACAATCTCATCCTTCAGTTCTCTGTACTCTTGCTCCAAATGCTCCATAATTTTCAGATGATTGGCTCGGGTATTGTACCGGTGAGTCAGCTTGGCTAAAGCATAGAAGAAACACCAATCAGACATCTCGCAAAAACCTACTTATGCAAATGATGCATGAAATACAATGCTTGATAATTATTTTTTTACTTTTAAGTAATTTACTATATCATTTGCAAATATATATATATATATATATATATATATATATATATATATATATATATATATATATATATATATATATATATATGGCAATTGCAATAATTTGATATGACCAAAAATCTCTTTTTATTTATATAAATTGGAAGGATTACACTGAGTACAATTTAAGAAACCAAATGATAATTACAAGAGGAAAGGAGACTAATCATCCTAAGGATCCCTAACAACAATGTCAGAAGATCTGGTTGTAGGCGCGTACTTCCTTTGAATGCGACGGATCTCGGTCTCAAAAGAAGTCTTCATCTAAGTCTTCTCGAAGACAAGCTGATCAACAATCTTCTTCCAAGCAACGGAAGGCTAAGGCATGCTAGAAGATGGAACCTCTGGCTCTCTCTATATTTTTGTCACTTAGTCTTCAAGTAGCTCAATAAGTGCATCTTTGTCCTTAGACTCCAATTGCAGCTCTTCATGCTTCTTTCTCAAAGCACAGAAACGCTCTTCCCACATATCCTTCTCTTGCTTCATCTTGGCGAGCGCTTCTTCTAACTCCTCTACATCTTGGTTAGGGAGAGTTAGTGGCTCAACCACAACCATAGACATAGGTCTTTCACAAGGATAAGGCATCTTCAACTCCAAAGCTCTCTTCTTCACCCAAAGAGTGTAAGCTTCCAATGCTACACAATGCACGGACCAAGCTCAGACCTTCCTCTGTTATGCACACTATGCCAAGCATTCACAATCTTCTGCTTCAAATGTTGGGGATATTTACCCTCTTGATAGAAAAGACCTTCTAACAACATGTTATTAGGTTTGTCTTTCAAGGGGAACCCAAGTTGACGACGAGCCAAAGCAGGGTTGTAGTTAATTTCCCCTGATGTACCAATGAGAGGCACAAAAGAGAATTCACCACAACTATCAGATATGAGATGTCGAAGGTAATGTCACGACACTAATATCTGAACAATATAAACAGGATAAAAGATAAAGAACAGTAGTACAAGTGACACAAGCAATTGTTAACCTAGTTCGGTGCAAACTCACCTACGTTTGAGGGCTACCAAGCCAGGAAGGAAATCAACTAAACAAAATTAGTTCAAAGACTCTCAGTAAACAACTTCAAGTTACAGTCTTTTCACCTAATCTCTACCCGTGTGACTTCTATCTAAGAACTCCTAGATATGAGATCCTACTAACCCCCCCTCAATCACAGCAGTGATGTAAATTAAGTATTACAATGAAAAGAAGACACTCTTCAAGAACATATACTTGATCTTGCTTAAAAGCTTCAATCAAGTAAACACACATTCATGCTTCAAAGCTTAGAGTGGACAAATTACAACTCAAAAGTCAGTCCAATTCAATCATCTATGGATGAGTGAATGGCTCACAATACACACGACCACACAAGACTAAAACCCTTATTCTCTATCAATATTTCGTTCGTTATTTCTTGGGTATTAAAACCAGGTATTCCATGCCCTTTTTATAGAAGTGTTTGGCAGGGCTTGGAAATCACAAAACCCTAAAAGTATTTCCCACTCATATCTTCTCATGACAGCTGATTATATCTTGTTGGAAACTAAGTCAATCTGGTTTTAATTACTTATTGAATGGCACGTTCAATCATTACACCAATCACACATAGATTAGCATAAAAAACACAATCACACAATACATAACATTCAGACTGAATGTTCTATATACAGATGTCATGACATCGGGTCCGACGTCACAGTAAAATCCTGCATATCCATATTTTAAACACCCTGCAGGTACATGTTATCTTATGTCAAGACAACACTCGTGACAACTTCTGAACACTCTAGGTTTTACCAAAATTGCTGCCAACACGTAGAACCAATAAACTCCCCCTTTGGAAAATTTTGGCTAAAACATACATCCGACCATTTGTTCACAAGATAATAAGCACATCATCAGTTTAGCAGCAGAAGTATTAAAACACACATTACTAGCTAAAATAGTAACTAGTAAATACATATTAAACACACATGCGCTTGTGCTCCTTCTCCCCCTCAGTCTGCTCCACATAGACATCTCGTTCAACATCACCTGTAACATACACCTCTCCATCTGACATCACCTGTACTACACAGATTATCTCTAACATACATCCTCTTCAACATCACCTGTTTATAGCATAACTACTTTAGCTATAGCTCCTTTATCTACTTCTCCCCCTTTTTAGCCAAAAGAGACCAAAGAGACCAATGAGACAAAATAAATGTCTATTAGTCAAACAGAATGTCACATAGAATGTTACAACATATTGTTGGGTGTTACAGAACCACAAACATACACAACTTAACAAGCTGAGATAAAAATCCAGAGAAATAAAAAAGAACCAAAAAAAAAACATCAAGGCATCAAAACATGACTGCCAACAGAACCACCAAAAGAACATCCAGAACAGCACATCATCAGAACAATGGGGGACAACTTTAATAAAACCTAGTCAAAGGAGCTTGCATCTTCATCAGCTTCAGAACCAGAACTGCCACTTGATTCATCTTGAGATTCAGACTGCTCACTAGAGGTTTGGGCTTCTGTTTCCTTTTCCAGTCCAACATTATCTCTATCACCTTGCTCTAAGCTTTCAATCAGAGCCTCCAAAGCTTCTTTCATGGCTTTAGCTTCCCTTATCCGAGTCTCCAATTCCTTACAAGTTTCTTTCAGCTCAGAAATAAGACCACCTTTTGAGGCTGTCTTCTTCACAACAGATGTCACGACAATGTCATTGACATGACTTCCTTCAAATAATTTGTAATGAATTGACAGAGGAGGTTTCCTTCTACTAGGAAGATCATTTGTGCTTAGAATTCCAGGTTGTTGGCTCAGTATGATCCCAAATATCATTGAGGGAAAAGCTATGGGCAGCTTCACTGTATTTGTAGAAGCATGTTTGACAATTTGTTCAAACATGAATCTCCCATAATCAAAATTCATATGAACCTTCCAAGAGCATTTGAGATTGTAGAGATGTGATTGGTTGGTACCTAGTTTTCTGACCTATCTTGTGCAAGATAGCATATTTCACAATTAGCTTTCTAGTAGGGAGATGCTTCTTGCTAGGCCACTCCTTGACCTATCTAGTAGTTATTTCCCTACAGACCTCATTGTTTGTGGCCTCTAGTTCACATGCACCTTTTGATCCTCTTCCTAGATACTTATTAATCACAGTTGGAGAAAAATTGACACATTTCCCTCTTACAAACACCTTACAAAACTCTTTGTTGTTTTTATCAGCAATGTCCTCAGGGATGTTTCTTTAACCAGACCTTCATAACATTGAGCTAACCCATAAACAATTTTCATTAATCCAACAGTTTTAATAAGGTCCATGACCTCTTTAACCTCCACAGCATCCTTGCCCAGCTCTCTTTCCATAACCACTCTTCTTTGGATTACAAATTTCCACTTTGCTGCTCCATCTTCAAGATGGAAGTAAATATTATCCAAGTGTACAGCCGCAACTTTTGCAGGGGATTTCCTAGCAGTTGTCCTCTTGACAGGAGAGAGGTCAGGGACATCTTCTTCAACATCTTCATCTAAGTCACAACTTTCTCTTACTTTTCTCTTCTTCACCTCCACTTTGCTCCAAGACTTTGAGGGGCCTACAACAGTAGCCTTCTTAGTAGTTTTGGCTATCATCATCTCAGCCACAGACCTACCCTTTATGGTCTTCATCCTCTTAGCCACACTGGGCTTCAAGTGATGAAGCAAGCTATCATCTTCTTCATCTGAACTATCAACTTCTAGGTCAATCACCTTCTTTGTAGAATTATGCTTCTTAGACTGTGAAGCATTGGCAGTAGGTGATGCCACAAATTTCTTACTAGACAAAGTTTGCCCTAAAGAGCATAATCCTTCAGTAGCTATATCTTTTTCAGACCTAGAGGAATCATCCTCCTTCTCATTGTGAGGGCCGACCTCAGGAGAGGGGTCCCTTCTTGATAGAGGAGTAGAAACTCCCTTTAGAGAGTGTCCCTCATTGAGGATTCTCGTGACAAGGTTCCTTATGACATGATCAGTGTGATGCATGTCATCCTTAGAACTAGGAGTATAAGTAGAGCTGAAGGGGATATTGGAACTGTTACCTTGAGTATGGCATGCAGTTGAGGATGAACCAGGAGCGTCGCCTGGAATGACAAACAGGGGAATCACATCCAAAATGTCTTCATTAAGAAAGTCCATAGAGGGTGTTCTAGCTTTGTGCGCAGGTTTGGTAGTTTTAGAACCAGATGGTGAAGGATGTTGTGACATCTTGTTGTTCTTGTGGAATGGTTTCTGTTGACCTAGCAGAGAAGGTTGATGAAGATGAAGGAAGGTGGAAATGTTTGAGTAGAGGTTGCGTGTGAAAAGGCTATAGATGGAAGTTCCAATACTAGGTGATGATTTACCATAAATGGGGCACTTTCTTTTATGTGGGCAAACAATATTTTTATTACCTTTTCCACTCCAAATTAATTGCTATAAATTCTCATAGAGACAAATCCTTAATTTCCCTTTTAAACATTCAAATTGATTAGCATCCAAAGCCTTTGTAAATATGTCAGCTAACTGCATTTCAGTAGCAACATGCTCTAGGGCTATGATTTTCTCTTCCACTAGTTCTCTAATAAAATGATGACGAATATCAATGTGTTTTGTCCTGCTGTGCTGAATGGGATTCTTAGAAATATTTATAGCACTCAGGTTGTCACAGTTCAATGTCATGACATCTTGCGTGACATTGTATTCAGTCAGCATCTGTTTCATCCAAACCAGTTGAGAACAACTACTTCCAACTACTATGTATTCAGGTTCAACAGTGGACAGAGACACACAATTTTGTTTCTTACTAAACCACGATATTAAGTTGTTCCCCGAGAAGAAACATCCTCCTGATGTGCTCTTCCTATCATCAGCACTTCCAGCCCAATCAGCATCATAGTGTCCAGTCAGCATAGATCCAGATCCATGAGTGTACAACATCTCATAGTCATTGGTGCCATTGACATAATTCAGTATCCTTTTCACTTGGTTTATGTGACTAACTTTTGGTTCAGCTTGATATCTAGCACAAACACCTACAGCAAAAGCAATGTCAGGTCTGCTTGTTGTGAGATATAGCAGACTCTCTATCATGCTTCTGTAGAGACTTTGATCTACACTAACACCATTTTCATCTTTGGAGACTTTCAGATGAGTAGGAGCAGATGTCCTTTTATAACTTGCATTCTCCATGCCAAACTTCTTAATAATGTTCTTGGCATATTTGCTTTGAGATAGAAAGATAGAATCTTCCATCTGCTTGCCTTGTAGCCCAAGAAAATAGGTCAGCTCTCCAACAAGGCTTATTTCAAATTCATACTGCATTTGTTTAAAAAAATGTTCGACCATCTGATCTGACATCCCACCAAACACAATATCATCCACATATATTTGAGCCACCATGAGTTTTCCTCCTTCATTCTTAACAAATAAGGTCTTGTCAATGCCTCCCTTCCTGTATCCATTGTTAATGAGAAACACTGTGAGTCTATCATACCAAGCCCTAGGAGCTTGTTTCAAACCATATAGGGATTTTCTCAACTTATACACATGCTTTGGAAGATTTGGATTTGTAAACCCTTTAGGTTGTTCAACATATACTTCCTCATTTAAGTAACCATTCAAGAAGGCACTTTTACATCCATTTGGAACAGTTTAAACTTCAGAATACATGCCACTCCAAGCAATAGTCTAATGGACTCAACGCGAGCTACAGGGGCAAATGTTTCATCAAAATCAACTCCTTCAACTTGAGTGTATCCTTGTGCTACTAGTCTTCTTTTAGTTTTAGTAACCACCCCTTGTTCATCAGATTTATTCTTGTAAACCCACTTTGTTCCAATAACATTTATTCCTTTAGGTCTTGGAACCAGTTCCCATACTTCATTTATCTTGAATTGGCCTAACTCTTCCTGCATGGCATTGATCCAGAATTCATCAATCAAGGCTTCCTTGACATTCCTAGGCTCAATCTTGGACGCAAAGCAACCATGTGAGATTACTTCCCTTGATCTAGTTGTGACCCCTTTATTTGGGTCTCCTATAATGAGATCTTTAGGATCATCCTTCTGAATTCTGATAGAGGGTCCCTTATTAATTTTGTCAGCTTCAGGTTCAGCTTGAGTGAGTTCACTCTCATTACTTTTGTCTTGGAAATCAGTTGGGGCATCATTTTAAGATGTCTCAACATCGTCTGTGACATCAGTCTGTTGATCATCAACCACAACATTGATAGATTCCATCATTACTTTTGTTCTGGAATTAAAGACTTTAAATGCTCTGCTGTTTGTTGAGTAGCCCAGAAATATTCCTTCATCACTCTTGGGATCCATCTTCCTTCTTTGTTCACGATTAGTCAAGATATAACATTTGCTACCAAACACATGGAAGTATTTGACAGTAGGTCTTCTTCCTTTCCAGACTTCATATAAAGTAGTAGGAGTCCCTTTTTTCAAGGTTACTCTGTTGTGAACATAGCAGGTTGTGTTCATAGCTTCAGCCCAGAAGTGGTAGGGCAATTTCTTAGCATGAATCATAGCTCTGGCAGATTCTTGGAGAGTTCTATTTTTCCTTTCTACCACACCATTTTGCTGAGGGGTAATGGGAGTTGAGAACTCATGACTAATTCCTTCAGATGCACAGAATCCAACAAATTTGTTGTTCTCAAATTCTTTCCCATGATCACTTCTGATTCTTATAACCTGACTTTCTTTTTCTCTTTGAAGTCTTAGGCAAAGATCTTTGAGTACCTCAACTACATATGATTTTTCCCTTTAAAATTGACCCAGGTGTATCTGGAGAAGTCATCCACCACCACATAAGCATACTTTTTCCAACCAAGACTTTCCACCTGCATAGGTCCTATCAAGTCCATGTGGAGAAGTTCTAGCACTCTGGAAGTGGTGTCATGTCTGAGCTTCTGATGTCACATATTTGTCTATTTTCCAATCTGACACTCCCCACAAACTCTTCCTTCATCAATCTTTAAATTTGGAATTCCTCTGATAGCTTCAACAGATATAATCCTCTTCATTCCTTTAAGATGCAGATGGCCCAATTTTTGATGCCATATCTTCACTTCTTCTTCTTTGGCTAGACTACACATTGATGAATAACCAGTTTCTTGAGAACTCCAGATATAGCAGTTGTCCCTAGACCTGACTCCTTTCATGATCACTTCATTTTCTTTATTAGTAATCAGACATCAGTTTTTGTGAAGTTTACATTTAGACCTTGGTCACATAGTTAATAGATGCTGATTAGGTTTGCAGTCAGTCCTTTAACAAGTAGGACATTGTCAAGGTTAGGGACTCCAGGGCAATTTAGCTTTCCAATCCCCTTGATTTGACCCTTTTCTCCATCACCAAAGGTTACATAGCTGGTGGCATGAGGATGAAGATCAATTAGCAGGTTTTTGCTTCCAATCATGTGTCTGGAGTATCCACTATCAAAATACCAGTCTTCTTTGGATGAAACTCTGAAGGAAGTGTGAGCTATCAAGTTAGTAACACCAGTCCTAGGAACCCATTATTTTCTGTTGACAGGGATGTGTTGTTTGGGTCTAGGTTGTTGATGAGAAAGACTAGGATAACCATACAACTTATAGCATAATGGTTTTATGTGGCCAAATTTTCCACAGTAATGACATCTCCATCTTTGGTGTTTTCCTTTATGTTGTCTTCCCTTATGATGTTGTGACACATGATGTGACATCTTTGGTTTGCTACCAGTGTGACTACACTCAGGTTTGGATTCATTGAACCCAAGGCCAAACTTGTCTCCTGCCATTTTTCCAGTCTGAAGAATTTTATCTAGGGTGTCAGATCCATTGTTTAGCATTCTGACATACTTTGTCATCTCATCCAGTTTGCAGTTCAAGAACACTGCTTCATTCTTCAACTTAGAGATGGTTTCCAAGTGTTATGTCTTCTCAAGAACACTTCTTCTGACTTTCCACTTGTTGACACACTTCTTCACTTTTGTGACACAACTTTTTGTAGGTATTGGCAAAATCATCAAAGGTTACTTCATCATCACTTGAGTCTTCATCAGAACCCCATCTTCCGGTCAAGGCAGTCACAAGATTTGCAGACTTTCCTTCAGTTTCACTTTCATCAGACCAAGTAGCAGCAAGACTCTTCTTTTGTTTCTTGAGGAAAGTCCCACATTCAGCTCTAATGTATCCATACCCATCACATTCATGGCGCTGAACTCCTTTTCCTTCTTTGGACTTTTCATCAGATCTTGTTCTTCTTCCAGCATTATTGGATCTACTGATGTTAGATGAGATGTTCTTCACATTAGACTTAGACCTTACATCCCTCTTTTTCATAAGTTTTTTGAACTGTCTTCCCAGTAATGCTACATCGTTTTCCAGATCTTCATCAGTATCTTGACCACTTTCTTCCTCCTTCTCTTTAGTGTTTGACATGAAGGCTATGCTTTTGACTTTCTTTTCAGATCCATCACACATTCCCAACTCAAAGGTTTGGAGGGATCCAATTAGCTCATCCACTCTCATATTGAAAATGTCTTGAGACTCTTCTATGGCTGTCACTTTCATGGAAAATATCTTAGGAAGTGACCTGAGTATTTTCCTCACTAGTTTTTCATCTGACATCTTCTCACCCAGGGCTCCTGAGGCATTAGCAATTTCAAGGATATTCATATGAAATTCATGAATATTTTCATCTTCTTTCATCCTCAAATTTACAAACTTGGTAGTGAGCAACTGGAGTCTAGACGTCTTCACTCTAGAGGTGCCTTCAAGAGTGGTTTTGAGAATATTCCAAGCATCTTTAGCCACCTCACAGTTGTTCACCAATCTGAAGATGTTCTTATCAACCCCATTGAATGTAGCATTCAATGCTTTAGAGTTCCCAAAGGCTAGATCATCCTCTTCCTTTGACCATTGTTCCTCAGCCTTTTTATCAGTTGTAGCTTTTCCTTCCTTAGTAATAACTGGATGTTCCCAGCATGTTAAAACAGCCTTCCAAGCCTTATTATCCAAAGATTTAAGGAAGGCTACCATTTGATGTTTCCAGTAGTCATAGTTGGATCCATCCAGAATAGGTGGGATGTGAACAGATCTTCCGTCTCTATCCATAGTACCAGAAAGTAATGTCCCTAGATCTCACCCAGAACCAGAGCAGGATGCCTACTCTGATACCAATCAAAATTCTGGTATCAGATATGAGATGTCGAAGGTAATGTCACGACACTAATATCTGAATAATATAAATAGGATAAAAGATAAAGAACAATAATACAAGTGACACAAGCAATTGTTAACCTAGTTCGGTGCATACTCACCTACGTCTGGGGGCTACCAAGCCAGGAAGGAAATCCACTAAACAAAATTAGTTCAAAGACTCTCAATAAATAACTTCAAGTTACAGTCTTTTCACCTAATCTCTACCCGTGTGACTTCTATCTAAGAACTCCTAGATATGAGATCTTACGCACTCCCCCTCAATCACAACAGTGATGTAAAACAAGTATTATAATGAAAATAAGACACTCTACAAGAACATATACTTGATCTTGCTTAAAAGCTTCAATCAAGTAAAC
The DNA here is from genome assembly GCF_024323335.1 of Lathyrus oleraceus. Lineage (NCBI taxonomy): Eukaryota > Viridiplantae > Streptophyta > Magnoliopsida > Fabales > Fabaceae > Lathyrus > Lathyrus oleraceus. The sequence continues at coordinate 181,364,671 of NC_066581.1, forward strand.
ACACACTCATGCTTCAAAGCTTAGAGTGGACAAAGTACAACTCAAAAGTCATTCCAATTCAATCATCTATGGATGAATTAATGGCTCACAATACACACGACCACACAAGACTAAAACCCTTATTCTCTCTCAATATTTCGTTCATTATTTCTTGTGTATTAAAACGAGGTATTTCCATGCCTTTTTTATAGAAGTGTTTGGCTGGGCTTGGACATCACAAAACCCTAAAACTATTTTCCATTCATATCTTCTCATGACAGCTGATTATCTTGTTGGAAAATAAGTCAATTTGGTTTTAATTACTGATTGGATGGCGCGTTCAATCATTACACCAATCACACATAGATTAGCATAAAAAACGCAATCACACAATACATAACATTCAGACTGAATGTTCTGCAAACAGATGTCATGACATCGGGTCTGACATCTATGTATAATCCTGCAGATCCACATTTTAAACACCCTGCAGGTATATGTTATCTTATGTCAGGACAACACTTGTGACAACTTGTGAACACTCTAGGTTTTACCAAAATTGCGGCCAATGCGTAGAACCAACAGTTTGTTCTCCATAAAAGCAGGCGTTTGAGGCAAGTGCGAAATAAACTACTTGTATAGAAGATGAATACAATAGATAATCATTCCACCACCCTTTGAATTCCTTTGATGCAAAAAGAAATACATATCACCCAACAAAGTAGGCACAGGATTCCCAATCAAGAAAAGTCTAAGGGTGTTAACATCAACAAAATCGTCAATGTTAGGGAACAAAGTTAGTCCATAAATGAGCAACACAAAGATAGCTTCAAAAGAAACCACACGACCGGCTTGAGCAAAAGTAGTAGCTTCTTTGATGAGGAAATCAGATGAAAACCCAAATAACCCTCCTTTCTTCACCCAATGAGCCTCTATCTCAGAGTTCTTCAAGTGAAGAGCTTCAACAATAAGATTAGATTGGGGAATCTCCTCCAATCCACTAAAAGGCACTCTACTAGAAACAGGTATCCCCAAAAGATGAGAATACTCCTCCAATGTAGGCACAAGCTGAAAATCTGGGAAAGTGAAACAACGGTAGAGAGGATCATATAACTGCACCAATACACTCAAGAGTCTTTCAACCACATCAGCAGACAAGATGGACAAAAGCTTCCCATGACGTTGTTTAAAGTCCAAGGGATCTAATACAAAAGATGCTAACTCCCTTAACTCTTTCAAGTCGGGATATCTGAAACTGTACTTCTTAGTGTTCCTTCGTCCATAATCCATAGTCTGAAAATATTTGCAAATAATACCTCAGTTCCTTGAAATTTTCATGTGATGAGTATTATGATGCGCATGAATGTATGAATGCAACAATCACAAATAAGGGATCACACACAAGGCAAACAAAGGTCAAGGGATGAATTAAGTTATTGTCAAGATCAATCATCCATTTTGGTGGATTATGGTTTACACCTTATCAACACCCAAGTTCCATTGATATTGACAAGACTTGATTGGATCAACCAAGAATCAAGGGTTTGTTGCTGAATCAACCCAAGTCACGAGCATGGAGTATGGGTAAGAACCATCCGAAAGGAGTGAACTAAGGATAAAAACCTGTAGGTCATGTTATAAAAAGTTCCGAGAGTCTTAATTCCATCTATCAGATATTACAGGTTAAGATGACTGACTCATCGACCCATAATATTCTCAAGAGAAACTCGTCTGAGTGTAGTATCGCATAACACCTATTATCAAGTCTACACTTGAACAGTTTCTGTACTACGTCCTAAATAGCCCACGAGGGGGTAAATGTTCTACGGTCCTTAGCTTCTCAGACCCAAATTAGAGATAGTAATGCCTAACAACAAATACTTGTGTGACATTTCCAAATACAAAAGAGTCTCCACTAAGCAAATGGATCTCAAGCCAACTTGTTGAGGACTACTCCATACAAGTCGAACATGACTATACCATCCTCCTGTCTTAATTGCACTCAAGTTTGGGTTAGAACTTATCTCACCACTCAGACATCACCAAGCACAACAAGTAGATTATATCACACATACATATATACAAACATCACATATATACAAATATATACACACACAAAGTACGCTAAACCCACTAGAGACTACTCCCCAGCAGAGTTGCCACCTAATTTCTGTAGCGGTAAATTCATGATCATCAAGCTATGGATAAGCTAGAGATCAAATAACAAGAGTCACCACCGCGATTTTATTGTTTCCAAGGGAAAAGGGAAAAAGTACGAACAAAACCCAAAAGTAAGAAGTTTTCAAATCAAAACTAATAAAAAGTCATAGATTACAAGTAAGGGGGTTGGTTACACAGAGGGAAGGTGTTAGCACCCAAAGTGTCCTAGGTACTCATAGGGAGCCCTTTTTGTATGCATATGTACTTGGTATAAAGTGATGTTTACAAACAAATAGAATTGGGGGATGAGAAAATAATTCATTAATTATTTTTGTTTTTGACAAGACCTTCGGTCTTGTGCCTACGTACCAACATAAAAATGAGGGATCAAAACCTCGTAGTTCGTGATACAAATTACAAAGTGGATGCATTGCTTTTAACAACATTAAGTTTGAAAGGCTCAAAGGCCTAAAAATGGTTTGAATGAGTTAGTCCTTTTTGGCTTTTTGAAAGTTTAAGTCAAGTATAATTAAGTTTATTTACAAGTTTGATTTAAGAAAAGAAGTTTGAAAGTGCAATGACATAAGGCCAAAGTTTCTATCTTTTTGCAAAGTGGTCAAAGTTTAGAACAAAATAGGTTCAATCGAAGAAGATTTTGAAAAGGGAGGGAGAGATTTTGAAATTAATGAAATTGGGAGAAGATGAAGAGACTATCCTATGTACAAAATTAAAAGTTTAGAGTTGAAAAGATCTGACCAAATGGGTAGCAATCCAATAGACAAGAATGTCAATAGCAGCCTAGAATACCCTTGGACTTTTAGAATCAAGCAACACAAAAATGCACAATTATATTATCTTGAAGAGCAAAGGCATCAAATAAAGATGGCCACATCCAAGCTTCTCCATTCCATGATCTTCTTCATAATAGCCCATGTAACAAATGAATTTCACAAGTCACAGGTTCAAAGTAACAGCTTCACAATGATCATGTTGCAGATGAACTCAGAAGGATCTTGAATGATGTATCAAATGAAGTTTCAAATTGCAAGAACTTGGTTTCTCAATAAGTTGGTATTGGTCAAGTTCTTTAGCACAGGAAGGTTGCCTAGATTCTAAGTCCATTTGTCCAAGATCAAGCCAGCAGCCCATACAAAAGTTTTTTAGGGTTTTTGTTGTTATTATGTACATTAATGGCCAAAGACCACATAAACAGACAAATTATACACGAACAAAATATATCACACAATATGGTCCAAGTGGACAAAGTGAAAATTGCATTAACATAAACAATTAGAATGATATGAATAATGGCAAATGAAATAAAATGATAAAAGTAAATTGCATTAAGGTAAATGGCTTGAATTTAAATGTTAGTAGTTAATAGGTAAGAAGTTAGTATTGTTTTGCTTTTGCTTTTCATTTTAAGACATTCTTTGGAGAACACTCAACCCACTTATCACAAGCATGGATCCTTGAACCAAGACATCTTCCAAAGGAAGGAAAAAAGGCCAAGTTTCCACACAATACCATGAAAGAGGGGAGACTTACAATCTCACTAACTAGAATGCTTATGGCTTTTGTGTCACAAATTTAGTGCTATGTTAAGCAATCGTAATTGCACTTATGTAGAAGTCACAACTATTTGAGGTCGGGCAATAGAATTTTGGTGTTAATGCATGTTAGAGACATAGTATAATACACTATGCTCATGAAACATACGACACGCAAAAAAGGATATGCAAAAGTTATGGCCTAATCTCATCCATACTCATGTTAATTTTTCAATCAACTAGCCTTAGGATTTTGAGATATCATAGGCCAAATGGAATGAATAAATGAAGAAGGGGAATAAGATGAAGTGGGAGGGGAATGGATCAAAGCACAAATTGGTCAAAGGAGAACTTTTACCAAATTAAGATCATCCATTCATTTTGAGAGATGGAATGTATATTCCATCAATCCCCTAAGTCCAATGATATTAATTTGACAAAGTCAAATCAACCTTGACCAAGGCCCTACAACAATAGTCAAACACTAACAAGTCATCACAATTGGTCAAAAAAATTATTGGGCAATTAATCAAATTAAAAATACTAAAATAAGGCATTTAAATTGAATATGGTTTATCCAATTCCTAAAACCTCATCAAAACACCAAAGAAATGGCCATGAGATTTATCATAGGTCAAACAAGGTCAAAGAACCTTGGAGAAAAAAAATCATAATTTTTGGACATTCAAAAGTATTTTTAAACAATTAAAAACAAATGAAAAAGAAATTAAATCATGAAAAATATTAATAATCATCCAAAAATTAATTTTAATTCAGAATATGAAAGAGGAAATTATTTGAATGTTTTTGGTGAAACTCTCATATTTTTTGGATCAATATTAAAATTAATATGAATTAATAAAAATAAAAGGATTAAAATGAAAATTAAATAATCATAAAAAACGTGGAACACTTGATCTCCCTCATTAATTGAGGTGGCAGATCAAGTGGTCACAAGCGTGCAATCCACGATACGCCTGAGTCAGCGCGTCACAAGAAAGGTAATTCAAACCAACGTACGAGATTATTTCATTTCAAAAGGATCATGTGGCTCTGAACACGCCAACTCACCACCGAAGCTACAACTCCGGTCTCCTTCTCGGGCGAGCCTCGCCGGACTAGTTCAGTCATAACCATCACCAAAATTAAAAAGAAGGACATGATTACAGAGTAAAAATGGAATTGAGCACGAATCTGACCTCAATTTATCCTAACTCCAAGTATATTGAGAGATACATGGAGTTGAAATTTGAGGTACATGAACTGAGTTTCTTTGATTTGGCCTAAAGCAACTCAAGCTTCTTGCCTACATTGGTAGGACTTCAGACAACCAAGGAATAAGGAGAATTGAGCAAGATTTAGAGAGAATAAAAGAGATTAAAATTTCTGGAAAATACCTTCAATGTAGGTCTGGATTCAACTGTTCTTGCCTTGGCTCGTGCTTGATCTCACTCCAAATGCTTGCAGAAGAAGAATTGAATGCTCAAAAGGTCTTTGATTCCTGGAGTTTTGAATCTCAAAATAGTGAGAATTCAAACTCAAATTCAAGTGAAATTCCCAAGATTATCCTTTCGAATGTGAGGGTCAGAGGTTTGGGATCAAAGCTGACGCGAATGTGTGTGAAATTCTGAGCATATGAAGCTCTATTTATAGCCAATTCAGTTGATATTTGCACACTTGAAATGAGCTTCAAAAATTAACAATGTGTGATCCATGAGTGCATGGGCGTGTGCAGGCCCATGAAATCACTCTATCTGATCCATAATTGAGTGTAAGCAAGGCTGAAGTCATGTTGGAATGCCAGGAAATTGTGCATGTATGTTTGAAGTTCAATCTTGCCAAATGATGATACCATGTTCAAGCCATGCGCAACCTATTCATTTCTAGTCCAAAATGGATGAATTTGGGATTTTTGGAAAGTTTAGATCAAGAGGAACAACTTTCCTGTTCAACACTTTTCCATTTGGAGCTTGGAACTTGAAGAATTTTGAGGTGGAAGTTTGGAAATTTTAACATATTGAAAATTTTTCTAAGTGTCAAGCCATATGTCTCAATATTCCACCTTGCTTAACTTTTTATGTGTTCTTCAAATGAGAAAGGTGTCTTCATCAAAGTTGCAGCTCTCTCACAGACCTTCAAAATGGTCACCCGTTTCATGTCATTTGGGTTCTAAATGATAGAGTTATGCATTTTTTAAGTTTGGAAATATCACTTGATCAAGATATAGGTCAAAAATGACCTATAATGTATCCTCATATCACATGCTCATAAAAGTTGAATTAGCTTTAACTCTAAACATCAAAGTTGAAGTAGAATTATTAAATTTGATTTTGAAACTTGGAAATCTTTCATATCCTAAAAATTGAGCAAGTTATGGCCTTGGCAAGTTGACTTTCAAATTAGGGTTTATACAAAATGACCTATAATGTTTCAACATAGAAAATGATTTTCCAAGAAAAACTAGCTCTAGGTATCAACATGAAAGTTGTTTGCAATGTCATTTAGAGTAAGTTTTCTCTTGGAATCATTTTCATATGGTGAAAATTGTAGGAGATAGGGTCTAGGGAGACCCAGTCTTGATTAGATGAATTCATCTGGCCAACCACCATCAACCAATTTGCTAACCTTCAATTCTCTTGACTTTCTAGGCTCATGGTGGATCATATATGAATAAGATTATGAATTTTAAAGTGTCCCTTGACAAATTTGATCAATTTATGAGATAGCTTGTTGGAGAAGTTACTCAAGATACCCAGTCTAACTAGGGTTTCCAATGCATATCACCCTCAAACTCTTGAAGAATGCTTGATCAAAATAAAATGTAGAGATCATTGGGACTCATATATGATGTTTTTGACCATCCTTGAATCAATACATGGTTGTGATATTTGTTTATGAGGGTCTCAAACCCTATATATGGACTTGATAGATCAATGGAGATCATGCCCTACCTACAAAAGAGTTAAGCAAATGCAAAGACATATTTTTGGTATTTTGGTTAGTGAAATGATAAAATACAAGTATGATACAATCACATAGTGTTTGGTGATCCCTCCCAAAACAAACCTAATGAAAGAGGGGTAAGGAGGATGCCATGGTATGATCCCAATGTTAATGCTTATGATGAAATTGCATGAGGGATCTTAGGGTCAAAATTGGGGTCTTACACATCCATCTGTTCTATTATCATTACTCCCTGATTGATCAACTTTTGAACACCCGCTTTCAACTTTTCACAATTCTGGGGATTGATCATGCAGTCTTCACATTCTGCATCACACCCCGAATGTACTTCATTCATCAATAGTTGCTCCTTGACAACAACCAACAGAGTCCTTACCTCATCTACACAGTACACAACCTTCTTCTCTTCTTCGATCATGCTCATAGAAGGATCGGCATATGGTGGCATAGGATTGTTATTAGTGTTAGGGCCATTAGGTGCGAACGAAATGGCTTTGGCATCAATTAGATCCTGTACTTTATGCTTAAAATCTCTACCAATTTCAATCGTGTGTCTGGGTGCTCCCATATGGAATTCGCAGTGAGCATTGGCATCGTACCCAGGTGGTAGTATGGTTGGAGGATTTAACTCCCTCAGTTGTACCAGCGACCCTTTGAGAAAGTATGGCAGCATACGAGAGTAAGTGGTTGGGAGAGGATCGAACTTCCTCTCTGGCTTCCTTAGCCTCTATTGTCCTAGTTGATAATATTGTTGTTGTGGAGCATACTGTTGTTGGTACTGATTCGGTTGCTGACCCACATTCGGATCTGTGGGTATGGAAAAGGGTTGTTGATAAGGATTGGGTGCCATGGCGGCCACCTGTTGGTACAGACCAAGTCGGATAGTAGCCATATGCCGATAGGGTGCCTGATGCACCATGCCCTTGCCTCTAGCTTCTGACGTGTTATTGGTCTCCCCTTCTTTCTTCTTGGAAAAACTGACATACGGTTTCTTCTCTCCATTATACGGGCCAACAGAATTCAGAATCTTTCCATTTTTCAGACCATTCTCGAATCTCTCACCAGCGATAACCAAATCCGAGAATCCAATGGACGTACTCCTTGCTAGCTTCTCATAATAGGGCCCCTGGAGTGTTCCCATGAACATATAAATCAATTCCTTCTCCAAGAGTGGGGGTTGAACTCTAGCTTCCAGCTCTCTCCAATGCTGGGCATATTCCTTGAAAGAGGAGAGACCGATTAGGAGCCATATCCGTATTATACTGGTAATGTTTCAGGTATGCCTCAGCAAGGTCTTTCCAAGTCCGGATGGTCGTACTCTCCAGCTGGATGTACCACTCCAAGGAAGCCCCACTTAGGTTGTCTTGGAAGAAATGAATGAGTAGTTTCTCATCACTAGAGTACGCAGCCATCTTCCTGCAGTATGCCTGGATGTGCATTCTGGGACAGTTGACCCCTTTGTATTTTTCAAATTTAGGCACTTTGAACTTGGAGGGTAGCTAAACGCCTGGCACCAGGCACATCACAACAACATCCAGTCCAAAAGCATTGGGTCCCTCCATAGCTTTCATTTTCTCTTATATGGCACAAAACTTCCTATCGATTTCAGCACTAGCTGGTTCGAAAATATCATAGACCATCTCTTCCCTGGGATTGTAGAAGGCATCATTCTGATCGTCCATTTTAAAGCCGGGAAGAACGGCAGGATTCTGATTGGCCGGACCTCCTCCTCCGAGTGGAAGTGCACCTCCTAGCAGACCCACAGGGATCTGAGCAGGAGGGTTGCCAAGTGGTGGCATAGGATTGGTAGTAGTGGAAGCCCTCTGATTAGCTAGACGGAGTTCCTCATGACCCCTATCAATAGCTTCTGGGCCCCTGGCCACAGCCTGAATGGTCTCCATTAGTTACCCCATCTGGGCACGCATACCAAACATTTCTTCCCTCAAAGCACTCTTGTTTTGTTCGAGCTGGTCCATGAGTGATTTCTGCTTGCTTCGGGTGTTGTACCGGTGTTGAGAAGTCAGCTTGTTATTTCTGGATGCAAAAAGGTCAAGTGGTAAGTTCCTTATTTTCCTTTCGTGTTATGCAAAATGATGCATGCTTTGGTTTTATTATTATTTTTATCTTTTAGCAAAGCTCTTAGTTGTCATGTTATTTATTGCGAGAAACAATTCAGACAATTAACATTGCAATCAAAAATAATAACACACAAGGTGGAATCATAAAACCTCATTCATTCATTCATATATTTTTTTTCACAACAGGTACAAGAAAATCCAAGAGATAACCCTATTGGTATTAAATCTGGAACGAACTACAAATTAACTTGAAAGGTAACCCCTTGAGCATTATGGAGAGCTTCGACATTTATGATCAACTCGGTCATGGTCTTCTTGCAGAACTTCACAAAGTTGTAAACTTGGTGAGGAGTGTTATCAGGGCACATGATTTGGTCGGCCTCCTTCATCTTGTCAGGGAAGTCTTGGAGGGCGTAGTTGGTTAGAATTTCCATGTTAGCATACTTGTCTCTCCATTCGGTGTATAGCCCTTGCAGGTTTTTGATGATGGCATCCCTTTCGGCTATAGCTCCTTCGGTCTCTCGATAAGCATCCTCCTAGTATAAGCAATTTTTCCTCATTTCTTGATACTCCTCATCGATGATTCAAACTTTCATGTTTTGGATCTTCTCATGAGCTCTTTCCAACTGGAACTTTTCGTGATGGTAGGCTCGGTGTATCCTTTCCTTTTCCATCTTCTCGTGGAAAGCGTGATCTTGGTAGCCTTTGATGGTCTTTCTCAGTTCAATGATCTGAGATTCGTAGTTTTCCTTGGCACTCTTCTTATCCATGTTAGTAAGATCTAGAGTTCTTTCTAGGTCTCGAATAACATGCCAAGCTCGGTCCAGTTCGTTGTTTTGTCCATTAAGTTCTAAATTTTCTCCCAGGAGAGCACCACCGACCCACTCTTTCTTACCTTTTTTCTTCTCTCGCTCTCTTCCTGCTGGTTTCGTACAAGATTTTTACCTTTTTTCCTTCGCCTTCTAGTTCATCACCCTTTTGCTTCTCCTTGATGAGCTGGAGTCGCAATCGGGTGTTTTCCATTTCAAGTTCATTTATCTTACTAGTGAGTTTGTCGAGATCCTCCTGTAAGATTGGCTCGGGTTTGGGGACTTGAGGGAAAGATGAGGATTCAAGGTAAAAAGGTATCTTGACTATTCGGGCTCTTTCTTTTGCCCACTGCACATACGGTTCTTTGGCGATGACATTCTTCTTTCCAAGTTCTAGATTGCTTCTGACAATCTTGGTCTAAGCTTGCCTTACTTTCCTCACAACAGGGTTAAGTGGATCAACATTGTTGATGACAAAAGGGACCAAGTCTTCATCTCTAGGAGGACCGTTCATTGCATGTCCATACTCCCTCAGGCCCAACACAGGATTGTAGTTGATACACCCATGTGTGCCTACCAAGGGTACATTTGGAAATCCTCCACATTTGGAAATCCTCCATAGACTGCATAGCACCTATATTTGACAGGGGCTATCTTGGAACTCAGGGCTTTAAAGCTATCCAATCGGGGTTCTTTGTACCTGAAAGAGAATGTCCTTTTTCTAAGAAGAGGATTCATGATTGCTTTGCAAAAGTCTTTGTAGTTTCCTACAGTAAACACCGGATACTAAGACCTTTGGTTTAATTTTTTATACGTAGGATACCTGAATGTATGAATGCATGGGCGACTCGGTTCATAAGCACGACTTCCAAAAGTCGAACACGCAAGCAGGCATAGTATCATAGGCTCAAGATACGGATGGAGGCCAATACTAATTGCTTTCCACAATAGGGATCTCACTGGTTGTAGCCTAGGGTTATAGATAGGGACCCTAGAGTCATCGATTCATTTGGATGTTTGGCGCTTATGCCAAAAGCTTGTCAGTCGTCAACTCTCTAAAATAAGCATCTTTTGGGTGAGATCTTCGTACTGACCGACACGAGAAAAGCTTCTCGGGGACCCACACTACGTGACCATCGACATCGATTCTAGACAAGGGTCTCAAAGCCATGGACCTCTGTAGCGGTAAATTCATGACCATTAAGCTATGGATAAACTTAACGTCGATAAAACCAGAGTCGCCATCACACTTTTATTGTTTCCAAAGGAAAATGGAAGAGTACGAACAAAACCCAAAGATAAGAAGTTTTCAAAACAAAACTAATAAAATTCCAGAGATTACAGATAAGGGGGTCGATTACACAGAGGGAAGGTGTTAGCTCCCAAAGTGTCCTAGGTTCTCCCAGGGAGCCCTTTTTTATGTGTCTATATGTTTTTTGGTATAAAAGATGTTTGCAATAAAGAGAGTGTGGGGATGAGAAAAGAATTCATTAATTATATTTTTGTGTTTGACAAGACCATCGGACTAGTGCCTATGTACCAACATAGTAATGAGGGATCAAAACCACGTAGTTCGTGGTATCAATTTCAAAGTGAGTGGATTGCTTTTAACAAAAGTTTAAATTTAAGAGAGGCACAATGGGCCTAAAAGAGTTTGAATGAGTGTTAGTTCTTTCTGTCTTTTGAAATTTCAAGTGAATATGGTGAGATTCGTTTACAAGTTTAGTTTAAGAAAAGAGTTTAAAAATGCAATGGCATAAGGCCAAAGTTTCTAGTTTGCAATAAAGTCTAAGTTTGAAAATCACAAGCAAAGAAGATTTTGAAAGAGGGGAGAGATTTGAAATTTAAGAAATGGGAGGAGATGAAGAGACTAATCCTAAGCAAAAACTTAAAAGTTAAGAGTTGAAAAGATCTGACCAATGGGATGCAATCCAATGGACAAGAATGTCATATAGAAACTCATTTTTCCCTTGGACTTTAAAATCAAGAAATATCAATAATCAAGCAAGATGAAGAGCAAGGAATCAAATAAAGATAGCCACGTCCAAGCTAGCAACTTCATAGTCTTCTTCATAATCTTCCCCCCATGTATCAGATGACATATTCCTTGAATAGCTCAGAATAAGGCATTAGACACAGGTTCAAAGTAACATTTGCATCAAGACTATGTACCAGATGAACTCAAGTGGATTCCAATAATTGCATCAGATGAAAGCTCACATCACAATGACTTAGTATCAGAAAAAGTTGGCATTGGCCAAGTTCTTTTGCATAGGGAGTGTTGCCTAATTCTATGTCCAAGGCTCAGATCAAATCCAACAAACCACACAAACATTTTTTAAAAGTTTTTGTTGTTTATTATGTACTTTAAGGTCCTAATACCACAATCACAAATAAGATACACAAACAAGTATATACAAATACAATATATGGCTTAAGAGAGCAAAGTGAAAATGAGATAAATATAAACAAGTCAAATGATATGTGTAATGGAAAATGATAAATGGCTTGAATTTAAATTGCATAAAGTAAATGACTTGAAATTAAAAGTTAGTTAAATGTTAGTTGATTAGAAGTTAGTGGAGTTTTTCCTTTTTTATTGTTTACGTAAATCTTTGGAGAACACTCAACCCTATATTCACAAGCATGGATCCTTGAACCAAGACATCTTCCAAAGGAAGGAAAAAAGGCCAAGTTTCCACACAATACCATAAAAGGGGGGAGACTTACAATCTCACTTACTAGAATGCTATGCTTTTGGGTCAAAATTTAGCGTTATGTTAAGCAATTGTAATTGGACTTATGTAGAAGTCACAACTATCTGAGATCGGGCAATAATTCTTTTGTGTTAATGCATGTTAGAGATATGGTATAATGAACCATACTCCTAAAACATACTACACACAAAAATAAAATAAACAAAGGGTGGACCTAATCTCATCCATACTTGTATTAGTTCATGAACCAATTAGCCTTAAAATATTGAGATGTCATTGGCCAATGAGAGGAGTGGGATAGAAATGGATTTAAAATGGAGAGGGAGGGGAAATGAGACAAACACAAATTGGTCATGGGAGGAATTTTATCAAATTAAAACCATTCATTCATTTTGGGAGATGAAATATACATTTCATCAATCCCCTGAATCCAATGATTTTAATCCAACAAAAGTCAAATCAACCTTGACCAAGGCCCACACACAATAGTCAAACGTCACAAGTCAATATAAATGGTTCAACATAATTTATTTTCAATTAAACAAATTCAAAAAAACAATTAAAAATGCATAAAATAAAATTATATTTTATCAAAAACCTAAAACCTCTTCTAAACACCAAATAAATGGCCACGAGATTTATCATAGGTCAAACAAGATCAAAGGACCTTGGAGAAAAAAATTCACTAATTTTGAAAAGTCAGAAGTATTTTTAAACACTAAAAAATATGCACAAAAACAATTAAATCGTGAAAAATATCAATATTGATCCAAAAAATAATTTTAAGTCAGAAAATTAAATAGGAAAATAATTGAATTTTTTTTGTGAGAGTCCCATATTTTTTGGATCAATAATGAAATAAAGCAATTAAAATGAAAATTCAAAAATTCAAAAATACGTGGACCATCTGGTCTCCCTCATTAATTGAGGTGGCATACCAGATGGATCAGAGCGCGCTTTCCACATGTTCCCTAGTCAAATGTCCCACACGCGTGGTAATCACTTTGAATGGTTGAGATTAGAACATAGGACTCATATCAAAGGGTTCTAGGCAAGCCAACACACCATCGGAGCCCTGGCTCCGGTCATCTTCTCCGGTGAGGACCACCGGACTGGACCAAGTTCAACTCAAAGAAATATGGAAAATGAGTACACTATTTTGAAGGAAAAATACTCAAGAGCTCGAATCTGGCCTCAATTTTGTCTAACTCCAAGTATATAAGAAGATACAAGGAGTTGAATTTTGAGGATCATGAATTGAGTTGCTTCGATTTGACCTCAAAGCAAATCAATATTCTTGCCTATATTGGTAGGACTTCAGACAACCAAAAACCAACAAGAATAGTGGATAATTGAGTGAGAATTGAAGAGATGAAAAATCAGAAAATTCACCTTCAATGGAGCTTTAGATTGGCATGATCTTGCTTCCAATTATGCTTGGCCTTGCTTCAGATGCTTGATGGAAGAGAAATAGATCAAAGAAAGGGATGGACTCTTGGAGTTTCAATCTCAAAATAATTGGAGATTTGAAACTCGATTTTCAAAAAAAATCTTCAAGCTTATCCTTCAATGGTGAGGGTTTTGGGTCTCTGAATCAAAGTTTGGGCATGAGGTCCTCAATTCTAAGCAAGAGAGGTTCTATTTATAGCCATAGAGAATGATATTTGCACACTTCTAATTTTGGCAAAAATTTGAAAATCTTCTTTGCATGGTTGCATGGCCGTGCATGAGGCCCATGAAATGATGCCATCTGATCCATAAACCAATGTGCAATGTACTGAAATCAACTTGGAAGCTCATGCAAGTGTGAATGGAAATTGGACTTTGAAAGTATCCAAATGGTGCTTCAACTTTCACCCATGCGCAAGTACCTCATACTTTATCCAAATGAAATGATTTTGTACTTTTTGGAAAGGTGAGATCAAGGGGAACAACTTTAATGTTGGACACTTTTACATTTGAAGCTTGGATAATGATGAATTTTAAGGTGGAAATTTGGGAAATCAAACATATTAAAAAAACTTCTAAGTACCAAGCCATATGTTCACTTCTTCCACCTTGAATAACTTTTTCTATGGATTTCAAATGAGAAAGGTTCCTTCATAAAAGTTATAGCTATTTCAAACACATTCAATTTGGTCACAAATTTGGCCGCATTTGGATTTTGCATGAAGGAGTTATGCATTTTAGAAGTTGGGGAAAATCACTTGTTCAATGGTATTGGCTCAAAATGACCTATAATGTTTTCAATTGGCACATGCATTTGCAAGCTGAATGTGCATTTCCTCCAAACATCATAGTTGAGAAAAGAATATACAAATTATTTACAATTTTCTTGTTTGAATGGATAAACCCATTGCCTACGTACCATCTTAAAAAGGTAGGATCAAAACCTCGTAGTTCGGGGTAAAAATCTCAAAATGAGTTGGTGAATTGATTGGGCAAAAGCCTTAAGGTCTTTTGTTATCAAAGGGAGAAAACTCAACCTAAACCACAAATCCACCATGTGAGGAGAGCTTCAACATACTAGTGAGGGATCCACCCTATAATAAGTATGGAAGACTTATAGTCCAATCACTAAAGGTACAAGTGAGGATTACATCAACCTCTATGATAACACAAACCTAATAGCTAATGTTTATGAAAATCTTTGGCAAAGGTGGCCATTGGAACCACAAAAAGGTTTGAAGTGAGTTGTATTTACAAATTAGAAGTATTCACAAAATAAATTCAAAGTTGACTTAAGATTCAATTCAAAATAAGTATTATGAAAAGAGTTTGAATAAAAAAAATCAAAGGCATAATGTCTAGGTTTCTAATTTTTGAAAACAATGTCAATGTTTGCACAAAATTTTTGGCTTGAGTTAGAGTGGAGAGAATAAGATAAGGGCTAGATCCTAAACATGCAAAGATGAGAGAAGAGAAATAAAACCACTTGGAGTTCCCTTCTTGAGATCATAAAGATGATCCAAGTTGCTCCTTTCCTTTGGACTTAGCAAGCAATAAGCAATTAACTCAAGCAATCAAGCAAATATTCAATCAAGCTCCTAGGAGTCTTCCAATTAGACTTGTCTCTCTCATTTTGGATGCTCATGACAATGGTCCTTCTAAGTAGCTCAAGTTTGGTATCCCTATCACAAGAACACACAAATCAAAAAGTTCCATAATGCAATAAAAAGAATGGACAAGAGGGAGTTTAGAATTAAGAGTCCTTTCAATTCATCTTTCAAGATTAAGCATTCTAAAGGCACGAGGCCTAGTGGCTCTTCAACATATTTAGCATTCTAAAGGCATGATGCCTAGTTGCTCTTGAAACTCCATTTAGCATAGGTAAGGTCCTAAATTCTAAGTCCTTTCTCCATTTTGCATTGGGTTCACACAAACAAAAACAAAACAAGCACAAGGCAATAGTATATATGCAATAATGTGCTCAAGTGAGGAAAAGGAAAATAGCATAAATATAAACATGAGCTCAAGTGAGCGAAGGGCAAAGAAATGAATTAATAAGCAAGAAATTAAATTGCATTAAAGTAAATTGTAAGAATTAAATTCTTGAATTAAAAGTTAGTAATTACTAGTTAGTGTTAGTGTGCCATAAGGCAATTTAGCGCTATGTTAAGCAATCGTAAGTGGACTAATGTAGTAGTCACACCTATCTGAGGTCGGTAAATAAAACTATAGGCAACTAACACAAGTTAGAGATCATGACTAGTAAGCCAAGCTCCTACAACTTGCCATGCCAAAAGAAAAGAAGAACGACCTTGTATGGATTTAGGTTTTTTGCTTGACCAAGAAGCAACCTATCTTTAATGCAAAGCAATTCACTTGATCTTTAATCAAGATGAATTTGATTTGGATCAAAGAAGGTTAAGCCTCTCATATGTCAAGGCTAACCACCAATCATTAACTCATTGGTCGAAAAGAAAAAAAAGGAGAAGAAGAAGATGGAAATGGAATGTACAAAATTAAAAGTCAAACAACATAACCAACACACATTGACCAAATATGAATGGAATCAACATCAATCAATGGTAAACAAAAGTGAGATGAAGATTAGAAGTCAAGAAATAACAAAAATATTTTTGGTATTTTTTTGGAATTAAAATAATACTTGAAATAAAATGGACAAATAAAAGTCAAACTTCAAATCCAATTCAAATCAACTTGGAAAAGTCTAATTGGACCACAATAAGTCTAACATGGTCAAACAAGGTTTGACAAAAAATTTCATCATTTTTTTGAAAACAGAAACTAATTTTAAACAATTAAAAATGAAGAAAAATAACATAATTGAACTAAAATCTCAAATAAATCTCAAATCAATTAAGAAATTGATGAGAATATTTTTGATAGATCCATCATCACCCAAAGATGTTGAGAAAACATTTTTGGCATTTTTGAATATTGAAAAGTATTTTAAATGAATTAAAAACAATCATAAACGAAATAATTCACAAAAAAAATTAAATGGAATCTCAAAAATAATTAAAAATCATTCTTAGAAACTAGAATTCAAGAGAATAATTTTGCAATTGGTCCCATATTTTTGTGATTCCAAATAAAGAAGTTATGAATTTTTAAAATAAAATGGAATAAAAGAAATTAAAATGGAAATTCAGAAATTGGAAAAATCAGGGAGCGTCTGATCAAAGCTCATTAAATGATGTGGATGATCAGAAGGCTATGGAGCGCGCGCTCATTGTGTTCCTTGGTCAACAGCGAAACACAATGCATTTAAACTAGTCAAAACAATCAAAGGACCAGATTATATCGTTCCAGTTGGATCCAAGGGCTATGAGGTTAGCCACGTGTGGACCGTGGTGGAAACCATCGTCTTCTCTGGTGAGAAGCCTTTTTCCGGCCGCGAGTTACAGGCTTTCAAACCTCAACCATAACACGCGATCCATACATCATTCGAAAGCTGGGGTGATGTACATCACCCCTGTGACCTTAGTTTTTGCTCAAGACTCTCATAGAAAGAGAAATCTGTGATGGAAAAACAAGGTACTCAATCTGAACTTCTTCAATTCACAAAATTAAAAGCATAAATCAATTGCCTCTCACATGAGGACTTCAGAGGTACCAACCAAACCAAGTAATGCACAATAACAAGGGAGATTCGAAGAAAAACAGTTGGAGAATCAACCTTTGAAGTGCAGTTTTCCAGTGCTTGATCCAATCCAATTCTTCAATGCAGCTTGATCTTAAAGTAACAAGGAAGGAATGCTAAGGAATTTGAAGTTGGAGATCAACCAAGGAAGTTGAAATTCAAGCTTGAAAAATGGAGAAACAATTCAGAATTCCTTTGAGTGAGGGTTAGGGAATCAATTATGCAGAGCTTCAGGCGCCTTTAGGTTTATTTTTGAAGTGAGCAAAGCATCCTATTTATAGCCAAGGCTGATGCAATGCAATGAAATATTCATGTGTGCATGAGCTTGGATCCTCCATGCATGGGCCTGTACAGGCGCATGTGAGGCCCAAACTCAATTGGTTTTGCATACTTAACACAAATGAAAGTGAAATGGACGTGCAAATGGCAATGCATAAGCTTGTGCATGGAATTTTAACATGTTATGCATAATTGAATCTAAAACTTCACCTCTTCGAAAATACCATTTGCAAAATTGAAACATAAGCATGTGGGTAATGGTTGGAAAGGTTTTGACATAAGAAAAAAATGTTATGTTGAACAAAAATCCATTTGGAGTTTGGAAAATATTGAAAACTGGCCATGAAGTTCAATGTACAAAACATGTATTTGAGAAATTTGCCAAAATGGCCAACCTTCAAGCCCTTCTGTTTCAATGATGAAAGCTTCAAATGACAAAACCTCCAACATCAAAGTTGTAGATAGTTTCAAGACAATAAATTTGGACTTAAATTTTGTATCATTTGAATTTCTGATGAAAACGTTATGGGCACTTGAAGTTGGACTTTTTCACCTTTCAATGACTTTGGTCCAAAGTGACCTATAATGTTTTGTATTATCACATGTATTTATTTTAGGATTATGAAATTTTGTCCAACATAACAATTTAATTATACATCCTAAACTTTTCAATTCATTTGGTACCACCTCAAAATCATAAGAAATGAAGGCGTTAGGTCCTTGGGGAGTTGACCAAAAATTAGGGTTTCAGTCAAAATGACCTATAATGTTTTGAAATGAATAATGACCTTCCAAGTTTCAAATGAAATTTTTATAAACATTAAAGTTGTTCATATGGTTATTAAGAACATTTTTTATCTTGGGGTCATCTTCATTTGACAAACAGATCAAAAGTTAGGTCTCAGTGGATTTCAAAATAGTCAGCTGAATTGACTGATCAACTTCTCAAGTCCAAACTTCAAATCTTGATGAATAAATGATTGGGGACACTCACATGGGCTCATATACGCATAAAATGATTTATGAAATAACTTCCCTTGATTGTATTTGATCATAGGTTGAGGTTTCTTCATGAGCAAGGCATAGTCAATGCACAGTTGAATTAGGGTTTCCTTGGGACAATCCTCAAGCCCTTTGGGTTATCTTGATCAAATTGACAAATTGAGATACTTGGGAGGAATATATGATGATTGAGATCTTTGGGAACCACTGTCATGCTTGCTTTCACTTTCATTTGGCCACTTCAATGGGTATAAGAGCCATCATATGAGCCTTAGATCACATGACTGTTTGAGCTTCAAAACAAACAAAGTTAGTGACATATTTTTGTGGTTTTGGTTAGTAAACAAAATGAGAAAAGTAATAATATACAATTCAAGCATGTTTGGTGGTCTCAAACTAACTCACACAAGTCCCAACTCTAGGGTTAAGGAGCCAAGAAGCTATGATCCTTGAGGAAAATGCAATGAGCAATGATATGATGCCATGAGGCATCTTAGGGTCAAAATTAGGATCTTACAGATGCCCTTATTAAAGGTCATTCTAGCTGGAGATATGAAGGTTAAAATCTTCGCCTGAACGAGGTAGAATGGGCTTAAATAATAACAAAGAGACGAATTTTGGTCCCTAAGAGACCTCATGATGCAAATGTAAGTATGCAAAAATTAATACTCTGTGGGGATATATGTCCACAAAGGAGAAAAGAAATCAGAAGAAACTGAAAAATCCAAATGAGTAATACTCTCACTAGGGAGACAGAGACTCTGGGGGGAGTAAAGGGTAAAAATGCGTGAGCAGGTTACGACTTGAAAACTTACTGGGAGACACGAAGGGATTCCATGAAAATAAATCAATCGAATGATTCGAGCTGACGCAAAGATGCATGTATTGGGGAATATGCCAATACAGCAAACTATCCACAAAGGATACTTCGGATAAAAATCCGGACTCGGGCTGGGATGTCCACCAAGGACTCAGCTGAGGAAGCAACAAATGAGGTATTACTGGTTATTGGGTAATAAGCTCAAAGAGACATGTGATCAAAACACCAATATAAGGGTGAAAAGGTAACATGCTCAGGGAGATAGAATATCTAAGACCGGTATAAGGGTGAGAGATATCAATCATCCAAACATCTGAGGAAAACCTAAAAGGTATATTTCAACTCAGGAAAATCTGACTCCACAGGGGAAAAAAATCATAATAGGGAGCATAAGGAAGGAACACCAGGGATACTGGTTACTGGGCATATAATAGGTGACCAACCAGGCGTGAATTGGGGAATACTTCCAAGACACTCATCATCCGAAAGGAGGGCTGAAAAAGCGGAATCGATTACAGGATGGACATTTGATTCCATAAGGACATACGAATCTTACTCAACTGGGGAAGGAAAAGACATCGACTGAAGAGCGCATGAGATATATCATCTATTACCGTCAGAACGTAGATAACATACTCGTATGGAATATTATCCACCCCGGTTACTGGGTTAACAAAGGATAAATCGACTGAAAAGAAAGGACATCGGGATACCGGCTACTGGGTATAAAATGATGACCAATCACGGGGAGAAACAATCATTGCCAAACAAGGGTAAATGAAAGATGACTCGTTGGGGATAAATTGCTTGATCAAAGCAACTATCCAAGGGATATATCATCGGTCACTGGGAGATATACTCAAAAGAATGAAGGAATATCAATACCGAATATTTGATAAAGATAACCAACAAATAGGGGATTACATCTACCGGTTACTGGGTATAAAACCACATAAGAGAGTACCTGTCACCGGTTAGGACGAATAAAATTAGGGATTAACTCTGCAAGGGGACAAAATGGGGTTTACAACTACCGGTTATTGGGTAGAAAACCACAAAAATAGGACTTACAACTACCGGTTACTGGGTAGAAGGCCACAACACCCTCTAGGGAGAGAATGAACAATTACTATTTACTGAGTAATTGATCACCTGAACCACAGGGAAGTGCATGAGAAATAACAAGAGGAGTCAATCTAGGAACAATTTAGAGAGACACAATGTAACAAGAATCAACCCAATGAGGATACAACTCAGTGGAGTAATTCCATCCCAATACATGTTTTGGGAGGAATTTGAAATAATAATCATCCATGAGGACATAACTCAGTGGAGAATATGGAAGAAAAGATAGACACTTTCTGCCTAAGGGGGCTGACTCTATATGGAGAGATCAAACACAATCATCTGCTTATGGAAGGATATTTCACCACTAGCAGGTATAACAAGCAAAGATATATGGCAAAGAATGCAACATGGATATCTGAATGCTATGATTATGCATGTATATGCGTGGTTTATGTATGATAAATGCTGACAAGCAGACATATCTATCACAAACAGGTCCCAAATCAATGGACAGACAGCCAGTACTACATCTCGAAAGACAAAAGCCAGGCCCATAGGAGAAAATCCAATCTGGTGGGGGCAACAAATACCAGGAAACACAAATCACCGTTGAGGATCGAGAAGAGGGCTTCCAGGGACCAAGACCACTGCTAGGGGAACAAGTAGGATAACCGGGGATCAGAGACCGTGGTTGGGAATAAGCAAAGGGTCACAACCACCACATGTCGGGGATCTTCCAACAGTACGCAGAGACATGGATAAGATCAGACAAAGGAGAAATCTACTGGGGATATTATCAGGGGGGTGATGTGGAATTCTGTGGGGAACAACCACCAAATAAAAGCACATCAAATCAAACATTCACTTCTATCCACCGAGGAAAACACCTCTGCTACGGAGAAGGAGAACCAGTCACTCCACTGGGGAAGGGATCAACACATCTTCCTCGAAGTTCCAAGGCTAAACTAGGATTAGGTAGGGCCTTAGCTGGGGAAGCTACATGGATAAGATTCACCGTAGAAGTAACTCTACTGGGGAAAAACCAAGGAAAGATATGACAGACTGTGGGGAATAACCACCAAACAAAAGTTCCAATAACCATCACATTTCCTCATACTGCTGGAGAAACAACCTCTGTCGAGGAGAAGAGAAACACCGCTCCGCTGGGGATAGAAAATAAACATTTTCATCACCCGCTCTGTTAGGAGTAAACTATCCGAGAAGGAGGAAGTAACAACAATCAGGCTCCGATCAGGCAACTCTACTATGGAAAAATGCTGATGACTGAACCGGGGATAATCTGTAGGCGATCAGCTGGAGATAACCCGTTGATGACCAAACTGGGGACGTCTAATGCGAGCAACACTGTTGAGGATGAACGGTAAGCAAACCTGCTGGAGATTAATGTATGCGAATCCGCTGGGGATAAGCTACAAACCAACTTGTTGAAAATTCCACCCACGTTGGGATTTCCTGCTCACTCTGCGGGAGATTTCCAATCTAAATGAGGGAAGACCAACTTCCTTGAAAAAGATAGCATGCCAATTTATTAATCTATAAGTTATTTCAGGTCACTCCACGCAAGGGATGACAACCATATAATTGATAAAACACAGATGCTAGATCCAGACTCACTGGGGAGCTAGAAGACTGAGACCAAACTCCAGACTCTCTAGGGATTTTGGTGGTATATCACCTTTCTGCCCTCTTTGAGGAGACAACCTGGAAGATGATGGAGAGGATACAAATATGCTAGGAATATGAACAAATGCCTTACCCTTTTGGAAATCATGCTATCCTTGGGAGAGCACTGAACACATTCCAATTATCTTTTCAGTCATTAAGAATGTTCACTTTGTTTAAAAACAGTTTATAAAAACTTTATTTGTTTAAAACAATGATATTTATCAATTAAAACATGCAAACATTTGTTAAACAGAGACAAATAAGAGTGCAAAGAATGGATAAAGGCTCAAATTTATTTGATAGGATGGTAGTCTGCAAATGTCAAGACTCTAGGGATCTTTACAAATTTGAAATTGGTGATATATATTGGAAAAAGGGCTACATTGAACATAATGACCATTTCTCCACCAACTCTGAATCCAATGTATTTGAAGCTTTAGTTGACGATGACTGAGCGAGAATCTTTGACAGAAGACGGTTGAAAAACAAAGTCTTGTCAGGATGCAGTTACTTGCCAAATCCCTAATTTTTGCCTAGATTGCCCCAGAGTGAGGTACTCAATCTAGCGGGACATATATATATATATATATATATATATATATATGTCTCTCACTTTTGCCTGGACCGCCCTTTCGGGTTTTCGATCCACCGAGACGCTCATTTTTGCCTAAGCCGCCCTTTCGGGTTTTCAACTTAGCGAGCTATTCTGTATTTATTTTTAGACGAAGTATTTCTTGACTGCATCTAAACTCACAGGCCGAGTAAACTCCTCCCCATCCATAGTTGTAAGTATCAAAGTACCGCCTGAAAAGGCTCTCTTAACAACATATGAACCTTCATAGTTTGGAGTCCACTTGCCCCTGGAATCGGGCGCGAAAGACAAGACTTTCTTAAGCACGAGGTCACCTTCTCTGAACACACGAGGCTTGACCTTCTTATCAAAAGCTTTCTTCATCCTTTGCTGATACAACTGACCATGACACATGGCAATTAATCTCTTCTCTTCAATCAAGTTCAACTGGTCATAACGACTCTGACCCCATTCAGCCTCAGTCAACTTGGCATCCATCAAGACTCTCATTGATGGGATCTCAACCTCCACGGGGAGCAAAACCTCCATGCCATAAACAATAGATAAAAGGGTTGCCCCTGTTGAAGTGCGGACAAATGTACGATAGCCATGCAAGGCAAAAGGCAGCATCTCATGCCAATCTTTGTATGTAACAATCATCTTCTGAATAATATTCTTGATGTTCTTATTAGCAGCTTCAACAACCCCATTCATCTTGGGCCTATAAGAAGAAGAATTATGATGTGCAATCTTGAACTCGCTACACAGCTCTTTCATCATCTTGTTGTTCAAGTTAGATCGATTAGCAGTAATGATCTTGTCTGGCACACTATAACGGCATATGAGTTGATTCTTGATAAACTTCATAACCACCTGCCTGGTCACAATAGCATACGATGCCGCTTCAACCCACTTAGTGAAGTAATTGATTGCTACGAGAATAAACCTGTGACCGTTGGACACCCTTGGCTCTATCATGCCAATCATGTCAATTCCCCACATGGAGAAAGGCCATGGTGATGAAATCACATTCAGAAGTGTCGGGGGAATATGAATCTTATTCGCATAAATCTGACACTTGTGGCATTTCTTCACGTACTTGCAGCAGTCAGACTCCATTGTCAGCCAATAGGAGCCTGCTCTCAACATCTTCTTTGCCATGGCATGTCCATTGGAATGAGTACCAAATGAACCCTCATGGACTTCAGTCATCAACAGGTATGCTTCGTGTCTATCCACGCATCTGAGCAAAACCATGTTAAAATTCCTCTTATAAAGCACATCTCCATTGAGGTAGAAACTGCCAGATAATCTCCTCAATGTTTTCTTATCTATAACAGATGCCCCAGGCGGGTAAATCAGACTCTGAAGAAAACACTTGATATCATAATACCATGGCTTATCATCTTTTACTTCTTCAACTGCAAATACATGAGCTGGTCTATCCAAGCGCATTACAGTGATATTGGGGACTTCATTCCAGAATTTCACCACAATCATAGAAGCAAGCGTAGCAAGAGCATCTGTCATTCGATTCTCATCTCGAGGAATATGATGGAAGTCAACCTCAGTAAAGAACGTTGAAATCTTCCTCGCATAATCTCTGTATGGGATGAGGCCAGGCTGATTCGTCTTCCATTCACCCTTAATCTGATTAACAACAAGGGCAGAATCACCATAAACATCAAGATGTTTGATCCTAAGATCAATACACTCTTCCAAACCCATAATACAGGCCTCATACTCCGCCATATTATTCGTGTATTTGAAAGTTAGCCTTGCTGTAAAAGGAAAATGTGTGCCCTGAGGAGTAATAATCACTGCCCCAATACCATTTCCATACTGATTTACAGCGCCATTAAACACCATGCTCCATCGGGAACCAGGCTATGGCCCTTCATCGAGCATAGGCTCATCGCAATCTTTCATCTTCAAATACAGAATCTCCTCATCAGGAAAGTTGTACTGAATAGACTGATAATCCTCAATTGGTTGATGTGCCAAGTGGTCAGCCAAGATACTACCTTTAATAGCTTTCTTAGCTCGATACTCAATATCATATTCAGATAACAACATATGCCAACGGGCAACTCTCCCAGTTAAAGCAGGCTTCTCAAAGACATATTCTCGTAGTAACACAATCTACCCCTTCTTTACAGACTCTTCCAGGAGTGCCCCAATCTTCACTTCACGAACACAATCTTCAGACCCCAAGTTGACTGTTTCCAGATTCCCGAGATATGGCTGAATGGTCTTCTCTTCGTGCTCAAGCAGACGGATAATCTCATCAGGAATCTCTTCAACATCATCTTCTTCGGCCTCAAATACAAGGAACTCAAAGTTGGGAGATGGTGTTGGATCATTATGTTCAATGGGTTTGATCAACCTGCATAATGATTTTGGATATAAAAGAGATTTTAGAATTCAAACAAGGCAAATCATTATGCAGATGAAATGATTGATTTCATTCTCTTTTTAGGGTTTTTTAGTGATCACCAATTTCATGCAAAAAGAAAAAAGTGAAAAAATTTTGGAAAAACAAACGTTTAACATGTAATTTATGAATGAATATCATTGTATTTATGCGCCAACAATGTCATCACTTCTCCTTTTGGGATGGGAGAAGGGTTTTTAAACAAAAATGAACATTACGTGGACTTATGGACGTTGGAACATCAACAGCAACCCAATTATTGCAGACTCCTCCAGGGATGAAAAAGTTTCCAGAAACTTCCTATGCATCCTCTTCCACTATAGCAGCAGCCTCTTGGTCTTCGACCGTGTGGAGAAACCACCACTCTGAAACAAACCATGCTTGTTGAAAGTGCCTCAAGAGTACCCTATGCCAGCCCAGGATTTATTGTCTTCCAGCTTAATCATTTGTCCTAAACCAGTAGTTACGTCATGCTCAATGGCCAACTTCGCATCATTGTAGGATGCAAATGAAGATGTTCCTTTCTTAGAAGGCTCGGCAATATATAAAGCTTGGAACAGCGTTCCAACCTCATCCTCAACATCAATATAAGAAAAGGAAGACAAATGGCTTACCAAGAGAGCCTTCTCTCTCCCTACCACCACCAACTTCTTGTTCTTCACGAACTTTAACTTTTGGTGTAGGGTGGATGTCACGGCGCCTTCCTCGTGAATCCATGGTCTGCCTAATAAACAGCTATATGATGGATGAATATCCATGACCTGGAAAGTGATCTGGAAATCACTAGGTCCTATCTTGATTGGGAGCTCAACCTCACCAATCACAGTCTTTCTGGATCCATCAAAAGCCTTGACTACCATTCCACTATGCCTCATGGGAGGCCCCTGGTAAGAAAGTTTCTCCAGAGTGGATTTTGGCAACACATTCAGCGATGATCCTGTGTCAACCAGCACATTAGACAATGCATCATCCTTGCAGTTCATTGAAATGTGAAGTGCCAAATTGTGGTTATTTCCCTACTCGGGAAGATCAGCATCGCAAAAGCCCAGGTTGTTACAAGCAGTAATGTTTGCAACAATGCTATCAAATTGTTCTATGGTGACATCGTGATCTACGTATGCCACGTCCAACACCCTCTGCAAAGCTTCACGGTGTGGCTCAGAGTTCATCAACAAAGACAACACAAATATCTTTGATGGAGTTTGAAGCATCTGATCTACAACATTATATTCACTCCTCTAGATGAGCCTCAGCATCTCATCACAATCCTCTTTCAACATGCCATTCTGGACAACAGGGACAGGAGTTCTATCAGCAACGGCAGGTCTATCAAAAGCAAGTGCCGGATTCGGAGAAGTAGAAGAATTCCCCACAGGACGGGAAGCATTATCAACAGCGTCAGTCCTTCTAGTGTCAACCTGGGATTTCGACAGCGCTGAGAAAACACGACCACTGCGGGTCAATCCACTGACATCAGAAATACTAGTAACAAAAGTGGAGGGCAAAGGCACCTCCTTCCCATCTTCTAATGCAACCGCATTATATTGATAGGGAACATCCTTGTCTGAAGAGTATGGAATAGGGCCAGCTAGCTTGATGATAAGAGAGGGAGAAGCCTTTTAATTGCTGCCATCATATCTGACAACAACAGGCTCAGGTATTCTAAAGACAGGGGATATAACATTAACTTCGTCCTCATCACGATTCTGAAGTATCTCGATCACACCCTGATCCAGCATTTCTTGGATGTCTTCCTTGACTTGACGACATCCTCTCTCATTGACAGTGCACACACGGCAACTGTCATGGTCATGCTCATAATGACTGATATGGCTGATATGGCTGACATATCTGACCTTGTACTTGCCAGGACAACCCTGAACCGTATTAACAACAGACTTCCCATGCTCGGGCAATGGGTTCTTCTTCACATTAGGACCTACGTCCTCGAAAAACAAAATACCGCATCTAACAAGGTCTTGAACCTTGGTCTTGAGAGGGTAACAGTTCTCCACATCATGTCCGGGGGCACCGAAATGATACACATAGTGAAGCTCGGGCTTGTACCACCACTGAGGGTTTGTTGGTATAGTAGGTGGGTCACGTGGAGTAATCAGCTTCCTTTCAATCAGTGAAGTATATAGTTCTGCATAAGTCATTGGAATAGGATCAAAAGTGACCCTTTTCCTATCATAGCTAGTGCTGGTATGATTGTTGTTTCGAGGCTGGTAGGCCTGTTGTTGCGGACGATGTTGTTGCTGTTGATATTGTTGATGTTGCTGTTGCTGGTTCTGATGTTGATAATGTTGATTTTCCTTGAAAGCAGGTGCTATATGAGCCACCTGGTGCTGGGTACTGGCCAGGCGCACAGTCTTCCTCTTCATAGAGGGTCTTCTTTGTTTAATATGGAAGGACACATCATGTGCCTCTCCATCTTTCTTCCTGGCAAACGCCCCATGACGTTTGGCAGAAGAGCCTTCTTCTCTAGTAAGGCGTCCTTCCCTGACTCCCTCCTCTAGTCGCATCCCCATGTTCACCATCTCGGTGAAATCAGAGGGAACGCTAGCAATCATCCGCTGGTAGTAGAAAGAGCCTAAAGTCTTGAGAAAGATCTTCGTTATTTCTTTATCTTCGAGCGGGGGCACAATATGTGTAGCCAATTCGCGCCACCTCTGGGCGTACTCCTTGAATGTTTCTTTCTCCTTCTCGGACATAGCTCTCAGTTGGTCCCTATCGGGAGCCATATCAAAGTTATACTTGTACTGCTTTACGAAGGCTTCGCCAAGGTCATTGAAGGAGCGAATATTCACACTATCCGGACCCATATACCATCTCAATGCGGCACCGGACAGGCTGTCCTGGAAGTAGTGGATGAGGAGTTGATCGTTGTCGGTTTGAGTCGACATCTTGCGTGCGTACATCACAAGATGGCTGAGCGGGCAAGTCTTCCCTTTGTACTTTTCAAAGTCAGGCACTTTGAACTTGATAGGAATCTTGACATTTGGCACGAGACATAGTTCAACAACAGATTTGTCGAAGAGGTCCTTCCCTCTGAGAGTTTTAAGTTCCTTGCGCAGCTCAAGGAATTGATCATTCACAGCGTCCATTTTCTCGTACACATCTGGGCCCTCAGACGGCTCAGAATGATAAATGGTGTCATCAACTCTCGGCAAAGTATGCACAACTGGAGGTGGCACAGCAAAGACCGGGCTAGATATCGGCGGAGAAGCAAAAGTAGGGGCGAGACCCTCTAGAACAAAATTAGCGGGCATCCCCCAGGGAAACCCGGTTGGCATAGCAGACGGAGAAAAGGGAGCACTAGCAGCAGGCACGGTAGAGGAAGCAACCTCTGAAATGACCGTCCTTTGGGGAGGAGTTGAAGGCGTTGGAGAAGACTGGCTTTGGGCAGCCAAGAATGACTCCATCAGGGCAGTCAATCTTACCACTTCCTCCTTAAGTTCTCTGTTTTCTTGCTCGAGGTGATCCATTAGCTTTGAAGAGCTGGCTCTGGTATAGTACCGGTGCGTCAGCTTCTCTTTAAAATAAATGAATAACACAAAGTTAGACCACTGATCAAGAAGCCTGGAACCAAACCTGCTTATACACATGATGCATGCAATGCTTGTGCATATGATTTTATTTTTAATCCGAGGAACTTTTAGAGACCTATTTGCAAATATTTGGAAATATTAATCTTTTAGACATATAATGGAATAATCATATCAATAATAATCTGGAAAAAATATTACACCAAAGATGTACAATCTTGGTAACCAAATACAACACAAGAGAGAAGGAAAATGAACATCCTATGGAACCCTAGAAACAATCGTCCAAAGCTCTCGAGACTGGTAGATAAGCTGCACGAAGCCTCTTCACCTCTCTCTCATAGGCTGCCTCCATATATGACTTCTCCTTGGCGAGTCGATCATACTTCCTCTTCCAAAACCTGGATGACTGAGGAAGAAGAGAAGTAACCACGTCATCAGGCTCGTCGATAACCTGATGCTCTAGAAAATCTATCAAAATATCCTTATCTCTGCGATGCTGAAGTAGTTCCTCTCGCTGACGGACCCAAGCACGCGAACGGTCTTCATCTCCCAATTCCTCTACTCCTTGGTTAGGGAGGGTTGAAGGCCCAACCATAACCATAGGTGTAGGTCTCGGGCAATCATAGGGCATGCGGTACTCAGAAGCTCTCCTCCTTACCCACGAGGTATAGGGTTCCAAAGCAATACAATTCTTCGGACCAAGCTCTTCCCTTCCCTTCCTATGAATCTTGCGCCAAGCGCGGACCATTCCGTCCTTCAAGTTTTGGGGATCTTTACCCTCTTGAAAGAACACAGCTTCTAACGGAATGTTATTAGGTTTATCCTTTAAGGGGACCCAAGCTGACGACGTGCAAAAATAGGGTTGTAGTTAATCCCACCACATGTACCAAGAAAAGGCACATTGGAGAATTCACCACAAGAGTCAATAATCTGCACACCATCATATACACGGTTGTAGCAAAATATATCATCATTAGTGAGAGACATAAGTCTCGTGGACCACCATAGACATCCTTTGTTCTCCTTGAAGGCGAACGTCTGTGGCAAGTGCGAAATAAACCACTTGTACAACAGAGGCAAACAACACACAATGGTACCACCACCCTTTGCATTCCTCATATGCAAAGAGAAATAAGTGTCACCCAACAGAGTAGGAACGGGATTAAGAGTAGAGAAAATCCTAATGGCGTTCACATCCATAATTTGTTGATGTTGGGGAATAACACTAGCCCATAGATGAGAAGTACAAATATGGCCTCAAAGGCGTCCTCACTCATGGCCTTCCCAAAATAAATAGCTTGAGCAATGAGGAAATCAGATGGGAGACCTTGAATTCCACCTTTGGTGGTCATATGAGCACCAATATCAGATACATCTATGTGCAACAAATCAGCAATCTCTTGGGAAGAAGGAACTCTCTCCAAGCCACTGAATGGCAACTGATCTAGGATAGGTATACCCACAAGATAGGCATACTCCTCAAGTGTAGGCAAAAGCTGGAAATCCGGAAAAGTGAAGCAATGGTACAGAGGATCATAGAACTGCACCAACACATTCATCAAACCTTCATCCACCTGAGTAGCAAGAATAGACAAAAGCTTCCCATGACGAGCCTTGAACTCCAAGGGGTCTAATACATTGGATGTCAAACTCCTTAACTCTTTCAAGTCGGGTTGTCTGAAACTGTACTTCTTCGTATTCCTTCTTTGCTTATCCATGTCTGAAAATTTGCAAATAGACCTCTTAAGTTCCTTGAAAATTTTCTCATTGTTGATGATATGGATGTGTATGAATGCATGAATGCATGGATGCAACAATCACACTCAAGGATCACTCAAATCACACCACACAAAGGTCACGGGATGGATCAAGTCATCCTTAATATCAATCATCCATTTTGGTGGATTATGGTTTACACCTTGTCAACACCCAAGTTCCATTGATATTAAGGATATACGAGAACGGATCAACTACGAATCTAGGGTTTGTTTCAAGTCACGAGCATTGAGTCTCGGTTAAGAACCACCCAAAGGGAATGTACTATAGTTAAACCTGACGATCATGTTATACAAGAGGTTCCCATAGTCGTCATCCCATCTTTCGGATATTGTCGGATAAGCGACTACTCGTATTCCAAAAATATTCTCAAGAGAGACTCTTATGAGTGTAGTATCGCGTAACAATCGTATCAAATCTTACACTTGAACGACCTTCGCACTACATCCTAAAAATAGGCCAAGATGGGCTAGGTAATCTAAGGCCCTTGGCTTCTAAGGGATATATTGGAAAGAGTAATGCCTAACCACGACTACTCGTGTGACATTATTGAAACCAATATAACCTCCACCAAGTGAATGGGCTTGCAGGTTAACTTGCTAAGGAATAACTCCACATAAGTCAACCAGACTATGCCATTCTCCTATCATAAGTGCACTCGAGTTCGGGCATAGAACTCATCTCACAAGAGACCACCAAGCACACAAGCAATTGATATATCAAGTAATTCATACATTACAAACAATACAGTCATCCCAAATTTGCACAAAAAATATGTCACAAATAATATAAACATACAATACAACAAAGGTAAAAAGTAGGCAAAACACACTAGGAAGAAGCATATCCCCAGCAGAGTCGCCACTTTTCTGTAGTGGGGTATTCGTTACCTTAGATTTATTGACTAAATCAAAAGTAAATCATACAATTCGAGTCGCCACCGCACTTCTATTTATCCAAAGGAAAGGTTAGAAAGCAAACAAAAACCGAGAAGTTTTATCAAATCAAAAACTAATAAAAATGTCAGAAATCTGGGTAAGGGGGTTGGTTATGCAATGGGAAGGTTTTAAGCACCCAAAACATCCTTATTACTCTAAGGGAGCCCTTTTTACAAATGTTGTATGGTAGGTTGGTATTTATAAAAAATATTTGTGCAAACATGATTGGGGAGACGAGAAAAGAATATACAAATTATTTACAATTTTGTTGTTTGAATGGATAAACCCATTGCCTACGTACCATCTTAAAAAGGCAGGATCAAAACCTCGTAGTTCGGGGTAAAAATCTCAAAATGAGTTGGTGAATTGATTGGTCAAAAGCCTTAAGGTCTTTTGTTATCAAAGGGAGAAAACTCAACCTAAACCACAAATCCACTATGTGAGGAGAACTTCAACATACTAGTGAGGGGTCCACCCTATAATAAGTATGGAAGACTTATAGACCAATCACTAAGGATACAAGTGAAGATTACATCAACCTCTATGATAACTCAAACCTAATAGCTAATTTTTATGAAAAGCTTTGGCAAAGGTGGCCATTGGAACCACAAAAAGGTTTGAAGTGAGTTGTATTTACAAATTAGAAGTATTCATAAAATAAATTCAAAGTTGACTTAAGATTCAATTCAAAATAAGTATTATGAAAAGAGTTTGAAAAAAAAACCAAAGGCATAGTGTCTAGGTTTCTAATTTTTGAAAACAATGTCAATGTTTTCACAAAACGTTTGGCTTGGGTTAGAGTGGAGAGAAGAAGAGAAGGGATAGATCCTAAACATGCAAAGATGAGAGAAGATAAATAAAACCATATGGAGTTCCCTTCTTGAGATCATAAAGATGATCCAAGTTGCTCCTTTCCTAGGAGTCTTCCAATTGGACTTGTCTCTCTCATTTTAGATGCTTATGACAATGGTCCTTCTAAGTAGCTCAAGTTTGGTATCCCTATCACAAGAACACACAAATCAAAAAATTCCACAATGCAATAAAAAGAATGGACAAGAGGGAGTTTAGAATTAAGAGTCCTTTCAATTCATCTTTCAAGATTAAGCATTCTAAAGGCATGAGGCCTAGTTGCTCTTCAACATATTTAGCATTCTAGGTAAGGTCCTAAATTCTAAGTCTTTTCTCCATTTTGTATTGGGTTCAGACAAACAAAAACAAAACAAGCACAAGGCAATAGTATATACACAATAATGTGGTCAAGTGAGCAAAAGGGAAATGGCATAAACATAAACATGAGCTCAAGTGAGCAAAGGGAAAAGAAAAATGAACTAATGAGCATGAAATTAAATTGCATTAAAGTAAATTGAAAGAATTAAAATCTTGAATTAAAAGTTAGTAATTAATAGTTAGTGTTAGTATGCCATAAGGCAATTTAGCGCTATGTTAAGCAATCGTAAGTGGACTAATGTAGTAGTCACACCTATCTGAGGCCGGTCAATAAAACTATAGCCAACTAACACAAGTTAGAGATCATGACTAGTAAGCCAAGCTCCTACAACTTGCCATGCCAAAAGAAAAGAAGAACGACTTGTATGGATTTAGGTTTTTTGCTTGACCAAGAAGCAACCTATCTTTAATGCAAAGCAATTCACTTGATCTTTGATCAAGATGAATTTGATTTGGATCAAAGAAGGTTAAGCCTCTCATATGTCAAGGCTAACCACCAATCATAAACTCATTGGTCAAAACGAAAAAAAAGAAGAAGAAGAAGATGGAAATGGAATGTACAAAATTAAAAGTCAAACAACATAACCAACACACATTGACCAAATATGAATGGAATCAACATCAATCAATGGTAAACAAAAGTGAGATGAAGATTAGAAGTCAAGAAATAACAAAAATATTTTTGGTATTTTTTTGGAATTAAAATAATACTTGAAATAAAATGGACAAATAAAAGTCAAACTTCAAATCCAATTCAAATCAACTTGGAAAAGTCTAATTGGATCATCATAAGTCTAACATGGTCAAATAAGGTTTGACAAAAAATTTCATCATTTTTTTGAAAATGAAACTAATTTTAAACAATTAAAAATGAAGAAAAATAGCATAAATGAACCAAAATCTCAAATCAATTAAGAAATTGATGAGAATATTTTTCATAGATCCATCATCATCCTAAGATGGTGAGAAAATATTTTTGGCATTTTTGAATATTGAAAAGTATTTTAAATGAATTAAAAATAATCAGAAATGAAATAATTCATAAAAAATATTAAATGGAATCACAAAAATAATTAAAAATCATTTTTAGAAACTAGAATTCAAGAGAAAATTTTTGCAATTGGTCCCATATTTTTGTGATTCCAAATAAAGAAGTTATGAATTTTTAAAATAAAATGGAATAAAAGAAATTAAAATGGAAATTCATAAATTGGAAAAATCAGGGAGCGTCTGATCAAAGCTCATTAAATGATGTGGCTGATTAAAAGGCTATGGAGCGCGCGCTCATTGTGTTCCTTGGTCAACAACGAAACAGAATGCATTTAAAATAGTCAAAACAATCAAAGGACCAGATTATATCGTTCCAGTTGGATCCAAGGGCTATGAGGTCAGCCACGTGTGGATGGTGGTGGAAACCACCGTCTTCTCCGGTGAGAAGCCTTTTTCCGGCCGCCAGTTGCAGGTTTTCAAACCTCAACCATAACACGCGATCCATACATTATTCGAAAGCTGGGGTGATGTACATCACCCCTGTGACCTTAGTTTTTACTCAAGACTCTCATAGAAAGAGAAATCTGAGATGGAAAAACAAGGTACTCAATCTAAACTTGTTCAATTCACAAAATTAAAAGCACAAATCAATTGCCTCTCACATGAGGACTTCAGAGGTACCAACCAAACCATGTAATGCAAAATAATAAGGGAGATTCGAAGAAAAACAGTTGGAGAATCAACCTTTGAAGTGCAGCTTTTAAGTGCTTGATCTTAAAGTAACAAGGAAGCAAGGCTAAGGAATTTGAAGCTGAAGATCAACCAAGGAAGTTGAAATTCAAGCTTGAAAATGGAGAAAGAATTCAAAATTCCTATGAGTGAGGGTTAAGGAATCAATTGTGCAGAACTTCAGGCGCCTTTAGGTTTATTTTTGAAGTGAGCAAAGCATCCTATTTCTAGCCAAGGCTGATGCAATGCAATGAAATATTCATGTGTGCATGAGCTTGGGTCCTCCATGCATGGGCCTGTACAGGCGCATGTGAGGCCTAAACTCAATTGGTTTTGCATGCTGAACACAAATGAAAGTGAAATGGACGTGCAGATGGCAATGCATAAGCTTGTGCATGGAATTTTAACATGTTATGCATAATTGAACCTAAAACTTCACCTCTTCGAAAATGCCATTCGCAAAATTGAAACATAAGCATGTGGGTAATGGTTGGAAAGGTCTTGACATAAGGAAAAGATGTTATATTGAACAAAAATCCATTTGGAGTTTGGAAAATATTTAAAACAGGCCATGAAGTTCAATGTACAAAACATGTATTTGAGAAATTTGCCAAAATGGACCAACTTCAAACCCTTCTGTTCCAATGGTGCAAGCCTCAAATGACAAAGCCTCCAACATCAAAGTTGTATATCATTTCAAGAAAATCAATTTGGACTTAAATTTTGCATCATTTGTATTTTTGATGAGAAAGTTATGGGCACTTGAATTTGGACTTTTTCACATTTCAATGACTTTGGTCCAAAGTGACCTATAATGTTTTGTATTATCACATGTATTTATTTTAGGATTATGAAATTTTGTCCAACATAACAATTGAAGTATACATCTTACAATTTCCAATTCATTCGGTACCACCTAAAAATCATAAAAAATGAAGGAGTTAGGTCCTTGGGGATTGGCCCAAAATTAGGGTTTCAGTCAAAATGACCTATAATGTTTTGAAATGAATGATGACCTTCCAAGTTTCAAATTAAATTTGGATAAACATGAAAGTTGTTCATATGGTTCTTAATAACATTTTTTCTCTTGGGGTCATCTTCATTTGACAAACACACAAAAAGTTAGGTCTCAGTGGATTTCAAAATAGTCAGATGAATTGACTGATCAACTTCTCAAGTCCAAACTTCAAATCTTGATGAATAAATGATTGAGGAAACTCACATGGGCTCATATATGCATAAAATGATGAATTAAATAACCTCCCTTGATTTTATTTAATCATAGGTTGAGGTTGCTTCATGAGCAAGGCATAGTCAATGCATAGTTGAATTAGGATTTCCTTGGGAAACAATCCTCAAGCCCTTTGGGTTATCTTGATCAAACTGACAAATTGAGATACTTGGGAGGCATATATTGAAATTATGGCATAGTCAAAATTCAGATGTTCTACTCCAAGTCATGACATCTGAAGTACGCTTTCACAGTTGTCACGACATCTGCTACTGTATTACCTTAGAATGGAAGAACACCTAGTTCTGTCCTTCTTGTACAAAGACACAGCAGAGATCAAACACCACACATACTTCTGTTGTGTTTGCACATTTATCAGCATGATATATCAATATTGATTTGAACATCTCCTGTTACTGTGTTCCAGTTTGCTGGCTTAGTACTCGTGTTTCCTAAACTAAATGTCAAGCAAGTTAACCTAATTTCCACACATTAGGGAGCTGACAAATCGGCTATTTCTTAGGTTCATTGATTGTAGGTTAGTTGTTATTTTCCTGGATTTTAGCTCAGCTGTTGGATTCCTAAAAATAGCCTGAGAAAAATGCTGAACCAGAAAAACTAATTATCCTACAATTTAGCACAAACTGTTAGGTGTGAATGTCACAACATTCAGTTTGACATCCAGAACATATACCTCATGCTGTTTCTGTTATGTTCCTGAAAACAGATTGTGCTAACTTTGCTATACTATAAAAAACTAACCAGTCTCTACTTCAGTATCAGCCTACACGAACAACTGTCAAGACATCCAGTTTGACAGTTTCACTATGATCCTTTGGCCAGGTCTGTTATCCTCATGAAGACCAGACTTAACTAAATACTAAACTGAGATCAACAAGCCTACTATTCAGTATATCTTGTTAATGATGAATGTCAAAACATTCTGATTGACATTCAAACAGAAGGCTATGTATCAGGTCTGTTATTAACTTGATAAGCAGACTGAAATACAACCTGAGTTATGGAAGACAGGATTATAACATGCAGAAGGTAAACACACACAGGAAATTGTTAACCCAGTTCGGTGCAACATCACCTACTCTGGGGGCATACCAAGCCAGGAAGAAAATCCACTATCAGCAGTATTAATTCAGAGTTAAACTCCCCCGTTTACAACTCTTCACTTTATCCCTACCCAATGCAATCTATACCTAGGAACTCCTAGATAGAAACCTCCAGTTTCCATTCCTATCACTACAAATACAATGTAACGTTAAACAACTTGAACTTGCTTCACAGCTTCATTCAAGAACAAACAACTCTTACCTACAGGCTTTGAGTTACAAATACTCTCAGCTTTGAACACTGAGAAACACATGGTAACCTTCCCACAAGTTGGGAGGTTTACCTCACACACACCCCTAATTTTTCAATCTATGAGGCTTACAAAAACTAGGTTATAATTTGCTATTTATAACCTAATCACCCAACTGGATTTGGGCCTTCAGAAAACGCAGCAGACTTCTTCTTTGCTGTTATAAAGCCAGCAGAAAATTTCTGCTACAAATAAGGTCTTCAATCCTAAAGTCTCTCCATATATATCTCCATATTTGGAGCCTATATATATTCTGATTGAGTCTTTAAGACCTCCAAATGAGAGTTAGGATATTCACCAAATATCCTCACTAATCCCAGAATATATACTGAATTAATTAATTCAGTTTTCTACACATGTACGATGTCACAGACATGATGTCGTGACATCGTACATGACATGTTGGTCCAGATGTTGAACTTCTTCAACCCAACATATTAAAACAACAGAGATGATTACATTATTTGTTTTACAAAATTAATGCCAATCCTAAGGTATTAACAATCTCCCCCTTTGGCAAATTTTAGCTAAAACAAATAAGCCTCTGTCATTATCTCCACCACCACAAACACCAAAGTTGGTGTACATGAGGAAGTAGAGGTACAAGAATCAGTTGCATCAGAACCCTTCCCCTCAACGGTAGAGCTTCCAGAAGAATATGTAATGTTGAGTACATAGATAATGTAACTCAGATCACAAGACACAACTGTCCTCTTAACTCAGATCACAAGACACAAGTGATATGCCCAGTTAGTGACTTCTGTTCCTGAAGCCAACTTCTCCTTACTACCACATTTTACTTGCTTCTGGTACACTCTCAGGACTATATTTCTCTCCCCCTTTTTAGCTAAACATTTGTAAATGAACCCCTTACAAAACCAGATCCAGGCGCAGTTTGCCCAAACCTTAACATACCCCATGGTTTAGAGGGAATGGAGTGTTTCTCTTGTGAGAAGAAGAGGGCTATTACATCCTTTAAATAGTCCAGCCCGTGCTTACGAATTAACGGTAGGAATAAATGCTTGGTCAAGATTCATTAATATTTGCTGAGAAACAGTCAGAGAATCACCCACAAAATCTCAGACTATCTTTGAATACCTTTTATAGCTCTTGACTGTTTCTTTTCCAAAACAGCAGTTCCAGTGCATGGAGACTATTCCCTATATGCAGTCAGACACGTTGCACGCGATGTCTTTACATTCAACGTGGCTTTTTCCTGCATTCTTCAAGTATTCTTCCTATAAACATTTCCTAAGACCACTTTCGTACCTCCAGTAGAAACTTGACATCTAGCACCACTAAAGCCAAAATCACAAACACCAGTAGATGGTTACTCCCCCTGTACCACACAACTGTAACAACCAGGCTTATTCTAATTTATCATAATTAGACACGCCACATCCATATTTCCTCATGACTTTAAGGTTCAGAAGGAAATAACAATATTATCTAAGGCAATGTCATGACATCCGGTCAGACATTCTTCTGCTCCCTCAGCCTTGACATACATCACATCAACCCAATAACTAACACGGTGCCATACCTTGTCATCTGAGAACACATAGACCACAAGCTTGATGATTACTTGCAGCACAAAGACAGAACTCCCCCTGTCATGAACAACCAACTCTCCTCTTGAAATTTGGAGATCACACATGAATATATCCAACACCCCAAAGTTGGACATTCACATATTTCCTGATTCAAAGAGAACCCAGACCACTTGATGAATGGAAAACATAAGACACATCTTCATGTCTTCAAGAGCACACCCTCTATTCAACCCTCTTGGCTGAACACATCCACACTCTGTGTCAATCTCTCTTCTAACCAGAACAGAAAACCACTTCACAAAATGTTCTAACATTAGTTAGGACATCCTCACAACATAACAAAGACCACCATTTGATAATCTTCAGATATCACTGAGTCATCAGCTTGATCCCAGAGAAACCAGACACAAATTGGGACATATACATTCTCATCCCATAGCAAGAGATAATCTTTCATAGATAGCTTAGAACTCCTACCACAAGCTCCAAGAGATGAATAGAAAACACCTCCTTTTGTCTTCAACTTACTACTTTTCTGCTCAAAAGTAATTTGTCTTAGACTTTCCTCAAGAATAATCAGCTGCCATATGTTGATTATCTTGATTCTTCGAACTCACTTCTGAGATAGACCAAATACCACTGGTTGATTACCTCCTTCATGAATCCTCATATGAAAAAGTCAAATGCCATTTTTGACCTCTCCAAGTTTATCAGACTTCTCCCATAGATATTCTGACCTTCCAAGTGAGACTTGAACTTCAAGCTACATGTTAAACAGAACTTAGATTCTCTAAGACATGAACATGTAACATCTTCTCCATCCAGCAACTCCAAAGAACTGCAATGAGAACGATCTTTTTGAAGTACCCAATCTACAACTCTGTAGACCCTTCTATCTTAAGTTGATGTGCCATTTCACCAACTAAGATTCTGATGTTGAACCAAATGTCACAACATTGTGTTTTAACATTTAGCTGTTGAATTCAGCTCCTTCTTCTGCCACTTGAAAGAACTTCCTCCCTACACAGAACAAGAGTTCAATGCTCTCATAGACTTGATTGTGGAACCATGTTTGAGTAAACAACCTCCATCCTACAGGTTTGCAGTTAAGTCATCCAAGCTCACACCTTGATGAATCCCTGCTTCTTCTCGAAAGACATCAGACACTCTGATGCATGAGTCTTCAGAAGGACCAGTTAGAGACTAACCCTTCAGCTATACCAAGGAATCCACTTCCTAAAGCAAGGCTATTTCCATGAGGTTAAGAATGCTGCCACTTGTTCTTAACTCCACAGTGTGCATTAGCCAATGCACTTCCTTACTTAGATCATAGATAAACTGATCCAAGTAACCACCATCAAGACTATGATGTCTTCTTCTTCTTGAACACACCAAGGCTGAACATGTTTCTAACCAGTAAACCTTTTCAGAGATCAAATGCTTTTGCTGCCACCAAAGAGATAGATCATACACCAATGTACTATCCTTACTGTGATTCTGCATAGGGTCTTGAAGAAGAGATGTTCCAACATCTTTAAGAACATCAGTTATCTGGAGCTCCAAGGATAATCAATTAAATACTTGTACTTGGCACAAGTAGACATTGATCTTAAATCCTTTCCCAATTATCCATTCAGATACTTCCACTATAAGAATACTTTGACAATACTCTTCTTGTGTCAACATCTTTTGCTTGCAAGCACCTCAATAGATTTGAAAATCTTTCCAGATTAGATTCACCCTTAGGAAAGAGAGAGATGAATCCTTCCTTGCAAATGTGTCACACAACAACCAGAACCTATGTGACACAGGTCAACAACCAACCAGACCCTAGGCTGACTAAACGTGAGGAGGTTAACTAAAACTCCCCCTCAAATTAACAATCATGGAGACTCCTCACCAATATCCATGCATTGCACACAAATGTCTCAACATGACATACAATGCAGTCAAACAAACACCTCCACAGCATGTCATGACATCAATCAAGACATTAGAATCCAGCTAGTGTTTTACCATATAATGCAGCCAATTACACACCTACAAACTCCCCCTTTGGCAAATTTTTGGCTAAAACACTTTGGTCTCACAACAGAGTCCATAGCAGCGGAATTCTCACATCTATCAGGAAATTAACCTAGCTAATACACTCAGAGTGGCAACACACTCACACACATGGAAGTTAAATAAAAACTTCACATATCAGCACACATACAGAAGTTAAATAAATACTTCTAATTGCAACACACACAGATGTCTCCTCTTCCTGGTCAGGAGTAGGTTCCAAACAAAAGTATCCCTTTGTTTGACACCTAAAAACATCTGCTCTTCAACTAGTAGCTGTATACTTGTTGAACAACATGTTCTAACATCACATAGAACATTAGTTCCACCTCCTTGGAGCAAACCCTACTTGAAAGTCTTCAAGGTCTTCATATACACTACCCAAGAGAGTAACAGAATCAGTGATCAGGTGATTCTTACCATCCTGAAATGAGAACATCATGATGAGTGGACTTGAGGAGACTCAAGTATCTTTGACATCTTCAGTAGATTATGATGAAATCTTGAATACAGCAGCCTTTCATCCACATGAGGAGAAACTACATCAGAGTTTGAGTTTTGCCAGGTATTATGCAGCGGAAATCATAATACAACTTAACCTATGAACACACACTTCACCAGATCAGCCTCCAAGACCATACCAAGTTTGAATATGATTCAATACTTGCACAACTGTCCCACGCAAGGGCCAATTGCCAACCTCCAGAGACAGGTCCACACATTTCCTGTCTTGAATAGTCCATGCACCTACTTCAAGGGACCATTCAGGGACATCACAGAACCTTCCACAGGTTCCAACATCAGTACTAACACAACTCCTTGCAAGATACCAGAAAGTATCACCCATGGATCTCATCCAGAAACAGAACAGGATGCCTGCTCTGATACCATTTGAAATTCTGGCGTAGTCAGAATTCAGATGTTCTACTCAAAGTCATGACATCTAATCCAACATTGTAACTAATACATCAAGACAGTTGTATAAATTAAAACCCTGTACTCAAGTACGCTTTCACAGTTGTCACGACATCTGCTACTGTATTACCTTAGAATGGAAGAACACCTAATTTTGTCCTTCTTGTACAAAGACAGAGCAGAGATCAAACACCACACGTACATCTGTTGTGTTTGCACAGTTATCAGCATGATATATCAATATTGATTTGAACATCTCCTGTTACTGTGTTCCAGTTTGCTGGCTTAGTACTCGTGTTTCCTAAACTAAATGTCAAGCAAGTTAACCTAATTTCCACACATTAGGGAGCTGAATAAATCGGCTATTTGTTAGGTTCATTGATTGTAGGTTAGTTGTTATTTTCCTGGATTTTAGCTCAGCTGTTGGATTCCTAAAAATAGCCTGAGAAAAATGTTGAACCAGAAAAACTAATTATCCTACAATTTAGCACAAACTGTCAGGTGTGAATGTCACAATATTCAGTTTGACATCCAGAACATATACCTCATGTTAATTCTGTTATGTTCCTGAAAACAGACTGTGCTAACTTTGCTATACTGTAAAAGACTAACCAATCTCTACTTCAGTATCAGCCTACACGAACAACTGTCAATACATCCAGTTTGACAGTTTCACTATGATCCTTTGGCCAGGTCTGTTATCCTCATGAAGACCAGACTTAACTAAATACTAAACTGAGATCAACAAGCCTACTATTCAGTGTATCTTGTTAATGATGAATGTCAAAACATTCTGATTGACATTCAAACAGAAGGCTGTGTATAAGGTCTGTTATTAACTTGATAAGCAGACTGAAATACAACCTGAGTTATGGCAGACAGGATTATAACATGCAGAAGGTAAACACACACAGGAAATTGTTAACCCAGTTCGGTGCAATATCACCTACTCTGGGGGCATACCAAGCCAGGAAGAAGATCCACTATCAGCAGTATTAATTCAGAGTTAAACTCCCCCGTTTACAACTCTTCACTTAATCCCTATCCAATGCAATCTATACCTAGGAACTCCTAGATAGAAACCTCCAGTTTCCATTCCTATCACTACAAATACAATGTAATGTTAAACAACTTGAACTTGCTTCACAGCTTCATTCAAGAACAAACAACTCTTACCTATAGGCTTTGAGTTACAAATACTCTCAGCTTTGAACACTGAGAAACACATGGTAACCTTCCCACAGGTTGGGAGGTTTACCTCACACACACCCCTAATTTTTCAATCTATGAGGCTTACAAAAACTAGGTTAGAATTTGCTATTTATAACCTAATCACCCAACTGGATTTGGGCCTTCAGAAAATGCAGCAGACTTCTTCGTTACTGTTACAAAGCCAGCAGAAAATTTCTGCTACAAATAAGGTCTTCAATCCTAAAATCTCTCCATATATATCTCCATATTTGGAGCCTATATATATTCTGATTGAGTCTTTAAGGCCTCCACATGGGAGTTAGGATATTCACCAAATATCCTCACTAATCCCAGAATATATACTGAATTAATTAATTCAGTTTTCTACACATGTACGATGTCACAGACAAGATGTCGTGACATCGTACATGACATGTTGGTCCAGATGTTGAACTTCTTCAACCCGAACATATTAAAACAACAGAGATGATTACATTATTTGTTTTACAAAATTAATGTCAATCCTAAGGTATTTACATATATGATGATTGAGAGCTTTGGGAACCAC
Source organism: Lathyrus oleraceus (assembly GCF_024323335.1). Classification (NCBI taxonomy): domain Eukaryota; kingdom Viridiplantae; phylum Streptophyta; class Magnoliopsida; order Fabales; family Fabaceae; genus Lathyrus; species Lathyrus oleraceus. The sequence continues at coordinate 181,408,006 of NC_066581.1, forward strand.
TGTCATGCTTGCTTTCACTTTCATCTAGCCACTTCAATGGGTATAGGAGCCATCCTAGGAGCCTTAAATCACATGACTGTTTGAGCTTCAAAACAAACAAAGTTAGTGACATATTTTTGTGCTTTTGGTTAGTAAACAAAATGAGAAAAGCAATAATATACAATTCAAGCATTCTTGGTGGTCTCAAACCAACTCACACAAGTCCCAACCCTAAGGTTAAGGAGCCAAGAAGCTATGATCCTTGAGGGAAATGCAATGAGCAATGATATGATGCCATGAGGCATCTTAGGGTCAAAATTAGGGTCTTACAGAAACAAATTTTGGTCCCTAAGAGACCTCATGATGCATATAATATGAATGTTAAAAATAACCTCTGTGGGGAAAATTTTGCCACAAGAGAAAAGAATCCGGAGAGACTTAAAGTCCGCAAGAGTATAATGCGTTCCACAAGGGAAACTCACTGGGGAGACAGAGACTCTAGGGGGTAAAAGGTTGTTAGTAGGTCGGGCTATGACTTAAAACTGCTGGGGGACACGAGAGATTCCATGAAAATAAATTAATGGAAAGACTCAGTTGGGAATGAAAAGAACACCTGCAGGGGAAATGAGTATATCAGAACAAAGCTAAAGTACTCGAACCACGCAGGAAAAAACAATCTCACTGAGGAAATACACATTCAAACTCAACTAGGGAAGAGATGATCTTCAAGACAGGAGTAACAGAAATGTATTATCCACTACCGGTTACTAGGTATGGGGATAAGAAGTTTTGATAGGGAGGACATTCGTAGGGTTAGGGTAAACATATCAAGGATGACTCACTGAGGGCAACGAGAGGTGCATTCATTACCAGTTACTAGGTAAGAATAACATGCCGAGGAAAAGCCAAAATAGGATTTACAACTACTGGTTATGGGCAGAAGACCAATGAGAGAGAATATCCATCACTGGTTAAAGTGAACATATCAAGGATAGACTCAAAGGGAAGAATATCCGTCATCGGTTAGGATGAACATATCAAGGATAGAATGCCGGAAGAAGTGGGGATTACATCTATCAGTTACTGGATAGAATACCGAAGAGAGAATACACGTCATCGATTAAGTTTGACATATCAAGGATAGACTCAAAGGGGACAAATAGGAACTATATCTATCTGTTATTGGATAGAATATCGAAAAGAGAATATTCGTCATTGGTTAAGATAAACATATCAAGGATAGAATCTGAGGGGAAGTAGGATTTACAACCACCGGTTACTGGGCAGAAGACTGCATAGAGAAGGAAACCCGTCATCAATTAGGATGAACATATCAAGGATTAATCCTCTAGGGAAGGAAACAGGGATTACAACTACCTTTTTTACTGGGTAGAATATCAAAAAAGAGAATATATCCGATTAAGATGAACATATCAAGGATAGACTCAAAGCAGGGGAAGAAAATATTTGTCATCGGTTAGGATGAACATATCAAAGATAGACTTCCTGGGGAAACGTGAAAATGAATCCGCTGGGGAAAAAGGTTACTTTTATCTAGTATTGGGGAAAAAGTGAAACACTCGCAAATTGAGGAGAATATTACCAGTTACTGGGTAATAGACTCTCAAGGGACCAAAAGCATCTGTCTAGATCAGATCTAGAAAGAAACGGTCAATCAAAGAGTCAACCCAATGAGGAGATAACTCAGGGGTAATGGTTTCATCCAGAAAACCAACTGGGGAGGAAACTGAAATAATGATCATCCACGAGGAAATAGCTCAGTGGGGAATGAGAAAGGTTAAATTATTTCTGCTTAAGGGGCTAACACTCTACAATTGAAAGAGGATAGACACACTAAATCTGCGTAGGAAAGGATACCATCATAGTAGAGGATCAGAGAAATAACGAGTCACAAAGTGCAATAATGTAATAATGAAATCTATGAATGTATATATATATATATATATATATATATATATATATATATCTGTGTGTGATGATTATGCTGACAAAACGATCACAAAGGATACAAACGTCACCGATCTGAATCATCAATACAACACTCAGCGAATCTCAACAGGAAGGAATCAACTGGAGAATTTTAGGTCAACACCATATCAAATGGGAGACAACCTTGCAGAGGACCAATCAACGGCTATAGAGTTATTGCTGAATAAAATCCGCTGGAGCCTTGCGGGGAACCAGAATCTACTAAGACAGCGCGCCCACAACTCGAGGGAGGCATTCACAAACTAAACTGGGGAAACCAACAAAACTCAGCTGGTGATGCTGAAATGTTGCTGGAGGGGATACAAAACTCACACCTACTGCTTGGGGAGAACCAACAGTGCTTTGCATTTAGGGCTTACCATTTTTCAGACCGTTGTTGATATTCCTTAAATGAAATCGATTAAAAAAAAGTAACTACTTTTATTATTTTAAGAAAACATGATTTTTCTTTAAGATTTAACTTCAAAATGATCATCATAAAATTTAAAATATATTTTGGCTGAAATAAGTAAGAGTGGAAACAATTGGATAAAAAGCTCAACTTTATTTAATAGAATGGTAGTCTAAAAATGACAAGACTCCATAGATCTTTACAAAAGTTGAAAAATGGTAATTTACACGGAAAAGGGCTACATTGAATACAATGATCACTAATCCTTCTACCGACTTCAATATCCACGGTACTCTTGGCATCGGTTGAAGACGAATCAGAACCAAGGGTTGTGCTCAGGAGAGTCTTCAAGACATAAGATCAACAGGATGCAGTTACTTTCCATAATCCCTAATTTTTGCATAAATTTCCCCAAGTAGGGTTCTCAATCTATCGGGATAAATTTTTTGTTTTACGTCTTTAACTTTTTCCTGGATTGCCCTTTCGGGTTTTCAATCCACCGAGATGCTCATTTTTACCTAAGCCGCCCTTTCGGGTTTTCAACTTAGCGGGTTGTTCTTTTCCTTTTTTAGGTGAAATATTTTTTGACTGCATCGGCATTCACAATACGTGTGAACTCTTCACCATCCATAGTTGTAAGAATCGAAGCACCGCCTAAAAAGGATTTCTTAACAATGTATGTGCCTTCATAATTAGGAATCCGTTTACCCCTAGCATCTGGTTTAAAGGATAAAATCTTATTGAGCACAAGGTCACCTTCTCTGAACACATGAGGTATGACCTTCTTATCGAAAGCTTTCTTCATTCTCTGCTGATATAACTGACCATGACACATGGCGGTTAATCTCTTCTCTTCAATCAAATTCAGCTGATCAAACCTGGTCTGACACCATTTAGCGTCGGTCAACTTGGCTTCCATCAAAATATACAATGATGGGATCTCAACCTCTACCGGGAGCACAACTTCCATGCCATACACAAGTGAGAAAGGGGTTGCCAATGTTGAAGTGAGGATGGATGTACGATACCCATGCAAAGAAAATTGGAGCATCTCATGCCAATCCTTGTATATTACAACCATCTACTGAATGATCGTCTTAATGTTCTTGTATGCAGCTTCAACAACCCCATTCATCTTTGGTCTGTAGGGAGAAGAATTATGATGTGCAATCTTGAAGTATTTGCAAAGAGCTTCCACCATATTATTGTTTAAGTTAGATCCAGTATCAGTAATGATCTTACTTGGCACACCATACCAGCATATAATCTGATTCTTGATAAACCTCACAATAACTTGCTTGGTTACATTTGCATACGATGTTGCTTCAACCCACTTTGTGAAGTAGTCTATAGTCACCAAAATGAAATGATGTTCGTTCGAAGCTTTGGGCTCAATCATGTCAATTCCCCACATGGAGAAGGGCCATGGAGAGGAAATGACATTCAACAGTGTCGGGGGAACATGAATCTTATCTACATAAATTTGACACTTGTGGCATTTATTCACAAACCTGCAACAGTTAGATTCCATTGTCAGCCAATAGTAACCTACTCTCAACATCTTCTTAACCATAGCATGTCCATTGGAATGAGTACCAAAGGACCCTTCATGGACTTAAGTCATCAATAAGTCTGCTTTGTGTCTATCCACACATTTGAGCAGAACCATATCAAAGTTTCTCTTGTACAACACATCACCATTCAAGTAGAAGTTACCGGCTAATCTTCTCAAAGTCTTCTTATCTTTCAAAGATGCCCCATGAGGGTAAATATGACTTTGGAGAAAACACTTGATATCAAAATACCACGGCTTTTCATCTTTGATCTCTTCAACAGCAAACACGTGAGCTGGCCTATCAAGACGTATCATAGTCAAATTGGGAACTTCATTCCAATACTTCACCATAATCATTGAAGCCAACGTTGCAAGAGCATCAGCCATACGGTTTTCATCTCGTGGGATATGATGAAACTCAACCTTTGTAAAAAAAGTTCAAATCCTCCTCGCATAATCTTTATATGGTATCAAACCGGGTTGATTCGTCTACCAATCACCTTTGATCTGATTTACAACCAAACCTGAATCTCCAAAGATGTCTAAACACATGATTTTGAGATCAATGGCCTCTTCAAGCCCCATAATGCAAGCTTCTTATTCATCCATATTATTCGTACACTTGAAAGTCAATCTAGCTATATGTAAGACCCTAATTTTGGCCGTAAGATCCCTCATGGCATCATATCATTACCTCAAGGATCATAGCATGTGTGGCTCCTTAACCCGAGGGTTTGGGACTTGTGTGAGTGGTTTGATACCCCCAAGCATGCTTGTATTGTATATCATTGCTTTCTCATTTGTTTACTAACTAATAGCACAAAAATATGTCACTAACTCTTTTTGTTTTGAAGCTCAAGTGATCATGTGCTCAAAATGCTCCTAGGAGGCCCCTAAGCTCAATGAAATGGCTATATGAAGATGAAATCAAGCATGACAATGGTCCACAAAGCTCTTAATCACAATATATCTATCCCAAGTATCTCAATTTGCCAATTTGATCAAGATAACCCAAAGGGCTTGAAGATTGTTTCCCAAGGAAACCCTAATTCAACTGTGCATTGACTGTGCCTTGCTCATGAAGAAATCTCAACATATGATCAAATTTAATCAACGAAAGTTCTTTCATTCATTATTTTATGCATATATGAGCTTATGTAAGGCTCCTCAATCATTCATTCATCAAGATTTGAAGTTTGGCCTTGAGAAGTTGACTAGTCAAGTCATCTGACTAAACTGAGGATCACTGAGATATAACTTTTGATGTGTTTGTCAAATGAAGATGACCCGAAGAAAAAAATGTTCTTAAGAACCATATGAACAACGTTAATGTTCATCAAAAATCCATTTGAAACTTGGAAGGTCATCATTCATATCAAAACATTATAGGTCATTTTGACTGAAACCCTAATTTTGGGTCAAATGTTAAGTTGGACAAAATTTCATAATCCTAAAAGAAACACATGTGATAATAGAAAACATTATAGGTCACTTTGGACCTAAGCCATTGAATTTGAAAAATGTCCAAATTCAAGTGCCCATAACTTTCTCATGAAAAATCCTAATGATGCAAAATTTGAGTCTAAATTGATCATCTTGGAAAGGTATACAACTTTTTTGTTGGAGGTTTTTCCGTTTGAGGCTTGAATCAGTGAAACAAAAGGGCTTGAAGTTGCTTGCTTTTAGTAAAAAATTTCAAAGGGAACCTAGACATGTTTTATACCCAAAGCTTCACAACCAGTTTTCATAAATTTCCAATTTCCAAATGAATTTTTGCCCAACATGACTTTTGTTCCTTATTTCATGGGCTTTCCAACCATTACTCACATTAATTTTTTTGGTCTTCCATGAGTGAGTTTCTAAGAGCTTAATGTTTATGTTCATTTTTGCAATTCACATCATAACTTCATGTGCAAGGAAATGCAGTTCCAATTACACATCCAATTTACTTCCATATGAGTTCAGCATGGATTTCCTTTCACTCTTGGGCCTCACATGCGCCTGTACAGGCCCATGCATGGAGGATCTAAATTTCATGCACACGAGGGAAAGCATGGCATTGCATCCATTCCAGCTATAAATAGAAGCTCATCCTCATTCAAATGGTAACCACAAGGAGATCTGAAACGCTGCTGGATTGAAAACCAAACCCTCACCAAAGGAATTTCAGTTTTTCTATTTCATTTTCAAGCTTGAATTTCAACATCATTAGTTGAATTTCAAAGCATAATTCCTTAACCTTGCATCATTATCACACTTCCAGAGCAAGATTGGATCAAAATCTTGGAGAATTCGTGTTGCTTGAAGTTGCATTTCAGAGGTAGAACCTCAATTTTTCTTGATCTAGATCTTGCTATACAATGTGAATTGCTTTGGTTTTTGTTGTTTTCTGAAGTCCTCAAGCATGAGGCAGGCCAGTGGTGGTCTCAATTTTGTAAATCGTGCCATTTCAAATCAAGCACCATGATCTTCAAGCTCAGGTTTCTCTTTAAATAGGAACTTTGAGGATAATCCATGGTTATAGGGGTGATGTACATAACCTCAACTTAATTTTGATATCTTGCTTTTTCATTTTCATTAAGGTTTGATTTCCTGCGCGTGGTGGCCGAAATTAGTTGTCTGACTGGAGAAGATGGTGGTTTCCACCACCACCTCCACATGGAAGCCTTGGAACCCTTGGATCTCACTGAAATGTTATAATCCTGGCCTTTCTTTGTTTTGACTTATTTTAATTCTATGTGTTGCGCACTTGACCAAGGATCACCATGTGACTGCGCCTCTGAACCATGAGATCAGTGCCACGTCAATTAATGAACAATCTAAGGGTGCTGGTTTTTTTCTATTTTCATTATTTTTGTTTTAATTCCATTTAATTCATTTTATTTTCAAAAATTAATAAATGTTTTATTTAAGTCACAAAAATATGAGACCAATGCCAAAAAATTTCTTGAAAAATCTAGTTTCATATTTTGATTTTTAATTAATTTTGTGACTTCATTTAATATTTTTTTTGAATTATTTGGCTTTTAATAGTTTTTAATTCATTTTAATTACCTTTTGATATTTGAAAAATCCAAAAATATTTTCTTAACACATAAGGATCTTGATAAGTCAAGGAAAAATAGTCTCATCAATTTCTTAATTGATTTGAGATTTATTTGAGATTTTAATTCATTTGTGTTATTTTTCATTGTTTTTAATTGTTTTTAAATAGTTTCTGATTTCAAAAATTGTTGAGAAAATTTGTCAAAGCTTGTTTGACCATGTTAGACCTATGAGAATTTAATTGGACTTATTGAAGTTGATTTGAATTGAATTTGAGGTTTGACCATATTTTGTCCATTTTATTTGTCATTTATTTTTAACCTTCATTTCTCTTCTGTTTAGCATTGGTTGATGATGATTTGATTCACTTTTGACCAATTGTGTTTGACATTTGAAATGAGAGGTTTAACCTTCATCTCTTTCTTTTTATTTTTTGGCCAATGAGTTAATGTCTTATGTTTGGTCTTGACAAATGAGAGGTTTAACCTTTTTGATCCAAATCAAACTCAACTTGATCCAAGATCAAGTGAGTTGCTTCGTGTCTAAGATAGGTTGCTTCTTGGTCAAGCAAAAAACCTAAAGTCCATACAAGGCCTATCTCTTTTATTTTGGCATGGCAAGTTTTTGGAGCTTGGCTTACTAGTCATGATCTCTAACTTGTGTTTATTTACCTATAGTTTTATTGACCGGCCTCAGATAGGTGTGACTACTACATTAGTCCACTTACGATTGCTTAACATAGAGCTAAATTGTCTTATGACAAACTAACATGACTTCACTAATTACTAACTTTAATTTGAGAATTTAAGTTCTTGCAATCTACTTTAATGGAATTTACTTCTTGCTCATTTATTCATATTGCCTTTTCATTTTGCTCACTTGAGCACATATTTTATGTTTATGCCATTTTCCATTTGCTCATTTGAGCTCATTATTGTATATAAATATATTGTTGTCTTGTGTTGGTTTTGCTTTTGTTTTGTGTGAACCCAATGCAAAGAGGAGAAAGGACTTAGAATTAGGACTTACCTATGCTTAATGGAGTTCAAGAGCAACTAGGCCTCATTCCTTTAGAATGCTAAATTTGTTGAAGAGCAACTAGGCCTCATGCCTTTAGAATGCTAAATTTCAAAGTTGACTTCAAAGGACTTCCTTTCAAAAATTTATTCTTTGTCCATTCCTCTTATTGTGTTGTGAACTTTTTTATGTTTGTTCTTGTGTGATAGGGATTCCGTCTTGAGATAGTAAGAAGGACCATTGTCATGAGTAGCCAATTTAAGAGAGACAAACCAAATGGAGATCCTAGGAGCTTGAATCCAAATATTGTATGATTGCTTGTTGTTTGCTAAGTCCAAAGGAAAGGAGCATCCTGAATCATCTCTATGATTTCAAGAAAAGGAACTCCAAGGGTTTTATCTTCTCTCTTATCTTTGTATGCTTTAGGACTAGCCATTCTCTTCTTCTCCTTACTCTAACCCAAGCCAAACTCTTTTTGTGCAAACTTTGACTTTGTTTCAAATTAGAAACCTAGGCCTTATGCCTTTAACTTTTCAAAATCTTTTCATTAATACTCATTATGAATAGATCTTAATTCAACTTTGACCTTATTTTGTAAATAAATCTAACTTGTAAATACAACTCACTTCAAGTTGATTTGTGGCTCCAATGGCCACCTTTGCCAAAACTTTTTTTTCATCAACATTAGCCATAGGTTTGAGTTATCATAGTGGTTGATGTAAATCTCACCTCATCCTTAGTGATTGGATTATAAGTCTTCCATACTTATTATAGGGTTAACCCCTCACTAGTATGTTGAAGCTCTCCTCACATGGTGGATTGTTGGTTTAGGTTGAGTTTTCTCCCTTTGATAACAAAAGACCTTAAGGCTTTTGATCAAATCAATTCACCAATCTTTGTGATTTCTTCCCCGAACTATGAGGTTTTGATCCTACCTTTGTGATGGTATGTAGGAAATGGGTTCATCCATTCAAACAACAAAATTGTAAATATAATCTATTCTTTTCTCATCCCCCCAATCTTTTGCACATATTTTTCATAAATACCAACCTACAACACATGTTTGCAAAAAGAGGTTCCCTTAGAGTACTAAGGATGTTTTTGGTGCGTAAAACCTTCCCATTTCATAACCAACCCCCTTACCTAGATCTTTGACATTTTTATTAGATTTTTATTTGATAAAACTTCTTACTTGGCTTTTGTTCGCTTTTTAGTCTTTCCTTTGGACAAATAAAAGTGCGGTGGCGACTCGAATTGTAAGTTTACTTTTGGTTTAGTCAGTAAACCATAAGGTAATGAATACCCCGCTACACTATAAACGAAAAATGTGTGCCTTGAGGAGTAATAATCACTGCCTCAATGCCATTACCATACTGATTAACATCTCCATCAAATACCATGCTCTAACGGGAACCAAGTTTTGGCCCTTCTTCAAGCAATGGTTCATCATAATCTTTCATCTTCAGGAATAAAATCTCTTCATCAGGAAAATCATACTGCACTGACTGATAGTCTTCGATCAGTTGGTGAGCCAAATTGTCAACTAAGACATTACATTTAATAGCTTTTTGAGATTGGTATTCAATATCGTACTCTGATAACAACATCTACCAACGAGAAATCCTCCCAGTAAAAGCAGGCTTCTCAAAAATATGCTTGATTGGATCCATTTTGGATATCAACCAAGTGGTATGATTTAACATATAATGACACAGACGCTTAGCAGCCCAAGCCATTGTGCAACAAGTCTTTTCAAGCATAGAATACCGAGTCTCACAGTCAGTGAATTTCTTACTGAGGTAGTAAATAGCATATTCTTTCTTTCCAGTTTCATCTTGTTGACCCAAAACACAACCCATACTTTCATCAAGCACAGTCAAATACATGATCAATGGTCTTCCTTCAACAGAGGTGTAAGCAGATACTCTTTGATACTGTCAAAAGCTTTCTAGCAATCTTCGGTCCAATCACAAGACTGATCTTTCCAAAGAAGCTTGAATATAGGCGCACATGTAGCAGTCATGTGTGAAATGAATCTTGAGATATAATTCAAGTGGCTGAGAAAACTTCTGACTTGCTTCTCTGTTTTGGGCGCAGGCATTTCTTGTATTGCTTTGACCTTGGTAGGATCAACTTCAATACCCTTCTCACTGACAATAAATCCCAACAACTTACCTGAGCGAACACCAAAAGTACATTTATTTGGATTCAAGTGGAGTTTATACTTCCTCAAACGCTGGAATAACTTCAAGAAATGCTCAACATACTCTTCTTCATCACTGGATTTGGCAATCATATCATCAACATAGACTTTGATTTCTTTATGCATCAGCATTCTTTAAACCGAAAGGCATCACTCTATAACAGAATATTCCCTAGGGTGTAATGAATGCGGTCTTCTCCATATCTTCGGGTGCCATCTTAATCTGATTATAACCAGAAAATCTATCCATAAATGAAAAGACTTTGAATTTAGTTGTATTGTCTACCAACATATCAATGTGTGGCAGAGGGGAATCATCTTTTGGACTGGCTTTGTTCAAATCTCTATAATCAACACACGTACGTACTTTTCCATCCTTCTTAGGAACAAGCACAATATTGGCCACCCACTGCGGATACTCAGCAGTAACAAGGAAACCGGCATCGATCTGCTTTTGCACTTCTTCTTTGATCTTCACTGGCATATGAGGATGAGTCCTCCTCAACTTCTGCTTGACTGGCGGGCATTCTGGCTCCAATGGCAATCTATGCTCCACAATCTCAGAATCCAAACCAGACATATCTTGATAGGATCAAGCAAACACATCTGAATACTCTCGAAAAAGATCAACCAATCCCTTATTAACCGCTAGACACAATTGAGACCCAATCTTGACTTCGTTCACATCCTCTTCAGAACCCAAGTTGGCTAACTCAATCTGCTCTTCGAATGGATGAATGGATTTTTCTTCATGCTCAAGTAGACGAGACAATTCATCATACACCTCATCATCACTTTCTTCCTCAACCTCAAACACAGGGAATTCAAAATTTGGAGACGGAGTAGGATTATTGTATTCTATGGGTTTAGAAACCAACCTGCATAATAATTTGATATTTTGATTTTACAGTAGTGGACTGTGACCAAATATTATGCATATGGACAATTATTATTTATTTAATCATGTTTTATGGGATTACCATTTTCAGAAAAGCGAAAAGTAAACATAAAACATCATAGATGTGGATGAATAAAATTGCATTTTATTGATGATCAAATTCAAATATGCCCAATAATGTTCACTTCTCCCTTAGGCATAGGATAAGGGTTTTCAAAAATAATAAAAGCAATTACTTAGAGCGATGAACAATAATAGGAACATCGACAGTGATCCAATTGTTGAAAGCTTTTCCATGCGTCACATAATTGGTGCAGTCTTCATCTTCATCATCCTCGATCACTGCACCTGGTGTTGTTCATTACCATGAATGAACCCTCCACTATGGAAACTAGGTTGCACATCTTCAACTTTGATCACAGACGACCCTTGCTGAAAACCCAAACCGGTTCGGTTCTTATTCTCGGCGACCTCTACCTTCTAGCCCCACTGATCAGAACTACCGTCTTCAACAATCTTCTGAGCGTCTTTAAAATAGGACATATGTGCCCTAAATCTCTTTTCTTCAGCAATAGATAAAGCTTGGAACGTGTAGGCGTAAATTCATGATCATCAAGCTATGGATAAGCAAGACATCAAATAACAAGAGTCGTCACCGCGCTTTTATTGTGTTCACTTTGCACTTGAATTTGAAAGTTAAATTTGCACTTCCTCCAAAAATCAAAGTTGAAGTAGACATCTTTAACATGAAATTTGAATGGATTTCATCTCATAAAAATTGAGCAAGTTATGATCTTAGGAAGTTGACCTCCAAATTAGGGTTTAGACAAAATGACATATAATCTTTCACCATAAAAAATGTCTTTCCAAGCAAAACTAGATCTTGACCTTAACATGAAAGTTGTTTGGAATGCCATTTATAGTAACCTTTATCTTGTAATCATTTTCATATGACAAAACTTGTAGGATATAGGGTCAAGGGACTCCCAGTTTTGACCAGTTGATTTCCTCTTATCAATCACCATGAACCATCTTGCTAGCTTGACATTATCTTGAGTTTCAGGACTCATGGAGGATCATATATGCATAACATGATGAAATTTGTAATATCCCTTGAAATATTTGATCAATTACTAAAGAAACTTGTTGAAGAAGTCACATAAGATACCCAGATGAATTAGGGTTTCCAAGGAAAACCAACTCCAAACTCTTGATGATTTCTTGATCAAAATAACATGTAAAGATCATGGGGATCCATATATGATAATTAGAGACAATGTATACCAATTCGTGATTGAGCTCCTTTCAATGAGGGTCTTAAACCCTAGATATGAGCTTGATAGATCATAGGTGAGCATACACACTTCCTACAAAAGAGTTAAACTATACATATGCCATATTTTTGGTATTTTGGTTAGTAAACAAAGAAAAATGAAGTATGATACAATCAAATATGTCTGGTGATCTCTCTCAATATAAACCCAATGAATGAGGGGTAAGGAGGATGCCAAGTTGTGATCCCAATGCTAATGCATATGATGAGATAACATGAGGGATCTTAGGGTCAAAATTGGGGTCTTACAACCTCCTTGACTGTTTTCCGCTTACGGAAAAAGCTTGTCGGTCGACAACTCCATCAAGAAAATCTACTTTGAGTGAGATCTTCGTGCCGATCCACACAAGAAAAGCTTCTCGAGGACCTGCACTACGCGACCATCAATGTTAATTGGTCAAAGGTTCAATGTTCTACAAAGGTTCTTAGAGTCATTGATCCTAATGAAGACATTGATCACTTACGCCAAAAGCTTGACGGTCGTCAACGTCTCATAAGAATCTACTCTAAGCGAGGTTCTCGTATCAACCCTTTGTCGCAACCTGAAAAATACAGTGCGCGAAAAAAACAACCGGCGAAAGAAAAAGACAGAAGAGTCACCACCGTGCGTTATTCATCCCAAAGGAGGGAAAGGAAACGCTCGAAGTAAACCTGAAAAAGGAAAGGACAAGACGGGGTCTCGCAACCAAATCTTGGGTTCGGGAGTCGGTTATGCGAAGGGAAGGTATTAGCACCCCTACGCATCCGTAGTACTCTACGGGATCCGCTTTTGTGGTTTTCGTCTAAAGGGTGTGGGTTTACCTAATGTGTTTACTTACTAAAAAGGTTAAGAGAAATGACTCGCGCGGATGTCGCATCCACTGCATACGTATCTCATCTGAATATGAGAATCAGAGTCTTCGTAGCTCGGCTGACCTATGGGTTGAGGGATGTGTGCTCGCTAAGACATCGCGTCTTATGCCTACGTATCTCATCTGGAATGAGAATCAGAGCAAGCCGTAGTTCGGCTAACTACGGGGTTGTGGATTGGGTTTTGGACGAACGACGTCACTACGCAATCTACCGGATGCTCGACCTTTGGAGACTTACTCGCCTGTAGTAAAAGGAGTAAACGTGTTGCTTTGGGTTTTAGGGTTTGGGATGCTCGGGGGCAAACAGGCAGTCCTTGACAAAGGAACCGCGCTACATGTGGGGATATGAATACAAAACACAAAACATGTATCTCAAAGTTAAATGCCACCAAGGGGCTCAAACATTGCCTCCTATCGAGGTCTTCCAGCTAAGAAAGCGATAAAGTACGAGAAAAGGAAAAAATTACCACACAGATAAAGATCCGAAGTTACAGCAATTAAAGGATTAGCAACCCTGAGATCTCTCCAGCTAGACCATCAAAGAAAATCAGTCAATACGATTAATCAGGATAAACCTCCGGATGGTATCCCTGCAAGAGTATGTGAGCCCTCACGAAAACTCAACAGAAAGGTTAGACAAACAAGGTGAAATCCAGGGAAAACAATGCCATGGCAACACAAAGACAGGTTAGAGAAACAAAATAGGGTAACCAAGAGTTGCCCCTAAATCAAAATGTAACCACATGAATAATTCCATCAAAATTCACAAAAAGCTCACAAAAAGCAATCAAGGGTAGGAGGCCTAAACCTCTTGTCAAACACATGCATCAAAAGGGTATCAAATTCACCCATAATACCTCATACATTTAGAGCATTCAAATTAAAGGCATAAAGATGATGGATATATGGCAAACCTGATTGGAGAGATTGATTAAGATTGAATGGTACGACCGGATCTGCAAAGTAATACTAGGGTTTGTGTGAGGCGGAGTGAACTTCTCAGGGCTGCCTGAAGGTCGCTGCAGAGTAGTTCCTAGGTTTCCTTCTCTCAAAATCTTTCTCTAGTGAATCTCCCAGTGTAACTCCAAGTGTAACTCCAAGTGTCTTTTCCTCTACTGAAACTTCAGTATTTATAGACTGATTTTCGTGGGTAGTGGGCTCAAATGAGGGAGACCCAAGTCCAAAAAAAATTGTTATATTTTATTTATTTATTTATTTTTAACTTTTTTTTTTTTTAAGTTTCTTGGATCTAATTCTGATTGACATGATGAAATGCAATGTATCTAATGTTAAATGACCTAAAAATAAATGCATGCATGAGGTGTAAAGCGTATGCTTCCAGGAAAAATGAAGGGTAAATTTTGGGGTATTACAGTTGCCCCTATTCAATCAACTGGAGACCTAGAAAGAAGATAGCAGCGACTTTCGTGTTTTCGAGGTATCAAGGGATTGAATACAATAAAAGCCCAAAAATTTGCACTGAAGTGAAGTGAAGTAACAATGCCTGTCAGAATCGGCAAAGAGGTGGTCTTGAAAGAAGAATCCGTCTGGTACAGTGAGAGTCAGTTTGAATACCGAAAAAGAATGTTAACTTGGATACCAAAATAAATGGTAACACAGAAATAACCATGGCCTGAATGCCGCTCATCAGCCTGAATATTGGAAATGACTTCGATCTGAACATCGGAAAATTGGCCTGAATGCCACAAGTCGCATCAACCTGAACGTCGGAAACTTCTTCGATCTGAACATCGGAAAGACTTGGCCTGAATGCCACTTCGATCTGAATATCGGGAAAACTGGCATGAATGCCACTTCGATCTGAATATCGGAACACTGGCCTGAATGCCACTTCGATCTGAATATCGGAACACTGGCCTAAATGCCACAAGTCGCATCGACCTGAAAGTCGGAAACTTCTTCGATCTGAACATCGGAACACTGGCCTGAATGCCACTTCGGTCTGGATACCGGAAAACTGGCCTGAATGCCACTTCGGTCTGGATACCGGAAAACTGGCCTGAATGCCACTTCGGTATGGATACCGGAAAACTGGCCTGAATGCCACTTCGGTCTGAATACCGGAAACTGGCCTGAACGCCACTTCGATCTGAATATCGGAAATTGGCCTAAATGCCACTTCGGTCTGAATACCGGAAAACTGGCCTGAATGCCAGTTCGGTCTGGATACCGGAAAACTTCATGCCTGTCAACATTGGCAGAAATAGGGAATGATAATAGAGGTGGCACATGGGCCAATGACACTTGCTGGGGATAACCAAGGTGGGTCATGAACAATCTTCAGTCTGAGTACTGGAAACAACTTCTAGCTTATCACTTGGGATACCGAGAATGTTTTATGCTTACATGCGTATGTTTGAATCTTTCAATGGCGTAATGCTCCATGAAAATGGAAATGCTACGCGATTTGGGAGGATGCAATGCAATATGATTCTACATGCATGGATGCGAAATGCTGGGTAGAATGCCAAGCTGAGGCAAGGGGATCTACTAGGGAAATGATCACCATCTTCTGGACCCTGGCAAGGCTGTTGGAGATGCACAGCGCAAAGAATTATGTGGGGAAATGTACCTGTAAAGCCCTTATGTGTCATGATGCAATGTTTATCAAAAATTCGGACGTCATTTTTGCAAACAAAACAGTAAAATGAAAATGAAAACAGAGATATACTGAATAACATGATTTTATTGATTGAATGGCCTCTGAATAGGCATTTACATCAGGAAGCAATCCCTGAAAAGAGGTAATCGCACAAAAGATAAAAACAGAAATTAATCTAATGGCAATGTGAAATGGATTTCTATTGGGTTCCAATTCTGCTATGACTTGCCCGTCTTCAAGATCCTCCAGATGATCAGCCTTCTGAAAAGGTGATTGGATTGTTTCCTACCTTTTGAAAATTTCCAGTCATCGACATGAGATGAGATTCAGAACTAACTCAGAACGTAGTCATTCGCTTAATACCTAACTTTTGCCTGGATCGCCCTTTTCGGGTTTTCAATCCACCAGGATACCCATTTTTGCCTGGACTATTCTTTTTACTGTCCAGCGGGTCTATTTTATGCGAAGTATTTTTTAACTGCGTCTGAGTTCACAGGGGAAGTGAAGTTTTCACCATCCATAGTTGCAAGCATTAAGGCCCCACCATCAAAAACCTTGGTGACAGTATACGGTCCATCATAGTTAGGAGTCCACTTGCCCCTGTGATCTGTCTGAGGAGGAAGGATCCTTTTCAACACTAAATCTCCGACTTGGAAACAACGAGGACGCACTTTCTGATCAAAGGCTCTCTTCATCCGACTCTGATACAACTGCCCATGACAAATGGCTGCCATTCGCTTCTCTTCGATAAGACTCAACTCATTGAACCTTGTCTGAATCCATTCGGCTTCGTCTAACTTGACATCCAACAGGACTCTTAGAGAAGGAATCTCCATTTCGACAGGTAGGACTGCTTCCATACCATACACCAGGGAGTAAGGGGTTGCCCCGGTCGATGTACGTACTGAAGTGCGGTACCCATGCAAGGCGAAAGGTAGCATCTCATGCCAATCTCTGTACGTGACGACCATCTTCTGCACAATCTTCTTTATGTTCTTATTTGCCGCCTCAACAGCGCCGTTCATCTTAGGGCGGTAAGGGGAAGAATTGTGATGCTGAATGTTGAAGTTCTGACACAACTCCTTCATCATTTTGTTGTTGAGATTAGAACCATTATCAGTAATGATTCTTTCGGGAATCCCATAGCGACAAATGATTTCTTTCTTGATGAAACGGGCAACCACATGTCTGGTGACATTCGCGAATGACGCTGCTTCGACCCACTTGGTGAAATAGTCGATGGCAACAAGGATGAAGCGATGCCCATTGGAAGCAGTCGGCTCAATCTTTCCAATCATGTCAATGCCCCACATAGCAAACGGCCACGGCGAAGACATCACATTCAGAGGATTCGGTGGTACATGCACCTTATCAGCATAAATCTGGCATTTATGACACTTCCGAGCATACTTGAAACAATATAATTCCATGGTCATCCAATAATAACCCGATCTCAACAATTTCTTAGCCATTGCATGTCCGCCGGCATGAGTACCGAAGGAACCTTCATGAACTTCCTGCATTAACATGTCCGCCTCGTGTCTGTCCACGCATTTGAGTAAAACCATGTCGAAGTTCCTCTTATACAGCACATTGTCTTTGTTCAAGAAGAAACTTCCTGCCAATCTTCTCAAAGTCTTTCTGTCATTGTTGGATACCCCTGCAGGGTACTCTCGATTCTTCAGAAAGCACTTGATATCGTGATACCAAGGCTTGTCATCGACTACCAGTTCAGCAACAAACACATACGCGGCCCTGTCAAGGCGCATCACATCGATCCTGGGAGCATGGTTCCAACGAATTACCTTGATCATGGAGGATAGAGTAGCAAGTGCGTCTGCCATCTGGTTCTCATCACGAGGTATATAATACAATTTAACTGTTGTGAAGAAAGTCAACAGTCTTCTCGTGTAGTCTCTGTAGGGGACCAGAGTGGGCTGGAGAGTATTCCAATCACCATTAACTTGATTGATCACCAGAGCTGAATCTACGAAGATGTCCAGAGTCTTGATTCTCAGATCAATGGCTTGCTCAATACCCAAGATACAGGCCTCGTACTCAGCTTCATTATTTGTGCACTCAAAAGTCAAACGAGCGGTGAAAGGTATGTGGGCACCTTTCGGAGTTGTAATGACAGCACCAATTCCACTTCCTCTAGCATTGACAGCCCCATCAAACAACAAAGTTCACTTTTCGTTTGGATCAGGTCCCTCCTCAACAACTGGCTCTTCACAGTCTTTCATCTTGAGGAACATGATGTCTTCATCAGGGAATTCAAACTTCATCGGCTCATAATCATCAATCGGCTGCTCGGCAAGGTAGTCTGACAGAATACTACCTTTGATGGCCTTCTGTGACGTGTACTGAATATCATACTCTGTTAAAATCATTTGCCAACGAGCGACCCTTCCGGTGAGAGCTGGCTTCTCGAATATGTATTTCACTGGATCCATCTTAGAAATCAACAAGGTAGTATGATTCAACATATACTGCCTCAGTCGGCGAGCAGCCCAGGCCAAAGCACAGCAAGTTTTCTCAAGCTGTGAATATTTGACTTCACAGTCGGTAAACTTTTTGCTAAGGTAGTATATGGCATGCTCTTTTCGACCAGACTCGTCATGCTGTCCCAATACACACCCCATCGAGTTCTCAGTCACTGATAGGTACATTATCAGAGGTCTCCCAGGAACTGGAGGTATAAGGATCGGAGGTTTCTATAGATACTCTTTTATCTTCTCGAAAGCCCTTTGACAATCTTCATTCCACCTGATAGCCTGATCTTTCCTCAGCAATTTGAAAATTGGTTCACACGTGGTTGTTAGGTGAGAGACGAACCTTGCAATGTAGTTCAACCTCCCTAAGAAACTACGGACTTGCATCTCTGTTCTTGGCTCAGGCATTTCCTGTATCGCTTTTACTTTGTCGGGATCCACCTCAATCCCTTTTCCGCTAACGATAAAACCCAGCAATTTTCCCGATCTCACCCCGAAAGTGCACTTGTTCGGATTAAGTCTCTGTTTGAATTTCCTCAAACGCTCAAACAGTTTCTGCAAATTCACCAAATGTTCTTCTTCTGTCTGAGATTTGGAAATCATATCGTCCACATAAACCTCGATTTCATGATGAATCATATCATGGAACAGAGTCACCATAGCTCGTTGATATGTTGCTCCGGCATTTTTCAGACCAAACGGCATCACCTTGTAGCAGAAGGTGCCCCATGGGGTTATGAAAGTTGTCTTTTCCATGTCTTCTGGTGCCATCTTGATTTGGTTATAGCCAGAAAAGCCATCCATGAAAGAGAATACCGAGAACTGAGTTGTATTATCCACCAAAACGTCGATGTGAGGTAGTGGGAAATCATCTTTAGGGCTAGCTCTGTTCAGATCCCGGTAGTCGACACACATCCGTACCTTTCCATCCTTCTTAGGGACTGGGACGATGTTTGCAACCCATGGCGGATAATTGGTGACTGCTAGAAACCCTGCATCCAACTGCTTTTGCACTTCTTCCTTTATCTTGACAGCCATCTCTGGTCTTGTTCTTCTGAGCTTCTGGTTGACCGGAGGACAACCTTCTTTGAGAGGCAAGCGGTGTACCACGATGTCTGTGTCCAGCCCGAGCATGTCCTGATAAGACCAGGCGAAGATGTCAACGTATTCTTGCAGCAATTCAATCAGCCCTTTCTTCACATCATCTCCCAAAGCAGCCCCTATCTTGATTTCTCTCTTGGCATCCTCGGTGTCGAGATTAATCACTTCAGTAGGCTCGTGATACGGTTGAATGACCCTTTCTTCCTGTTTTAAGAACCTGGCAAGTTCTTCAGGGAGTTCACAGTCTTCATCACCCTCTTTTTCAGCTTGAAAGATTGGATTTTCAAAGTCGAAGCGAGCCATAGTAGAACCGTTATCAATAGGATCCGGTGACGTGCATCTGCATGAGTGATGGTATGTGCTTATGAGTGTGAAAGAAAAAAGTGAGAACTAAACAAAACATTGCCATTTTTTTTATTTTGAAATACTGCAAAAATAGAAAGATAGGGAACGAAATATTTGAATGCAAAAAGACGTCCTTTATTTATGATAAAAAATGCAAGTGTCACAGAGATGAGCCCTACAATGAGTCATTACGCCCTGGGCGGAACGTAAGACTTGGACATGCATGAATAAACAAAGAAAATTACTCCTTCAGAAAAGTGACTTGGACAATCTCCTCAGAAGACCAATTGTTGATGACTTCACCCGGGATCCTCGGACGCACCCAGTTGTCGATGTCACAATCACTATCCCCACCTTCTTCGTTGACTGCAGAGACTTGACCATACTAAATGATGCTAGCACTGGAGAAAGTGATCGGCCCCTGAAGTGTTGAAGTTGTAGAGATCTGACCAAAGGGCATTCTACCCTCTTGATTCCAGTCTCACATTTGATAAATAGTGTAAGAAGAAAACCCCGATTGGAATCAAGAAGAAGATATAAACCCCCGGGAATAGATAAACATGTGTTAAATGATATGAATGCAGAATGATGTGATGCAATGATGTGAATGCAATGCAGTGGCATGGAAATCAAGATTGCTGTATCTGCTTGAACATCTGTCGGGTTGCACTGTCTGAAGAGAAAACCCACTGAAGAATATAATACAAGATCATAGCTCTGCTCCAAAAAACCGGGTTGGTTGGAGGTTAAGGTTTCCTGAATTTAGCCCGCCCCTCACTGGTAGGTTCCAAGAACAGAAGTTCGTCAACTTCAGCCCTTCAGTCGCGAATAATACGTTTACCACTGAAGGGTTGGCATTATTACGGGATAAAAGACCTCCACTGACTCCCCTCAACAGGACATCCTAAAGCAAGTTCCCAGTCTCGGGGTCCTCGGATTGATCAGCGAGAATGCGCCCACCAGAGCTAACATAATCACGTCTCGGAGGAGAGGCCTCGACTGAGTTCTCGGGAAATGGTCACCAGAGTCGACGATTTCTAAAGGAACATCATGTCGTTACGGAACATCCGTAGGACATAATATATCCAAGAGAAACCTCGTCTGGGTGTGGTTCTTCACGAACGACTTAACGTAGCAACATGCCACGCAAGCCTCATGATCATCCACTCTAAAACCTGTGTGTACACTCAAGCCTGGTTAATGGGCTTATCTCTCGTAGAACATCCCATCCCAACAAACAAACAAACAGATCCAACAGATACAACAGATGCAAGCAAGCGGGTAAGCAAATAAATGTACAAAAGCATGAACACCCAATAAACAAGAAATCACACAAGCTAGGAGGGACTCGCTAAGGGAAGATGGACCAGCAAGAGGTCAACTTCTTAGTGTCCCCAGCAGAGTCGCCAGCTGTCGCAACCTGAAAAATACAGTGCGCGAAAAAAACAACCGGCGAAAGAAAAAGACAGGAGAGTCGCCACCGTGCGTTATTCATCCCAAAGGAAGGAAAGGAAACGCTCGAAGTAAACCTGAAAAAGGAAAGGACAAGATGGGGTCTCGCAACCAAATCTTGGGTTCGGGAGTCGGTTATGCGAAGGGAAGGTATTAGCACCCCTACGCATCCGTAGTACTCTACGGGATCCACTTTTGTGGTTTTCGTCTAAAGGGTGTGGGTTTACCTAATGTGTTTATTTACTAAAAAGGTTAAGAGAAATGACTCGCGCGGATGTCGCATCCACTGCATACGTATCTCATCTGAAGATGAGAATCAGAGTCTTCGTAGCTCGGCTGACCTATGGGTTGGGGGATGTGTGCTCGCTAAGACATCGCGTCTTATGCCTACGTATCTCATCTGGAATGAGAATCAGAGCAAGCC
This sequence comes from Lathyrus oleraceus, assembly GCF_024323335.1. NCBI lineage: Eukaryota > Viridiplantae > Streptophyta > Magnoliopsida > Fabales > Fabaceae > Lathyrus > Lathyrus oleraceus. The sequence goes on from NC_066581.1 coordinate 181,429,725, forward strand.
GTAGTTCGGCTAACTACGGGGTTGTGGATTGGGTTTTGGAAGAACGACGTCACTACACAATCTACCGGATGCTCGACCTTTGGAGACTTACTCGCCTGTAGTAGAAGGAGTAAACGTGTTGCTTTGGGTTTTAGGGTTTGGGATGCTCGAGGGCAAACAGGCAGTCCTTGACGAAGGAACCGCGCTACATGTGGGGATATGAATACAAAACACAAAACATGTATCTCAAAGTAAAATGCCACCAAGGGGCTCAAACATTGCCTCCTATCGAGGTCTTCAAGCTAAGAAAGCGATAAAGTACGAGAAAAGGAAAAAATTACCACACGGATAAAGATCCGAAGTTACAGCAATTAAAGGATTAGCAACACTGAGATCTCTCCAGCTAGAGCATCAAAGAAAATCAGTCAATACGATTAATCAGGATAAACCTCCGGATGGTATCCCTGCAAGAGTATGTGAGCCCTCACGAAAACTCAACAGAAAGGTTAGACAAACAAGGTGAAATCCAGGGAAAACAATGCCATGGCAAAACAAAGACAGGTTAGAGAAACAAAATAGGGTAACCAAGACTTACCCCTAAATCAAAATGTAACCACATGAATAATTCCATCAAAATTCACAAAAAGCTCACAAAAAGCAATCAAGGGTAGGAGGCCTAAACCTCTTGTCAAACACATGCATCAAAAGGGTATCAAATTCACCCATAATACCTCATACATTTAGAGCATTCAAATTAAAGGCATAAAGATGATGGATATATGGCAAACCTGATTGGAGAGATTGATTAAGATTGAATGGTACGGCCGGATCTGCAAAGTAATACTAGGGTTTGTGTGAGGCGGAGTGAACTTCTCAGGGCTGCCTGAAGGTCGCTGCAGAGTAGTTCCTAGGTTTCCTTCTCTCAAAATCTTTCTCCAGTGAATCTCCCAGTGTAACTCCAAGTGTCTTTTCCTCTACTGAAACTTCAGTATTTATAGACTGATTTTCGTGGGTAGTGGGCTCAAATGAGGGAGACCCAAGTCTAAAAAAATTTGTTATATTTTATTTATTTATTTATTTTTAACTTATTTTTTCTATTTTTTTTTTTTTTTAAGTTTCTTGGATCTAATTCTGATTGACATGATGAAATGCAATGTATCTAATGTTAAATTACTTAAAAATGAATGCATGCATGAGGTGTAAAGCGTATGCTTCCAGGAAAAATGAAGGGTAAATTTTGGGGTATTACACCCTTACGAGTAAAGCTTCCCGGTGGCCCATACTACTCAACCTCTCCTATCTCAAGTTCCACTCTAGACTTGGGTAGAAAGTCCTTCCCATAAGGCTTCTTGCAATCAAAGTGCCATCCATTCAGTATCATAGGATCTTGGAACCAAGTAACAGATATTACAAAGTTCACAGCGAAAGGCAATAAATAAGGCAAACCACCAAAAGCATAAGCACCCACGCACGCGAGGAAACAACCTAGATTAGGCTTGACATACTTAGGGAGGTGTCCCTAGCAGAGTCGCCAGTTGTCGCTACGCGAAAAATACAAATTCGCCATTGGTTTTTATTTATTCCAAAGGAAAGGGAAAATATCGAGAAAACCCCAAAGAATGGTCATCGCAACCACGAACAGGTTCGGAAGTCGATTATGCAAGGCGAAGGTATTAGCACCCCTTACATCTATGGTACTCCATGGGAACCATATAGGATATTTGCGCTTGAATGGATGTTGTTATCAAAATGTTTTCTTGCCAAAGGTTTTGCGGAGTGGAGGTAGATTTTAAATTAGTGTGCTCGCCAAGAATTGGGTCCTCGCACCTACGTATGCCCACTTGTTAAAGTGAGAAATCAGAGCCCTGTAGTTCGTGGGTTTAAAATATTTGTTTGTTTTGTTGATTTTATCACCTTGAAGAAGGGTTTTCAATTGTGTCTCCCTAAGGCTTAAACAAAAGGTTTGAATGCGTTGGATTGTTTTTACGTTTTGAGCAATGTGTTATTGATTTTGGATTGCACAGAACACTATGGATAAAGGTTAGTACCTCGAACTACCAAGCCAATTGTCTTATGTTCGAAGCATTCAGAACGAGTGTAGGAAAGCTCCATTATCATCCCTTCTTTACAATTTAAGGCTTGTGGCATACAATCCTAATCTTATTGATCGTGTTTTTAAATTCGATTTGGAAAAGATGGCTTGACGTTAGATCAAGGGTTTTCTTATTGATTTTGAAATAGTGGTCGATTGAGGAGATAAGATGGGAAATAAAGGGTGGGGAATAATTGGCATCAAATCGAGTATTTGCGTTGCAATGGTGTAAGTTTTATTCGGAAAAACTTGACGTTGAATCAAGTACCTTTTGTTTCTTTCAAAAATGCTTTGTTTATCATTTTGTATTTTATCTTAGTTATTAACATGCATGGTGAACTAACTAGAAAGCATTAAATCTAGCTATTACATGACTAGGGGAGGGGGACATTTAACCCATGATGGGGGGATGTATCCACATAATACAACATGAAGGCATGGAAAGAAAATACAATTTTTAACTCATGTGCCACGCCTAAACCATACAAGTGGCATGACACTTCGCACGCTACAAAGGTAACTTTTATTATGATCTTTTAAATTTCATAAAAGCTTCTGATGTTTGAACTAACTCTGCAAAATAGATAACAGACTACTCTTCGAAGGAATTGTTGGCGGAAAACATTAACAATGTTTAGGTCTTTAGTTAGGAATTTAGGTACATCAAAAATAATTACGCATCTTCCCCTTAGATATGTTTCTCCCCCTTTGTTATCAATCAAAAAGACATAGACAAAATATTAAAATAAATAATGATAAACAAAAACAATTTTCATTGATAAGTGCCAATAGGCAGAAAAGACACAATTAGAACCCAAAAAAAAACACATAAAAGAAATTTTAAAGAAAATTTGTGCTAAGGGCTCTGAGGAGGAGGCGGAGGAAGTCTGGATAGTATCAACTGAAACATTATATGCTGTTTGTCGAGACGTTCTTTGACCAACGCATTATCAGCTTCGATTTCCTCAATGGTCTTCTCAAGTGCTTTCTCCAAATGGAGTTCCAGCAGATTGTAGAGAAATATAAGCTTCAACTTATTGAGTATCAAAACAACTATCTGATCAGCAGCTTCTTCCATGACACAGTCCTGATGTCCAGATTCAACTACAGCTTTTTGAACAACTTCCTCATTCACTTCTAGAATTACTTCCTTAACCTCTAGAGCAGGAAGACACAACTGGGAATTTCGTAGCTTCCAGATTTCCATTAAAGTAACAAACCTAGAACTGAAGTTTCTTTCATATACTTTATACCCTAAGTTCTTCAGCTTTGAGATCTTGGAATTAGTCCACCTTCTGTAAGATTCCCTAGTAGAATCACTCTCAGTCGGATTTGCTAAAGAACGACTGATTATCATTACTTCATGCAGACAACTTCTTGATTCTGATTCAAACTTCCTTAGAATCTTACCAATGTTGGGAGTATGTTTGGGTGGTTTGGGGTAACTAACAGTGAGGTCTATTTTGGTTTCACCAAGATCAAGACAAAAGAGTGTTGGAAGTGAGGGGAAAGTGATTGGAGGTGTTTCTGGATCAGATATTACTGGTTCAGGTTCAAAGTTAAATATGCCCTCAGGAGTGCCTTCAGACACATGGTCTTCGGAATCTCTTAAAGTAGATGTTCTAGGGGTTGTTCTATTTGGATTTTCTGTGTGGGGAGAAGAAATATATGGTGGTGGAGTGGGTGAAGTTTTTAACTGTGAAGGAGATGGTGTTAATGGTATTTGTTGATGTTATTGTTGTGATGGGGTTTCAGAAACTTGAGGAGTTTCTATAACAGGTTATTTCGTAGGTGATTTTGGAGGAGGTGGAAGTATAATTGGTTCAGATATTTGTTAGGAAAATATAGAGTTGGGTTGAGAAGTGGGAGGAGGTTGGATTAGTAAAATCCTTTCGGAAACTACAAAATCAGAAACAATAGGAGTGCTAGATTCATGCAGCTTACCGGGAGTAGTGTCAGAAGCTCTTGAAGGTTGCTAGACAACTCCAGATGTGTCCTTCAGAATCATAGCTTTATGGCGCTCACTTATAGGCACCTTATCTTCATCCAGAAGGACAACAACTTTCTTCTTCTTCTTCTGAGGCCTGGAAGATCTTTCTCCTCTTGATTCCTTCTTTCTTTTCCCATGAACATCTGGGTACGTTTCTGGTAGGTTGAAAGAATCAACCATTGGGTCAATACCATCCTTATGACAGCTTTCCAGATAGTATGCAAGAACTTCAGGAGGATCAATCTTTGTGAAGATTGGGAAGTTGTCTACTGGAATCCTCATTCCACGGATAATATCCTTTAAGGGAATGATATATGGCTTTACAATCTTAGAGATGAGACCCATTCTCTTGAGATTATTCCCCCAGAAGATCTTCCCAGCATCCTTCACAAGTTCATCGGTCAAGCTATTAACCATAAGGTCATCTACTAGAATGTCAGAAATTAGCCTTCCATTAGGGATGAACTTGCTTAGTTCTGGATTCTATGATAGAATCCCTCATGAACTTGAATAAGATAGAGGCGAGTCCCTATCGCCACACGAAAAAATAAAGAGTCGCCATCGGTTTTTATTTATTCCAAAGGAATGGGAAATTATAAAGAAAACCCCAAAGAATGGCCATTGCAACCACGAACAGGTTCGGAAGTCGGTTATGCAAGGGGAAGGAATTAGCACAACCCACATCCATGGTACTCCATGGGAACCATCTAGGATGTTTGCGCTTGATGGATGTTGTTATCGAAATTTTTGCTTGCCAAAGGTTTTGTGGAGTGGAGGTAGATTTTAGATTAGTGTGCTCGCCAAGGATTGGGTCCTCGTGCATACGTATACCCACTTGTTGAAGTGAGAAATCAGAGCCCCGTAGTTCGTGGGTTTAAAATATTTGTTTGTTTTGTTGATTTTATTACCTTGAAGAAGTGTTTTCGATTGTGTCTCCCTAAGGCTAAAACAAAAGGTTTAAATGTGTTGGATTGTTTTTACGTTTTGAGCAATGTGTTATTGATTTTGGATTGCACTAAAGACTATGGATAAAGGTGAGTACCTCGAACTACCAAGCCAAATGTATTGTGTTCAAAGCATTCAGAATGAGTGTAGGAAGGCTCCATTCTCATCCCTCCTTTACCACTTAAGGCTCGTGGCATACAATCCTAATCGTATTTATCGTGTTTTTGATTTTGATTTGGAAAAAGACCGCTTGATGTTGGACCAAGGGTTTGCTTATTGATTTCGAAATAATGGTCGATTGAGGAGATAAGATGGGAAAGAAAGTGTGGGGAATACTTGGCATCAATTCGAGTATTTGTGTTGCATTGGTGTGAGTTTTATTCGGAAAAACTTGACATTGAATCAAACACCTTTTGTTTCTTTCAAAAATTCTTTGTTTATCAGTTTGTATTTTATCTTTGTTATTAACATGCATGGTGAACTAACTAGAAAGCAGTAAAGCTAAGCTATTACATGACTAGGGGGAGGGGGAACGTTTAACCCAGGATGGGGGGATAGATCCACATAATACAACATGAAGGCATGAAAGGGAAATACAATTTACAACTCATGTGCCATGCCTAAACGACACAAGTGGCATGACACTTCGCACGCTACAAACTAATGAATAAAAATAAAAGGAACTTGGATAGTGTTGAGGTCTCTTGTTTGTATGTCTCCATAAAAATCAACAACGGTTAGTATGCTTCAAATAAAAAGGAATTCAAATGCGAATTCAAATGAGTGGGAGGGTATGATGATAACATGGAGCGATATGATGATCATGATTTACAAACGTACATCAAATTAAAATGAAATGGAATTTTCAGTTCAGCCCTTAAGCACAAATGAAATGTAACCTAGTCAAAGTGATATTACTCATGTACATGGGAATTAGCATGGAAAACCAAATAAAAATCTAAGTCTAGCATGTTGATCATATGAAAACAAAATCTGGAAAAATCAAGCAATTAGTCTACACACACCTGATTTAAGCCTAATTTCTAACTAATTTTCTAATCCTAATTCGTAATTTAACATGAATTAAGCTATTTATCTCTACAATTATGGGACTCTGAAATGTCAAAAAACAGGAATTAAAAACTATTTCATACACAAACAACATCAAGATTAATGTCAAAAACAGAATTGGAATTGGAATTGACTAACTAAATTATGAGACTATCGCAATTAAGATGAACAGTAGCTTGGCATAAGGCCCAAACAACACAGTTAGCTAGAATTCATCACAAATAATGAAGATGCAAAAAATGCTACCAACCTACATGTTAATGCTACACATGACAATGAATGATATGGAGTGAACACTCCTTGGACCAGTCCAACAATCCAAACATGAATGCAAAACAGAACCACCGCCGGAGTTCCGACACCACCGCGCCAGAGTCGATCGAGTTGGCTGGATTCAAAGAAAAAGGCTCCAAACTCTTACTCCTCTCCAACTCTTCTACCCTAATCTTTCTCTTAATTATGGCTCAATAAATTTTATAAATTAGGCAGTTAATATCAAGAATCCTAAGCTCAAAAATCTGAGAGCGAATGAAGATGGAGGTGACGGAGAATCAAACCACCGAACCTTGGGGTTTTGATTCTCCCCTATGCAAGCTACATTGTGATATCAATGGTTCGACAGAGATAAAGATTCACCAACATGCAAGACGGAGGATTGTATTGGAACTTGTTGAAATTCGGAAGTGATGAAGATGAAGAGGAGAAAAGCATATGTATGCTACGTTGAACATTGGATCTTCTGCTTCTATTGTGAAATCGTATTCTTCAAGAATCAACTCCGAAAAAATTCTGAACCGGATCGTCATTGTCGATGTTGATTCGATGAATGCAGGGATAACTTTGAGTGCAAGAGTTTTAGCTCAATTGATAACAAGCTTCAATGTGAATCTTTCTCCAATGGTGGTTTGAACTTTGGTGTAGGGTGAAGAAATGGGGAAGATGATGTGAGAAAGGTTGAAGGTGATGTTTGCAGAAAAGGTGAGATAATAGTGAAAAGAGTGGAGAGTTGTGGAGAGAATTGTGAAGTCTTCAAATGATGGTGATGGTGGGAATTTATAGGGATTAGGCTTGGGATCCCTAGGCTTGGAGTTAGGCTTGGAGTTAGTTAAAAGAGGTTTGGAGTTAGTTGGGATGAAGTCGGTGAGTTTAGGTAGTTAACTCACTAATTTAGAAGTTAGTTAATTGGTTAATTTAGTGGAAATGTGTTCAAGTGGTTTTATGATTGGCTATTGCAAGTTATTTAATGTTGGAAAATGACCTGCTATTTATTGGCTTAGGTGTAATGTAACTCACAAATGTGGGTTAATGCAGAGTGTGAATAATTGTGATTGTGTAGGCATGGCTAGAATTTGCATTCTCCAGTATTTCCGCAGCAAGGAACAGGTTGAGTCGACTCAAACAGTGGATGAGTCGACTCAAATAGAGAATTCTTCCAGGGTGAGTCGACCTCTAGGTCGACCTGTTCGGACCCGCGACGAATTGGTTCACAGAAAAACTAGGAACGAGTCGACGCAAAGACTGGATGAGTCGAAGCAAACAAAATTCCCCAGAAATAAGTCGACCGGTGAGTCGACATGTTCAGACCCGCGGGCGTTGTGTCGAGTGAATGAGTTGACTCACATAGCAAAAACTTCCAAAAATGGGTTTTGCAATGTGTTATACATCTTTTTGCACCTTTTTTACTGTAATGACTATTTTTATGGATGAACATGAATGAAATTGGCTAGTTGAGTGAATTGACTTAGGAAATGACCAGGTTACGTGAAATGGAGTGACTCGAGACATATAACGGGATAGAATCCATACACAACCTATGAATGAAACATTAACTAAGACCCCAAATGAATCAAAGGCAATCAAAACACAAAGGCCACAAATGAAATGACCAATGACCAAATGACCGGATGATCGGGTATGGATAAGCACAGGATGCACATTGAAAAAAGTGATTTATGGAATCAAACTCAAGAAACCAACATGCACGACCCTTGACCAGGAGGTTGTTGGGTGAAGCGTTAGAGCTTGTGACAATCGTGATCAAGTGAGGATCCCAATATTAGGGCTTTGCTTCACCATTTAGCCAAAGTTGAGTTACCGATGATAGGAATACACCTAAACCTCGACAGCCACCTCCGATTAGGGTTTGAACGATTGAGCCCCCTTCATCAGTAGAGGAGACTTAGCCTCCACCAAGCGCAAGCACAAAGCTCAGAAGCCACAATGCTTGCCCTCTTGTATCAGATAAATGGCTATGCAGATGAAATGAATGATATGAAGATATGCATTTGAATATGGTTAGTGACCTAAATGAACTTTGTGAAGGGTAGGGTGAATTTTGGGGTATGACAATCCCAACTTGAGAACCTTCTCTAGAAAGAACATCATGAACTTCTGACATGTGTTGACGTAGTCAGAATTGTTGGTGCTAGGCCTATGGTGAATGCAACCCATAATGATCTTAAACCATACTCTTAGGTTTTTGTAAACTCTTTAGAACTTGGACCTTTATCGTCCTCGAGGTTGGTTCCAACTTTGAAGATGATAGGAGCGATAGTTGCTTCTCTCTTAGCCTTGATCTTGGCATTATGACTCCTTTTACCTTTTCCATTGTGAGAGATTAAGTCAACAATGGATTTCTCAGTAATGACAATCTTCCTGTTCATCACATAGGAAGTTATTGTTTCCTTTTCTACAGTGGCATGTGTAGTGGGGAATTCGTTACCTTATGGTTTATTGACTAAACCAAAAGTAAACATACAATTCGAGTCGCCACCGCACTTTTAGTTGTCCAAAGGAAAGGCTAAAAAGCGAACAAAAGCCAAGTAAGAAGTTTTATCAAATCAAAAACTTATAAAAATGTCAGAGATCTGGGTAAGAGGGTTGGTTATGAAATGGGAAGGTTTTAAGCACCCAAAACATCCTTAGTACTCTAAGGGAGCCCTTTTTGCAAATGTGTGTTGTAGGTTGGTATTTGTGAAAATATGTGCAAAGGATTGGGGAGATGAGAGAAGAATAGATTATATTTACAATTTTGTTGTTTGAATGGATAAACCCATTGCCTATGTACCATCACAAAGGTAGGATCAAAACCTCGTAGTTCGGGGTAAAAAATCTCAAAGATTGGTGAATTGATTTGTCAAAAGCCTTTAAGGTCTTTTGTTATCAAAGGGAGAAAACTCGACCTACATCAGCAATCCACCATGTGAGGAGAGCTTCAACATAATAGTGAGGGGTTAACCCTATAATAAGTATGGAAGACTTATAGTCCAATCACTAAGGATAAGGTAAGGTTTACATCAACCACTATGATAACTCAAACCTATGACTAATGTTTATGAAAAGGTTTTAACAAAGGTGGTCATTGGAACCACAAAATACTTGAAGTGAGTTGTATTTACAAGTTAGAAGTATTTACAAAATGAATTCAAAGTAGGATTAAGATTCATTCATAATGAGTATTAATAAAAAGAGTTTGAAAAGTCAAAGGCATAAGGCCTGGGTTTCTAGTTTGAAAACAATGTCAAACTTTGCACAACAAAGAGTTTGGCTTGGGTTAGAGTGAAGAGAAGAAGAGAAGGGTTAGGCCTAAAGCATACAAAGCTAAGAGAAGAGATAAAATCCTTGGAGTTCCTTTTCTTGAGATCATAGAGATGATTCAAGATGATCCTTTCCTTTGGAGTTAGCAAATCATTCAAGCAATCAATCAACTATTTAGATTCAAGCTCCTCGGATCACCATTTGGCTTGTCTCTCTTAACTTGGCTACTCATGACAATGGTCCTTCTTACCACCTCAAGATGGAATCCCTATCACACAAGAACAAACTTCAAAAAGTTCATAACACAATAACAAGAATGGACAAAGAAAGAGTTTTGGAATAGGGGTCCTTTGAAGTAAACTTTAAGATTTAGCATTCTAAAGGCATGAGGCCTAGTTGCTCTTCAACAAGTTTAGCATTCTAAAGGCATGAGGCCTAGTTACACTTGAACTCCTTTAAGCATAGGTAAGGTCCTACTCCTAAGTCCTTTCTCCTTTTTTGCATTGGGTTCACACAAACAAAGACAAAACAAACACAAAGCAACAATACATTTATATACAATAATGAGCTCAAATGAGCAAAAGGAAAATGACATAAACATAAAATATGAGCTCAAGTGAGCAAAGTCAAAAGCAATATGAATAGATGAGCAAGAAATAAAGTGCATTAAAGTAAATTGCATAAAATTAAATGCTCAAATTAAAGTTAGTGATTAGTGGTTATGTTAGTGTGTCATAAGACAATTTAGCGCTATGTTAAGCAATCGTAAGTGGACTAATGTAGTAGTCACACCTATCTGAGGCCGGTCAATAAAACTATAGGCAAATAAACACAAGTTAGAGATCATGAATAGTAAGCCAACCTCCTACAACTTGCCATGCCAAAAGAAAAGAGGAAAGTCTTATATGGACTTTAGGTTTTTTGCTTGACCAAGAAGTTACCTATCTTGGACAGAAAGTAACTCACTTGATCATGGATCAAGTTGAGTTTGATTTGGATCAAAGAAGGTTAAGCCTCTCATATGTCAAGACCAACCATAAGACATTAACTCATTGGCCAAAATAAAAGAAGTAAGATGAAGATGAAATGAATAAAAGGAGAATTCAAATGTCAAATACAATTGGTCAAAAATGAAAAAAATCATTTTCAACCAATGTTAAACAGAAGAGAAATGAAGATTAGAAGTCAACAAGTCAAATATATTTTTTTGGAATTTTTGGAATTAAAATAAATGCAAAATAAAAATGGACAAAATATGGTCAAACCTCAAATTCAATTCAAATAAACTTCAACAAGTCCAATTAAATTCTCATAGGTCTAACATGGTCAAACAAGGTTTGACAAAAAATTTCAACAACTTTTGAAATCAGAAACTATTTTAAATCAATTAAAAAACAATGAAAAATAACACAAATGAATTAAAATCTCAAATAAATCTTAAATCAATTAAGAAATTGATGAGACTATTTTTCATTGACTTATCATGATCCATGTGTGTTAAGAAAATATTTTTGGATTTTTTAGATATCAAAAAGTATTTAAAATGAATTAAAAACTATTAAACACCAAATAATTCACCAAAAATATTAAATGAAGTCACAAAAATAATTAAAAATCAAAATATGAAACTAGATTTTTCAAGAAAATTTTTGCCATTGGTCTCATATTTTTGTGACTTCAAATAAAATAGTTATGAATTTTTGAAAATAAAAGGAATTAAGAGAAATTAAAACAAAAATAAGAAAATATTTAAAATCCATGGCGCTTGGATGAGTTCATTAAATGACGTGGCCCATATCCAAAGGCTCAGAGGCGCGGATACACCATGGTCCTTGGTCAAGCGCGCAACATGTGTAATTAAAACAAGTCAACACAATCAAAGGCTGAGATTATAACGTTTTGTTTAGATCCAATGGCCTGGAATCTCCCACGTGGGGATGGTGGTGGAAACCACCATCTTCTCCGGCCAACCAACAGTTTCCGGGCACCACGCACAGGTTTTTGAAACTTAACCAAAATAAACAAGCCAGGTATCAAAATGAAGCTGGGGTGATGTACATCACCCTTGTAACCTTGGATCTTCCTCAATGTTTTTATTTAATGAGAACTCAGAGCTTGAAGATCAAGGTACAAAACTGAAATGGCATAATTCATGAAATTAAGACCACCACTGGCCTGCCTCTTGCTCAAGGACTTCAAAAAACAGTTCAAACTCAAGCAATTCACATTGTATTTCAAGATCCAGATCAAACAAGTTTGGTGATATACCTCTGAAATGCAGCTTTGAAGAGCACGAATTGTTCAAGTTCTTGATCCAATTTTGACTTGGAGATGTGATGATGATGCAAGGCTAAGGAATTAACACTTGAAGATCAACTAAGGATGTTGAAATTCAAGCTTGAAATTGAGAAATGAAATTTGAAATTCCTTTGAGTGAGGGTGAGGTTTTAATCCAGCAGAGTTTCAGATCACCTTGAGGTTCGTTTTTGAATGAGCAAGCACATGTATTTTTGAAGGAGGTGTAATGCTCATGTGCATGAATTTTGGATCCTCCATGCATGGGCCTTTACAGGTGCATGTGAGGCCCAAAATTGAATGGAATTGCATGCTAAGATCATTTTGAAGGGAATTAGACGTGTACAACGCCTGGCATTTGCTTGCATTTCAAGTTATGATGTGAATTGCATAATTGATCATAAACATTAAGCCCTTCGAAAATCACACATGGAAAATCCAAAGATGATCATGTGAGTAATGGTTATAAATCTCTTGACATAAGGAACAAAAGCTATGTTTGAAAAAAATCCATTTGGAGTTTGGAAAATTATGAAAACTGGCTTTGAAGTTTGAGGTACAAAACATGTCTTGGTTTCCTTTGAAAAATTCTAAAAAGAAGTGATCAACTTTAAGCCCTTCTGTTTCAATGATGCATTCCTCAAATGGAAAAACATCCCACATTAAAGTTCTAGATATTTTCAATATGATCAAGTTGGACTTAAATTTTGCATCATTTGGATTTTTAATGAGAAAGTTATGAGCATTTGAAGTTGGACATTTTTCAAATTCAATGGTTTTGGTCCAAAGTGACCTATAATGTTTTGTATTATCACATGTGTTTCTTTTAGGATTATGAAATTTTTTTCCAACATAACAATTGAATTAGACATCGTAAGCTTTCCAATGCAATTGGTCTCACCTCAAAATCATAAAAAATAAGGAAGTTAGGTCCTTGGGAAGTTGACCCAAAAGTAGGGTTTCAGTCAAAATGACCCATAATGTTTTGAAATGAATGATGACCCTCCAAGTTTCAAATGGATTTTTTATGAACATGAAAGTTGTCCATATGGTTCTTAATAACATTTTTTCTCAAACGTTGTGTTTCAGTGATCCTCAGTGTAGTCAGATGACTTAACTGATCAACTTCTCAAGGCCAAACTTCAAATCTTGATGAATGAATGATTGAGGATATTCACATAGGCTCATATATGCATAAAATATTGAATGAAAGATCTTCCCTTAATTGTATTTGATCATAGGTTGAGGTTGCTTCATGAGCAAGGCACAATCAATGCACAGATGAATTAGGATTTCCTTGAGAAACAATCCTTAAGCCCTTTGGGTTATCTTGATCAAATTGGAAAATTGAGATCCTTGGGGGACATATATGATGATTGGGAGCTTTGTGGACCATTGTCATTCTTTTCCTTATCTTCATATGACCACTTCATTGAGCATAGGAGCCTCCTAGGAGCAGGGGATCACATGATCACTTGAGCTTCAAAATAAAAGAGTTAGTGACTTATTTTTGTGCTTTTGGTTAGTAAACAAAATAAGAAAAGCAGTAATATACAATTAAAGCATGCTTGGTGGTCTTAAACCACTCACACAAGTCCCAACCCTAGGGTTAAGGAGCAACACATGCTATGATCCTTGAGGCGATGCAATGAGCAAATGATATGATGCCATGACAGATCTTAGGATCAAAATTAGGGTCTTACAGATGCCCCTATTTAAGGTCATTCTAGCCGGAGATATGAAGGTTAAAATCTTCGTCTCGATGGGGTAGAATGGGCTTAAATAATAACAAAGAGACGAATTTTGGTCCCTAAGAGACCTCATGATGCAAATGTATGCATGCAAAGTTAACACTCTGTGGGGAAATATGGAAACAGAGGAAAGAGAAACCAGAGAAAGACCGAAAGTCCATAGGAGTAGCACACTCACTAAGGAGACAGAGACTCTGGGGAAAATAGGGCAAAAATGCGTGAGCAGGTCACGACTTGAAAACTTGCTGGGAGACACGAGGGAATTCCACGAAAATAAATAGATGGAAAGACTCGAGTTGACGCAAAGATGCATGTATTGGGGAATATGACAATACAACGGCACTATCCACAAAGGATATGTCGGATAAAAACCCGGACTCAGACTGGGATGTCCACAAAGAACTCAGTTGAGGATGAAAAAACGAGATATTGCCGACTACTAGGTAAAATACTCAGAGGGGGACATGTTATCAAAACACCGGTTACTGGGTGAGAGAACAACATGCTCAGGGAGAAAGAATATCTAAGATCGGTATAAGGGTGAGAGATATCAATCATCCGAAACATCTGAGGAAGACCTAAAAAGGTACATCTCAACTCAGGAAAATCTGACTCCACAGGGGAACAAAAAGTCATAATACGGAGCAGAAGGAAGGAACACCAAGGATACCGGTTACTGGGCATATAATAGGTGACCAGTCAAGCGTGAATTAGGAACAAATCCAAGGCACTCATCATTCGTAAGGAGGGCTGAAAAAGAAAACTCGACTTACAGGATGGACATTCGATTCCATAAGGAAATACGAATCTTACTCAACTGGGGAAGAAAAAAGACTTCGACTGAAGAGAGCATGAGATATCTTATCTATTACCGTCATAATGTAGATAACATACTCGCATGGAAGATTATCCACAACCGATTATTGGGTTAATAAAGGATAAATCGACCGAAAAGAAAGGACATCGGGATACCGAGTACTGGGTATAAAATGATGACCAATCAAAAGGAGAGACAATGATCACCAAACAAGGGTGAATGAAAGATGACTCGCAGGGGATGAATTGCTTGACAAAAGCAATCATCCGAGGGATATATCATCGGTCACTGGGTGATATACTAAAAAAAAACGACGGAATATCGATACCGAATATTGGATAAAGATAACCATCAAAGAGGGGATTACATCTACCGGTTACTGGGTAGAAAACAAGATCTGTAATAGAGGAACTCTGTAGCGGTGTATTCGTCACTTTATGATTTATTGACTAAATCAAAAGCAAAGCATACAAAGAATCGAGTCGCCACCGCACTTTTATTTATCCAAAGGAATGACTAAAAAGCGAACAAAAGCCTAAGAAGTTTTACACATAGAAAACTAATGAAAAGATCAGAGATCTGGGTAAGGGGTTAATTACACAATGGGAAGGTGTTAGGCACCTAAAACGTCCTAGGTACTCCTAGGGAGCCCTTTTCACACTTGTTGTACGAAATGTTATTTGTTTATGAAATATTTATTGTGCAAACATGGATTGAAGAGATGAGAAAAGAATATACAAGTTATCATTTTTGTGTTTGAACGGATGAACCCGTTGCCTACGTATCTTTCCATGAAAGGTAAGGATCAAAACGCCGTAGTTCGGCTAAAAGATTTCCAAAATATGAGTGGATTGATTTTAAACAAAAGCCCTAAGGTCTTTCGTTATCCACGGGAGAAAACTCAACCTTATACAAACAACAAGTCCACCATGTGAGAAAAGCTTCAACCTGCTAGTGAGGGGTTAACCCTATAATAAGCAAGGAAGTCTTACAATTCAATCACTAAGGACAAAAGGTGAGATTAACATCACTCAACTAGGATAAATCAAACCTATGGCTAATGTATGAAAACTTATCAAGAATGGACAAAGCCACAAAACAATTGAATGAGTTAGAATTAACCAATTAGGATTTATTCACAAAAGATGGTCAAAGTATGATTAGGATTCAATTCAAAGAAGTATTATGAAAATGAAGTTTGAAAATCAAAGGCTTAAGGCCTAGGTTTCTAATTTGAAAAGAAATGAAAATGTTTGCACAATGTTTTTAGGCTTGGGTTAACATGCAAATGGAGGTTTAAAGAAACAAAAGGTGGGAGGGTGAGGAAGTAAAACTTCTTAGATGTTCACCTCTTGAAATCATATGTAGATGATTCAAGTGATTCCTTTGGAATAGGCAACAAGCAATAAGCAAGTAAACAAAGCACATGGATACCGGATGCCAATCAATGGACTTACACCAATCTCACAAACAAAGATGGATACCAGATGCCAATCAATGGACTTACACTAATCTCCTAAAACAAGACATGGATATCAGATGCCAATATATGGACTTATACCAATCTCCTAAAACAAAACAATGATACCAGATGCCAATCAATGAACTTATACTAGTCTCACAAAACAACAAACATGGATACCAGATGCCAATCAATGGACTCATACTAGTCTCCTAAAACAAAATAACAAGGATACCAGAGGCCAATCAATGGACTTATACTAGTCTCCTACCATATCATAGGATACTACCGCCAATCAATGGTCTTATGCTTGCCTCCTCCATGGACAAAACGAGATGCTATAAAGCAAAGTTTATGAAATGATATACAAATGATGATGATAAATGCACAAAGGCACACTCAAGCAAATATGCACAGATGAAACAAGTAAGCAATCAAGCAAATCAATTAACACACACTATACACAAGCAATTAGGCTCAAACAAGGTTAGACTTTACAGTCAACTGGAATAGGGTATGTTGTGCTCTTAACCCTAACATTGAGAGTTAGGGTGAAGCGGATGAAATGGAGATGAGGGGTGTGCCTCATAGCTCTTATCCCTGGCCTGGGAGAGCTTTGATCAATGGGAAGTGTGGGAGTTCAGAAAGTAGGAACTCTTCTCCACAAGTGATTGACTCTATAAGATCTTGGGTTAATATCCACAATGCATCAACATGTTATGTGAGCAAAGGAATGACACACTGAATAGCAGGAGATGGATTACACATCTCTTTTATCTGCCAATTGCCTCATAAGAGGTCTTTTCCTGCTTGGCACAAAGATAAACAAACACAAGCATTGCCTCTTAAGGAGTACTTCAGACAGGTGCCTGCCCACATAACAGGACAGGTCTTCCAGACTGCATGAAGAAGAGAGGTTATACCTAAGTGGTTAAGCAACCAAGCAAAAGCAAGTTCACAATGAACTTAAGCAACTAATGTACCTGTGGAAACATCAAACAAATCAGTACAAAGTTCAGACAATCAAACAACAGTCAATAAGCAACCAACAATCCCAATGTACACAATGTGTAAACCAAAAGCTAAACTCAAATGATTTAACATCAACCTACAAAACACACAAAGATTAGTAATCAAAGGCAAACATCAATGCTCAAATGATGGAGCATCATTAACTATTGAACTTGGATGTTCAGCCTGAAATCAAAGCTCAAATGTGAGAGGCAAACCACTAGGTCAAAGCCTAGGGTCAAAGATGAAGAAAAAATTTAAAATAGAAGCTGAAAATTAACATGAATCAACTTCAAACACATCTTGAAACAATCCAAAAGGTCTCACATCAATATCATATACCAAAAGCATTTCATGATCAATTGAAGTTCAAGGCAATTTTAAAGCTCAAATGTGACCAACCAGAATGAAAAATCTCAATTAAATCAGAAATCACTCAAATAATTCCAAGAACATTCATGCTCATTCACAACATCCATAACATGCATCACACAAAAAATCAGGACAATTGGAGATCATTTGGCATGGCAAACACATCATATAAGTTTGACATCAAAAGGTGTGACACAAATTGTCACACCAACTTAGAACAATCATCAAACAGAAATGATAAATGGTAAAAATACCAAATCAACACCAAAATGTCAAGCAAAGTGTCTAGTTTCGTCATGAAAATTTTCAGATTCATTGAATTAATAACCAGCATTTCACAAATGATATAGCAAGGCAAGGTACAAAATTGATACATGTTCACATACCCTAGCACAAAACATAATCCAGCCAAGCACAATTTATGGAAAAATGATCAAAAAATAATAGACAAGATAAGGAATGCAATGCAAAAAACCATATAATTTTTGGATGATTTTTCAAATTGTTATGATTTTTCTAAGATGAGGAAAAAATAAAAAATGTATGTGAAGCATGGTAAATGGCAAAGGAGGGAAAAGAGAAAAAATATGACAGCATTTGAAATGATTTGCTATGAGCCAGAATCGAACTGGGAGACATTTTAAATAAGCGCGCCTTGGCCCAAGTGAAACGCGGTCGTTTCATTAATCTAGTTGGCAAGTCAAAGCATATGTGGCCAAGTCAAGCGCCTCCGAGCCAATCAATAAGCCAGGCAAATGCATACGTGGACCTATCACATGTTAACCCTAACTAAAACACATTCAGCAACGGAAAAGCATTCTCAAATGATCAAAACCGTGGCCTAAAGTTACAGTTCATCATCTTCCTCGCGCCATGCATGAACAATGATATCATCAAGAACAAATTCTCCTGAATTCCAAATTGAATACATCATCAAGTAGATCTTTCATCACATAACAAGAATCCATAAACATTTTAACAAGAAACATTAAGATATGCATGAATCGAAGGAAATAATTTTCAACATCAAAACTTTAAAAAAGTAGATCTCACTCAAAACAACATGGATTCTTATGATTCGAAGCTCAAATTCATCACCATCAAAAGATCAACAACAATAGCATAATAGATTTGAGAAATAAAGAGATCGATTTTGTAACCTCTTGGAGAGCAGCCACTGGATTTCGTGTTGTCCAAGCCTTGCAATGCTCAAAAACTCCTCTATGATGCTTGTGAAGTTGATTGGAAGAGAAAACTCAGCTCAATTGTGCACGATGTTGCAAGAATCTTGATTCACCATTGTTGCTTCAATCTTCCAAAATGCTTCAATACTGCACTGTTTTCTTCAACTCCACGTGTAAACCTGCTCAAGAACAACTCAGTAATAAGGATAAAGCAAGAGGAATGGATTGAATGTGAAGAAATTGCAAGAAAAAAGTGAGAGAAAATTTTTGGTGTTTGAGATCTAGATCTGAAATTGTGATTGTTGTTAATGCTGAAAACAATTAGGGTTTCATTTATAGACCTCTTACTAATCACTCTCTAATCATGCTTAAGCTATTGGTTAAGTGGATTTAGCAAAATGGAGTGTAAATGCAAATTGTGATTTTCACCCTATGCATGAAAATGCATGATGAACAGTGCACGGGTTGTGATTTATTTTCAACTAAAATGCATTTTTAAAATCATTGGTGAAGGCAAAATGTTTAAATAATGCACCAATTTTGAATATTGAAATTTCCCTCCAAAAATTCAAGAATTTGCAAATGATCATGTGATGACAATTTGTGCAATGCAATTTATGTTTTGGAAACTAGAGGTCAAAATGAGAACAATGCAAAAAGAACCACTTGAATTGGAGCTTTGGTTGAGAAGTTATGCCCATTTGAATCTTCAAGTACACCTTGCCATGTTTTGATCATATCTCCTTAACCACAGATGAGAAATTGATGATCTTGGACTTTTTGGAAATGGGAGAGAAAGATCTACAACTTTCATGTTCAACAAAATTTCATTTGAAGCTTTCTTGATGATGTAATTTGAAGTTGAAGTTAGGTTAAAACCTTTCCATTTTTGGCAAATTTGAATTATAGGTCACTTTCTATTTTTGGAAAGTTTTGACCTGACTTTATTTTCTTCAATGTTGATGTTTGAAATGTCAAATGAGACATGTTTGAACATGAATGGAGTATTTCTAATCACTTCCCACCTTCTAAATCCACAGTTGACTTGGCAGTTGACTTTCTAGGCCTTCAGTTGACCTGGCAATGTTCTGATGAAATTCAAGCCTCTACCACTTGGGATTTTGCTTCAAAATGATATCATGGTTCATATGAACTCTTGTGAATGATTGTGGTGTCCAAATTCTCAAGAATGGCCACCATCTATTGCTCAATGACTGCCTTTGACTGCTTTGACTGTTGATTGCTTCATCTGCAAGACAAAGGTTAGATGACATATTTTTGTACTTTTGGTTAGTGATAGAAAAAAAAGCAATGATATACAAATGCAAACAATGCTTGGTGATCAAGAACCACTCTTAGAAGATAACCCACCCACAGGGAAGCAAGCAAGGTGCACAATGATCCTTGAGGCAATGATATGATATGATATGATGCCATGAGGGATCTTAGGGACAAAATTGGGGTCTTACAGATGCCCCTATTTAAGGTCATTCTAGCCAGAGAAGTGAAGTTTAGAAATCTTCATCTCGACGTGGTAGAATGGGCTTAAATAATAGTAATGAGACAAATTTGGGTCCCTAAGAGACCTCATGATGCAAATGTATGCATGCAAAAGACAAATTATCTCTGTGGGGAATATGGGTCCACAAAGAAAAAGACGATCCATCGGAGTAATACACTCACTAGGAACAGAGACTCTAACAAGAATCTCATGGGAATAAGAATAAAAGGACGAAGAATGCGTGAGCAGGACACGACTTTGAATTAGGGAAACAACAACTAGACACTGCGTGAACAAGACACGACTGGACTAGAGACCTCACTGGGGAGTAAAGGACTCAAACTGGGAAAAAGAAGAATTCCAAAGGGACAAATCCAATGGAAAGACTCAAGCTGACTCAAACTATCCACACAGGATACTTCGGATGAAAATCCGGACTCGGACTAGGGAAAAATTCACAAAGAACCTCCCTGCCGGGGAAAAATTGCATATATTGGGGAAAACGCCAATACAACAAAAGGGTAAAATCACAACAGGAAGCTCCACTGGAGAAGATCTAACAAAAAGACTCTCCTGGATGAGCAACAGAGAAATGAGGTTTTACCGGTATAAGGGTAACATGCTCAGGAAGAATGAATATCTAAGACCGGTATAAGGGTGAGAGATATCAATCAACCAAACATCTGAGAAAGACCTGAAAAAGGTACATCAACTCAGGAAAATCTGACTCCACAGAGGACCAAGGTCATAATTGGGAGCAGAAAGGAAGGAACACCAGGGATACCGGTTACTGGGTATATAATAGGTGACCGACCAACGCATGAATTGGTATATATGCCAAAACACTCATCATCCGAAAGGAGGGCTTGAAAAAGCAAATCGACTTACAGGATGGACATTCGAATCCACAACGGGAAAACGAATCTTACTCAGCTGGGGAAAACAAACCCAAAGAGTGCATGAGATATAATATCCATTACCGTCAGAACGTGGATAGTATACTCGCATGAGATATATTATCTATTACCGTCAGAACGTAGATAATATACTCGCATGGAAGGAAACACCAGGGATACCGGTTACTGGGTATATAATAGGTGACCTACCGAAAACGTGAATTGGTATATATGCCAAAACACTCATCATCCTGAAGAGAGCAAAACGCAAACTTATTAAAGGATGGATATTCGATTCTACAAAGAATACGAATCTTACTCCGCTAGGGAAAATCAACAAAGGATTCCAACCAAAGAGTGAAAGAGATATATCATTCATTACCGTCAGAACGTGAATAATATACTCGAAAAGGAAGAGACACCAGAGATACCGGTTACTGGGTATATAATAGGTGATCAACCGAAAAGAGAGACAATTGTTACCAACAACAACAGGGTAAATGAAAGATAACTCACAGGGGATAAATTGCAAGCATCCGGCAATTATCCAAGAGACAAATCAAATATTCGATTCCACAAAGGAAAAATGAATCTTACTCGACTGGGGAAACACAACAGGCTTTGGATAAATTAGGGTTTACAACTACCGAATACGGGGTAGAAAACCACAAACTCTGGCTAAGGATAAATTTGCTAGCAACCGGCAACTATCCACAAAAAAGCACAGACTCCATTGGGGATAAAACCACAACAACATAGGATTTACGACTACCGAATACGAGGTAGAAGACCACAAAATCCACCATCAACCAGAATGAACCACAAAGGTTACCTCTGCTAGGGGAAAAGAAATAGGACTTACCACTACCGAATACTGGGTAGTAGCCAACAACTCTGATGAGGATAAAAGATAGGGTTTACATCTACCGAATACGGAGTAGAAAACCAACCACTCCGCGTGGGGAATGAAAGAACCACAATTCCGCATGGGAAACAAAAATAGGGTTTATAACAAACCACCAACTGCTGAGGAGCAGAAAAACTAGGATTTACGACTACCGACTACTGGGTAGAAAACCAACGACTCTCGCTGAGGAATCAAAGGTATATAACCACAAATTCCGCCAAGAGGAAAGGAACATAGGAATTATAACTATCGGTATAATGGTAGAGGCCCAAAAGATTCCGCTGGGGATAAGATGAACTATTGCCGGTTACTGGGCAAATTATTCATTTATTCCACAGGTAAGCACAAGAAACAGTTAACAAATGGTCAATTCGGGATCAATCCGAACAGACAGACTGAATCAAGACTCGTCCTAATGAGGATATAACTCAATAGGAAGATCCATCCCAATATATGTGTTGGGAGGAAACGGAAGAAACCGTCATCCACGAGGATATATCTCAGTGGGGAACTGCAGAAGGAAAGACAAACACTTTCTGCTTATGGGGCTGACTCTATATTAAGAGATTAGACACCCGACATCTGCTTGGGAAGATCTACTTGAGAGATCTATATCACCCATTAGCAGGGAACAACAAACAAGAGATATATGGCAAAAAATGCAACATGAATATCTGAATGTTTATGAATATGCATGAATATGCGTAATTTATGCTTGATGAATGCTGACAAAACAGACATATCTAACACAAACAGGCCCAGGAACCAAACGCCCGGTACTACAATTCCAGAGGAATAACCAAAGAATCCAACTGGAAAGCCGATCTGCTGGAGATTTATATGCTGAAAAGCAAAGATCTGCTGGGAGGCAAAAGAGGAGGTATCACAGAAATCACAAAATCTCTGAGTGATGGATCAATAATCAACCCAACTAGGGAACAGAAAGTCACAACAGGCATAAACTGCCACAAAGACAAATCTGTTGGGGAAATGGAGAAATCCCAAGGTTTCTGCAGGGGATCCTCAGTATCAACTGGGAAACAAGAGTTCACTACACAGGCGAGAACTGCCACGAAAGCGACTCCAAATAACTCCGCTGGGGAACAACCCACAAAGGGAGAACAGATCATCCATGTAGAATCTAACTGCACAAGCAAGTCTACTGGGAAGACTGTCAGCCACTCCATTGGGGAATAAACCCACGGATGGAAAATAGATCACATAAAAGTAGATTCTGCAATAAGCCACTCTACTAGGGATCAAAAGCATCAGGGAATCAACCAAATCACTGGATGATAGATCACCAACCGACCCTACTGGGGAAAACAGAGATTTCAACAGGCAGGAAATGCCACAAAAGCAACTCTGTTGAGAATACCAACTCTTGGCGGGGATCCTGACTCTCTTGGGGATACCAACTCTGTTGAGGGATCACATAGATATAATCCACCATACCACAAATCTATTGGCGGGGACTCTAGGGAAATCACAGCTACCATCCACTATACCACAAATCTATTGGTAGCTCCACTGGGGAGAGGGAGGAGAGCTTGGGATCAACCACCAGATGCTGAACCTTCCACGAGGAAACCAACAACTGCGGAGGAGGAAAAAACCACTGCTCTGCTCAAGGGATAAGAGGTGAAAACCTCAACAACGCTCTGATGGGGAAATATAGCATAAATGCAGCCCATCATATCAACAAACTCCACTAGCGACTGTGCTGAGGAAAGTGGTAAAGTACCGGGACGTCAATCCACTGACTGCCGAATCTTCCAAAAGGGAAAACACCCCTGCTGAAGAGAGAAATACTGTTGGAGAGGACCATGAAGTCCTAACAAACACTCTGCTTGGGGAACAACCCCAAAAAAAGCTCTGCTTGGGGAACAACCCCAACAACAGTCTGGAGAAAAAGGATACAACCATGCCAGGAATATGAACAAATGTCTTACCTGTTGGAAATCATGCCACCCTTGGGAGAGCACTGAGAAATTCTTGAGTATCCTTTCATCATTGTGAATGTTCGCTTTGTTTAAAACAACAGATTTTGTAAAATTTATTTGTTTAAACGATGACATTTTATCAATTAAAACATGCAAAACATTTGTTGAATCGAAACAAATAAGAGTGCAAATAATTGGATAAAAGCTCAAATTGATTTTATGGAATGGTAGTCTGCAAATGGCAAGACTCCATAGATCTGTACAAATTTGAAATCAGTGATATATATTGGAAGAGGGCTATATTGAACATAATGATCCTTTCTCTACCAATTTGAATCTCGATGTATTCGAAGCTTCAGTCGATGACGAATCGAGAATCTCTGATGAAAAGACAGTTGCAGAACAGAAAGTCTTGTCAGGATGCAGTTACTTGCCAAATCCCTAATTTTTGCCTAGATTGCCCCAGGGTGAGGTACTCAATCTAGCGGGATGCAAATACTCTTTTTTCATGTCTCTAACTTTTTCCTGGATAGCCCTTTCGGGTTTTCCATCGAGACGCTCATTTTTGCCTAAGCCGCCCTTTCGGGTTTTCAACTTAGCGAGCTATTCTGTTTTTCTTTTGCATACTTTTTTTTTAGGCAAAGTATTTCTTGACTGCATCTGAATTCATAGGACGAGTGAAATCCTCCCCATCCATTGTTGTAAGCATCAGAGCACCGCCTAAAAAGGCTCTCTTAACAACATATGAACCTTCATAATTTGGAGTCCACTTGCCCCTGGAATCGGGCGCGAAAGACAAGACTTTCTTGAGCACGAGGTCTCCTTCTCGGAACACACGAGGCTTGACCTTCTTATCGAATGCTTTCTTCATTCTTTGCTGATATAACTGACCATGGCACATGGCAGTCAATCGCTTCTCTTCAATCAAATTCAGCTGGTCGTAACGACTCTGAATCCATTCAGCATCAGTCAACTTGGCTTCCATCAAGACTCTCATTGATGGGATCTCCACCTCTACGGGGAGAACAACCTCCATGCCATAAACAAGAGAAAAAGGGGTTGCCCCTGTTGAAGTGCGGACAGATGTACGATATCCATGCAAAGAAAATGCCAGCATCTCATGCCAA
This sequence comes from Lathyrus oleraceus, assembly GCF_024323335.1. Taxonomy (NCBI): domain Eukaryota; kingdom Viridiplantae; phylum Streptophyta; class Magnoliopsida; order Fabales; family Fabaceae; genus Lathyrus; species Lathyrus oleraceus. Next base: position 181,454,605 of record NC_066581.1, read on the forward strand.
TCTTTGTACGTAACTGTCATCTTCTGGATAATCTTCTTGATATTCTTATTAGCAGCTTCAACAGCCCCATTCATCTTTGGTCTGGAGAGGAGTTATGGTGTGCAATCTTGAATTCAGCGCATAACTCATCCATCATCTTATTGTTCAGATTAGATCCATTATCAGTAATGATCTTATCTGGCACACCATAATGGCAAATCAGCTGATTCTTGATAAACTTTACAACCACCTGCATGGTGACATTCGCATACGAAGCGGCTTCAACCCATTTGGTGAAGTAATCAATTGCTACGAGAATAAAGTTGTGTCCGTTGGACGCTTTCGGTTCAATCATGCCGATCATGTCGATTCCCCACATAGAGAAAGGCCATGGTGATGAAATCACATTCAGAAGTGTTGGAGGAATATGAATCTTTTCCGCATAAATTTGACACTAGTGGCATTTCTTCACATATTTGCAACAGTCAGACTCCATTGTTAGCCAATAGTTGCCTGCTCTCAGCATCTTTCTAGCCATGGCATGTCCATTGGAATGAGTACCAAATGAACCCTCATGGACCTCAGTCATCAACAGGTTTGCTTCGTGTCTATCCACGCATCTGAGCAAAACCATGTCAAAATTTCTCTTATACAGCACTTCACCACTGAGGTAGAAACTGCCTGACAACCTTCTCAAAGTTTTCCTATCTTTCACAGATGCCCCAAGCGGGTAGACCTGGTTCTGGAGGAAATTCTTGATATCAAAATACCAAGGCTTGTCATCATTCACTTCTTCAACTGTAAACACGTGAGCTGGTCTATCCAAGCGCATCACAGCAATGTTGGGAACTTCATTCCAATATTTGACCACAATCATAGAAGCAAGCGTAGCAAGAGCATCTGCCATCTGATTATCTTCTCGAGGAATATGATGAAAGTCAACCTTTGTAAAGAACGTTGAAATCCTCCTCGCATAATCTCTATACGGAATGAGACCTGGATGATTCGTCTCCCACTCACCCTTGATCTGATTGACAACCAGGGCCGAATCACCATACACATCAAGATGTTTGATTCTCAAATCAATACATTCTTCCAGTCCCATAATACAGGTCTCATACTCAGCCATATTATTCGTGCATTTGAAAGTTAGCCTTGCTGTAAACGGAATATGTGTGCCATGAGGAGTAATGATTACTGGCCCAATTCCATTTCCGTACTGATTCACAGCGCCATCAAACACCATCGTCCATCTGGAACCAGGTTCCGGACCTTCATCAAGTGTAGGCTCATCACAATCTTTCATTTTCAAATACAGAATCTCCTCATCTGGGAAGTCGTACTGAACAGACTGATGATCTTCAATCGGCTGGTGCGCTAAATGGTCAACCAAGATACTACCTTTGATAGCTTTCTGAGCTCGATACTCGATATCATACTCAGATAACAACATCTGCAAATGGGCAATCCTCCCAGTTAAAGCAGGCTTCTCGAAAATATACTTGATTGGATCCATTCTGGATATCAACCAAGTTGTATGATTTATCATGTACTGGCGCAAACGCTTAGCAGCCCAAGCCAAAGCACATCACGTCTTTTCAAGCATAGAGTATCGAGACTCACAATCAGTAAACTTCTTACTGAGGTAGTAGATAGCAGATTCTTTCTTCCCTGATTCATCTTGTTGACCGAGTACACAACCCATCGAGTCTTCAAGAGCAGTCAAATACATGATCAAAGGCCTTCCTTCTACAGGCAGAGACAAGATCGGAGGTTCAGACAGATACTCTTTGATACTGTCGAAAGCTTTCTGGCATTCCTCGGTCCAATCATGAGATTGATCTTTCCGAAGGAGCTTGAATATCGGCGCACATGTGGCAGTCATGTGGGATATAAATCTGGAAATATAGTTCAAGCGGCCAAGAAAACCTCGGACTTGCTTTTCAGTTTTGGGTGCAGGCATTTCCTGTACTGCTTTGACCTTTGCAGGATCAACCTCAATACCTCTCTCGCTTACAACAAAACCCAACAACTTGCCGGAACGGACTCCAAAGGTACATTTTTTCGGATTCAGACGAATTCTAAACTTCCTCAGACGCTGAAAAAGCTTCAACAAATGCTCAACATGTTCAACCTCCGTTCGAGACTTAACAATCATATCATCAACACAGACCTCTATCTCCTTGTGCATCATATCATGAAACAAGGTAGTCATAGCATGTTGATACGTGGCTCCGGCGTTCTTCAGACCGAAGGGCATCACTCGATAACAGAATGTTCCCCAAGGTGTGATGAATGTTGTCTTCTCCATATCTTTGGGTGCCATCTTGATTTGATTATATCCGGAAAATCCGTCCATAAAGGAAAAGACTTTGAATTTAGCTGTATTGTCTACCAACATATCAATGTGTGGTAGTGGGAAATCATCTTTAGGACTAGCCTTATTCAAATCTCTGTAATCAACACACATACAGACTTTTCCGTCTTTCTTAGGCACAGGCACAATATTGGCCACCCATTGAGGATATGTAGAAGTCACCAGAAACCCCGCATCAATTTGCTTCTGAACTTCCTCTTTGATTTTCACTGCCATATCTGGATGAGTTCTTCTGAGCTTCTGCTTCACAGGCACGCACTCAGGCTTCAAAGGCAGGAAATGTTGCACAATATCTGTATCTAGACCCGGCATGTCTTCATACGACCAAGCAAAGATATCGGAATATTCTCGTAGCAAACTGATCAACCCCTTCTTGACAGACTCTTCAAGAAGTGCCCCAATCTTCACCATACAAACACAATCTTTAAACCCCAAGTTGACTGTTTCCAGATCTTCGAGGTGCGGCTGAATGATCTTCTTCTCGTGCTCAAGGAGACGGGTAATCTCATCAGGAATCCCTTCAACATCATCTTCCTCTGCCTCGAATACAGGGAATTCAAAATTAGGAGATGGCGTTGGATCATTATGTTCAATGGGTTTTATAATCAACCTGCATAATGATTTTGGTTAATAAAAACTTAAGAATTCAAACAAGCAAACCATTATGCAGAAGAAAAGATTGTTTTTATTCTTGTTTTTAGGGTTTTTTGTGATCACGGATTTCATGCAAAAGCAAAAAGTGAAAACAACTGGAAAAACAAATGTTTAACAATGCATTAATTGAATGAAATATCATTATATAAATGCTGCCAACAATGTCATCACTTCTCCTTTTGGTGTAGGAGAAGGGTTTTGAAACAAAGTGAACAAATTACGCTGACTTACGAATGACCGTAGGAACATCCACAGCGACCCAATTATGGCAGACACCACCAGGGATGATGAAGTTGCTCAAGTCCTCTGCATCCTCTTCCAGAATAGCAGCAGCTTCCTCAGCTTGATCAGCATGGATGAAGCCTCCACTCTTGAACATCCCTTGCACATTGAATGCCCCAGAAGAATAGCCAATGCCAGCCCGGGATTTATTGTCTTCAAGCTCAATCATCTTCCCTAAACCAGCAACTGCACCACATTCAATGGCCAGTTTCGCATCACGATAGGAAGCAAATGAAGGAGACTTCTTCTCAATCGGCTTAACTATAGACAAAGCTTGGAAAGGAGTTCCAACTTCATCCTCAGCATCAATATATGAGAAAGAAGACAAGTGGCTAACCAGGAGAGCCTTTTCTCCCCCTACCACAACCAGTTTCTTATTCTTGACGAATTTCAGCTTCTGGTGTAGGGTGGATGTCACGGCGCTAGCCTCGTGAATCCATGGTCTACCAAGGAGAAAGCTATAAGATGGGTGGATATCCATAACCTGAAAGGTAACTTGGAAATCACTTGGTCCAATCTTGATGTGGAGATCAACTTCCCCAATCACAGTCTTACGCGACCCATCAAAAGCCTTCACAACAACACCACTCTGCCTCATGGGAGGCCCCTGATATGACAATCTCGAAAGAGTGGTGTTCGGCAATACATTCAAAGATGACCCAGTATCCACCAGCACGTTGGACATGGAGTCGGTCTTGCAATTCATAGAAATATGTAGAGCCACGTTGTGGTCTCTTCCCTCCTTAGGGAGATCAGCGTCACAGAAACTCAAAGTGTTGCAAGCAGTGATGTTTGCAACTATACTGTCAAATTGTTCAATAGTGACGTCATGATCAACATAAGCCAGGTCCAATACTTTCTGCAGAGCCTCCCTATGGGGTTCTGAATTCAGAAGCAAAGATAGCACAGAGATCTTGGACGGCGTTTGTAGAGGCTGGTCTACAACGTTGTACTCACTCTTCTTGATGAGCCTCAACATCTCATCACATTCTTCATTCACAGTGCCACTCGGGCCAACAGAAGAAGCAGGAGTCTTTTGTACAGAGGAGGGTTTAGCAACAGCAAGTGCCGGGTTCGGAACATTCACCGCAGTTCCAATCGGACGCTCAGCAGAATCAGAAACAACATGAGGCTTCGGGGGTGCAGAGAACACACGACCACTATGGGTCAATCCACTCACGTCAGCAATATTAACAACAGAAGTCGAAGGCAACGACACTTCTTTCCCATCTTCCACAGCAACGGGGTTATATCGGAATGGAATAGCTCTATCCGAAGAATAAGGCACAGGGCTTGCAGGCTTGATTATCAGAGAAGGAGAGACCTTCGGCTTGCTACCATCGTAACGGATGACAACAGGCTCGGGCAACTTGAACACAGGAGAAATCACATTCACCTCTGGTTCGTCTTCATCAACATTCCGATTCTGCAGAATCTCAATGGTACCTTCATCCAACAACTCTTGAAGTTCTCTTTGCACTTGGCGACAACCCAATTTATTAACAGAGCAGATGCGGCATCTGTCATGGTCATGCTCCATATGACTGTACTGACGCAGCAGACGATGCAACTCGACCAATGACTGTCGAATATGGCTCACATATTTGACTTTATACTTACCAGGGCAACCCTGGACCATGTTCACTGATTTCCCATGCTCGGGCAATGGGTTCTTCGTAACATTCTGGCCTGAGTCCTCGAAGCTCAGAATGCCGCATCTCATAAGGTCTTGCACCTTGGTCTTCAACGGATAGCAATTTCCAATATTGTGACCCGGAGCGCCGGAATGATAAACACAATGTTGATCTGGCTTGTACCACCACTGCGGGTTAGCAGGCACAGCCGGAGGCTCTCTGGGAGTAACCAGTTTCCTCTCCAATAAGGAAGGATATAATTCAGCATATGACATAGGAATAGGATCGAAACTGATCTTCTTCCTATCATAATTGAAATTGGCCTGATTACTGGTACTGCCACGAGGCTGGTAAGCCTGTTGCTGTGGACGATGTTGTTGTTGATACTGAGGTTGTTGCTGATGCTGATTATTGTCTCTGAAGACAGGTGCTATATGAGCCACCTAGTGCTGATGACGCACTGGCTTCCTCTTGGCAGAGGGTCTTCTAGGTTTGGCATGAGATTGCACAGCATGTGCTTCCCCATCTTTCTTCTTAAACGCCCCATATCGTTTAAAAGAGCCTTCATCTTTAGACAACCGTCCTTCACGGACACCTTCCTCCAAACGCATCCCCATGTTCACCATCTCGGTGAAATCAGAGGGAGCACTCGCGACCATCCGCTCATAATAAAACGAACTAAGAGTCTTCAAAAAGATCTTAGTCATCTCCTTCTCTTCCAGCGGAGGAGTGATCTGAGCTGCTAACTCTCGCAACCTCTGGGCGTACCCTTTGAATGTCTCTTTATATTTCTGAGACATGGCTCTGAGTTGATCACGGTCAGGAGCCATATCATCATTATACTTGTATTGCTTGACGAAGGCTTCGCCAAGATCGTTGAAGGATCGGATGTTTGCGCTATCAAGGCTCATATACCAACGAAGAGCCGCACCAGACAAACTATCCTGAAAATAATGAATCAACAGTTGATCATTATCAGTCTGAGTAGACATTTTTCTGGCATACATGACCAAGTGAGCGAGAGGGCAGGTGTTCCCCTTATATTTTTCAAAGTCAGGAACTTTGAACTTGATCAGAATCTTCACACCGGGAACCAGGCAGAGTTCAGCAGTAGACTTGCCAAACAGATCTTTCCCTCGGAGGGTCTTTAATTCCTTACGGAGCTCAAGGAATTGGTCATTCATAGCTTCCATCTTCTCATTAACATCTGGGCCCTCAGACGGCTCAGAATGATAGATGGTGTCGTCTACCCTGGGAGTGTTATGCACGACAGGAGGAGGCATAGCAAGGACCGGGATAGATGCCGGCATGGAAGCAAAAGTAGGAGCTGGAATATCAGGCATGAAACCTGGAGGCATACCCCACGGGAACCCGGCTGGCATGGCTGACATGAAGTGGGCACTGGCAGCTGGCACAGTTGAAGAAACCACTTCAGATATAACAGTCCTCTGGGGAGGAGTTGCAGGAGGTGGAGAAGGTTGATTCTGAGCAGCTAGAAACTACTCCATCAAAGCAGTGAGTCTGGCGACTTCATCCTTCAGCTCTCTGTTCTCTTGTTCCAATTGATCCATCACTCTTGCAGAATTGGCTCTGGTATAGTACCGGTGAGTCAGCTTGTTTTCAAAATAAATGAAGAGCACAGAGTTAGGCCACAGCCAAGAAGACCAGAACAACCTGCTTATGCAAAATGATGCATGCAATGCTTGTGCACATGCTTTGTTTTTTATTTCAAGGAACTTTTAGGGTTCTATTTGCAAATTTTGAAATATTAAGCATTTAATAGCATATGGAAAATATCTCATCAAATATATTCGAGACAAAGAAGTACAACATTGTTGATTATTACAAGGGAAAAGGAAAATGAACATCCTATGGATCCCTAGAAGCTCGAGATGCTGGAAGACGAGAAACACAAAGCTTCTTGATCTCTCTCTCATATGCTGCTTCCATATCCGCCTTCTCCTTAGCAAGTCGATCATACTTCCTCTTCCAGAATTTGGAAGACTGAGGAAGCAGAGAAGTCCAGGTATCATTCAGATCATCTATCACCTGATGCTCGAGAAATTCGATCAGGGCATCCTTCTCTTTAAGCTGTTGAAGTAACTCTTCTCTTTCACGGATCCAGGCACGTGAAAAGTCTTCTTCTCTCAACTCCTCTATGCCTTGGTTAGGGAGGGTTGAAGGCCCAGCCACAACCAACGGTGTAGGTCTCGGATAATCATACGGCATAAGATACTCAGAAGCTCTCTGTCTGAACCAAGAAGTATACGGCTCCAAAGCAATGCAGTTCTTCGGACCCAACTCATTCCTACCCTTCTTGTGAATCTTGCGCCAAGCGCGGACCATCCTGGCTTTCAGACCTTGGGGATCTTTACCCTCCTGAAAGAACACACCTTCTAACAGAATGTTATGAGGTTTATCCTTTAGGGGGAACCCAAGCTGACGACGTGCTAAGATAGGATTGTAGCTGATCCCACCACATGTACCGAGAAGAGGCACATTAGGGAATTCACCACAATAATCAATGATCTGAACAATATCATACACGCGATCATACCAAGAGATATCATCATTAGTGAGAGACATAAGTCTCGTAGACCACCGTAGAAATCCCTTATTCTCCTTGAAAGCGACCGTCTACGATAAGTGTGAAATAAACCACTTATACAACAGAGGCAAACAGCACACGATAGCTCCTCCACCCTTTGCATTCCTCAGATGCAAAGAGACATAGGCATCATCCAATAGAGTCGGAACGGGATTAAGAACTGAAAAGATCCTAATGGCATTCACATCCACAAATTTGTCGATGTTGGGGAACAATACCAATCCATAGATGAGCAGCACATATAAAGCCTCAAAGGCATCCTCACTCATGGCCTTCCCATAAACAGTAGCTTGAGCAATGAGGAAATCAGAAGGAAGACCCTGAATTCCACCTTTGGTGGTCATATGCGCTTCAATAAGGGATTCATCTATGTGCAACAAGTCTGCAATCTCTCAAGAAGTCGGAATACTCTCTAAGCCACTGAACGGCACCTGATCCAGAATAGGAATACCCACAAGATGAGCATATTCCTCGAGCGTAGGCAACAACTGAAAGTCCGGAAAAGAGAAGCAGTGATATAGAGGATCATAGAACTGAGCCAAGGTACTCATCAACCCTTCGTCAACCTGAGTAGTCAACAGAGGCAGAAGCTTCCCATAACGAGCTTTGAAACCCAAGGGATCTAATACATAGGATGTCAGATTCCTTAACTCTTTCACATCGGGCTGTCTAAAGTTGTACTTCTTTGTATGCCTTTTCGGTCTTTCCATGTCTGAAAATTTTGCAAATAAACCCTTTAAGTTCCTTGAAAATTTTCTGATTTTTCTGATGACATGAATGCAGATGAATGCATGAATGCATGAATGCAACAATCACACTCAAGGATCAAGCAAAGCACACCAGACAAAGGTCGTGGGAAAGCTCATAGTATCCTCAATATCAATCATCCATTTTAGTGGATCATGGTTTTCACCTTATCAACACCCACGTTCCATTGATATTAACAATATATGAACCGACTAAATCATCCTTAATATCAATCATCCATTTTGGTGGATTATGGTTTACACCTTATCAACACCCAAGTTCCATTGATATTAAGGATATCTGAACGACTCAACCATGAATCACGGGTTTGTTGAGAGTCACGAGCATGGAGTCTCGGTTAAGAACCACCCAAGGGGGTGTACTAGGGTTTAAACCTGCCGAACATGTTCTACCAGAGGTTCCCATAGTCATCATCCCATCTTTCGAATATTATCGGAGGAACGAATACTCGTATTCCAAAAATATTCTCAAGAGAGACTCTTATGAGTGTAGTATCGCGTAACAATCGCATCAGATCTTACATCTGAACGACCTCCGCACTACGTCCTAAAAATAGGCCAAGATGGGCTTGGTAAACTAAGGTCCTTGGCTTCTAAGGCACATGATTGAAAGAATAATGCCTAACCACAAATAACTTGTGTGACATTATTAATCCAACATGACTTCCACCAAGTGAATGGACTCGCGAGTCAACTTGTTAAGGAATACTCCACACAAGTCGACAAGACTACGCCATTCTCCTATCCTAAGGTGCACTCGAGTTCGGGTAAAGAACTCATCTCACAGAGATCACCAAGCAAACAACAATTGTATATCGAGCAATTAAAACATTACAATCAATACAGTTATCCCAAATTGTACAAAAATATGTCATATAACAAATAAACAATATCATACAACAAGGGTGAAAAGTAGGCAAAACCACCAAGGACAGTCATCCCTAGCAGAGTCGCCACTTTTCTGTAGCGGTGTATTCATCACTTTATGATTTATTGACTAAATCAAAAGCAAAGCATACAAAGAATCGAGTCGCCACCGCACTTTTATTTATCCAAAGGAATGGCTAAAAAGCGAACAAAAGCCTAAGAAGTTTTACACATAGAAAACTAATGAAAATATCAGAGATCTGGGTAAGGGGTTAATTACGCAATGGGAAGGTGTTAGGCACCCAAAACATCCTAGGTACTCCTAGGGAGCCCTTTTCACACTTGTTGTACGAAATGTTATTTGTTTATGAAATATTTATTGTGCAAACATGGATTGAAGAGATGAGAAAAGAATATACAAGTTATCATTTTTGTGTTTGAACGGATGAACCCGTTGCCTACGTACCTTTCCATGAAAGGTAAGGATCAAAACGCCGTAGTTCGGCTAAAAGATTTCCAAAATATGAGTGGATTGATTTTAATCAAAAAGCCCTAAGGTCTTTCGTTATCCACGGGAGAAAACTCAACCTTATACAAATAACAAGTCCACCATGTGAGAAAAGCTTCAACCTGCTAGTGAGGGGTTAACCCTATAATAAGCAAGGAAGTCTTACAATTCAATCACTAAGGACAAAAGGTGAGATTAACATCAACCAACTAGGATAAATCAAACCTATGGCTAATGTATGAAAACTTATCAAGAATGGACAAAGCCACAAAACAATTGAATGAGTTGGAATTAACCAATTAGGATTTATTCACAAAAGATGGTCAAAGTATGATTAGGATTCAATTCAAAGAAGTATTATGAAAATGAAGTTTGAAAATCAAAGGCTTAAGGCCTAGGTTTCTAATTTGAAAAGAAATGAAAATGTTTGCACAATGTTTTCAGGCTTGGGTTAACATGCAAATGGAGGTTTAAAGAAACTAAAGGTGGGAGGGTGAGGAAGTAAAACTTCTTAGATGTTCACCTCTTGAAATCATATGTAGATGATTCAAGTGATTCCTTTGGAATAGGCAACAAGCAATAAGCAAGTAAACAAAGCAAATGGATACCGGATGCCAATCAATGGACTTACACCAATCTCACAAACAAAGATGGATACCAGATGCCAATCAATGGACTTACACTAATCTCCTAAAACAAGACATGGATATCAGATGCCAATATATGGACTTATACCAATCTCCTAAAACAAAACAATGATACCAGATGCCAATCAATGGACTTATACTAGTCTCACAAAACAACAAACATGGATACCAGATGCCAATCAATGGACTCATACTAGTCTCCTAAAACAAAATAACAAGGATACCAGAGGCCAATCAATGGACTTATACTAGTCTCCTACCATATCATAGGATACAACCGCCAATCAATGGTCTTATGCTTGCCTCCTCCATGGACAAAACGAGATGCTATAAAGCAAAGTTTATGAAATGATATACACTTGATGATGATAAATGCACAAAGGCACACTCAAGCAAATATGCAGAGATGAATCAAGTAAGCAATCAAGCAAATCAATTAACACACACTATACACAAGCAATTAGGCTCAAACAAGGTTAGACTTTACAGTCAACTGGAATAGGGTTAGACTTTACAGATGAAATGGAGATGAGGGGTGTGCCTCATAGCTCTTATCTCGGGCCTGGGAGAGCTTTGATCAATGGGAAGTGTGGGAGTTCAGAAAGTAGGAACTCTTCTCCACAAGTGATTAACTCTATAAGATCTTGGGTTAATATCCACAATGCATCAACATGTTATGTGAGCAAAGGAATGACACACTGAATAGCAGGAGATGGATTACACATCTCTTTTATCTGCCAATTGCCTCATAAGAGGTCTTTTCCTGCTTGGCACAAAGATAAACAAACACAAGCATTGCCTCTTAAGGAGGACTTCAGACAGGTGCCTGCCCACATAACAGGACAGGTCTTCCAGACTACATGAAGAAGAGAGGTTATACCTAAGTGGTTAAGCAACCAAGCAAAAGAAAGTTCACAATGAACTTAAGCAACTAATGTACCTGTGGAAACATCAAACAAATCAGTACAAAGTTCAGACAATCAAACAACAGTCAATAAGCAACCAACAATCCCAATGTACACAATGTGTAAACCAAAAGCTAAACTCAAATGATTTAACATCAACCTACAAAACACACAAAGATTAGTAATCAAAGGAAAACATCAATGCTCAAATGATGGAGCATCATTAACTATTGAACTTGGATGTTCAACCTGAAATCAAAGCTCAAATGTGAGAGGCAAACCACTAGGTCAAAGCCTAGGGTCAAAGATGAAGAAAAAATTTAAAACAGAAGCTGAAAATTAACATGAATCAACTTCAAACACATCTTGAAACAATCCAAAAGGTCTCACATCAATATCATATACCAAAATCATTTCATGATCAATTGAAGTTCAAGGCAATTTTAAAGCTCAAATGTGACCAACCAGAATGAAAAATCTCAATTAAATCAGAAATCACTCAAATAATTCCAAGAACATTCATGCTCATTCAAAACATCCATAACATGCATCACACAAAAAATCAGGACAATTGGAGATCATTTGGCATGGCAAACACATCATATAAGTTTGACATCAAAAGGTGTGACACAAATTGTCACACCAAATTAGAACAATCATAAAACAGAAATGATAAATGGTAAAAATACCAAATCAACACCAAAATGTCAAGCAAAGTGTCTAGTTTCGTCATGAAAATTTTCAGATTCATTGGATTAATAACTAGCATTTCACAAATGATATAGCAAGGCAAGGTACAAAATGGATACATGTTCACATACCCTAGCACAAAAAATAATCCAGCCAAGCACAATTTATGGAAAAATGATCAAAAAATAATAGACAAGATAAGGAAAGCAATGCAAAAAACCACATAATTTTTGGATGATTTTTCAAATTGTTATGAGTTTTCTAAGATGAGGAAAAAATAAAAAATGTATGTGAAGCATGGTACATGGCAAAGGAGGGAAAAGAGAAAAAATATGACAGCATTTGAAATGATTTGCTATGAGCCAGAATCGAACTGGGAGACATTTTAAATAAGCGCGCCTTGGCCCAAGTGAAACGCGGTCGTTTCATTAATCTAGTTGGCAAGTCAAAGCATATGTGGCCAAGTCAAGCGCCTCCGAGCCAATCAATAAGCCAGGCAAATGCATACGTGGACCTATCACATGTTAACCCTAACTAAAACACATTCAGCAACGGAAAAGCATTCTCAAATGATCAAAACCGTGGCCTAAAGTTACAGTTCATCATCTTCCTCGCGCCATGCATGAACAGTGATATCATCAAGAACAAATTCTCCTGAATTCCAAATTGAATACATCATCATGTAGATCTTTCATCACATAACAAGAATCCATAAACATTTTAACAAGAAACATTAAGATATGCATGAATCGAAGGAAATAATTTTCAACATCAAAACTTTAAAAAAGTAGATCTCACTCAAAACAGCATGGATTCTTATGATTCGAAACTCAAATTCATCATCATCAAAAGATCAATAACAATAGCATAATAGATTTGAGAAATAAAGAGATCGATTCTGTAACCTCTTGGAGAGCAGCCACTGGATTTCGTGTTGTCCAAGCCTTGCAATGCTCAAAAACTCCTCTATGATGCTTGTGAAGTTGATTGGAAGAGAAAACTCAGCTCAATTGTGCACGATCTTGCAAGAATCTTGATTCACCATTGTTGCTTCAATCTTCCAAAATGCTTCAATACTGCACTGTTTTCTTCAACTCCACGTGTAAACTTGCTCAAGAACAACTCAGTAACAAGGATAAAGCAAGAGGAATGGATTGAATGTGAAGAAATTGCAAGAAAAAAGTGAGAGAAAATTTTTGGTGTTTGAGATCTAGATCTGAAATTGTGATTGTTGTTAATGCTGAAAACAGTTAGGGTTTCATTTATATACCTCTTACTAATCACTCTCTAATCATGCTTAAGCTATTGGTTAAGTGGATTTAGCAAAATGGAGTGTAAATGCAAATTGTGATTTTCACCCTATGCATGAAAATGCATGATGAACAGTGCACGGGTTGTGATTTATTTTCACCTAAAATGCATTTTTAAAATCATTGGTGAAGGCAAAATGTTTAAATAATGCACCAATTTTGAATATTGAAATTTCCCTCCAAAAATTCAAGAATTTGCAAATGATCATGTGATGACAATTTGTGAAATGCAATGTATGTTTTGGAAACTAGAGGTCAAAATGAGAACAATGCAAAAAGAACCACTTGAATTGGAGCTTTGGTTGAGAAGTTATGCCCATTTGAATCTTCAAGTACACCTTGCCATGTTTTGATCATATCTCCTTAACCACACATGAGAAATTGATGATCTTGGACTTTTTGGAAATGGGAGAGAACGATCTACAACTTTCATGTTCAAGAAAATTTCATTTAAAGCTTTCTTGATGACGTAATTTGAAGTTGAAGTTAGGTTAAAACCTTTCCATTTTTGGCAAATTTGAATTATAGGTCACTTTCTATTTTTGGAAAGTTTTGACCTGACTTTATTTTCTTCAATGTTGATGTTTGAAATGTCAAATGAGACTTGTTTGAACATGAATGGAGTATTTCTAATCACTTCCCACCTTCCAAATCCATAGTTGACTTCGTAGTTGACTTTCTAGGCCTTCAGTTGACGTGACAATGTTCTGATGAAATTCAAGCCTCTACCACTTGGGATTTTGCTTCAAAATGATATCATGGTTCATATGAACTCTTGTGAATGATTGTGGTTTCCAAATTCTCAAGAGTGGCCACCATCTATTGCTCAATGACTGCCTTTGACTGCTTTGACTGTTGATTGCTTCATCTGCAAGACAAAGGTTAGATGACATATTTTTGTACTTTTGGTTAGTGATAAAAAGAAAAGCAATGATATACAAATGCAAACAATGCTTGGTGATCAAGAACCACTCTCAGAAGATAACCCACCCACAAGGAAGCAAGCAAGGTGCACAATGATCCTTGAGGCAATGATATGATATGATATAATGCCATGAGGGATCTTAGGGACAAAATTGGGGTCTTACAAACTCTACTAGGGATCTAATCAAGGGATGATGTGCAATTTTGTGGGGAGCAACCGCCAAACATATACACATCAATCAAACATTTCCCTTCTATCCTCAGAAGAGACATCTCTACTAAAGGGAGAAAGAACCAATTGCCCCGCTGGGGAAGAAAATAACACATCTTCCTCATCACCGTCTAATACTGCAAGAAGTCTTTAACCATGGAGGGGATATACATGTCAAGCTAGGATCAGGAAACTCAATTAGGGATGGACTGTAGGCGACCCAACTAGGGATAGTCTGCTGACAAGCAACCCTACTAGGGATGAGCTGTAAGCCAACCTGCTGGGGATGACTATAAGTACCTCCGGAGGAACCGTCCTGGCTGAGGGAATCGGGACCGAATCCTACGTCAATACATGCTATGCTAAGGGGAACAAACCCTTCACCAACTTCTCTAGGCAACTACTGCTGAGGAGACATCAGAAAGATAGCTTTAGAGGGAACACATGCTTACTCTGCTGAGGACTTCTACTCATACTGGGAAATTCTGCTCACTGGGAAAGACAAACTTCCTCATGAATAGCTAGCATATCAACTTTTATAAATTTATAAGGGATTTTATGTCAGTCCACACAAGGGATGACAACCATATAATTGATAAAGCACAAATGCTAGTGCCTGACATAGAGGTATACACATCTCTAAAAGATTGAGGCCAAAACTCCAAACTCTCTGGGGAGTTGAGGATGCGTCACTCTTCTCTGCGCTAGCTGGGGAGACAAACTGAAAGATGATGAAGATGATACAAACATGCCAGAATATGAACAAATGTCTTACCTATTGGGAGATCATACTATCCTTGGGAGAGCACTGAAGGTATTCCAACTATCCTTTTTGGTCATTGTGAATGTTCACTTTGTTTGAAAACAGTTTATAAAAACTTTATTTATTTAAAAAAATGATATTTATCAATTAAACATGGAAACATTTGTTAAACAGAAACAAATAAGAGTGCAAAGAATTGGATAAAGGCTCAAATTTATTTGATAGAGTGGTAGTCCGCAAATGGCGAGACTCCATGGATCTTTACAAATTTGAAATTGGTGATATATATTGGAAAAAGGGTACATTGAACATAATGACCATTTCTCCACCAACTCTGAATCCAATGTATTTGAAGCTTCGGTTGACGATGACTGAGCGAGAATCTTTGATAGATGATAGTTGTAGAACAAAGTCTTGTCAGGATGCAGTTACTTGCCAAATCCCTAATTTTTGCCTAGATTGCCCCAGGGTGAGGTACTCAATCTTGCGGGATATATATATATTCATTTTTTTCCTGTCTCTAACTTTTGCCTGGATCTCCCTTTTTGGTTTTCAATCCACCGAGACGCTCATTTTGGCCTAAGTCGCCCTTTCGGGTTTTCAACTTAGCGAGCTATTCTGTTTTTATTTTTAGGCGAAGTATTTCTTAACTGCATCCGAATTCACAGGACAAGTGAAATCCTCCCCATCCGTAGTTGTGAGTATCAAAGCACCGCCTGAAAAGGCTCTCTTAACAATATATGGACCTTCATAGTTTGGAGTCCACTTGCCTCTAGAATCGGGCGCGAAAGACAAGACTTTCCTGAGCACGAGGTCACCTTCTCGGAACACACGAGGCTTGACCTTCTTATCAAAGGCTTTCTTCATCCTTCACTAATATAATTGACCATGGAACATGGCAGTTAATCTATTCTCTTCAATCAAGTTCAGTTAGTCATAATGACTCTGAACCCATTCAACTTCAGTCAACTTGGCTTCCATCAAGACTCTCATTGATGGGTCTCAACTTCCACGGGGAGCACAACCTCCATGCCATATACAAGAGAGAAAGGGGTTTCCCCTGTTGAAGTGCGGACAGATGTACGATAACCATGCAAAGCGAATGGCAGCATCTCATGCCAATCTTTGTAAGTAAGAACCATCTTCTGGATAATCTTCTTTATATTCTTGTTAGCAGCTTCAACAGCCCCATTCATCTTGGGTCTGTAGGGAGAAGAATTATGATGTGCAATCTTGAACTCGCTAAACAGCTCTTTCATCATATTGTTGTTCAGGTTAGATCCATTATCAATAATGATCTTGTCTAGCACACCATATCGGCATATGAGTTGATTCTTGATAAACTTCACAACCCCCTGCCTGGTCACATTCGCATATGATATCGCTTCAACCCACTTGGTGAAGTAATCAATAGCTACGAGAATAAAACGGTGACCGTTGTCGCAACCTGAAAAAGGAGATGCGAAAAAACAACCGGAGAGAAAGAAATGACAGAAGAGTCGCCACCGTGCGTTATTTATCCCAAAGGAGGGAAAGGAAACGCTCGAAGTAAACCTGGAAAAAAAGGAAAGGAAAAGACAAGGTCTCACAACCAAATCTTGGGTTCGGGAGTCGATTATGCGAAGGGAAGGTATTAGCACCCCTACGCATCCGTAGTACTCTACGGGATCCACTTTTGTTGTTCTTGTTTAAAGGGTGTGGGTTTATCTAATGTACTATTTGCTAAAAGAGGGAGTCAAAAGAAAATGACTCGCACGGATGTCGCATCCACTGCATACGTATCTCATATGAATATGAGAATCAGAGTCTTCGTAGCTCGGCTACCTATGGGCTAAAGGGGAGTGTGCTCGCTAAGACATCGCGTCTTATGCCTACGTATCTCATCTGGAATGAGAATCAGAGCAAACCTTAGTTCGGCTAACTATGGGTTAAGGGTTGTGTTTTTTAGATTAACGACGTTACTATGCAATCAATCGGATGCTCGACCTTTGGAGACTTACTCGCCTGTAGTAGAAGGAGTTAACGTGTTCTTAGGAGAAGAAAAATCAATGAGTTTGTTTGGGTTTTAGGAATGCTCATGCTAAAAAGGAAGTCCTAGACGAAGGAACAGTGCTACCTTAATTGACATGCAAACGAGAGACTATACGAAGCCTAGCAATCCTATGGGGAGACGATCATACCATACAAAACAAACATGCATAAAGTAAAATGCCACCAAGGGGGCTCAAACCTACATGGGTAGGGCTTTAGTCAAGAGGGGTCATATCAACCTCGACAAACAAGCCATGGAATAGGTAATCAAATGGGCTCTTAACCACTGACATTGAACGTCAAGGTGAGCAGATCAAAAGGGTAATGAGGATAAGACCTCATAGCTCTTAACCCTGGACAGGGTGAGCTCATGACAAAAAGTGGGGATTCAGAAAGGTGGAACCCTCTCCACGGACTGACCGGACAAAAGATCTTGGGCTTTTGTTCTGAAGCATCAGCACGTAGTGCGAGCATAAAGAACGACACACTGAATAACGGGGGATTGATTACTAATCCCTTTTATCCGTCAATTGCCTCTTCGTAGAGGTCTTTAGCACTGGTGCCTCCTTTTGGAGGTCTTTGGGAACAAAAGTAAACAAACAAAAGAAAACATTGCCTCTTATCGAGGTCTTCCAGCTAAGAAAGCGGTAAAATGCGGTAATAACAGCTAAAGAAATAAGAAACCCAGAGGTATCTCGAGCTGGCACCATCAAAGAAAGCAAGTCAATACAGGTAATCCGAATGAATCTCCAAATGGTATCCCACAAATAAAGTGGAATGCCAAGCAAGCTATCCTTTCAGGAGTCATGTGAGCCCTCACAAAAAAACTCAACAAATAGGTTAGAGTGACAAGATGGGGTGCAATCAAGAGTTTCCCCAAATCAAAATGTAACCACATGAATCATGCCATTAAAATTCACAAAAAGAGCTCACAAAAAGCAACCAAGTGTAGGAGGCCTAAACCTCTTGTCAAACACATGCATCAAAAGGTTATCAAAATTCAAAGTCAGGGGGCAAGGATCCACACATCAAGGCATGACATACACACTAAAACATGTGCCCACATGCAAAACCTAACGATACCCACTCTTCCAAATTCACCCATAATACCTCATACATTCAGAAATTTCAGGTTGAAAGTGTAAAGTAGTGGAAATAGGGCATACCTGGTTGGGGTGAATCTATTGAAATTGAATTGCACCGTTGGCTTTGCAGAAAAATCTTAGGGTTTATACGAGAGGGAATTGGTTCTTTGCAGATGAGTTCCCTTCAGTCTCTGGAGGTTGCTCTGAATTAGTTAGAATCTCTCTAGCCCTTTCTCTTTTTTTTTTTCTTTTTTCGTTTTTTTTTCGTTTTTTCTTTAAAGAAGAATCTGTCTGGTACGGTGAGAGTCAGTCTGAATACCGAAAAAGAATGTTAACCTGGATACCAAAATAAATGGTAACACAGAAATAACCATGGCCTGAATGCCGCTCATCAGTCTGAATACTGGAAATGACTTCAATCTGAACATCAGAAGATATGAGATTATTAATATCGGTCTGAACACCGAGAGGCTGGCCTGAATGCCACAAGTTGCGTCGACCTGAATGTCGGAAACTTCTTCAATCTGAACATCGGAAAACTGGCCTGAACGCCACTTCGATCTGAATACCGTAAACTGGCCTGAATGCCACTTCGGTCTGAATACCGGAAACTGGCCTGAATGCCACAAGTTGCATCGACCTGAATGTCGGAAACTTCTTCGATCTGAACATCGGAAAACTGGCCTGAACGCCAATTCGATCTGAATACCGGAAATTGGCCTGAATGCCACAAGTTGCATCGACCTGAATGTCGGAAACTTATTCGATATGAACATCGGAAAACTGGCCTGAACGCCACTTCGATCTGAATACCGTAAACTGGCCTGAATGCCACTTCGGTCTGAATACCGGAAACTGGCCTGAATGCCACAAGTTGCATCGACCTGAATGTCGGAAACTTCTTCGATTTGAACATCGGAAAACTGGCCTGAATGCCACTCCGGTCTGAATACCGGAAACTTCATGCCTGTCAACATCGACAGAAATAGGGAAAGATAATAGAGGCGGCGCATGGGCCAATGACACTTGCTGGGGATAATAAAGGTAAGTCATGAACAATCTTCAGTCTGAGTACTAGAAACAACTTCTGGCTTATCACTTGGGATACCGAGAATGTTTTATGCTTACATGCATATGTTTGAATTTTTCAATGGCATAATGCTCCATGAAAATGGAAATGCTATGCGATTTGGGAGGATGCAATGCAATATGATTCTACATGCAGGGATGCGAAATACTGGGTAGAATGCCAAGCCGAGGCAAGGGAATCTGCTGAGGAAATGATCACCATCTTCTGGACCCTGGCAAGGCTGTTGGAGATGCACGGCGCAAAGAACTTTGTGGGGAAATGACCCGCCACACGAGGTTCTAGCAATGACGAAATACCGAGACTCTTATTGGGGAGAGAACGACACTGAAAACCTGCTATTGGGGAAAGCGATAGTGGTTCTGGCAACCATAATCTGCGAGAGAGACGACTTAGCAGGGGAAGCAAACACCGATATGGTACCGAGATTTTGCTTCAAGGAAAGAGACCATGGATCTGGCGTCGAGATCATCGATTTGGCATCGAACCCTGAGGAGCATCCGCTTCTGCTGGGAAGATACAGTCTGGCACTCTCAACTCCGCTAGGGATATATAGCCTGGCACTGTCAACTCTACTGGGGAGTGTATATTCTGAAACAACCGCTTGGGGGAGGTACAGCAGTGAGAGCCTGTTGGGGATCGAAGAATCCAATGCTCTGATCAGCTCTGCAGGGATAAGATACCAACTTCGACTGTTGGGGGAAAACATTCGCGATCATCGGCTGGGAACCTTAAGGAAATGCCTCGAGGGTACCTGTTTTGAATAGACGATCTAAAGCACTTAACATTTACAACAATTTCAAATGTTTATTAAGCATGTACCTGTAAAGCTCTTATGTTTCATGATGTAATGTTTATCAAAAATTCGGACGTCATTTTTGCAAACAAAACAGGAAAATGAAAATGAAAACAGAGATATACTGAATAACATGATTTTATTGATTGAATGGCCTCTGAATAGGCATTTACATCAGGAAGCAATCCCTGGAAAGAGGTAATCGGACAAAAGATAAAAACAGAAATTCATCTAATGGCAATGTGAAATGAATTTCTATTGGGTTCCAATTCTGCTATGACTTGCTCGTCTTCAAGATCCTCCAGATGATCAGCTTTCTGAAAAGAGTGATTGGACTGTTTCCTATCCTTCAAAAGTTTCCAGTCATTGACATAAGATCAGATTCAGAACTACTCAGAATGCAGTCATTCGTTTAATCCCTAACTTTTACCTGGATCGCCCTTTTCGGGTTTTCAATCCACCGGGATACCCATTTTTGCCTAAGTTTCCTTTTCAGGTTTTCAACTTACCGGGTGTACGATCTTTTCATTTTTAATCCCTAATTTTTGCCCGAACCTTTTTATTTTCTTGGTTCGTCGGGATGCCCATTTTTGCCTGGACTATTCTTTTTACTGTCCAGCGGGTCTATTTTATGCGAAGTATTTTTTAACTGCGTCTGAGTTCATAGGGGAAGTGAAGTTTTCACCATTCATAGTTGCAAGCATTAAGGCCCCACCATCAAAAACCTTGGTGACAATATACGGTCCATCATAGTTAGGAGTCCACTTGCCCCTGTGATCTGTCTGAGGAGGAAGGATCCTTTTCAACACCAAATCTCCGACCTGGAAGCATCGAGGATGCACTTTCTGATCAAAGGCTCTCTTCATCCGACTCTGATACAACTGCCCATGACAAATGGCTGCCATTCGCTTCTCTCGATAAGACTCAACTCATTGAACCTTGTCTGAATCCATTCAACTTCATCTAACTTGACATCCAACAGGACTCTTAGAGAAGGAATCTCCACTTCAACAGGTAGGACTGCTTCCATACCATACACAAGGGAGTAAGGGGTTGCCCCGGTCGATGTATGTACTGAAGTACGGTACCCATGCAAGGCGAAGGGTAGCATCTCATTCCAATTTATGTACGTAACGACCATCTTCTGCACAATCTTCTTTATGTTCTTATTTGCCGCCTCAACAGCACCGTTCATCTTAGGGCGGTAAGGGGAAGAATTGTGATGCTGAATGTTGAAGTTCTGGCACAACTCCTTCATCATTTTGTTGTTGAGATTAGAACCATTATCACTAATGATTCTTTCGGGAATCCCATAGCGACAAATGATTTCTTTCTTGATGAAACGGGCAACCACATGTCTGGTGACATTCGCCAACGATGCTGCTTCGACCCACTTGGTGAAATAGTCGATGGCAACAAGGATGAAGCGATGCCCATTGGAGGCGGTCGGCTCAATCTTTCCAATCATATCGATGCCCCACATAGCAAAAGGCCACGGCGAAGACATCACATTCAAAGGATTTGGCGGCACATGTAACTTATCAGCATAAATCTGGCATTTATGACACTTCCGAGCATATTTGAAACAATCAGATTCCATGGTCATCTAGAAATATCCCGCTCTCAACAATTTCTTAGCCATTGCATGTCCGCCGGCATGAGTACCGAAGGAGCCTTCATGAACTTCCTGCATTAACATGTCTGCTTCGTGTCTATCCATGCATCTGAGCAAAACCATGTCGAAGTTCCTCTTATACAGCACATCGTCTTTGTTCAAGAAGAAACTGCCTGTAAATCTTCTCAAAGTCTTTCTATCATTATTGGAAGCCCCTGCAGGTTACTCTTGATTCTTCAGAAAGCGCTTGATGTCGTGATACCAGGGCTTGTCGTTAACTACCAGTTCAGCAGCAAACACATACGCGGCCCTGTCGAGGCGCATCACATTAATCCTGGAAGCGTGGTTCCACCGAATCACGTTGATCATGGAGGATAAAGTGGCAAGAGCATCTGCCATCTGGTTCTCATCATGAGCTATATGATACAGCTTTACTGTTATGAAGAAAGTCAATAGTCTTCTCGTGTAATCTCTGTAAGGGACCAGATTGGGCTGGAGGGTGTTCCAATCACCATTCACTTGATTGATCACTAGAGCTGAATCTCCGAAGATGTCCAGAGTCTTGATTCTCAAATCAATGGCTTGCTCAATACCCAAGATACAGGCTTCATACTCAGCTTCATTATTTGTGCACTCAAAAGTCAGACGAGTGGTGAAAGGTATGTGGGCACCTTTCGGAGTAGTAATGACAGCGCCAATTCCACTTCCTCTGGCATTGACAGCCCCATCAAACAACAAAGTCCATTTTTCGTCTGGATCAGGTCCCTCCTCAACAACCGACTCTTCACAGTCTTTCATCTTGAGGAACATGATGTCTTCATCTGGAAAATCAAACTTCATCGGCTCATAATCATCAATCGGCTGCTGAGTAAGATAGTCTAACAGAATACTCCCTTTGATGGCTTTCTGGGATGTATACTGGATATCATACTCTGTCAGTACCATTTGCCAACGAGCAACCCTTCCGGTGAGAGCTGGCTTCTCGAATATGTATTTGACTGGGTCCATCTTGGAGATCAGTAAGGTTGTGTGAGACAGCATGTATTGTCTCAAACGCTTAGTAGCCCATGCAAGTGCACAACATGTCTTTTCAAGCATCGAGTATCTCGACTCGCAATCTGTGAATTTCTTACTCAGGTAGTAGATGGCATGCTCTTTCCTACCTGTCTCGTCGTGTTGACCGAGAACACAACCCATGGAATTGTCTAGTACTGTCAAATACATAATCAGCGGTCTCCCTAGGACCGGAGGCATAAGGATAGGAGGATTCTGCAAATACTCTTTTATCTTCTCGAAAGCCCTTTGGAAATCATCATTCCACCTGATAGCCTGATCTTTTCTCAACAATTTGAATATTGGCTCGCACGTGGCTGTTAGGTGAGAGATGAACCTTGCAATGTAGTTCAACCTCCCTAAGAAACCACAGACTTGTTTCTCTGTTCTTGGCTTAGGCATTTCCTGTATCGCTTTCACTTTGGCCGGATCCACCTCAATCCCTTTTTCACTAACAATAAAACCCAGTAATTTTCCAAATCTCACCCCAAAAGTATAGTTGTTCGGATTAAGCCTCAGCTTGAATTTTCTCAAACGTTCAAATAGTTTCTGTAGATTCACCAAATGTTCTTCTTCTGTCTGAGATTTAGCAATCATATCATCAACATAAACCTCGATTTCATGATGAATCATATCATGGAACAGAGTCACCATAGCTTGTTGATATGTTGCCCCAGCATTTTTCAGACCAAATGGAATCACCTTGTAGCAGAAGGTGCCCCATGGGGTTATGAATGTTGTCTTCTCCATGTCTTCTGGTGCCATCTTAATTTGATTATAGCCAGAAAAGCCATCCATGAAGGAGAATACCGAGAACTGAGATGTGTTATCCACCAAAACGTCGATGTGAGGTAATGGGAAATAATCTTTAGGACTAGCTCTGTTCAGATCCAGGTAGTCGACACACATCCGTACCTTTCCATCCTTCTTAGGTACTAGAACGATATTTGCAACCCATGACGGATAATTTGTGACTGCTAGAAACCCTGCATCCAATTGTTTTTGCACTTCTTCCTTTATCTTGACAGCCATCTCTAGTCTTGTTCTTCTGAGCTTCTGCTTGACCGGAGGACAACCTTCTTTGAGAGGCAAACGGTGTACCACAATATCTGTGTCAAGCCCTGGCATGTCCTGATAAGACCAAGCGAAGATGTCAACATATTCTTGCAGCAATTCAATCAGCCCTTTCTTCACATTATCTTCCAAAGCAACCCCTATCTTGATTTCTCTCTTGGCGTCCTCGGTGCCGAGATTAATCACTTCAACAAACTATTGATGCTGTTGAATGACCCTTTCCTCCTGTTTTAATAACCTGGTAAGTTCTTCAGGGAGTTCACATTCTTCATCACCCTCTTCTTCAGCTTGAAAGATTGGATTTTCAAAGTCGAAGCGAGCCATAGCAGAACCATTATCAATAGGATCCGGTGACGTGCATCTGCATGAGTGATGGTATGTGCTTATGAGTGTGAACAAGGAATGAAAACTAAACAAAACATTGCCAAATATTTTTTGATTTTTGAAAACTGCGAAAATAGAAAGACAGTGAACAAAATATTTGAATGCAAAAAGACATCCTTTATTTATGATAAAAAATGCAGGTATCCACATAGATGAGCCCTACAATGAGTCATTACGCCTTGGGCGGAACGTAAGACTTGGATATGCATGAACAAACAAAGAAAGTTACTCCTCCAGACAAGTGCCTTGGACAATCTCCTCAGAAGACCAATTGTTGATGACTTCACCCGGGATCCTCGGACGCACCCAATTATCGATGTCGCAATCACTATCCCCATCTTCTTCGTTGACCGCAGAGACCTGGCCATATTGGATGACACCAACACTGGCGAAAGTAATCGGCCCCTGACGAGTCTGAGGCGTTGAAGTACACACATCCGAAACATCGGAATCAAGTTCAGCAAGTACACCAGAATCAAACGCCATGTTTGGAATATCAGTGACAACATCATCATGGATCACAGAATCAGTAGGAAGAACATCTGCGAATTCATCAGTAGCATATTCAACCACCTCTTCCTCAACCCCTTCCGCAGACTCTTGGACAGACAAATCTTCAACCTGGAGGATACCTTTGTCGACCAAGACCTGGATACCCTGTTGTAGTTTCAAACAACCTCCACTCTGAGTAGCACAATCCAAACAACCCTTCCCACAACCGGGGGAAACATCGGCCTTCAACAAGTATCCCTTGATATCCGACAACGGAGTCTTCAGCTTCAACGTATCTTTGACGGATTTGGCTTCCCCTTCCATCATATTAAGATTTGCACCACCATGCTGGGGCATGGGATTGTTGACGACATTCGGAGCCGGTGCAAGGTCGATGGCCTTTGAATCTATGAGGTCCTGAACTACGTGCTTAAAAGCTTTGCAGTTCTCAATATTGTGGCCAGGTGCCCCAAAGTGGAAGCTACACCTAGCGTTGGCGTCGTAACCCATCCGAAGTCTACCAACGGGAGGAGCCAGAGTGCGTAACTGCACAAGTTGTAGTTGTTGAAGACTAGAAAGTAGATGAGCGTACGACATTGGAAGAGTGTCGAAACGCCGGTCCATCATCCTTTGCCTCTGTTGATAAGCGGGTCTGTTACCCGGTTGTTATGGTTGGTACTGAGCTGGTTGACGCTGGGGTTGTTGTTGTTGTAATGGTGCTGCAGCTGGAATGGTCACAGCCGCAACATACGGTTGCTGATGATAGTTCTGAAAGTTATTCTTCCGGTTACTCCTGTTCTGATAAGAAGATATGTCACTTGCATCCCCTTCTCTCCTCTTCTGTCCCTGAATGAACGACTTCTTCACCCCTGATGAAGATCCACCTCCACTCTGGGTCTTGTATGTCTTCAGGTAATTCTCCATCCTCTCTCCGGTAGAGACTACATCAGCAAAGTTGGAGGCATTACAACCCACCAGGCGCTCCAAATAAGGTCCGGGCAGAGTGTTCATGAACATGTTAGCCATTTCCTTCTCCAACATAGGAGGTTGAACACGGGAAGCTGTCTCCTTCCAGCGTTGAGCGTATTCCCTAAAGCACTCATTGCCTTTAAGAGACAGATTCTGAAGTTGAGTTCTGTCCGGAGCCATGTCTGCATTATACTGATACTGCTTCACGAAAGCCTCAGCCAAATCCCTCCAGTAGCGAATGTGGGCTCTGTCATGCCTCATATACCATTCCAAGGTTGCCCCAGCTAGGCTATCCTGGAAAAAGTACATAAGCAACTTTTCATCGCCAGAGTGTGCAACCATTTTATGGAAATAGGCTTGCACATGGACCTTGAATTTCGGTGGCACCCTCACGCCTGGGACCAATCCCAAGTCAGCAATGTCTACTCCCAGAGGACTCTGTCCTTCCACTGCCTTCAACCTCTCTTCCAGTCTTCGAAACATAGGGTCCATACCATGATCCATACCAAAGTCTTCCTGAAGCAAGGGGAACTGATCCTCCTGGTCATCATGGACGGGTTGTTGACCGGATTTGACAAGTAGGATCGGGGTAGGCCCCGGTCCACTGGGTTCGTTAACCTCTCCAGCTGGAGGATCTGTCAACGTGTCTGGTTGAGTAGTGGCGGGATTCCTCTGCATCATCTTCCTGAGCTCTTGTTGTCCCTGAGCCACCCCTTGAACCACATCCATGAATTGGTTCATGCGGATCTTCATCTCGGCGAGCTCTGCTTGTAGGCTTTCCATTGCTCTCTGGTGGTTTATGCGGGTACCGTACCGGTAAATGCCTGAGTCAACTATCTTGCTAGTGGAACACCAAATAATATGAGAACACCGCAGCGGTACCTGTTATGCAAGATATGCAAATGAACATGTAAATGCAATGACACGTTTATCGATTCCAAAGGGTATTCTACCCCCTTGATTCCAGTCTCACGCAAGAATACCGAGTCGTAGATAAGCTTCGAAGATCAAGATGCAATAAGGAAAACCATCATATAAATGAGTTCGCGAAGGGAAATGGCCTTAGCCAATAGTACATAAAAATGATCTCCAAAACAAGCTTGTGGATCATCACTACAATACAATAAGTAAAGAGAGGAACAAAAAATCAGGAATGAGCCAGTAGTGCCACTGTGTCAGGACGATCTGGAGATTCTGTCAAAAACCAGATAAGCAGATTCCTTTTGTGAATAACTCCATCCAACTCGTTGATGTGCTCTATGTAGTAATTCCCATCATCTTCTCCGAATACTTCTTAAAGTCTGGATTTCTTCAAACCTGCCAGCACTTTGAGTTCCTCAATCTGTCCTTGAGCTTTGTTGAACTGATCTGTGATATAGCCATTGGTTGAACGAGCGCACAGCAGCTCATGGTTCTTCTCCCTTAGCAGGATCTTCAACTTCTCCATCTGACCAGTCAATTGGACCACCGTCTCCTCCTCTTTTGCCTTCCGAGAAGCTAAAAATGTATCCCATTGGTCTTGCCAACCAGTTAACATACCATGAGCATCTGCTAACTGCTGTTTGACTCGTCTCAACTCAGAACTGGATGATCTCAAGGCTTCGTCTGTCTTCCTGAAGAAATCCACCTCCACAACTAATTTCCTCTCTGCTTCCGCTTGCAATCTGACGGCTTCCCTCTTCTGATATTCCGCCTCATGGAATTGATGCATACAGTCTTGCAACTTCACACTTAACTCCGAGTTTTCGGATTGAAGCTCCTCCATGGCATTTTTAAAATTGTCATACTCTTCTCGGTTCACCATTGTTGACTGCTCAGGAGTAGGTGGATACAAATGTTCCTCAATAGGAAATGGCAGACCAAACTCTTCGACTCTTCCTTGAAGCCAATCTTCATACTGAGGGTAAGTCCTGCAATCTCCTTTTCCAAGCACAGTCCTTCATCTCTTGATCACCTTGAGCCAAGCCTCAGTTGCCTTACGGGATACAGTCAGATCAGATGAAGAATGGAAAAACAGAGATTCTTCCACATCCTTTTCCAAAGGCGGAGTTCTTAAAGCATATCTAAACTGTCTGACTGCTATAGAAGGATTGTAGTTGATACCTCCTCTTCTTCCTACCAACGGTACATTCGGGAAGTTCCCACAACTGTGAATAATATCCGCCCCAAGCAAGCCCCGGTCTGACCACCAAGAAATATCTTTAGCTCTTATCCCCATCAATCTCTTCGACCAACTCAACGAGTCCTTGACATCAACGAACGCTCCTGACTTAGGCAGGTGGGAACTGAACCACTTATAAAACAAAGGCGCACAACAACTCACCAACCCTTCCCTTCTATTCTCATTCATGTGATGCACTGAATGAAAGAAATCTCCGAACAAGGTCGGCACTGGATTTCCCAACACGAAGAGGCGTATGGCGTCCACGTCCACAAATTTCACCACATTAGGAAACAGGACAATCCCATACACACAAAGAGTCAACACAACATTGAAACCCCTCTGGTCACCATCTTCAAGCTTCTTCTTTGCTTCTCCCAGTAAGAAACTCAGATGAAAACCATGAACTTCTCCCTTCATACACATATTAGCCTTCAAGATTGATTCCCCCAAATATGTGGTTGAAGCAACCATGCTGAGATCGGGCAGAAACTCGGAACTGTAAAATAGCAACTGCGGCTTGATAGGAATTCTGAGAAAACTAGCAACCTCCTCCAAAGTAGGGACCAGAATGTAATCCGATAATGTGAAACACCTCAATGGAGGATCATAGAACTGCAACAATGTAAAGAGAGCATCGTGTTGATCTTTGGAAAGAACCGTGACGAAACTTAGAATCAAACTGTAATCCTTTCGGAATCCTTCTAGAGAATCAGGATCCATTAACTTCATCAGTTGTTGAATAGGCTCCAAACAGACCACAGGAAACTTGTGGGCGACATGTCTCTTTCTCCCAATATCCATCTTAAGAGAACCAGAGAAACCCCGACCGGAATCAAGAGGAAGATGTAAACCCCCCTAGAAATAGATAAACATGTGTTAAATGATATGAATGCAAAATGATGTGATGCAATGATGTGATATGGGAATCAGGATTGATGTATCTGCTTGAACATTTGTCGGGTTGCACTGTCTGAAGAGAAACCCACTGAAGAATATAATACAAGATCAGAACTCTGCTCCAGAAAACAGGGTTGGTTGGAGGTTAAGGTTTCCTGAATTTAGCCCGCCCCTCACTGGTAGGTTCTAAGAACAGAAGTTCGTCAACTTCGGCCCTTCAGTCGAGAATAATACATTTATCACCGAAGGTTTGGCATTATGACGGGATAAAAGACCTCCATTGACTCCCCTCAACAGGACATCCTAATAGCAAGTTCCCAGTCTCGGGGTCCTCGGATTGATCAGCGAGAATGCGCCCACCAGAGCTAACATAATCACGTCTCGGAGGAGAGGCCTCGACTGAGTTCTCGGGAAATGGTCACCAGAGTCGACGATTTCTAGAGGAACATCTGCCGTTATGGAACACCCATAGGACATAATATATCCAAAAGAAACCTCGTCTGGATGTGGGTCTTCATGAACGACTTAACATAGCAACACGCCATGCAAGCCTCATGACTATCCACTCTAAAACTTGTGTGTACACTCAAGCCTGGGTAATGGGCTAATCTCTCATAGAACACCCCATCCCAACAAACAAACAAACCAATAGCAGAGCCAACAGATACAACAATGATATGTACACAATGCAATGAAGCAGGTAAATGTTGAAAAATAAATAACTGTACAAAAGAATGAACACCCAATAAATAAACAACCTACAAAAGCTATGAGGGACTCGCTCAGGGAAACCAGGTCCCCAGCAGAGTCGCCAGCTGTCGCAACCTGAAAAAGGAGATGCGAAAAAACAACCAGCGAGAAAGAAATGACAGAAGAGTCGCCACTGTGCGTTATTTATCCCAAAGGAGGGAAAGGAAACGCTCGAAGTAAACCTGGAAAAAAAGGAAAGGAAAAGACAAGGTCTCGCAACCAAATCTTGGGTTCGGGAGTCGATTATGTGAAGGGAAGGTATTAGCACCCCTACGCATCCGTAGTACTCTACGGGATCCACTTTTGTTGTTCTTGTCTAAAGGGTGTGGGTTTATCTAATGTACTATTTGCTAAAAGAGGGGGTCAAAAGAAAATGACTCGCACGGATGTCGCATCCACTGCATACGTATCTCATCTGAATATGAGAATCAGAGTCTTCGTAGCTCAGCTACCTATGGGCTAAAGGGGAGTGTGCTCGCTAAGACATCGCGTCTTATGCCTACGTATCTCATCTGGAATGAGAATCAGAGCAAACCGTAGTTCGGCTAACTACGGGTTAAGGGTTGTGTTTTTTAGATGAACGACGTTACTATGCAATCTACTAGATGCTCAACCTTTGGAGACTTACTCGCCTGTAGTAGAAGGAGTTAACGTGTTCTTAGGAGAAGAAAAATCAATGAGTTTGTTTGGGTTTTAGGAATGCTCATGCAAAAAAGGAAGTCCTAGACGAAGGAACAGTGCTACCTTA
The DNA here is from genome assembly GCF_024323335.1 of Lathyrus oleraceus. Lineage (NCBI taxonomy): Eukaryota > Viridiplantae > Streptophyta > Magnoliopsida > Fabales > Fabaceae > Lathyrus > Lathyrus oleraceus. The sequence goes on from NC_066581.1 coordinate 181,484,876, forward strand.
ATTGACATGCAAACGAGCGACTATACGAAGCCTAGCAATCCTATGGGGAGACGATCACACCATACAAAACAAACATGCATAAAGTAAAATGCCACCAAGGGGGCTCAAACCTACATGGGTAAGGCTTTAGTCAAGAGGGGTCATATCAACCTCGACAAACAAGCCATGGAATAGGTAATCAAATGGGCTCTTAACCACTGACGTTGAACGTCAGGGTGAGCAGATCAAAAGGGTAATGAGGATAAGACCTCATAGCTCTTAACCCTGGACAGGGTGAGCTCATGACAAAAAGTGGGGATTCAGAAAGGTGGGACCCTCTCCACGGACTGACCGGACAAAAGATCTTGGGCTTTTGTTCTGAAGCATCAGCACGTAGTGCGAGCATAAAGAACGACACACTGAATAACGGGGGATTGATTACTAATCCCTTTTATCCGTCAATTGCCTCTTCGTAGAGGTCTTTAGCACTGGTGCCTCCTTTTGGAGGTCTTTGGGAACAAAAGTAAACAAACAAAAGAAAACATTGCCTCCTATCGAGGTCTTCCAGCTAAGAAAGCGGTAAAATGCGGGAAAGATAAAGGGATCAAGAGGTCTACCACACGGATAAAGATCCGAAGTAATAACAGCTAAAGAAATAAGAAACCCAGAGATCTCTCGAGCTGGCACCATCATAGAAAGCAAGTCAATACAGGTAATCGGAATGAATCTCCAAATGGTATCCCACAAATAAAGTGGAATGCCAAGCAAGCTATCCTTTCAGGAGTCATGTGAGCCCTCACAAAAAAACTCAACAAACAGGTTAGAGTGACAAGATGGGGTGCAATCAAGAGTTTCCCCAAATCAAAATGTAACCACATGAATCATGCCATTAAAATTCACAAAAAGAGTTCACATAAAGCAACCAAGTGTAGGAGGCCTAAACCTCTTGTCAAACACATGCATCAAAAGGTTATCAAAATTCAAAGTCAGGGGGCAAGGATCCAAACATCAAGGCATGACATACATACTAAAACATGTGCCCATGTGTAAAACCTAACGATACCCACTCTTCCAAATTCACCCATAATACCTCATACATTAAGAAATTTCAGGTTGAAAGTATAAAGTAGTGGAAATAGGGCATACCTGATTGGGGAGGATCGATTGAAATTGACTTGCACCGTTAGCTTTGCAGAACAATCTTAGGGTTTATATGAGAGGGAATTGGTTCTTTATAGATGAGTTCCCTTCAGTCTCTAGAGGTTGCTCTGAATTAGTTAGAATCTCTCTAGCCCTTTTCTCTTCTTTTTTTTCGTTTATCGTTTTCTTTTCGTTTTTTTTTTCGTTTTTTTCAAAACGCGTGGGCTTCGCCTAGCGAGCATGACAGTTCAAGAAATTCCTTTGAGCGTAGGTGATTCTGGTGGCTTTTCTTGGGACTCGCTAGTCGACCCATTCTGCTCGCCTAGCGAGCATGACAACTCATGAACAAACTTTTGCTCCTTCAAGATTAAAGTTTTGACTGATGAATAGACCCCATTTGAACATGTTGGAAGTATCTCAAGCCATTCCCTTGTGTTGACTGATCACCCAGATAGGACCCACAAAGTGTCTTGGATGATATTCATGCCTCTTGGATCTAATTCCGATTGACATGATGAAATGCAATATGAAATGTTAAATGACCTAAAAATGAACGCATGAATGAGGGGGCAAATTTTGAGGTATTACAACCGTTTGTCGCTTTTGGCTCTATCATGCCAATCATATCAATTCCCCACATAGAGAAAGGCCATAGTAAGGAAATAACATTCAGAAGCGTTGGGGGAATATGAATCTTATCCGCATAAATCTGACACTTGTGGCATCTCTTCACATATTTGCAGCAGTCAGACTCCATTGTCAGCCAATAGTAGCCTGCTCTCAACATCTTCTTTGCCATAGCATGTCCATTGGAATGAGTACCAAATGAACCCTCATTGATTTCAGTTATCAACAGGTCTACTTCGTCCTTATCCCCGCATCTGAGCAAAACCATGTCAAAATTCCTTTTATAAAGCACATCACCATTGAGGTAGAAACTTCCAAATAATCTTCTCAAAGTCTTCTTGTCTTTAACAGATGCCCCAGGAGGGTAAGTCTGACTTTGGAGAAAGCACTTGATATCATAATACCATGGCTTATCATCTTTCACTTCTTCAACTGCAAATATATGAGTTGGTCTATCCAAGCGCATCACCGTGGTATTGGGAACTTCATTCCAATATTTCACCACAATCATTGAAGCAAGCGTAGCAAGAGCATCTGCCATCCGATTCTCATCTCGAGGAATATGATGGAAGTCAACCTTAGTAAAGAAAGTTGAAATCCTCATCACATAATCTCTCTATGGAATGAGGCCAGGCTGATTCGTCTCCCATTCACCCTTAATATGATTAACAACAAGGGTCAAATCACCATAAACATCAAGATGCTTGATCCTAGGATCGATACACTCTTCCAATCCCATAATACATGCCTCATATTCCGCCATATTATTCGTGCATTTGAAAGTTAGCCTTGCTGTAAAAGGAAAATGTGTGCCCTAAGGAGTAATAATTACTGCCCCAATACCATTTCCATATTGATTAACAGCGCCATCGAACACCATACCCCATCGGGAACCAGGCTATGGCCCTTCATCGAGCGTAGGCTCATCGCAATCTTTCATATTCAAATACAGAATTTCCTCGTCTGGGAAGTCGTACTGAACAGACTGATAATCTTCAATTGGTTGATGTGCCAAGTGGTCAGCCAAGATACTTCCTTTAATAGATTTCTGAGCTCGATAGTCAATCTCATACTCAGATAACAACATCTTCCATCGGGAAATTCTCCTAGTTAAAGCAGGCTTCTCAAAGATATACTTGATTGGATCCATCTTGGATATCAACCAAGTCGTATGATTCAACATATACTGGCGTAGGCGCTTAGCAGCCCAAGCCAAAGCATAGCATGTCTTCTCAAACATTAAGTATCGAGACTCATAATCAGTAACCTTCTTACTCAAGTAGTATATGGCATATTCTTTCTTCCCTGATTCAACTTGCTGACCAAGGACACAACCCATGGAATTATCAAGCACCGTTAAGTACATAATCAATGGTCTCCCTTCAACAGGCGGTGACAGAATCGGAGGCTCGAACAGATACTCTTTGATATTGTCAAAGGCCTTCTGGAAATCCTCGGTCCAATCATGATGCTGATCTTTCTGAAGGAGCTTGAATATAGGCGCAGGCATCTCTTGTATTGCTTTGACCTTGGCAAGATCAACTTCAATACCTCTTTCACTGACGATAAAGCCCAATAAGTTGCCGGAACGGACTCCAAATGTACACTTGTTCGGATTCAGGCGGAGTTTGTACTTTCTAAAACGCTGAAAAAGCTTCAACAAGTGTTCTACATGTTCAGCTTCCGTTTTTGACTTTGCAATCATATCATCAACATATACCTCGATCTCCTTATGCATCATATCATGAAACAAGGTAGTCATAGCTTGTTGGTACGTGGCTCTGGTGTTCTTCAAACCGAAGGGCATCACTCGATAACAGAATGTTCCCTAAGGTGTGATGAATGTTGTCTTCTCCATATCCTTGGGTGCCATTTTAATCTGGTTGTAACCGGAAAATCCATCCATAAATGAGAAGACATTGAATTTAGCTGTATTATCTACCAACATATCAATGTGTGGTAGAGGAAAATCATCTTTCGGACTAGCTTTATTCAAGTCTCGATAGTCTACACACATTCGGACTTTTCCATCTTTCTTAGGCACGGGCACAATATTGGCCACCCATTGAGGATATGTAGAAGTCACCAGAAACCCCGCATCAATTTGCTTCTGAACTTCTTCTTTAATCTTCACTTCCATATCAGGATGAGTTCTTTTGAGCTTCTACTTCACAGGCACACACTCAGGCTTCAACGGCAAGAAATGTTGCACGATATCATTATCAAAACCAGGCATGTCTTCATACGACCAGGAAAAGACGTTGACATATTCTCGTAGAAACTCAATCAACCCCTTCTTCACAGACTCTTCAAGGAGTGCCCCAATCTTCACTTCGCGAACATAGTCTTCAGACCCCAAGTTAACTGTTTCCAGATTCTCAAGATGCGGCTAAATGATCTTTTCTTCGTGCTCAAGCAGACGGGTGATCTCATCAGGAATCTCTTCAATATCATCTTCTTCTGCTTCAAATACAGGGAACTTAAAGTTGGAAGATGGTGTTGGATCATTATGTTCAATGGGTTTGATCAACCTACATAATGATTTTGAGTAAAAGAGATTTCAGAATTCAAACAAGGCAAATCATTATGCAGATGAAAAGATTGATTTTATTCTCTTTTTTAGGGTTTTATGGTGATCACCAATTTCATGTAAAAAAGCAAAAAGGAAAAATAATTTGGAAAAACAAACGTTTAACATGTGATTATTGAATGAATATCATTGTATTAATCAAAATATGCAAACAATGTCATCACTTCTCCCTTTGGCATGGGAGAAGGGTTTTTGAACAAAATGAACACATTACGTGGACTTATGGATAACTGTTGGAACATCAACAGCGACCCAATTATTACAGATTCCTCCAGGTATGACAAAGTTGCCAAGGTCCTCCTCTTCATCATCTTCAACAATGGCTGCAGCTTCTTGATCTTCAACTGTGTGGATGAAACCTCCACTCTGGAACAGCCCATGCTTATTGGAAATACCTGAAGAATACCCTATGCCAGCTCGGGATTTGTTATCTTCCAATTTGATCACTTGCCCCAAACCAGTAGTTGCACCATGCTCAATGGCCAACTTAGCATCATTATAGGAACATAATGAAGAAGGTCCTTTCCTTGAAGGCTCAGCAATAGATAAGGCTTAGAACGGAGTCCTAACCTCATCCTCAACATCAATATAGGAAAAGGAAGACAAATGACTGACCAAGAGAGCCTTCTCTCCCCCTATCACCACCAACTTCTTGTTTTTTACAAATTTCAACTTTTGGTGTAGGGTGGATGTCACGGCGCTTGCCTCGTGAATCCATGGTCTTCCAAGAAAATATCTGTAACACGGATGAATATCCATGACCTAGAAAGTGATCTGGAAATCACTAGGTCCAATCTTGATCGGGAGGTCTAATTCGTCGTTCACGGTTTTACGCGATCCATCAAACGCCTTAACAACCACTCCACTCTGCCTCATGGGAGGCCCCTGATAAGAAAGTTTAGCAAGAGTGGATTTTGGCAATACATTGAGCGATGATCCTGTGTCCACCAACACATTGGACAAGGCATCATCCTTGCAGTTCATTGAAATGTGTAGAGCCAAATTGTGGTCTTTTCCCTCCTCGGGAAGATCAGCATCACAGAAGCTCAAATTGTTGCAAGCGGTTATGTTTGCAACAATGCTATCAAAATGTTCTATAGTGACATTGTAATCCACGTATGCCACGTCCAACACCCTCTGCAAAGCTTCGCGGTGTGGCTCAGAATTCATCAACAAAGATAGGACAGATATCTTTGATGGAGTTTGTAGCAGCTGATCAACAACATTGTATTCACTCCTCTTGATGAGCCTCAACATCTCATCACTGTCCTCTCTCAAAATGCCAGACTGGCCAACTGGGACAGGAGCTTTAACAGTTCTATCAACAATAGAGTCAACACCCTTCACAACAGGAGTAAGATTGTTAGAAGAAGAAGTCCCCACAGGACCGGCAGAATTAACAATTGTTCTCTTCAAAACATCTTCATGGGGTTTCGGCTGCGCCGAGAAAACACGACCACTACGGGTCACACCACTAACGTATGAGATGCTCACTATGGAAGTTGAGGGCAACGACACCTCTTTTCCATCTTCTAACATAACAACGTTGTACCTGTAAGGAACAACCTTGTTTGATGAATACGGGACAGGACCCGCTGGCTTGATTACAAGAGTTGGAGCAACCTTCTTCTTGCTGCTATCATATTTGACGACAACAGGCTCTGGAATCTTAAACACTGGGGTAATAACGTCGACTTCGTCCTCGTCACGATTCTAAAGTATCTCGATCATACCCTGATCCAGCATCTCTTGGATGTCCTTTCTAACTTGTTGGCATCCTCTCTCATTGATAGTGCACACCTGGCACCTATCATGGTCATGCTCATAGTGACTGTGTTCACAGAACAACTTATGCATCTCGACCAAAGACTGCCTTATGTCATTGACATACAAGACTTTATATTTGCCAGGGCATCCCTGGACCATATTCATAGCAGCTTTCCCATGCTCGGGCAATGGGTTCTTCTTCACATTAGGACCTACGTCCTCGAAAAACAATATACCGCTTCTCACAAGGTCTTGCACCTTGGTCTTCAATGGGTAGTAATTTTCCACGTCATGTCCGGGAGCACCGGAATGATATACACATTGTAGTTTAGGCTTGTACCACCATTGAGGATTGGTTGGAACAACAGGTGGGTCTCGCGGAGTAATCAGTTTTCTATCGATCAGAGAACGATAGAGTTCAACATATGTCATTGGAATTGGATCAAAAGTGACCATCTTCCTCTCGTAACTGGTGCTGGTATTATTGTTGTTTCGAGGCTGGTAGGCCTGTTGTTGTGGACGATGTTGTTGTTGATATTGTTGTTGTTGATGATGAACTTCTCGAAAGGCAGGTGCTATATTAGCCACCTGGTGGTGGTTAACGGCAGGGCGCACGTTCTTCCTCTTTACAGAGGGTCTTCTCTTAATGTGAGAGGACACAGCATGTGCCTCTCCCTTCTTTTTCTTGGGAAAGCTCCCATATCTCTTTGCTGAAGAACTGTCTTCCCTGGACAAACGTCCCTCGCGGACCCCTTCTTCCAGTCTCATTCCCATATTCACCATTTCGGTGAAGTCCGAGGGAGATCATCCTCTCATAGTAGAAAGAACTCAAAGTCTTCAAAAATATCTTTGTCATTTCTTTCTCTTCTAGGGGTGGCACTATCTGAGCTGCCAACTCGCGCCATCTCTGGGCGTACTCTTTGAAAGTCTCTTTCTCTTTCTGGGACATCGCCCTCCACTGGTCCCTATCAGGAGCCATATCCACATTGAACTTGTATTGCTTGACGAAGGCTTCGCCAATATCGTTGAAAGGGCGGATGTTCGAACTCTTCAAACCCATGTACCACCAGAGTGCGGCACCAGACAGACTGTCCTGGAAGTAGTGGATAAGAAGCTGATCGTTATCGGTTTGAGATGACATCTTGCGAGCATATATCACAAGATGGCTGAGTGGGCATGTGTTTCCCTTATATTTCTCAAAGTCAGGTACTTTGAATTTAATAGGGATCTTCACATGGGGCACAAGGCACAACTCAGCAGCACTTTTACCAAAGAGGTCCTTACCCCTCAGAGTTTTCAGTTCCTTGTGCAGCTCAAGGAATTGGTCTTTCATTTCGTCCATCTTTTCATAAACATCTGGGCCCTCAGGCATGATAGATGGTGTCTTCAACTCTTGGTAAGGTGTGCACAACGGGCGATGGCACAGAAAGGACCGGACTAGATGCTGGTAGAGAGGCGAGAGTAGGAGAAAAACCCTCAGGCACAAAATTGGCGGGCATTCCCCACGGGAACCAGGCTGGCATAGACAGAGCAAAATGGGATGTTGCAGTAAGCACAGTCGAGGTAGCAACCTCAGATATGACAGTCCTCTGGGGAGGAGTTGCAGGAGTAGGCGAGGCTTGACTCTGTGCAGCCAGCACTGACTCCGTCATGGCAATCAGCCTAGCAACCTCTTCTTTCAGATCCCGGTTCTCTTGTTCTAAGTTCTCCATGATCTTCGGAAGATTAGCTCTTGTGTTATACTGGTGCGTCAGGTTGTCTTCAAAATAAATGAAGAGCAAAGATTTAGACCATGGATCAAGAAGCTTGGAACAAAACCTGCTTATGCATATGATGCATGCAATGTTTGTGCATATGATTTATTTTTTTATAAGAGGAACTTTATAAAGATCTATTTGCAAATATTTGAAAATATAAACCTTTTAAGAGATATATGGAATACTCATAGTAATAATATTTGGAAAATTTTTACGCCAATGAAGTAGTACAGTTTTGGAAACCAACTTCAGTACAATAGAAAAGGAAAATAAACATCCTATGGAGCCCTAGAAACAATCGTGCAAAGCCTTCGAGATCGGACGATAAGCTGTACGAAGCCTCTTCACCTCTCTCTCAAAAGCTGCTTCCACGTCGGCCTTCTCCTTAGCGAGTCCATCATACTTCCTCTTCCAAAACCTGGATGACTGAGGAAGAAGAGAAGTAACCACATCATCAGGCTCATCAATAACCTGATGCTCCAAAAATTCTATCACTGCATCTTTATCTCTATGCTGCTGAAGAAGTTCCTCTCGCTCACGAACCCAAGCAAACGACCGGTCTTCATCTCTCAACTCCTTTACTCCTTGATTAGGGAGGGTTGATGACCCAACCATAACCATAGGGGTAGGTCTCGGATAATCATAAGGCATGCAGTACTCAAGAGCTCTCTTCCTTACCCAAGCGGTGTAAGGTTCCAAAGCAATACAATTCTTCGGACCAAGCTCTTTCCTTCCTTTCCTATGAACTTTGCGCCAGGCGCGGACCATCCTATCCTTCATGTTCTGGGGATCTTTACCCTCTTGAAAGAACACACCTTCCAACAAAATGTTGTTAGGTTTATCCTTTAAGGGGAACCCAAGCTGACGGCGAGCTAAAACAGGGGTTGTAGTTGATTCCACCACATGTACCAAGAAGAGGCACATTGGAGAACTCACCACAAGAATCAATAATTTGAACACCATCATAGACACGGTTATACCAAGAGATATCATCATTAGTGAGAGACATAAGTCTTACAGACAAATGTAGACATCCATTGTTTTCCTTGAAGGCGAGCGTCTGAGGCAAGTGAGAAATAAACCACTTGTACAACAGAGGAAGACAACATACAATGTAACCACCACCCTTCGCATTCCTCATATGCAAAGAGAAATAAGTGTCACCCAACAGAGTCGGAACGGGATTAAGAGAAGAGAAAATCCTAATAGCATTCACATCCACGAAATTGTCGATGTTGGGAAATAACACTAGCCCATAAATGAGTAGTACAAATATGGCTTCAACGGCGTCCTTACTCATGGCCTTCCCAAACAAACTAGCTTGGGCAATGAGAAAATCAAATGGGAGACCTTGAATTCCACCTTTGGTAGTCATATGAGCAACAATATCAGATACATCTATACAAAGCATGTCAGCAATCTCTTGGAAAGAAGGAACCCTCTCCAAACCACTGAACGGCAACTGATCCAAGATAGGTATACCCACATGATAGGCATACTCCTCAAGTGTAGGCAAAAGCTGGAAATCTGGAAAAGTGAAGCAACGATACAGAGGATCATAGAACTGCACCAACACACTCATCAGACCTTCATCAACCTCGGTAGCAAGAATAGACAGGAGCTTCCCAAAACGAGCTTTGAACTCCAAAGGCTCTAATACATAAGATGCCAAAGTCCTTAACTCTTTCAAGTCGGGTTGTCTGAAACTATACTTCTTTGTATTCCTTCTCTGTTTATTCATGTCTGAAAATTTGCAAAAAGACCTCTTAAGTTCCTTGTGAAATCTTTATTGTTGATGACATGAATGCGAATGAATGCATGAATGCATGGATGCAACAAACACACTCAAGGTTCAAGCAAGTCACACCACACAAAGGTCACGGAATGGCTCAAGTCATCTTCAATATCAATCATCCAGTTTGGTGGATTATGGTTTATACCTTGTCAACACCCAAGTTCCATTGATATTGAGGATATACGAGAACGGATCAACCGCGAATCACGGGTTTGTTGTAAGTCATGAGCATGGAGTCTCGGTTAAGAACCACCCAAAGGGAGTGTACTATGGTTAAACCTAACAATCATGTTCTAAAAAGGTCCCCATAATCATTATCTCATATTTCGGATATTACCGGATAGAACGACTACTCGTATTCCAAAAATATTCTCAAGAGAGACTCTTATGAGTGTAGTATCACGTAACAATCGTATCAAATCTTACACTTGAACGACCTTTGCACTACTTCCTAAAATAGGCCAAGATGGTCTAGGTATCTAAGGTCCTTGGCTTCTAAGGTTTATATTTGAAAGAGTAATTCCTAACCACGACTACTCGTGTGACATTATTGATCCCAATAAGACCTCCACCAAGTGAATAGGCTTGCAAGTCAACTTGCTAAGGAATAACTCCACACAAGTCAACAAGACTATGCCATTCTCCTATCATAAGTGCACTCGAGTCCGGGTATAGAACTCATCTCACAAGAAACCACAAAGCATACAAGCAATTAATATATCAAGCAATTCATACATTACAAACAATACATTCATCCCAAATTTACACAAAAAATATGTCACAAATAAATATAAACATACAACACACACAAGCAAAAAGTAGGCAAAACACACTAGGAAAGTGCTACTCCCCAGCAGAGTCGCCACTTTTCTGTAGCCAAGTAAGAAGTTTTATCAAATCAAAAACTAATAAAAATGTCAGAGATCTGGGTAAGGGGGTTGGTTATGAAATGGGAAGGTTTTAAGCACCCAAAACATCCTTAGTACTCTAAGGGAGCCCTTTTTGCAAATGTGTGTTATAGGTTGGTATTTGTGAAAATATGTGCAAAGGATTGGGGAGATGAGAGAATAATAGATTATATTTACAATTTTGTTGTTTGAATGGATAAACCCATTGCCTATGTATCATCACAAAGGCAGGATCAAAACCTCGTAGTTCAGGGTAAAAAAACTCAAAGATTGGTGAATTGATTTGTCAAAAGCCTTTAAGGTCTTTTGTTATCAAAGGGAGAAAACTCGACCTACATCAACAATCCACCATGTAAGGAGAGCTTCAACATACTAGTGATGGGTTAAGCCTATAATAAGTATGGAAGACTTATAGTCCAATCACTAAGGATAACGTGAGGCTTACATCAACCACTATGATAACTCAAACCTATGACTAATGTTTATGAAAAGGTTTTAACAAAGGTGGTCATTGGAACAACAAAATACTTGAAGTGAGTCGTATTTACAAGTTAGAAGTATTTACAAAATGAAGTCAAAGTATGATTAAGATTCATTCATAATTAGTATTAATAAAAAGAGATTGAAAAGTCAAAAGCATAAGGCCTAGGTTTCTAGTTTGAAAACAATGTCAAAGTTTGAACAACAAAGAGTTTGGCTTGGGTTAGAGTGAAGAGAAGAAGAGAAGGGCCAGGCCTAAAGCATACAAAGCTAAGAGAAGAGATAAAACCCTTGGAGTTCCTTTTCTTGAGATCATAGAGATGATTCAAGATGCTCCTTTCCTTTGGAATTAGTAAATCATTCAAGCAATCAATCAAATATTTAGATTCAAGCTCCTAGGATCTCCATTTGGCTTGTCTCTCTTAACTTGGCTACTCATGACAATGGTCCTTCTTACCACCTCAAGATGGAATCCCTATCACACAAGAACAAACTTCAAAAAGTTCAAAACACAATAAGAAGAATGGACAAAAAAAGAGTTTTGGAATAGGGGTCCTTTGAAGTCAACTTTAAGATTTAGCATTCTAAAGGCATGAGGCCTAGTTGCTCTTCAACAAGTTTAGCATTCTAAAGGCATGAGGCCTAGTTGCTCTTGAACTCCTTTAAGCATAGGTAAGGTCTTAATCCTAAGTCCTTTCTCCTTTTTGCATTGGGTTCCCACAGACAAAGACAAAACAAACACAAAGCAACAATACATTTATATACAATAATAAGCTCAAATGAGCAAAAGGAAAATGACATAAACATAAAATATGAGCTCATGTGAGCAAAGTCAAAAGCAATATGAATAGATGAGCAACAAATAAAGTGCATTAAATGCTCAAATTAAAGTTAGTGATTAGTGGTTATGTTAGTGTGTCATAAGACAATTTAGCGCTATGTTAAGCAATCGTAAGTGGACTAATGTAGTAGTCACACCTATTTGAGACCGGTCAATAAAATTATAGGCAAATAAACATAAGTTAGAGATCATGACTAGTAAGCCAACCTCCTACAACTTGCCATGCCAAAAGAAAAGAGGAAAGCCTTGTATGGACTTTAGGTTTTTCACTTGACCAAGAAGCAACCTATCTTGGACACAAAGCAACTCACTTGATCATGGATCAAGTTGAGTTTGATTTGGATCAAAGAAAGTTAAGCCTCTCATATGTCAAGATCAACCATAAAACATTAACTCATTGGCCAAAATAAAAGAAGTGAGATGAAGATGAAATGAATAAAAGGAGAATTCAAATGTCAAATACAATTGGTCAAAAATGAAAAAAATCATCATCAACCAATGTTAAATAGAAGAGAAATGAAGATTAGAAGTCAACAAGTCAAATATATTTTTTTGGAATTTTTGGAATTAAAATAAAGGCAAAATAAAAATGGACAAAATATGGTCAAACCTCAAATTCAATTCAAATAAACTTCAACAAGTCCAATTAAATTCTCATAGGTCTAACATGGTCAAACAAGGTTTGACAAAAAATTTCAACAATTTTTGATATCAGAAACTATTTTAAATCAATTAAAAAACAATGAAAAATAACAGAAATGAATTAAAATCTCAAATAAATCTCAAATCAACTAAGAAATTGATGAGACTATTTTTAATTGACTTATCATGATCCATGTGTGTTAAGAAAATATTTTTGGATTTTTCAGATATCAAAAAGTATTTAAAATGAATTAAAAACTATTAAAAACTAAATAATTCACCAAAAATATTAAATGAAGTCACAAAAATAATTAAAAATCAAAATATGAAACTAGATTTTTCAAGAAAATTTTTCCCATTGGTCTCATATTATTGTGACTTCAAATAAAATAGTTATGAATTTTTGAAAATAAAAGGAATTAAATGAAATTAAAACAGAAATAAGAAAATATCAAAAATCCAGGGCGCTTGGATGAGTTCATTAAATGATGTGGCCCATATCCAAAGGCTCAAAGGCGCGGATACACCATGGTCCTTGGTCAAGCGCGGAACATGTGTAGTTAAAACAAGTCAACACAATCAAAGGCTGAGATTATAACATTTTGTTCAGATCCAATGGCCTGGAAGCTCCCACGTGGGGATGGTGGTGGAAACCACCATCTTCTCCGGCCAACTAACAGTTTCTAGCCATCACGCGCAGGTTTTTGAAACATAACCAAAATAAACAAGCCAGGTACCAAAATGAAGTTGGGGTGATGTACATCACCCCTGTAACCTTGGATCTTCCTCAATGTTTCTATTTAATGAGAAATCAGAGCTTGAAGATCAAGGTACACAAACTGAAATGGCATAATTCATGAAATTAAGACCACCACTGGCTTGCCTCTTGCTCGAGGACTTCAAAAAACAGTTCAAACTCAAGCAATTCACATTGTATTTCAAGATCCAGATCGAACAAGTTTGGTGATATACCTCTGAAATGCAGCTTTGAACAGCACGATTTGCTTAAGTTCTTGATCAAATTTTGACCTGGAGATGTGATGATGATGCAAGGCTAAGGAATTAAGACTTGAAGATCAACTAAGGATGTTGAAATTCAAGCTTGAAATTGAGAAATGAAAATTTAAATTCCTTTGGGTGAGGTTGAAGTTTCAATCCAGCAGAGTTTCAGATCACCTTGAGGTTCGATTTTGAATGAGCAAGCACATGTATTTATAGCTGAGCTTGATGCAAGGATGTGTAATGCTCGTGTGCATTAATTTTGGATCCTCCGTGCATGGGCCTGTACAGGCGCATGTGAGGCCCAAAATTGAATGGAATTGCATGCTGAGATCATTTTGAAGTGAATTGGACGTGCACAAGGCCTGGCATTTGCTTGCATTTCAAGTTATGATGTGAATTGCATAATTGATCATAAACATTAGGCCCTTCGAAAATCACACATGGAAAATCCAAACATGGTCATGTGAGTAATGGTTGGAAATATCTTGACATAAGGAACAAAATCTATGTTGGGCAAAAATCCATTTGGAGTTTGGAAAATTATGAAAACTGGCTTTGAAGTTTGAGATACAAAACATGTCTAGGTTTCCTTTGAAATTTTTTGCCAAAAGTGATCAACTTCAAGCCCTTCTATTTCAGTGACGCAAGCCTCAAATGGAAACACCTCCAACATCAAAGTTGTATATCTTTTCAATATCATCAATCTAGACTTAAATTTTGCATCATTTTGAATTTTTAATAATAAAGTTATTGGCATTTGAAGTTGGACATTTTTCAAATTCAATGGTTTTGGTCCAAAGTGACCTATAATGTTTTGTATTATCACATGTGTTTCTTTTAGGATTATAAAATTTTTTCCAACATAAAAATTTAAGTACGCATCTTAGGCTTTCCAATGCAATTGGTCTCACCTCAAAATCATAAAAAATAAGGAAGTTAGGGACTTGGGAAGTTGACCCAAAATTAGGGTTTCAGTCAAAATGACCCATAATGTTTTGAAATGAATGATGACCCTCCAAGTTTCAAATGGATTTTTGATGAACATGAAAGTTATTCATATGGTTCTTAAGAAAATTGTTTCTCTTGGGGTCACCTTCATTTAACAAACACCGCAAAAGTTGTGTTTCAGTGATCCTCAGTTTAGTCAGATGACTTGACTGATCAACTTCTCAAGGCCAAACTTCAAATCTTGATGAATGAATGATTGAGGATACTCACATAGGCTCATATATGCCTAAAGTAATGAATTAAAGATCTTCCCTTGATTTTATTTGATCATAGGTTGAGGTTGCTTCATGAGCAAGGCACAGTTAATGCACAGCTGAACTAGGGTTTCCTTGAGAAACAATCCTCAAGCCCTTTGGGTTATCTTCATCAAATTGGAAAATTGAGATCCTTGGGGGACATATATAATGATTGGGAGCTTTATGGACCATTTTCATGCTTTTTCTTATCTTCATATGGCCACTTCATTGAGCATAGGAGCCTCCTAGGAGCAGGGGATCACATGATCACTTGAGCTTCAAAATAAAAGAGTTAGTGACATATTTTTGTGATTTTGGTTAGTAAACAAAATAAGAAAAGCAGTAATATACAATTCAATCATGCTTGGTGGTCTCAAACCACTCACACAAGTCCCAACCCTAGGGCTAAGGAGCCACACATGCTATGATCCTTGAGGCAATGCAATGAGCAAATGATATGATGCCATGAGGGATCTTAGGGTCAAAATTAGGGTCTTATAGCATGCACCCAAAACTGCTTCACCAAAATTGGATACACAGGGCCAGTTACTCTTTCAAAGAAAGTCTTTCATCCTTGAAGTTCTAGGGTTTCAGAGATATCGAACTTATTGTCCTTCAGATTCTTGAAGTCGACAATCATTTCAAAAAGCACCTTTAATTCACTCTCATGAGCGTGTAGATTCAACTTAAGGATCCCTTCCTAGATGGGATGGTTTTCATCAGCCATTGAGCGACTAGGAGAGAGTTATTGTTGAATGTATTATTGTGGATCAGCCATTGTTGAAGATAAAGGAGATTGAACAGTTGCATAGAGGTATTTTAGGTTTGAAAGATGAAGGTGTGGGAATATTATGCGTGTAGTGTAAAAATGTGAGTGAAGTGGGTTTATATAGAATTTTTTTGAAACGATGACAAGGTAAAAATATGCAATTATAGAGGGGAGCGTAAGAGTTTTTAACCTAATTCCAAGAATTATGAAACCCAATGTGTCACGCTTTCATCACCCATACTGAGAAAGTGGGATAACTATCACCATTTAGAACCACATGAAATCAAACGATATGACAACCATTTAATGCAACGTCTATTTAGAATCAAGAAGAAAAATCGATAAGATTACTTCTAATCAGAACCTTTTTGATTTATGAAAACTTCCTTACTTCAGAAAGCTCATGTTTCAGAGTAAACAAGTAATATTCTCATAATCTAATCTAGAATTCTAAAGAGTCAAACATTCTGAAATACATCTTTTCATTCTAGACATATATCCATAAATAAGTTTTTCAGAACGAAAACGAATCTATCTTCAACAAGGGGTTTTGTAAAGATATCAGCCCATTGATGGTTTATATCAACAAATTTTAGATGCAAAATACCCTTCTAAACATAGTCACGTAAAAAGTGATGTTTAATTTTAATATGCTTAGCCCTAGAATGCAAGATAGGATTATTAGATAAACAAATAAAAGAAGTATTATCACAGAGAATATGAATGTTACTCTCAGATATCTGATAATCTTCCAGTTTACTCTTCATCCAGAGTATCTGAGTGCTGCATGCAGAAGCTGCAATATATTCAGCTTCGGCTGTTGAAAGCGCAATTCTTGACTGTCTCTTGCTGGACCATGAGATCAAATTGTCTCCCAGAAATTGATAACTTCCAGAAGTATTTTTCCTTTTTACTATGTCTCCAGCATAGTCAGCATCACAATAGCCTACTAATTTGTATTCACTTGATTTTCTATAAAATAAACCAAGGTTAGTAGTACCTTTTAGATACCTAAAGATTCTTTTAACAACAGTTAAGTGAGTTTCCCTGGGATCTGATGGGAAGCGAGCACATAAGTAGACACTGAATAAAATATCAGGTCTAGAAGCGGTTAGATAAAGGAGAGATGCTATCATACCTCTGAATAACTTCTGATTTACCTTACTACTTACCTCTTCTTTCTCCAAAATACATGTGGGATCCATTAGAGTCTTTTCTTGCTTACATTCTAATGAGGTAAACTTCTTCAGAAGCTCCCTTGTATATTTTCTCTGATAAATGTATGTTCCTTCTGAACATTTATCAATCTGGATTCCCATAAAGAACTTGAGTTCTCCCATAAGATTCATTTCAAATTCTGCCTGCATTGACTTAGAAAAATCCTTGCACAATGAAGCATTAGAAGAACAAAAAATAATATCGTAAACATAAATTTGTACAACCAGAATATCATTCTTGAAGGTTTTGCAAAAGAGAGTTGTGTCCACTTTTCCTATGGTAAAATTATTTTCCAAAAGAAAGTTACTTAGTCTACCATACCAAGCTTTGGGAGCTTGTTTCAGACCATGTAATGACTTTTTCAATTTAAAAAAAAAAATCAGGATTTTAAGAGCTTTCAAAACCAGGAGGTTAATGCACATATACTTCTTCAAAAATATATCCATTTCAGAATGCACTATTAACATTTATCTGATAAAGGATGATGTTATGATTGACTGCAAACGAAATTAAAAGACGAATAAACTCTAACCTGGCACCTGGAGAAAAGGTTTTTGTATAGTCTACTTCTTGCTGAGTATAACCTTGTGCTACCAGTTAAGCCTTGTTTCTGACAACCTCACCCTTCTCATTGAGCTTGTTTCTGAAGACCCATTTGGTTCCACTGACATGGAAGCCTTTTGGTTTTTGAACAAGATCCCAAACATCATTTTTGGTGAATTTATTCAATTCTTCTTGCATAGCCAGAATCCATTCATTGTCCAAAAGAGATTCATCGATAGATGTGGGTTCTATTAGAGATACCAAACCTAGAAGAGTCTCTTCAGAATGTTTGAATAAGGATCTAGTTCTAGGTGGAGCATTTTTATCTCCCAAAATCAGTTCTTCAAAATGAGGGATTCTTTATCTACTCTTCTTCTGATGAGTTGGACCAACAACAACTTCTGGTTGAGTCGTATTTGATTTGTTTGCTTCATATTCTTTAGCTTTTCCTTCTGGGTCTCGTTCTCCAGAATCAATATCCTTGGATTCTGAAGGATTTATCTTCAAATCTATAAATTTTTCAACTAGCTTATACTTTTCAGGGTCAAGCTTATCATTGGATCTAACATGAATTTATTCTTCAACGTTTCGTGTTTCAGTGTTAAAGATTTTGTACCCTTTAGAGCATTCATAGTATCCTAACAATAAACACTTTTTTGCTTTAGAATCAAACTTTCCCAAATTCTCTTTAGTGTTCAACATAAAACATTCACATATGAAAGAGTGAAAGTAAGAAATGTTGGGCTTTCTGTTCTACCACAATTCATAAGGAGACTAACCCATAATAAGTCTAATAGAAATCATGTTCTGATTATAACATGTTGTGTTTACTACTTCTATCCAGAAATGCTTAGCCATGTTAGTTTCTTGGATCATGGTGCGAGCCATTTCTTGCAAAGTCCTATTCTTCCTTTCTACAACCCCATTTTACTGTGGAGTTCTAGGACAGGAGAAATCATGAGATATTCTATTTAAAACAAAAATATTTTCAAAATGTTTATTTTCAAATTCACCACCATGATCACTTCTGACTCTGACTATTTTGCAGTTCATTTCTGTTTTCACTAGTAAGCAAAAAGTAGAGAACACAAAATGTGACTCATTCTCGTGTTTCAAGAACTTTACCCATGTCCATTGACTATAGTCATCAATGATGACCAATCCATACTTCTTCCCATTGATATAATCAGTTTTCACTGGTCCAGACAAATCAATGTGCAAAAGTTCTAACAGTCTAGAGGTAGAAACAACAGTTTTCGCTTTGAAAGATTTTTTAGAAAACTTGCCTTTCTGACATGCTTCACAAAGAGCATCTAAAGTGAACTTCAGGTTGGGTAAGCCACTAATCCAAGCCTATTTAGCTGATAAATTCTTCTCATGCTAACATAGCCCAAACGTCTATGTCATACCCATTGCTCCTTATTAACGGATATTTTACATTTTACTTTTTGATCCTCAAGTTCAGAAAGTCTGATTTTGAAAATATTCTTTCTTTTATCGTTAAAAAGGATTGTACCATCTTTCTAACTAACGACTTTACAGGACTTTTGATTAAAAATGATATCATAACCATTGCCACTAAGTTGACTAATAGAAAATAGGTTATGCATCCGACCATCAACCAAAAGAACATTATTAATAGAAGGAAGTTTATCGTTACTAATAGTTCCAGAGCTAATGATCTTTCCTTTCTACTTTCCTCCGAAACCAACAAAGCCTCCTGGCTTAAGTTCCAAATCTTGGAGCATATACCTTCTGCCTATCATATGTCGTGAGCATCCACTGTCCATGTACCATGACTGGTGTTTCAGCTGAGCTGGTAAGGATGTATGCAACATAAATTATTTTATCCTTAGGTACCCACTTTCTGGGTCCTCTTTTGTTAGTTTTCCTAGAGTTTCTTAGAACTTTGGGTCTTTTAGCATAAGGATAATCATGGGGAATTTGTGCATGATACTTAGGTTTCATAATTTAGTTCTTACCCTTTGTATGTTTCTATGTCTGTGCAGAAATATCAATCTCAGTGCCAATAGGCACGAAATGCACAAAGCGAGGTTTTGCTTCTACCTTCTGACTTTCGTTAGGTTTTATAGTTTTTGTACAACCTAAACCTCTCTTTCCATTTTTTCTAACTCCATAGATTAGAGAAGCCATTTTGCTTCTATCTATCCTTTTAGCTAGAAAGTACTGGAATGCTCTGTCATATCTAATGATGCAATCAGTACCAGAAGCTTCTAGGACTATTTCCTCCTCTAGTTTTATAAATTTTGTTTTTCAAAGCATAGTTGTTACTTTCGAAAGCAAATACTTTTTCATTTAGAGAAGAAATATCTTTCTCAAGCTCACTGCAAGGTTCAAAAGCAACTACTTGGACTTGTTTATGGTCCTTGTATTTACTCTGAAGACTCTTGTACTTATCCAACATTTCAGAGAGACATGATTCAAGATCAAAACGAGATAGCTTAGAAAATACCTATTCTGAATCAGAGTCGGATTTTGATTATGATAATACCTTATCTTCTGGTTCTTCAGAACCTTCGGGATCATCTGTAGTTTCCATCAATGTAACATTGGCTTTTTCTTCGTCAGAATCTTCTTCTTCGGATTCTGAGTCATCCCATGTAGCCATCAGCCCCTTCTTGTGTTTAGAAAAATTCTTCTTAGGACTTCTGTCCTTTTTCATCTTAGGACAATCATTTGTGTAGTGGTCTGGCTCCTTGCACTCAAAGCATATAACTAGTTTTCTATAACCTTGCTTCTTCTTTCCAAACGAAGAGTTAAAACGACCAGCAGTCCTTCTGGCTCCTCTGAACTTTCCTTGACCATTTTTCATATGCTTCTAGAGTTTGTTGACTCTCTTTGAAATTAGATACAACTCATCATCGTCATCTTCTAAGTCTTCATCAGATCCTTCTAATTCTTCCTCGGCTTGATAAGCTATTGTCTTCTCAAGCTTAGACTTTAGAGAAACAAATTTACCTCACTTCTAAGGTTCATCTTCCTCGAGCTCAATCTCGTGGCTTCTTAAAGAACTAACAAGTTCTTCAAGATTGAACTATTTAGATCCTTTGCCAGCTTCAAAGCAGTTACCATAGCAGTTCTAATAATCTTCTTGACATGGTCAGTTGTAGAGTATCCTTTTTCCAAACTTTCAGTCCTGCAACAAGCATCTGAAACCTTGAGAACATAGTCTCAACTGTTTCATCAACTTCCATTTTGAATGCCTCGGACTTCTGGATTAAGGCCAAGTGTAGCACCTCAAATTTGCCCTCCTCATTCATGCATTCATTTTAGGTCATTTAACATTTCATACTGCATTTCATCATGTCAATTAGAATTAGCTCCAAGAGTTTGTCTTCCAAGAAGCTTGGATATCATCCAAGTCACTTTGTGGGTTCTATCTGAATGATCAGTCAACACAAGGGAAATTGTGTATCAAATGGGGTTTTTCTCAACACTCAAGGAAGTTTGTATTCATCTGGGTATCAAGACAGTCAAAGTAGGGTTCCTCAAGGATTGAGATGCATTCTTGGTTTGAAGGTCTTATGGATGTTGTGTAGAGCTCTTGGGAGCTAGGGTTTCATTTTCAGAGGTTTTCTTTAAAGGATCAAGCTTAATGGGCTTAGTATAGTTCAAAATTCAACTATGAAGTCAAAAGTCAATTGTTGGTCAACTGAGGGTCAAATGGCTAGGGAATGACTTGAGATACTTCCAACATGTTCAAATGAGGTCTATTCATCATTCAAAACATTAATCTTGAAGGAACAAAGGTCCAGTGCACATGTTACCAAATTTGGAAAGATGTTCCTGAGCTGTCATGCTCGCTAGGCGAGCAGAATGGTTCGCCTAGCGAGCTCCAAAATAAGCCACCAGAGGCACTTGCACCCAGAAGAAAACTTCCCAAAAGAGTTGCAGATGTTTGCTAGGCGAAGCCCACGCTTCCTCCTTCGCTCCAGCGAACCTTGATGATGTTGCTACTGGAATTGCTCGCTAACCTGCTCGCTGGAAGCTCGCCTAGCGAGAACATGCTAGCTATGTTTTTACCCAAGTCTGGGAGTGTTCGCTGGAACCTCTCTGAGTGCTCGCCTAGCGAACCCTTCGCTACCTCACTCGCCTAGCGAGCTTACTGATATACCAAAATCATGGACTTTAATTGCCTTCATTCTGAGCCCACCAAGCCACAAATATCAGAGTATAAATTCTAAAAATTCATTGGAACAAAACCCTAATGCAGAGCAGCCTCCGTACACACTGAAAAACTCACTTTCACAAATCACCTCTATCAATTCCATGTCACAAAAACCCTAACCTTGCTTTGTAAACCCAACCGTGCATTTCAATCGATCTCTTCAATCAGGTATGCCCTATCTCCATTACTTTACGCTTTCAATTTGAAATTTCTGAAGTATGAGACATTATGGGTGAATTCGGGAGAGTGGGTATCATTAGGTTTTGCATGTGGGTTTAGATGTGCATGAATGTGTAGAACAATGCCTTGAATGTTTAATCACTTAGATTCCGAAATGGGTACCATGGGATCAAGGGTTTTCTGAAATTGGACTGTTATCAAGGAAGAACCCAGAACCCGTAGGCATTCGCTAAGCGAACCTGTAGCGAAGCTTCGCTAAGTCTTCGTTAAGCGAAGCAGTAGCGATCATGACAGTATTTGGTTTTTCTGCTTGCTCTCTAATCTGTTTTGTGTTTGTTATGACATGCTTTCTATTGCATCCGTGCACTGTTTACCTGACACTGTTGTTGCTATGATTCTTCTATTTGGTGCAACTCTTGATTGCACCCCATCTTGTTATTCTAACTTGGTTGTTGAGTTTTTGTGAGGGTGTCAGACCCCAATTTTGTCCCTAAGATCCCTCATGGCATCATATCATACCATATCATTGCCTCAAGGATCATTGTGCATCTTTCCTCCTTCCTTGTGGGTTGGTTATCCTTTTGAGAGTGATTCTTGATCACCAAGCATGTTTTGCATTGGTATATCATTGCTTTTCTTGTTACTACTAACCAAAAGTACAAAAATATGTCATCTAACCTTTGTCTTGCAGATGAAGCAATCAACAGTCAAAGCAGTCAAAAGGCATTCATTGAGCAATAGATGGTGGCCATTCTTGAGAATTTGGGCACCACAATCATTCACAAGAGCTTACATGAGCTATGATATCATTTTGAATCAAAATCCCAAGTGGTAGAGGCTTGAATTTCATCAGGACATCCTCAGGTCAACTGGAGGCCTAGAAAGTCAACTGCCAAGTCAACTGTGGATTTGGAGGTGGGAAGTGATTAGAAATACTTCATTCATGTTCAAACAAGTCTCATTTGACATTTCAAACATCAACATTGAAGAAAATAAAGTCAGGTCAAAACTTTCCAAAAATAGAAAGTGACCTATAATTTGAATTTGCCAAAAATGGAAAGGTTTTAACCTAACTTCAACTTCAAATTACATCATCAATAAAGCTTCAAATGAAATTTTGTTGAACATGAAAGTTGTATATCTTTCTCTCCCATTTACAAAAAGTCCAAGATCATCAATTTCTCATGTGTGGTTAAAGAGATATGATCAAAACATGGCATGCATTACCATCATATGAATATTTGCAAATTCACTTGATTTTTGGAGGGAAATTTTAAAGTTTAAAATTGGTGCATTGTTTAAGCATTCCACCACTTCCATTGGCTCCAAAATGATATTTTGAGTGAAAATGATCACAAACCCGTGCACTGTTCACCATGCATTTTCATGCATAGGGTGAAATCCAAATTTTGCAATTACACCTCATTTCACTAATTAACATTACCATTTGCTTAAACATGATTAAGAGCATGATTAGGAGGGAGTATATAACACAAACCCTAACTGTTTTCAGCTAACAAGAATCCATTTTCAGATCTAGATCCAAATTCTTGAAATTTTTCTCTCACTTTTTTCTTTCAAATTCTTCAAACACATTGCACTTTTCTTGATCAATTCATCATCTGGAAGAGTTCTTGAGTAGGTTTGCATGTAGAATCGAAGAAAACAGTGCCTGTTTGTTCATGCTTGGAGCTTTGATGCAACAATGGTGAATTCATATTGTGGTGAGATCGTGCACAATTAAGCCTCAAGCCTTCATCCAATCAACTCTACAAGCATCCTGGAGGAGCATTTGAGCATTGCAAGGCCTAGATCCATTGAATTCTAACTTCTGCTCTTCATAGAGGTTCCAAATCGAATCTCTCAATTCTTAAAATGCTTATGATGTTGTTATAGATCTTTTGATGCTGAATATTCTGAGCTTTAGATCATTAAATTTCATGCACAATTGAGTTAGTTATGATGATCTAAAGATCCACATGTGAAAATTGATTGCTTCGATTTGATCTTGTTGCTTTGATTCATGCTTAGTTATTAGTGGATTCGTGTTGTATGCTGAAAGATCTACACCATGATATGTTTGATTTTGATTTCTGAAAACTTTTGTTCTTGAGCATGGCACTGTTCATGATGAAAATGATGAAGATGATGATTTTCGTTCCCAGGCACGCGTTTGATCTTTCAGATTTCTTTTCATGAGTTTTGCATGTGTTTGTGAAATGAAGCGCATGTACTGGTCCACCTGTATGCCACGCATTGTCCACATTTCATTTTGGTTGGTTTGTAGCGCTTTGACCTGGCCACATGTGCATTGACCGGCCATGTCAATTAATGAAACGCTGCGTTCGCAGCTTGGCGCGCCTGGTTATTTGAAATGCGCTTCAGTTCGATTCCTCCGTGCAACATTATTTCAAAAATGCTTCACATATTATTTCTTTTCCCTCCATGTATTCATCCATGCTTCATATGCTTTTTTTTAATTTTTCTTCATCTTCATAAATTCATATTAAATTGAAAATTGCTCCAAAAAAATATGAGGATTTTTGCATTGTGTTTCTTTTTCTGTCTAGTATTTTATGATCATTTTTTAATAAATTGTGCTTGGCTGGTTTATTTTTTGTGCTAGGGTTTGTCAACATGTATGCCTTTTGTACCTTGCCTTGCCATATCATTTGTGAAATGCTGGTTGTGGATTGTTTCAAGATGTGTTTGAAGTTGATTCATGTTAATTTTCAGCTTCTATTTTGAATTTTTTCTCCATCTTTGACCCTAGGCTTTGACCTAGTGGTTTGCCTCTCATGTTTGAGCTTTGATTTCAGGTTGAACCTCCAAGTTATATGGTTCATGATGCTCCATCATTTGAGCATTTGATGTTTACTTTTGACTACTAACATTGTGTGTTTTGTAGGGTTGTTAACTCATTCGAGCTTGACTTGTGGCTTATGCCTTTGCTTATTGGGTTTGACTGTTGATATTAACTGTTGGTTGTTTGTCTTAGTTGTATACTGATTTGTTTGATGTTTCCACAGGTACATAAGTTGCTTAAGTTCATTTTGAACTTGCTTTTGCTTTGTTGCTTAACCACTTAGGTATAACCTCTCTTCTTCATGTAGTCTGGAAGACCTGTCCTGTTATGTGGGCAGGCACTTGTCTGAAGTCCTCCTTAAGAGGCAACGCTTGTGATTGTTTATCCTTTGTGCCAAGCAGGAAAAGTCCTCTTATGAGGCAATTGGTAGACAAAAGAGATGTGTAGTCCATCTCCTACTATTCAGTGTGTCATCCCTTTGCTCACATAACATGTTGATGCATTATGGATATTAACTCAAGATCTTATAGAGTCTATTTTTGGAGAAGAGTTCCAACTTTCTGAACTCCCACACCTTCCATTGTTTAAAGCTCTCCTTGACCAAGGATAAGAGCTATGAGGCACACCCCTCATCTCCTTTTCATCTGCTTCACCTTAACTCTCAATGTTAAGGTTAAGAGCACAACATACCCTATTCAAGTTGACTTTAAAGTCTAACCTTGTTTGAGCCTAATTGCTTGTATATAGTGTGTGCTAATTGACTTTGATTGATTGCTTACTCGATTCATCTGTGCATATATGATTGGGTGTGCCTTTGTGCATTTATCATCATCATTTGTATATCATTTCATAAACTTTGCTTTATAGCATTTTTGCTTTGTCCATGGAGGAGACAAGCATAAGTCCATTACTTGGCAGTTGTTCCTATGATATGGTGGGAGACTAGTATAAGTCCATTGATTGGCATCTGGTATCCTTGTTGTTTGTTTTGTGAGACTAGTATAAGTCCATTGATTGGCATCTGGTATCATTGTTTTGTTTTAGGAGATTGGTGTAAATCCATTGATTGGTATCCGGTATCCATGTTTGTTTTGTGAGACTAGTATAAGTCCATTGATTGGCATCAGGTATCTTTGTTTTGTTTTAGGAGATTGGTGTAAATCAATTGATTGGTATCCGGTATCCACCTTTGCTTGTGAGATTGGTATAAGTCCATTGATTGGCATCCGGTATCCATTTGCTTTGCTCATTTGCTTATTTGCTCATTGCCTATTCCAAAGGAATCACTTGAATCATCTACATATGATTTCAAGAGGTGAACATCTAAGAAGTTTTACTTCCTCACCACCTACCTTTTGTTTCTTTAAATCTCCATCTTTGCATGTTAATCCAAAACCTGAAAAATATTGTGCAAACATTTTCATCCCTTTCAAATTAGAAGCCTAGGCTTTAGGCCTTTGATTTTTCAAACTCCATTTCATAATACTTCTTTGAATTGAATTCTAATCATACTTTGATCACTTTTTGAATAAATCCTAATTGGTTAATCCAACTCATTCAATTGTTTTGTGGCTTTGTCCATTCTTGATAAGTTTTCATACATTAGCCATAGGTTTGATTTATCCTAGTTGGTTGATGTTAACCTCACCTTGGTCCTTAGTGATTGAATTGTAAGACTTCCTTGCTTATTATAGGGTTAACCCCTCACTAGCAAGTTGAAGCTTTTCTCACATGGTGGACTTGTTGTTTGTATAAGGTTGAGTTTTCTCCCGTGGATAACGAAAGACCTTAGGGCTTTTGTTTAAAATAAGCCCACTCATATTTTGGAAATCTTTTAGCCGAACTACGGCGTTTTGATCCTTACCTTCCATGGAAAGGTACGTAGGCAACGGGTTCATCCGTTCAAACACAAAAATAATAAATTGTATATTCTTTTCTCATCCCTTCTATCCATGTTTGCACAATAAATATTTCATAAACAAATAACATTTCGTATAACAAGTGTGAAAAGGGCTCCCTAGGAGTACCTAGGACGTTTTGGGTGCCTAACACCTTCCCATTGCGTAATTTACCCCTTACCCCGATCTCTGATCTTTTCATTAGTTTTCTATGTGTAAAACTTCTTAGGCTTTTGTTCGCTTTTTAGCCATTCCTTTGGATAAATAAAAGTGCGGTGGCGACTCGATTCTTTGTATGCTTTGCTTTTGATTTAGTCAATAAATCATAAAGTGACGAATACACCGCTACAGAAAAGTGGCGACTCTGCTGGGGAATCCAATCCTTGGTGGTATTGCCTACTTTTCACCCTTGTTGTGTGATATTGTTATCTGTTATATGACATATTTTTGTACAATTTGGGATAACTGTATTGATTGTAATGATTGAATTGCTTGATATACAATTATTGTTTGCTTGGTGATCTCTGTGAGATGAGTTCTATACCCGAACTCGAGTGCACCTTAGGATAGGAGAATGGCATAGTCTTGTCGACTTGTATGGAGTATTCCTTAACAAGTTGACTTGCGAGTCCATTCCCATCTTGGCCTTTTTTTAGGATGTAGTGCGGAGATCGTTCAGATGACAGATCTGATGCGATTGTTACGCGATACTACACTCATAAGAGTCTCTCTTGAGAATATTTTTGGAATATGAGTATTCGTTCCTCCGATAATATTCAAAAGATGGGATGATGACTATGGGAACCTCTGGTAGAACATGTTCGGCAGGTTTAAACCCTAGTACACTCCCTTTGGGTGATTCTTAACCGAGACTCCATGCTCGTGACTCTCAACAAACATGTGATTCATGGTTGAGTCGTTTAGACAACCTTAATATCAATGGAACCTGGGTGTTGATAAGGTAAATCCTAATCCACCAAAACGGATGATTGATATTAAGGATGATTGAGCCGGTTCATGTACCGTTAATATCAATGGAACTTGGGTGTTGATAAGGTGAAAACCATAATCCACCAAAATGGATGATTGATATTAAGGATGCTATGAGCTTTCCCATGACCTTTGTCTGGTGTGCCTTGCTTGATCCTTGAGTGTGATTGCTGCATTCATGCATTCATGCATTCATCTGCATTCATGTCATCAGAAAAATCAGAAAATTTTCAAGGAACTTAGAGGGTTTATTTGCAAAATTTTCAGACATGGAAAGACCAAAAAGGCATACAAAGAAGTATAGCTTTAGACAACCCGATGTGAAAGAGTTAAGGAATCTGACATCCTATGTATTAGATCCCTTGGGTTTCAAAGCTCGTTATGGGAAGCTTCTGCCTCTGTTGACTACTCAGGTTGATGAAGGGTTGATGAGTACCTTGGCTCAGTTCTATGATCCTCTGTATCACTGCTTCTCTTTTCCGGACTTTCAGTTGTTGCCTACATTGGAGGAGTATGCTCATCTTGTGGGTATTCCTATTCTGGATCAAGTGCCGTTCAGTGGCTTAGAGAGTATTCCGACTTCTCGAGAGATCGCAGACTTGTTGCACATAGATGAATCTTTGATTAAAGCTAATATGACTACCAAAGGTGGAATTCAGGGTCTTCCTTCTGATTTCCTCATTGCTCAAGCTACCGTTTATGGGAAGGCCATGAGTGAGGATGCCTTTGAGGCCATATTCGTGCTGCTCATCTATGGTTTGGTATATATTCCCCAACATCGACAAATTTGTGGATGTCAACGCCATTAGGATCTTTTCTGTTGTTAATCCCGTTCCGACTCTGTTGGGTGATGCCTATGTCTCTTTGCATCTGAGGAATGCAAAGGGTGGAGGAGCTATTGTGTGATGTTTGCCTCTGTTGAATAAATGGTTTATTTCTCACTTACCGCAGACGGTTGCTTTCAAGGAGAACAAGGGATGTCTACGGTGGTCCCAGAGACTTATGTCTCTCACTAATGATGATATCTCTTGGTATGATCGCGTGTATGATACTGTTCAGGTCATTGATTATTGTGGTGAATTCCCTAATGTGCCTCTTCTTGGTACATGTGGTGGGATCAGCTACAATCCTATCTTAGCACGTCGTCAGCTTGGGTTCCCCCTAAAGGATAAACCTCATAACATTCTGTTAGAAGGTGTGTTCTTTCAGGAGGGTAAAGATCCCCAAGGCCTGAAAGCCAGGATGGTCCGCGCTTGGCGCAAGATTCACAAGAAGGGTAGGAATGAGTTGGGTCCGAAGAATTGCATTGCTTTGGAGCCATATACTTCTTGGGTCAGACAGAGAGCTTCTGAATATCTTATGCCGTATGACTATCCGAGACCTACACCGTTGGTTGTGGCTGGGCCTTCAACCCTCCCCAACCAAAGTGTAGAGGAGTTGAGAGAAGAAGACCTTTCACGTGCCTGGATCTGTGAAAGAGAAGAATTGCTTCAGCAAATCAAGGAGAAGGACGCTCTGATCAAATTCCTCGAGCATCAGGTGATAGATGATCCGAATGATACCTGGACTTCTCTGCTTCCTCAGTCTTCCAAATTCTGGAAGAGGAAGTACGATCGACTTGCGAAAGAGAAAGCGGACATGGAAGCAGCCTATGAGAGAGAGATCAAGAAGCTTTGTGTATCTCGTCTTCCAGCATCTCGAGCTTCTAGGGATCCATAGGATGTTTATTTTCCTTTTCCCTTGTAATAATAAAAAATGTTGTACTTCTTTGTCTCGAATATATATTTGATGAGATATTTTCCATATGCTATTAAATGCTTTAAATATTCAAATTTGCAAATAGAACCCTAAAAGTTCCTTGAAATAAAAAACAAAGCATATGCACAAGCATTGCATGCATCATTTTGCATAAGCAGGTTGTTCTGGTCTTCTTGTCTGTGGCCTAACTCTGTGCTCTTCATTTATTTTGAAAACAAGCTGACTCACCGGTACTATACCAGAGCCAGTTCTGCTAGAGTGATGGATCAACTTGAACAAGAGAACACGGAGCTGAAGGAAGAGGTCGCTAGATTGGGTGCTCTGATGGAGAAATTCTTGGTTGCTCAACATCAACCTTCTCCACCTCCTGCAACTCCTCTCCAGAGGACTGTTATATAAGAGGTTGCTTCTTCAACCGTGCCTGCTGCTAGTGCTCATTTCATGCCGAATGCCATGTCAGCCGGGTTTCCGTGGGGTATGCCTCCTGGTTTCATGCCAGATATTCCAGCTCCTACTTTTGCTTCCATGCCGACATCTAGCCCGGTCCTTGCTATGCCTCCTCCTGTCGTGTATACCATTCCCAGGGTAGACGACACCATCTATCATTCTGAGCCGTCTGAAGGCCCAAATGTTAATGAGAAGATGGATGCTATGAATGACCAATTCCTCGAGCTCCGAAAGGAATTGAAGACCCTCTGAGGGAAAGATCTGTTCGGCAAGTCTGCTGCCGAGTTATGCCTGGTTCCTGGTGTGAAGATTCCGATATAATTCAAAGTCCCTGACTTTGAGAAGTATAAAGGGAATACCTGCCCTCTCGCTCACCTGGTCATGTATGCCAGAAAAATGTCGACTCAGACAGATAATGATCAGCTTTTGATTCATTACTTTCAGGATAGTTTGTCTGGTGCGGCTCTTCGTTGGTATATGAGCCTTGATAGCGCAAACATCCGATCCTTCAACGATCTTGGCGAAGCCTTCATCAAGCAGTATAAATATAATGTTGATATGGCTCCTGACCGTGATCAACTCAGGGCCATGTCCCAGAAGGATAAAGAGACATTTAAGGAGTACACCCAGAGTTGGCGAGAGCTAGCAGCTCAGATTACTCCTCCGCTGGAAGAGAAGGAGATGACTAAGATCTTCCTGAAGACTCTTAGTTCATTTTATTACGAGCGGATGGTCGCGAGTGCTCCCTCTGATTTCACCGAGATGGTGAACATGGGGATGCGTTTGGAGGAAGGTGTCCGTGAAGGACGATTGTCTAAAGATGAGAGCTCTTCTAAACGATATGGGGCGTTTAAGAAGAAAGATGGGGAGGCACATGTTGTGCAATCCCATGCTAAACCCAGAAGACCCTCTGCTAAGAGGAAGCCTGTGCGTCATGCCAGCAACCAGCACCAGGTGGCTCATATAGCACCTGTTTTCAGAGATAATTCTCAGCAGTATCAGCAACATCATCAGCATCAGCAACAACCTCATTATCAACAACAACATCGTCCACAGCAACAGGCTTACCAGCCTCGTGGCAGCACCAGTAATCAGGCCAATTTGAATTATGATAGGAAAAAGATCAGCTTCGATACCATTCCTATGTCATATGCTGAACTATATCCTTCCTTGTTTGAGAGGAAACTGGTTACTCCCAGGGAGCCTCCAGCTATGCCTGCTAACCCGCAGTGGTGGTACAAGCCCGATCAACATTGTGTTTATCATTCCGGTGCTCCGGGACACAATATTGAGAATTGCTATCCATTGAAGACTAAGGTTCAAGACCTGATGAGATGCGGCATACTGAGCTTTGAGGACTCAGGCCCGAATGTTACGAAGAACCCATTGCCCGAGCATGGGAAGTCGGTTAACATGGTCCAGGGTTGCCCTGGCAAGTATAAAGTCAAATATGTGAGCCATATTCGACAGTCATTGGTCGAGTTGCATCGTTTGCTGTGTCAGTACAGTCATATGGAGCACGACCATGACAGATGTCGTATCTGCTCCGTCAATAGACTGGGTTGTCACCAAGTGCGAAGAGAGCTTCAAGAGTTGTTGGATGAGGGTACCATTGAGATTCTGCAGAATCGAAATGTTGATGAAGACGAACCAGAAGTGAATGTTATTTCTCCTGTGTTCAAATTGCCCGAGCCTGTTGTCATCCGTTACGATGGTAGCAAGCCGAAGGTTTCTCCTTCATTGGTAATCAAGCCTGCAGGCCCTGTGCCTTATTCTTCGGACAAAGCTATTCCCTTCCGATACAATCCCGTTGCTGTGGAAGATGGGAAAGAAGTGTCATTGCCTTCTACCTCTGTGGTTAATATTGAAGATGTGAGTGGATTGACCCGGAGTGGTCGCGTGTTTTCAGCACCTAAGCCTCAGGCTAGAGCTGTTGTTTCTGATTCTGCTGAGCATCCGGTTGGGACTGCAGTGAATGTTCAGAATCCGGCACTTGTTGCCAAACCCTCCTCTGTACAAAAGACTCCTGCTTCTTCTGTTGGCCCGAGTGGCACTGTGAATGAAGAGTGTGATGAGATGCTGAGGCTCATCAAGAAGAGTGAGTACAACGTTGTAGACCAGCTTCTACAAACGCCGTCCAAGATCTCCGTGCTATCTTTACTGCTGAATTTAGAACCCCATAGGGAGGCTCTGCAGAAAGTTTTGGACCTGGCGTATGTTGATCACGATGTCACGATTGAACAGTTTGATAGTATTGTTGCAAACATCACTGCTTGCAACACTTTGAGTTTCTGTGACGCTGATCTCCCTGAGGAGGGAAGATACCACAACATGGCTTTACATATTTCCATGAATTGCAAGACTGATGCCATGTCCAACGTGCTGGTGGACACTGGGTCATCCCTAAATGTATTGCCGAAGACCACTCTTTCTAGATTGTCATATCAAGGGCCTCCCATGAGGCAGAGTGGTGTTGTTGTGAAAGCTTTCGATGGGTCGCGTAAGACCGTGATTGGGGAAGTTGATCTCCCAATCAAGATTGGACCAAGTGATTTCCAAGTTACCTTTCAGGTTATGGATATCCACCCATCTTATAGTTGTCTCCTTGGTAGACCATGGATTCATGAGGCTGGCGCCGTGACATCCACCCTACACCAGAAGCTGAAATTCGTCAAGAATAAGAAACTGGTTGTGGTAGGGGGAGAAAAGGCTCTCCTGGTTAGCCACTTGTCTTCTTTCTCATATATTGATGCTGGGGATGAAGTTGGAACGCCTTTCCAAGCTTTATCTATTGCTGAGCCAATTGAGAAGAAGTCTCATTCATTTGCTTCCTACCGTGATGCGAAACTGGCCATTGAATGTGGTGCAGTTGCTGGTTTAGGGAAGATGATCGAGCTTGAAGATAACAAATCCCGGGCTGGCATTGGCTATTCGTCTGGGGCATTCAATGAGCGAGGTTTGTTCAAGAGTGGAGGTTTCATCCATGCTGATCAGGCTGAGGAAGTTGTTGCTATCTTAGAAGAGGATGCTGAGGATTTGAGCAACTTCATCATACCTGGGGGTGTCTGCCACAATTGGGTCGTTGTAGATGTTCCTACAGTTATTGATAGATCAGAGTAATGGTTCACTTTGTTCAAAACCCTTCTCCCATGCCCAAAGGAGAAGTGATGACATTGTTGGCATCATTTATACAATGATATTTCATTCAATTAATGCATTGTTAAACATTTGTTTTTCCATTTGTTTTCACTTTTTGCTTTTGCATGAAATCAGTGATCACAAAAAACCCTAAAAACAAGAATAAAAACAATCTTTTCATCTGCATGATGGTTTGCTTGTTTAAATTCTAAAGTTTTTTATTAACCAAAATCATTATGCAGGTTGATTCTAAAACCCATTGAACATAATTATCCAACGCCATCTCCGAATTTTGAATTCCCTGTATTTGAGGCAGAGGAAGATGATGTTGAAGGGATTCCTGATGAGATTACCCGTCTCCTTGAGCACAAGAAGAAGATCATTCAGCCGCATCTCGAAGATCTAGAAACAGTCAACTTGGGGTCTGAAGATTGTGTTTGTATGGTGAAGGTTGGGGCACTTCTTGAAGAGTCTGTCAAGAAGGGGTTGATCAGTTTACTACGAGAATATTCCGATATCTTTGCTTGGTCGTATGAAGACATGCCGGGTTTAGATACAGATATTGTGCAACATTTCCTGCCTTTGAAGCCTGAGTGCGTGCCTGTGAAGCAGAAGCTCAGAAGAACTCATCCAGATATGGCAGTGAAGATCAAAGAGGAAGTTCAGAAGCAAATTGATGCGGGGTTTTTGGTGACTTCTACATATCCTCACTGGGTGGCCAATATTGTGCCTGTGCCTAAGAAGGACGGGAAAGTCCGTATGTGTGTTGATTACAGAGATTTGAATAAGGCTAGTCCTAAAGATGATTTCCCTCTACAACACATTGATATGTTGGTAGACAATACAGCTAAATTCAAAGTCTTTTCCTTTATGGACGGATTTTCCGGTTATAATCAAATCAAGATGGCACCCGAAGATATGGAGAAGACAACATTCATCACACCTTGGGGAACATTCTGTTATCGAGTGATGCCCTTCGGTTTGAAGAACGCCGGAGCCACGTATCAACGTGCTATGACTACCTTGTTTCATGACATGATGCACAAGAAGATAGAGGTCTATGTTGATGATATGATTGCTAAGTCCCGAACGGAAGTTGAACATGTTGAGCATTTGTTGAAGCTTTTTCAGCGTCTGAGGAAGTTCAGACTTTGGCTGAATCCGAACAAATGTACATTTGGAGTCCGTTCCGGCAAGTTGTTGGGTTTCGTTGTCAGCGAGAGAGGTATTGAGGTTGATCCTGCCAAGGTCAAAGCAATACAAGAGATGCCTGCACCCAAAACTGAGAAGCAAGTCCGAGGTTTTCTTGGCCGTTTGAACTATATTTCCAGATTTATATCCCACATGACTGCCACATGTGCGTCGATATTCAAGCTCCTCCGGAAAGATCAGTCCCATGATTGGACCGAGGATTGCCAGAAAGCTTTCGACAGTATCAAAGAGTATCTGTCTGAACCTCCGATCTTGTCTCCGCTTGTAGAAGGAAGACCTCTGATTATGTATCTAACTGTTCTTGAAGACTCAATGGGTTGTGTCCTTGGTCAGCAAGATGAATCAGGGAAGAAAGAATATGCGATATACTACTTGAGTAAGAAGTTCACTGATTGTGAGTCCCGATACTCTATGCTTGAGAAGACGTGTTGTGCTTTGGCTTGGGCTGCTAAGCGTTTGCGCCAGTAAATGATAAATCATACAACTTGGTTGATATCCAGAATGGATCCGATCAAGTATATTTTCGAGAAACCTGCTTTAACTGGGAGGATTGCCTGTTGGCAGATGTTGTTGTCTGAGTATGATATCGAGTATCGAGCTCAGAAAGCTATCAAAGGTAGTATCTTGGCTGACCATTTAGCGCATCAGCCGATTGAAGATCATCAGTCTGTTCAGTACGACTTCCCAGACGAGGAGATTCTGTATTTGAAAATGAAAGATTGTGATGAGCCTACACTTGATGAAGGTCTGGAACCTGGTTCCAGATGGACGATGGTGTTTGATGGCGCTGTGAATCAGTACGGAAATGGGATTGGGGCAGTAATCATTACTCCTCATGGCACGCATATTCCGTATACAGCAAGGCTAACTTTCAAATGCACGAATAATATGGCTGAGTATGAGGCCTGTATTATGGGACTAGAAGAATGTATTGATTTGAGAATCAAACATCTTGATGTGTATGGTGATTCGGCCCTAGTTGTCAATCAGATCAAGGGTGAATGGGAGATGAATCATCCAAGTCTCATTCCGTATAGAGATTATGCGAGGAGAATTTCAATATTCTTTACAGAAGTTGACTTTCATCATATTCCTCGAGAGGATAATCGGATGGCAGATGCGCTTGCTACGCTTGCTTCCATGATTGTAGTCAAGTATTGGAATGAAGTACCCAATATTGCCGTGATGCGCTTGGATAGACCAGCTCACGTATTTGCAGTTGAAGAAGTGAATGATGACAAGCCTTGGTATTTTGATATCAAGAATTTCCTCCAGAACCAGGTCTACCCGCCTGGGGCATCTGTGAAAGATAGGAAAACTTTGAGAAGGTTGTCAGGCAATTTCTACCTCAGTGGTGAAGTGCTGTATAAGAGAAATTTTGACATGGTTTTGCTCAGATGCGTGGATAGACACGAAGCAAACCTGTTGATGACTGAGGTCCATGAGGATTCATTTGGTACTCATTCCAATGGACATGCCATGGCTAGAAAGATGCTGAGAGCAGGCTACTATTGGTTGACAATGGAGTCTAACTGCTGCAAATATGTGAAGAAATGCCACAAGTGTCAGATTTACGCGGATAAGATTCATATTCCTCCGACACTTCTGAATGTGATTTCATCACCATGGCCTTTCTCTATATGGGGAATCGACATGATAGGCATGATTGAGCCGAAAGCGTCCAACAGACACAGGTTTATTCTCGTAGCAATTGACTACTTCACCAAATGGGTTGAAGCCGCTTCGTATGCGAATGTGACTAGGCAGGTGGTTGTGAAGTTTATCAAGAACCAGCTGATTTGCCGTTATGGTGTGCCAGATAAGATCATTACTGATAATGGTTCTAATCTGAATAATAAGATGATGGATGAGTTGTGCGCTGAGTTCAAGATTGCACACCATAATTCCTCTCCTTACAGACCAAAGATGAATGGGGCTGTTGAAGCTGCTAATAAGAATGTCAAGAAGATTATCCAGAAGATGACAATTACGTACAAAGATTGGCATGAGATGCTGCCATTTGCTTTGCATGGTTATTGTACATCTGTCCGCACTTCAACAGGGGCAACCCCTTTTTCTCTTGTTTACGGCGTGGAGGTTGTTCTCCCAATAGAGGTGGAGATCCCATCAATGAGAGTCTTGATGGAAGCCAAGTTGACTGATGCTGAATGGATTCAGAGTCGTTATGACCAACTGAATTTGATTGAAGAGAAGCGATTGACTGCCATGTGCCATGGTCAGTTATATCAGCAGAGAATGAAGAAAGCATTTGATAAGAAGGTCAAGCCTCGTGTGTTTCGAGAAGGTGACCTCGTGCTCAAGAAAGTTTTGTCTTTCGCGCCCGATTCCAGGGGCAAGTGGACTCCAAACTACGAGGGTCCATATGTTGTCAAGAGAGCCTTTTCAGGCGGAGCTTTGATGCTTACAACAATGGATGGGGAGGATTTCACTCGTCCTGTGAATTCAGATGCAGTCAAGAAATACTTTGCCTAAGAAAAAAAGTATGCAAAAGAAAAACAGAATAGCTCGCTAAGTTGAAAACCCGAAAGGGCGGCTTAGGCAAAAATGAGCGTCTCAGTGGAAAACCCGAAAGGGTGATCCAGGAAAAAGTTAGAGACATGAAAAAAGAGTATTTTGCATCCCGCTAGATTGAGTGCCTCACCCTGGGGCAATCTAGGCAAAAATTAGGGATTTGGCAAGTAACTGCATCCTGACAAGACTTTCTGTTCTACAACTGTCTTTTCGTCAGAGACTCTCGATTCGTCGTCGACTGAAGCTTCGAATACATCGAGATTCAAATTGGTAGAGAAAGGACCATTATGTTCAATGTAGCCCTCTTCCAATATATATCACTGATTTCAAATTTGTACAGATCTATAGAGTCTTGCCACTTGCAGGCTACCATTCCATCAAATCAATTTGAGCTTTTTATCCAATTATTTTCACTCTTATTTGTTTCAATTCAACAAATGTTTTGCATGTTTTAATTGATAAAATGTCATTGTTTTAAACAAATAAATTTTTCAAACTATGGTTTTAAACAAAATGAACATTCACAATAATGAAAGGATACTTAGGAATTTCTCAGTGCTCTCCCAAGGGTGGCATGATTTCCCATAGGGTAAGACATTTGTTCATATTCCTGGCATGGTTGTATCCTCTTTCTCCATATCGTTATTGGGGTTGTTCCCCAAGCAGAGTGCTTATTGAAGACTTTGTTTTCTTCTCCAACAGTTTTTTCTCCCTAGCATGGGTGCTTTCCTTTGGAATATTCGGTAGTAGGTGGTTTGAGACCCCGGTACCCCATCACTCTCCCAAGTGCAGTCGCCAGCGGAGTTGTTGCTTCTCTCCTCAGCACTGTCGCCAGGGTTGTTGATATGATATACTGCATTTGATGTTATATCTCCCCATCGGAGTGCATGTTGAGGTTTTACCTCTTATCCCTTCAGCAGAGCAGTGTTTATTTTCCTCCTCGGCAGTTGTGGGTTTATTCTTGGAAGGTTCAGCATTTGGTGGTTGATCCCCAGTTCTCCTCCTCATCCCCGGTGAATTCCCCAGTGGGTTCCCCAGTGAAGCCATCAGTAGATTTGTGGTATGGTGGATTGTAGCTGTGATTCCCCCAGAGTCCCCAACAGGGTCAGAGTCCCCGCCAGAGTTGGTTTTCTCAACAGATTTGTGGCAGTTTCTGCCTGTTGAAATCTTTGTTTCCCCAGTGGGATCGGTTGGTGATCTATCATCCTCGGATGTGGTTGATTTCCTGTTGCTTTTGATCCCTAATAGAGTGGCTTGTTGCCGAAACTACTTGTATGATCTATTTTTTTTCTCAGTGGGTGTATCCCCGATGGAATGGCTGACATTGTTCCCAGTAGAGTTGTTCTTGCAGTTAGATTCTACATGGATGATCTGTTCTCCCTTTGTGGGTTGTTCCCCAGCGGAGTTATTTGGAGTTGCTTTCGTGGCAGTTTTCGCCTGAGCAGGGAATTTATGTTTCCCAGTTAATACTGAGGATCCCCCTGCAGATATCTTGGGATTCCTCCCATTCCCCAACAGATTTGTCTTTGTGGCCGTTGTTGCCTGTTGTGACTTTCTGTTCCCCAGTTGGGTTGATTATTGATCTATCACTCAGAGATTTTGTGATTGCCTGATGTCTCTGATCTCTTTTGCCTCCCAGCAGATCTTTGCTTTTCAGCATGTAGATCTTCAGCAGATTGGTTTTCCAGTTGGTTTTTTCTCTGGAAGTGTAGTACCGGGTGTTTGATTCCTAGACCTGTTTGTGTTAGATATGTCTGTTTTGTCAGCATTCATCAAACATAACTTACGCATATTCATGCATACTTTCAACATTTAAATATTCATGTTGCATTTTTGCCATATATCTTTTGTTTGTTGTTCCCTGCTAATAGGTGATATAGATCTCTCCAGTAGATCTCCCCCAAGCAGATGTCGGGTGTTTAATTCTCTCAATATAGAGTCAGCCCCATAAGCAGAAAGTGTTTGTCGTTCCTTCTGTAGTTCCCCACTGAGATATATCCTCGTGGATGACGGTTTCTTCCGTTTCCTCCCAACACATATATTGGGGTGGAGCTTCCTATTGAGTTATATCCTCATTAGGACGAGTCTTGATTCAGTCTGTCTTTTCGGATCAATCCCGAATTGGCTATTTGTCAACTCTTTCTCGTGCTTCCCTGTGGAATAAATGAATGAATTGCCCAGTAGCCGCCAATAATTCTTTTTATCCCCAGCGGAGTTTGGGCCTCTACCTTCATACCGGTAGTTGTAACTCCTATGTTCCCTCTTCTTGGCGGAATTTGTGGTTATATACCTTTTATTCCTCAGTAAGAGTCGATGGTTTTCTACCCAGTATTCGGTAGTCGTAAATCCTAGTTGTTCTGCTCCTCAGCAGTTTGTGGTTTGTTA
This sequence comes from Lathyrus oleraceus, assembly GCF_024323335.1. Classification (NCBI taxonomy): domain Eukaryota; kingdom Viridiplantae; phylum Streptophyta; class Magnoliopsida; order Fabales; family Fabaceae; genus Lathyrus; species Lathyrus oleraceus. The sequence goes on from NC_066581.1 coordinate 181,523,713, forward strand.
TAAACCCTTTTTTTTATGCCCGTGCGGAATTGGGATTCTTTCATTCCCACGTGGACGTTTTGGTTTTCTACCCCGTATTCGGTAGATGTAAACCCTATCTTTTATCCTCATCAGAGTTTTTGGTCTACTACCCAGTATTCGGTAGTTTTAAGTCCCATCTCTTTTCCCCTAGCAGAGGTAACCTTTGTGGTTCGTTCTGGTTGATGGTGGATTTTGTGGTCTTCTACCCAGTATTCGGTAGTTGTAAATCCTATGTTGTTGTGGTTTTATTCCCAACGGAGTCTGTGCTTTTTGTGGATAGTTGCCGAATGCTAGCAACCCTATCCCCAGCCAGAGTTTTGGTATTCTACCCCGTATTCGGTAGTTGTAAACCCTAATTTCTCCCCTTTGCAAAGTTAACCTTGTTGTTCATCCTAACCGATGATGGTTACTCTTTGTGGTTATCTTCATTTGATATTGATGTTGATATTCCCTCCTTGTTTCTGGGTAATTGCCGTTTGCTAGCAATTGTATTCCCCAGCAAGTTCTTGAGGATAATTGCTGTTTATGCAATTCATCCCCAGCGGGTCTTCTTTCATTTACCCTTTTGCTTAGTAATGATTGTTGCTCCCTTTGATTGGTAATCTTTATATACCTAGTATGGTATCCCAATGCCTTTCTTTTCGGTTGATTTATCCTTTATTAACCCAGTAACCGGTTGTGGATAATCTTCCCTGCGAGTATATTATCCACGTTCTGACGGTAATGGATAATATATCTCATGCACTCTTCAGTCGAAGCCTGTTGTGTTTCCCCAGTCGAGTAAGATTCGTGTTCCTTTTGCGGAATCGAATCTTTGTTGTTCTCTTGGATAATTGCCGGATGCTTGCAATTTATCCCCTGTGAGTTATCTTTCGTTTACCCTGTTGATGTGGTATCGATTGTCTCTCTTTTTGGTTGGCCACCTATTATATACCCAGTAACCGGTATCCATGGTGTCTCTTCCCTTGCGAGTGTATTATTCACGTTCTGACGGTAATGAATAATATATCTCATTCGCTCTTTGGTTGGAATCCTTTGTTGATTTTCCCCAGGGAGTAAGATTCGTATTCTTTGCAGAAACGAATATCCATCCTTTAACAAGTTTGTGTTTTGGTTGATGAGTGTCTTGGCATATATACCAATTCACGTTTTCGGTAGGTCACCTATTATATACCCAGTAACCGGTATCCCTGGTGTTTCCTTCCATGCGAGTGTATTATCTATGTTCTGACGGTAATAGATAATATATCTCATGCGAGTATACAATCCACGTTCTGACGGTAATGGATATTATATCTCATGCGTTCTTTGGGTTTGTTTTCCCAGCTGAGTAAGATTCGTTTTCCCGTTGTGGATTCGAATGTCCATCCTGTAAGTCGATTTGCTTTTTCAAGCCCTCCTTTCGGATGATGAGTGTTTTGGCATATATACCAATTCACGCTTTGGTCAGTCACCTATTATATACCAAGTAACCGGTATCCCTGGTGTTCCTTCCTGTCTGCTCTCTATTATGACCTTGGTCCCCTGTGGAGTCAGATTTTCCTGAGTTGATGTACCTTTTTCAGGTTTCTCTCAGATGTTTGGTTGATTGATATCTCTCACCCTTATACCGGTCTTAGATATTCATTCTTCCTGAGTTTGTTACCCTTATACCGGTAACACCTCATTCTTTGCTTCCCCAGGAGAGTCTCTTTATTAGAACTTCTCCAATGGAGTTTCTTGTGGTGATTTTACCCTTTTGTTGTATTGGCGTTTTCCCCAATATATGCAATTTTTCCCCGGCAGGGAGGTTCTTTGTGAATTGTTCCCCAGTCCGAGTCCGGATTTTCATCCGAAGTATCCTTTGTGGATAGTTTGAGTCAGCTTGAGTCTTTCCAATGGATGTGTTTTCCTTTGGAATTTTTTCTTTTCCCTAGTTTTGAGTCCTTCCTTCCCCAGTAAGGTCTCCAGTTCAGTCGTGTCCTGCTCACGCTGTGTCTAGTTCTTGTTTCCCCTAATTCAGAGTCGTGTCCTGCTCACGCATTCTTTTTTTTCTTATCCCCATGAGAGTCTTGTTAGAATCTCTGTTCCTGGTGAGTGTATTACTCTGATGGATCGTCTTTTCTTCTTTGTGGACCCATATTCCCCATAGAGTTTTGTTTTTTTGCATGCATACATCTGCATCATGAGGTCTCTTAGGGACCAAAATTTGTCTCATTACTGTTATTTAAGCCCATTCTACCGCGTCGAGATGAAGATTTCTAAACTTCACTTCTCCGATTAGAATGACCTTAAATAGGGGCATCTGTAAGACCCCAATTTTGTCCCTAAGATCCCTCATGGCATCATATCATACCATATCATTGCCTCAAGGATCATTGTGCATCTTGCCTCCTTCCTTGTGGGTTGGGTATCCTTTTGAGAGTGATTCTTGATCACCAATCATGTTTTGCATTGGTATATCATTGCTTTTCTTGTTACTACTAACCAAAAGTACAAAAATATGTCATCTAACCTTTGTCTTGCAAATGAAGCAATCAACAGTCAAAGCAGTCAAAAGGCATTCATTGAGCAATAGATCGTGGCCATTCTTGAGAATTTGGGCACCACAATCATTCACAAGAGCTTACATGAGCTATGATATCATTTTAAATCAAAATCCCAAGTGGTAGAGGCTTGAATTTCATCAGGACATCCTCAGGTCAACTGGTGGCCTAGAAAGTCAACTGCCAAGTCAACTGTGGATTTGGAGGTGGGAAGTGATTAGAAATACTTCATTCATGTTCAAATAAGTCTCATTTGACATTTCAAACATCAACATTGAAGAAAATAAAGTCAGGTCAAAACTTTCCAAAAATAGAAAGTGACCTATAATTTGAATTTGCCAAAAATGGAAAGGTTTTAACCTAACTTCAACTTCAAATTACATCATCAAGAAAGCTTCAAATGAACTTTTGTTGAACATGAAAGTTGTAGATATTTCTCTCCCATTTCCAAAAAGTCCAAGATCATCAATTTCGCATGTGTGGTTAAAGAGATATGATCAAAACATGGCCAAGTGTGCATTGAGATTCAAATGTGCATAACTTCTCAACCAAAGCTCCAATTCAAGTGGCTCTTTTTTGTACATTCTTCTCTTGACCTCTACTTTCCAAATCTTGCATTACATGGCATGCATTACCATCATATGAATATTTGCAAATTCACTTGATTTTTGGAGAGAAATTTTAAAGTTTAAAATTGGTGCATTGTTTAAGCATTCCACCACTTCCATTGGCTCCAAAATGATATTTTTAATGAAAATGATCACAAACCCGTGCACTGTTCACCATGAATTTTCATGCATAGGGTGAAATCCAAATTTTGCAATTACACCTCATTTCACTAATTACCATTACCATTTGCTTAAACATGATTAAGAGCATGATTTGGAGGGAGTATATAACACAAACCCTAACTGTTTTCAGCTAACAAGAATCCATTTTCAGATCTAGATCCAAATTCTTGAAATTTTTCTCTCACTTTTTTCTTTCAAATTCTTCAAACACATTGCACTTTTCTTGATCAATTCATCATCTGGAAGAGTTCTTGAGTAGGTTTGCATGTAGAACCGAAGAACACAGTGCCTGTTTGTTCATCCTTGGAGCTTTGATGCAACAATGGTGAATTCATATTGTGGTGAGATCGTGCACAATTAAGCCTCAAGCCTTCATCCAATCAACTCTACAAGCATCCTGGAGGAGCATTTGAGCATTGCAAGGCCTGGATCCACTGAATTCCAACTTCTGCTCTTCATAGAGGTTCCAAATCGAATCTCTCAATTCTTAAAATGCTTATGATGTTGTTATAGATCTTTTAATGCTGAATATTCTGAGCTTTAGATCATTAAATTTCATGCACAATTGAGTTAGTTATGATGATCTAAAGATCCACATGTGAAAATTAATTGCTTCGATTTGATCTTGTTGCTTTGATTCATGCTTAGTTATTAGTGGATTCGTGTTGTATGCTGAAAGATCTACACCATGATATGTTTGATTTTGATTTCTGAAAACTTTTGTTCTTGAGCATGGCACTGTTCATGATGAACATGATGAAGATCATGATTTTCGTTCCCAGGCACGCGTTTGATCTTTCAGTTTTCTTTTCATGAGTTTTGTATATGTTTGTGAAATGAAGCGCATGTACTGGTCCACCTGTATGCCACGCATTATCCATATTTCATTTTGGTTGGTTTGTAGCGCTTTGACCTGGCCACATGTGCATTGACCGGCCAGGTCAATTAATGAAACGCTGCGTTTGCAGCTTGGCGCGCCTGGATATTTGATATGTGCTTCAGTTCGATTCCTCCGTGCAACATTATTTCAAAAATGCTTCACATATTATTTCTTTTCCTTCCATGTATTCATCCATGCTTCATATGCTTTTTTTTAATTTTTCTTCATCTTCATAAATTCATATTAAATTGAAAATCGCTCCAAAAAAATATGAGGATTTTTGCATTGTGTTTCTTTTTCTGTCTAGTATTTTATGATCATTTTTTCATAAATTGTGCTTGGCTGGTTTATTTTTTGTGCTAGGGTTTGTGAACATGTATGCCTTTTGTACCTTGCCTTGCTATATCATTTGTGAAATGTTGGTTTTTGATCCAATGATTCTCAAATTTTACATGTTGAAACTAGACACTTTGCTTTAAATTATGGTGTTGATTTGGTATTTTTATCATGTGTCATTGCTGTTTTATGATCATGTTAAGGTAGGTGTGACAATTTGAGTCACACCTTTGCTTGTTCATCTTATGTGATGTGATTTCCATATCAAATGAATTGCAATTGCTCTGATTTTTTGTGTGATGCTTGATATGAATGTTGTGAATGAACATGAATTTTCTTGGAATTATTTGATTGATTTCTGATTTAATTAAGATTTTTCATTCTGGTTAGTCACATTTGAGCTTTAAAATTGCTTCGAACTTCAATTGATCATGAAATGGATTTGGTATATGATATTGATGTGAGACCTTTTGGATTGTTTCAAGATGTGTTTGAAGTTGATTCATGTTAATTTTCAGCTTCTGTTTTGAATATTTTCTCCATCTTTGACCCTAGGCTTTGACCTAGTGGTTTGCCTCTCATGTTTGAGCTTTGATTTCAGGTTGAACCTCCAAGTTATATGGTTCATGATGCTCCATCATTTGAGCATTTTTTGTTTACTTTTGACTACTAACATTGTGTTATTTATAGGGTTGTTAACTCATTCGAGCTTGACTTGTGGCTTATGCCTTTGCTTATTGGGTTTGACTGTTGATATTAACTGTTGGTTGTTTGTCTGAGTTGTATACTGATTTGTTTGATGTTTCCACAGGTACATAAGTTGCTTAAGTTCATTTTGAACTTGCTTTTGCTTGGTTGCTTAACCACTTAGGTATAACCTCTCTTCTTCATGTAGTCTGGAAGACCTGTCCTGTTATGTGGGCAGGCACCTGTCTGAAGTCCTCCTTAAGAGGCAATGCTTGTGATTGTTTATCCTTTGTGCTAAGCACGAAAAGTCCTCTTATGAGGCAATTGGTAGACAAAAGAGATGCGTAGTCCATCTCCTACTATTCAGTGTGTCATCCCTTTCCTCACATAACATGTTGATGCATTGTGGATATTAACTGAAGATCTTATAGAGTCTATTTGTGGAGAAGAGTTCCAACTTTCTGAACTCCCACACCTTCCATTGTTTAAAGCTCTCCTTGACCAAGGATAAGAGCTATGAGGAACACCCCTCATCTCCTTTTCATCTGCTTCACCTTAACTCTCAATGTTAAGGTTAAGAGCACAACATACCCTATTCAAGTTGACTTTAAAGTCTAACCTTGTTTGAGCCTAATTGCTTGTATATAGTGTGTGCTAATTGACTTTGATTGATTGCTTACTCAATTCATCTGTGCATATATGCTTGGGTGTGCCTTTGTGCATTTATCATCATCATTTGTATATCATTTCATAAACTTTGCTTTATAGCATTTTTGCTTTGTCCATGGAGGAGACAAGCATAAGTCCATTACTTGGCAGTTGTTCCTATGATATGGTGGGAGACTAGTATAAGTCCATTGATTGGCATCTGGTATCCTTGTTGTTTGTTTTGTGAGACTAGTATAAGTCCATTGATTGGCATCTGGTATCATTGTTTTGTTTTAGGAGATTGGTGTAAATCCATTGGTTGGTATCCGGTATCCATGTTTGTTTTGTGAGACTAGTATAAGTCCATTGATTGGCATCTGGTATCTTTGTTTTGTTTTAGGAGATTGGTGTAAATCCATTAATTGGTATCCGGTATCCACCTTTGCTTGTGAGATTGGTATAAGTCCATTGATTGGCATCCGGTATCCATTTGCTTTGCTCATTTGCTTATTTGCTCATTGCTTATTCCAAAGGAATCACTTGAATCATCTACATATGATTTCAAGAGGTGAACATCTAAGAAGTTTTACTTCCTCACCCACCTACCTTTTGTTTCTTTAAATCTCCATCTTTGCATGTTAATCCAAAACCTGAAAAATATTGTGCAAATATTTTCATCCCTTTCAAATTAGAAGCCTAGGCTTTAGGCCTTTGATTTTCAAACTCCATTTCATAATACTTCTTTGAATTGAATTCTAATCATACTTTGATCACTTTTTGAATAAATCCTAATTGGTTAATCCAACTCATTCAATTGTTTTGTGGCTTTGTCCATTCTTGATAAGTTTTCATACATTAGCCATTGGTTTGATTTATCCTAGTTGGTTGATGTTAACCTCACCTTGGTCCTTAGTGATTGAATTGTAAGACTTCCTTGCTTATTATAGGGTTAACCCCTCACTAGCAAGTTGAAGCTTTTCTCACATGGTGGACTTGTTGTTTGTATAAGGTTGAGTTTTCTCCCCTGGATAACGAAAGACCTTAGGGCTTTTGTTTAAAATAAACCCACTCATATTTTGGAAATCTTTTAGCCGAACTACGGCGTTTTGATCCTTACCTTCCATGGAAAGGTAGGTAGGCAACGGGTTCATCCGTTCAAACACAAAAATAATAAATTGTATATTCTTTTCTCATCCCTTCTATCCATGTTTGCACAATAAATATTTCATAAACAAATAACATTTCGTACAACAAGTGTGAAAAGGGCTCCCTAGGAGTACCTAGGACGTTTTGGGTGCCTAACACCTTCCCATTGCGTAATTTACCCCTTACCCCGATCTCTAATCTTTTCATTAGTTTTCTATGTGTAAAACTTCTTAGGCTTTTGTTCGCTTTTTAGCCATTCCTTTGGATAAATAAAAGTGCGGTGGCGACTCGATTCTTTGTATGCTTTGCTTTTGATTTAGTCAATAAATCATAAAGTGACGAATACACCGCTACAGAGGGCTCACATGACTCCTGAATAGATAGCTTGCTTGGTATTCCACTTTATTTGTGGGATACCATTTGGAGATTTATTCTGATTGCTTTGCTGACTTGCTTTCTTTGATGGTGCTAGCTTGAGAGATCTCTGGGTTTCTTACTTCTTTAGTTGTTGTTACTTGAGACCTCTATCCGTGTGGTAGATCTCTTGATCCCTTTTACATCTTTCCAGCATTTTACCACTTTCTTAGCTGGAAGACCTCGATAGGAGGCAATGTTTTTGTGTGTTTACTTTTGTGCCCAAAGACCTCCAAGAGGAGGCACCAGTGCTAAAGACCTCCACGAAGAGGCAATTGACGGATAAAAGGGATTAGTAGTCAATCCCCCATTATTCAGTGTGTCGTTCTTTATGCTCGCACTACGTCTCGATGCTTTAGAGTAAAAGCCCAAGATCTTCTGTTTGGTCAGTCAGTGGAGAGGGTTCCATCTTTCTGAACCCCCGCGCTTTGTCATGAGCTCACCCTGTCCAGGGTTAAGAGCTATGAGGTCTTATCCCCATTACCCTTTTGATCTGCCCACCCAGACGTTCAATGTCAGTGGTTAAGAGCCCATTTGATTACCATTCCATGGCTTGTTTGTCGAGGTTGATATGACCCCTCTTGACTAAAGCCCTACCCATGTATGCTTGAACCCCTTGTTGGTGTGTTTACTTTATGCTATATGTTTTTGTGTGGTGTGATCGTCTCTCCATAGGACTACTAGGCTTCGTATAGTCTCTCGTTTGCATGTCGATTAAGGTAGCACGGTTCCTTCGTCTAGGACTTCCTTTTTTGCATGAGCGTTCCTAAAACACAAACAAACTCTTTGATTTTCTTTTTCTTAAGAACACGTTATCTCCTTCTACTACAGGTGAGTAAGTCTCCAAAGGTCGAGCATCCGGTAGATTGCGTAGTAGCGTCGTTCATCTAAAAAACACAAAACAAACAAAAATAGGTTAGCCGAGCTACGGTGCTCTGATTCTCAATCCTTCTTGAGATACGTATGCAGCAGGGTAGGGCCTGTGCGAGCAATAACTTTTTCTTTTCCCTACTTTGATTTTCTCTCTTTCGCATCGCATATAGGACTTTTTATACACACACTTTAGACATAAATAGCAAGCGTGAATCCTGTGGAGTACCACAGATGTGAAGGGGTGCGATAACCTTCCCTTCACGTAACCGGCCCCCTTACTCAGTTTTCTTAGGTTCGAGACTTTGTTTTATCCATTCCCTCTTGGTTATGCAGTACTACCTTTCCCTTCTCTTGGGATAAAAGTACATAGCTGGCGACTCTACTCTTTTTCTGATCCACTCTTTTCGCGTTTGTACCTGGATTCGGGAAATCCTGGGGAGCGACAGCTGGCGACTCTGCTGGGGATTTATTTTCCCTAGTTGGCCTTTCCTAGCGTTTGTTTGTTTATTGTCTATTGTGTGTTATTTATTTATTGCTTTGCATACTTATCTGCTTGCATTGCATCCTATGTGCGCTTTACTGTTTCATGCATACTGTGCTGGCTATGTATATGTTTCGCTGTTGGGTGGGAGTCACAAGAGGTAAAAGGCCCAATACACAGGCTATGAGTGAACTTTAGGACACCTAGGAATAGAGTGATTCATGAGAAGCGGGTGGTATGGCGCCACTTAGCGGAACATGGTATCACGAGCAGTTCAGATTCTGATGGGGTATTATCGTTGCATACACCTTGTGTGCATATGATGATATTCTTGAAAGGATTGCTTATCCTACGTTTCTCTTAACCTTACCCTGGCCTAGATTACACCCGTGAGTGGGGCGGGAATGAATCAGTTATAGGTACTGATGGTGACTTGTTCTGATGTTGACTTGTTTTGTTGGTGACCGTGCCCTGTTGGTGACTTTTGTTTGGTTCTTGTTGGTGACCGTTGGTTCTGAAGTATGGGTTCTAAGTTGATGACTGTGTTTTATGGTTCTCGGTTCCGAATTCATGCTGAAGTTCTGATCATGTGCCTCGTGATACTCAGCCAACCAGCCATTGTTTCATCATTTTGAATCATAGCATGTTCATTTTCAAAAAAAAAATGCATAAAAAAAAAAGTTAACCCGCATATGCATATCATTTTTTAGGTTTATTCAGGAGTCTGTTCACACCGAGAGATGGTTGCCATTCCAGAGTTGAAGAGGAAGACTTGCACCTATAGCTTTTACCGTGAGCCGTTAACATCTTTGGAAGAATTGGGTAATCTCGTGATCGACCGTAATCAGAAAGTTTTTGATGATCAATATGGGGATATCTTGGCATTGTTGAAGATGGTGGTTGATCCGATTCCTCTACAGACTCTCTCACAGTTCTATGATCCGGAGCTTCGTTGCTTTACTTTTCAGGACTACCAGTTAGCTCCCACTCTTGAAGAGTATTCCATCCTTATGAATGTCCGAATCAAAAATCGAGTACCTTTCCTGGATGTGCCAAACGAGGTAGATTTCAAAGTTGTCGCTAAGGCTCTTTATTTGAGCATCAAGAAAGTCAGCGATAATTGGAAACCAAGAGGTGATGTTGTGGGCTTATCCTTGAAGTTATTGGTAAGGATGGCTAAGGAAGAAGCAAATAAAGGAACTTGGGTAGCTTTCAACGCTCAGTTGGCTGTCATGATTTATGGAGTTATTTTGTTCCCTAGTATGCCTAGTTTCGTGGACCTGGCAGCAATCACTATTTTCTTTGGAGGAAACCCGGTGCCTACCTTGTTAGCTGACACCTATTACGCGATACACAGCAGGCATGGTAAGTGTGGAGCTATCAGGTGTTGTCTCCCGTTGCTACTCAAGTGGTTCTTGTCTTTTCTACCAACCAATGGACCATTTGTGGATACCCAGAATACTCACAAATGGAATCAGAGGATCATGTCGCTCACATCTTATGATATAAAGTGGCAAGCTTATAGGATTAATGTGCGCAACGTCATTATGAGTTGTGGAGAGTTTCGCAATGTTCCACTCATAGAAACTAGGGGTTGCATCAACTACAATCCGGTTCTTTCTCTCCGTCAGTTGGGTTTTGTCATGAATGAAAGGCCGCAAGATGTCGAGATAGCTGAAAACGTGTACTTTGAGAAACGGAGCGATCCAGCAAGATTGGAGCAAGTGGGAAAAGATTGGGAGAATATTGGTATAAAAGATGGATCTATTTTAGGGAGGAAGTTTGCAATTGCTATGCCTGCTTACACTGAGTGGGTCAAAGAAAGAGTTGGGACTTTGTTGCTACCATATGACCGGATGGAACCATTACAGGAGCAACCGCTTTTGATCCTTTCTGAGAGTGTGCCTGCTGAGTATTACAAACGAGCCTTAATGGAGAATCGCCAGTTGAAAGAAAATGAACAAGAGATCCAAATGGAGCTTTACAAAGCAAAAGCTGATAGGCTGAATTTGGCTCATAAACTCAAAGGAGTGCAAGGTGAAAGTTCTAGTAGATCAAGAAACAAAAAGAGGTCCTATGATGAGATAGAAACAATGTTGGATGAAGAACACCATGAACGCTTGAGATTACAAAAAGAGGAAACCAATTACAAAAAGAAGATACGAGACTTGGAAAGACAGCTTAAGGACAAAGATACTCAGTTGAAGAAAGAGGTAGATCTGAGGCATGCAGGAGAGAGCCAACTCAGAGGAAGTGACATCCGTGCATCTCATTTCCGAGAGGAAGTTGTTGAACTCAGGGTGCAACTGAAAGAGAAGCTCACCCCTCTACCTGAGTGTTCAGAGTGTGACTGATTGATGGATCAGTGCCAATATTTGAAGACTCTCATTCCTGAAGGACGACTTCCCTAGTTTGTCTTGTTGTTTATTTTGAGAATCACCTCCAGGATTGTTGGATGGGATTCCTTGTTCTACACTGATGAACTGAATCTTTTCTTGAACTATATTTGTATGAACCTTATTTCTTATGTCTATGGATGAGATTATTGATGTTTCACTTTTGCCTGCCGCCCAGTGTATGTTGCTTCTTTGTTGTTTATGTTCCGCTTATGGGTGCAGGTTGCCATTTTTCAAAGGTGGACGAGACTCTTGAATACCTGAGAAATGATAAAACATAGCATACGCATCATACACATATCATTCTTGCATCATTACAGGTGTTCTTGAAGAGGATTTCTCATTCTTGTTCCCGTTTCAGGCAGAATTGCTGAGTATCGTCCGCACCGTTACACAACAAGGCAGAATCGACAGAAGATCATGGATCAAGTTCAAGCAGAACTAGCAGAGATGAGGACCAACGTGGCCCGGTTCATGAGTATGATGCAAGGGGTAGTGCAAGGGAAAGAGGAACTCCGAGCCTTGGCCCAGAGACAAGAAACTGTGGTTCCCCCTGTCAGTCAGAATCCGCCAGAAGGAACCCCCGTCAATGACACCGCTGCTGCTACCAACCCTGTCAACAACTATGCTACTAGTGACGAATTGCGTGGTATTAGAATCGATGGACAACCCATCATTACAAAGGCTTCTAATGCTCGAGCGGCACGTGCTCCAGTTCACCATCCCTCTCACTTGGTTGACAAGCAAGAAGATATGTTCACTATTCCCAGTGATGATGATGAATTTGGAAAGGCGGAAGAGAGAGATAGAAAGGTTGACGCCCTTGCTGAAAAGATTCGCGCCATGGAGTGCCAGAATTCTTTGGGCTTTGATGTTACTAACATGGGTTTAGTTGATGGATTGAGGATCCCGTACAAGTTCAAAGCGCCATCTTTCGATAAGTACAATGGCACTTCTTGTCCCCGAACTCATGTGCAAGCTTACTACCGGAAGATATCCGCTTATACTGATGATGAAAAGATGTGGATGTACTTTTTTCAAGACAACTTGTCTGGAGCCTCTTTGGATTGGTACATGGACTTGAGAAAAGAATCTGTCAGAAGCTGGAGAGAGTTAGGTGAAGCTTTTCTGAGGCAGTACAAGCATAACATGGACATGGCTCCGAGAAGAACCCAGTTGCAGAGTTTGTTTCAAAAGACCGGTGAGAGTTTCAAGGAATACGCCAAGAGGTGGCGTGAACTAGCTGCGAGAGTGCAACCTCCGATGTTGGAGAGAGAATTGACTGATATGTTCATTGGGACCCTACAAGGTGTATTCATGGATCGTATGGGAAGTTGCCCATTTGGTAGTTTTTCGGATGTTGTGATTTGCTGAGAAAGAACTGAAAGTCTTATCAAAGCGGGAAAAATCCAAGACCCTGGTTCTTCAAGTTCTTCAAGTGCTAAGAAACCATTTTCAGGGGCACCCAGAAGGAGAGAGGGTGAGACAAATGCTATACATAATCAGAGAAATGGAAACAGAGGACAACAATACCGTCAAGTTGTTGTTGTGACTATTCCAGCAACCCAACCTCAACAACCACAAAGAGGACAACCACAACAACAACCGCAATGCCAATTCCAACGAAGACAAAGAATGCCAGATCTTTTGATCCGTTGCCAATGACTTATGCTGAATTACTCCCTGAACTGCTCAGATTAAAGTTTGTTGAACTTCGCACTATGGCTCCATTAACAAGGATTACCGCTGGTTATGATGCTAATGTCCGTTGTGATTTTCATTCTGGTGCGCCAGGGCACCACATCGAGAATTGTCGGGCTTTTCACCATAAAGTTCAAGATTTGATTGATGCCAAGACGATTAACTTTGCTCCTACTCCGAACGTGGTGAATAATCCTATGCCTCATCATGGAGGACCCAGAGTAAATGGTGTGGAAGATGGGAAAAATTTGAACTTGGTAGTCAATATTAATGATGTTCAGACTTCGTTGTTCGTAGTGAAGGAACGTCTGCTTCGAAGGGGAGTATTCTCGGGATGTGACAAGAATTGTTCAAATTGTGGTAACCATGAAAACGGCTGTGTGAAATTGAAAGAAAGTATCCAGGAATTGATGAATGAAGGTTGTTTACAGTTTGATCGAGTAGTGAAAGACCGTGAAGAGGTATCGACTATTACCATTTACTTTACACCGTCAGAAGGTCTTGTACGTACTCCAAGAACTATTAGTGCGCCTGTGACTATTGGTACTCCTGTGGCCGTAGCTGCGCCCGTGACCATATCTGCTCTAGTGGTTGTTGGTGTTCCCATAATTAGTAATGCTCCAGTAACTATCAGTACTCCTACCACCATTGCTGCTTCTAGTGGAAGACTTTTTGAGAATAGTAGAGCAATCCCGTGGCAATATGACAACGCTGTTTGCAGAAATAGAAGACCAGAGAAACAGACCAGATCAGTAAACCATACTCCAGTGACGATTGGTTCGTCAAATAAAACTCCAGTAACAGTTGGTTCGGCTGTGGGTAATGTGGGAGGACCCGGAGGATTTACGAGAAGTGGTTGTTTGTTTGCACCACAGGTTCCGAAGGATAACAATGTTGAGGCTCTTGCTAGAACAAAAGGAAAACAAGCTGTAGTTGAAGAAGAACCAGTGCGAAAGGAAGTGCCAGAGAGTTCTTTTGAGGAGGACGTGGAGGAATTTATGAGAATTATCAAGAAAAGTGATTACAAGATCGTGGATCAGTTGAACCAGACACCGTCAAAAATCTCTATTCTCTCTCTATTGATGTGTTCCGAGGCACATCGTAACGCCCTGTTGAAAATGTTGAATATAGCTTATGTGCCTCAAGAGATTTCTGTTAACCAGCTTGAAGGTGTTATTGCAAATGTTAACAGGAGACATGGTTTGGGATTCACGGATCTAGACTTGCCACCTGAGGGTCGCAATCACAATAGAGCTCTGCATATCACGATGGAATGCAAAGGGGCGGTTTTGTCGCATGTTTTGGTTGATACTGGTTCTTCTTTGAATGTGCTACCCAAAAAGGCTCTGAGTAAGCTTGATGTCGAAGGGGTTGTTCTCAGGCCAAGTGATCTTGTTTCCGTGCTTTTGATGGATCCAAGCGATCGGTTTTTGGTGAAGTCACGTTGCCTGTGAAGATCAGCCCGGAAGTGTTTAATATTGTCTTCTATGTGATGGATATTCAACCAGCATATAGTTGTCTGTTGGGGCGTCCCTGGATACATGGAGCCGGAGCAGTTTCTTCGACTCTCCCCCAAAAGCTAAAATATGTGTGGGATGGTCAAGTTGTGACCGTGTGTGGCGAAGAGGACATCTTTGTGAGCCATTTATCCTCCTTCAAATATGTGGAGATGGATGGCGAAATTCATGAAACTCTATGTCAAGCTTTTGAGACTGTCAGTATTGAGAAGGTGGCTTTTGTTAAATAGAAGAAACCATGTACCTCGATTGCATCCTATAAACAAGCCCTGGAGGTCATTCATTCAGGTAACGCGGAAGGTTGGGGCAAGGTGATTGATGTGCCCGTAAAAGAAGACATGTTTGGCGTTGGTTATCAGCCTTTTCAATCATCAGAGCAGGGTGTCTAGAATCATGAAGGGCCGTGTACTTTCACTAGTGCTGGATTGATGAATCACGGGGATATCTTTGCAACAGACAATGAAGATGGTGACAGTGATTGTGATATGGTTAATTGGGTGCGCCCGTGTGCTCCAGGGGAGAAGATCAACAACTGGACTGTTGAAGAAATAGTCCAAGTTACTCTTCAGACAGAGTAATTTTCTTCTGTTTTTCATTTTGCATGAAAGCCCTACGCTCTGCCCAAGGCGTAGTGGTTCATTGTAGGGCCACATCATGTTTTTAAATTTTCAATGATTATCATCAATAAAGGATGTTTTGCAATCAAATTTGTGTCCACTGTCTTTCTGTTTTTATTACTTTCATTTTCAAAACCATAAAAATGGCAATGTTTTTTTGTGACTTCCTTGAACTCTTTTCTAAAATAGAGCCTGAAACATCGTTCGTGCAGAATTGATCTTGCGGATTCCATTAAAAATAGTTCTGTTATGGCTCAGTATGACTTCGATAATCCCATTTACCAAGCCGAAGAGGAGAGTGAAGAAGATTGTGAACTCCCCAAAGAATTGGCCAGACTATTGAAACAGGAGGAAAGGGTCATTCAACCTCATCAGGAAGAGTTAGAAGTCATTAACCTTCGTACTGAGGACGCAAAGAAAGAGATCAAGATAGGGGCTGCTTTAGAGGAAAAGGTCAAGAGAGGGCTGATTGAAATGCTGCAAGAATATATGGATGTATTCGCATGGTCGTATCAAGATATGCCTGGTTTAGATACAGATATTGTGGTGCACAGGCTACCTCTCAGAGAAGATTGTCCTTCAGTAAAGTAGAAGCTTCGCAGAACTAGCCCTGATATGGCTGTCAAGATCAAAGAGGAGGTTCAGAAACAGTTGGATGCAGGTTTTCTAGCAGTTATTAATTATCCCCCTTGGGTGGCCAACATCGTGCCCGTGCCGAAGAAGGATGGTAAAGTCAGGATGTGTGTCAATTACCAAGATTTAAACAGAGCCAGTCCGAAAGATGACTTCCCATTACCTCACATTGATGTATTGGTCGATAACACTGCTCAGTCCGCGGTTTTCTCTTTCATGGCTGGATTTTCTGGCTATAATCAGATCAAGATGGTGCCAGAAGACATGGAGAAGACGACATTCATTACACCTTGGGGCAGGTTCTGTTATAAGGTAATGCCATTTGGGTTGAAGAACGCCGGTGCTACCTACCAAAGAGCTATGACGACTCTGTTTCATGACATGTTGCACAAAGAAATTGAAGTGTACGTGGATGATATGATTGCGAAGTCTCAGACAGAAGAGGAGCACTTGGTAAACTTGAAAAAGTTGTTTGAAAGATTGAGAAAGTTCAAACTGAGGCTGAATCCAAATAAGTGTACATTTGGAGTGAGATCTGGAAAGCTGTTAGGTTTCATTGTCAGTGAGAAAGGGATTGAGGTTGATCCAGCGAAAGTAAAAGCTATTCAAGAAATGCCTGAACCAAGAACGGAAAATCAGGTTCGTGGGTTTTTAGGGAGGCTGAACTACATTGCGCGGTTCATATCTCACCTAACAGCTACGTGCGAACCGATATTTAAATTGCTAAGAAAAGATCAAGCAATCAGGTGGAACAATGATTGTCAAAATGCTTTTGATAAGATAAAAGAATATTTGCAGAAACCTCCAATTCTTATACCTCCAGTTCCTGGAGGCCTCTTATAATGTACCTTTCAGTAACAGAGAATTCGATGGGGTGTGTATTGGGACAACATGACGAGTCTGGTCGAAAAGAGCATGCAATATACTACCTTAGCATAAAGTTTACCGACTGTGAAACAAGATATTCGCTACTCGAGAAAACTTATTGCGCTTTGGCATGGGCTGCTCACCGACTAAGACAGTATATGTTGAACCATACTACCTTGTTGATTTCTAAGATGGACCCAGTAAAGTATATCTTTGAAAATCCAGCTCTTACCGGACGAGTGGCTCGTTGGCAGATGATTTTGACAGAGTATGATATCCAGTACACGTCGCAAAAGGCCATCAAGGGTAGTATTTTGTCTGATTACCTTGCCGAGCAACCGATTGATGACTATCAGCCGATGATGTTTGAATTCCCCGATTAAGATATCATGTACTTAAAGATGAAAGGTTGTGAAGAGCCTTTTGTCGAGGAAGTACCGGATCCCGATGACAAGTGGACACTGATGTTTGATGGGGCGGTAAATGTGAATGGAAATGGTGTTGGGGCAGTACTCATTAATCCTAAAGGTTCACACATACCTTTTTCCGCCAGATTGACTTTTGAAGTAACTAACAACGAAGCTGAGTACGAGGCCTGTATCATGGGGATTGAGGAAGCCATCGATCTAAGGATCAAAACTATGGACATTTATGGAGATTCTACTCTAGTGATTAACCAAGTCAATGGAGACTGGAATACTCATCAGCCGCATTTGATTCCCTATAGAGATTACACGAGAAGGATCCTGACTTTCTTCAAGACAGTAAAGTTGTATCATGTGCCCCGAGATTAAAATCAAATGGTTGATGCCTTAGCCACATTGTCTTCCATGATTAAAGTTCATTGGTAGAATCATGTGCCATACGTTACTGTGAATCGACTCGAGAGGCCTGCGTATGTGTTTGCAGCCGAGTCTGTTATTCATGAGAAGCCGTGGTTTTATGATATTAAGAATTTCCTCAAAAGCCAAGAGTATCCTGAAGGAGCGTCAAAGAATGACAAGAAGACACTAAGAAGGCTAGCTGTAAGCTTTTACTTGAACAAGGATGATGTGTTGTACAAGAGGAACTTTGCCATGGTTCTGCTCAGATGCGTGGTTAGACACGAAGCAGACATGTTGATGCAGGATGTACACGAGGGATCTTTCGGTACCCATGCTGGTGGCCATGCAATGGCCAAGAAGTTGTTAAGAGTCGGTTATTACTGGATAACCATGGAAGGTGATTGTTTCAAATACGCTTGGAAGTGCCACAAATGTCAGATCTATGCAGATAAAGTGCATGTACCACCAAACCCTCTGAATATTATGAATTCTCCTTGGCCATTCGCGATGTGGGGCAGCGATATGATTGGAAAGGTTGAACCTACTGCTTCTAATGGACATCACTTCATCCTAGTCGCGATTGATTACTTTACCAAGTGGGTGGAAGCAGCTTCCTATGCAATTGTTACCAGACAAGTGGTTGCTCGATTCATTAAGAAAGAAATTATCTATCGTTATGGGGTTCCTGAGAGAATCATCACTAATAATGGTTCGAATCTCAATAACAAGATGATGAAAGAGCTTTGCAAAGACTTTAAGATCGAACACCACAATTCTTCTCCTTACAGACTAAAGATGAATGGTGTTGTAGAGGCGGCAAACAAGAACATTAAGAAGATTGTGCAAAAGATTGTTGTGACGTACAAGGATTGGCATGATATGTTTCCTATCGCTTTGCATGGGTATCGTACCTCAGTACGTACGTCAACCGGGGAAACTCCGTTTTCACTTGTGTATGGCATGGAGGAAGTCTTGCCAGTAGAAGTTGAAATCCCTTCACTGAGGGTGATGATGGATGTAAAACTTGACGAGGCTGAGTGGGTTCAAGCCAGGTTTGATGAGTTAAATTTAATTGAGGAAAAGCAATTAGCAGCTGTGTGCCATGGACAACTATATCAGAGAAGGATGAAGAAGGCCTTTGATCAGAAAGTGCGTCCTCGAAGTTATCAGATAGGTGACTTAGTTTTTAAGAGGATCCTTCCTCCCGGTACAGATAACAGGGGCAAGTGGACTCCGAATTATGAAGGTCCATATGTTGTTAAAAAGGTCTTTTCTGGTGGAGCCTTGATGCTTACAATTATGGATGGTGAAGATTTTCCGTCTCCTGTGAATTCAGATGTAGTCAAAAAATACTTCGCATAAACTGACCCGCTGGACAAAGAAAGAAAGTCCAGGCAAAAAAAGGGCATCCCGGCGAACCAAGAGAAAAAGAAAAGAAAAAGGTTCGGGCAAAATTTAGGGATAAAGAATAAAAAATAATATGTACACCCGGTAAGTCGAAAATCTGCAAAGGCGGCTTAGGCAAAAATGGGTATCCCGGTGGATTGAAAACCTGAAAAGGCGGTCCAGGCAAGAAAGGGATTAAAAGCGAAGACTACGATCTGAGTTATCTGTACTTCATCGCGTTTCAGTGTCTACCATCTTAAAGGATATGATCGGTCCAATCACTCTTCTCAGAAAGCAAAGAATTTGGGGGAAATTGAAGATCTATGAGTCATAATAGAATTGGAAAATAGTGGAATGTCGTGTTCACATTGCCAATAGGATAGTTTATTTTCTCTTTTGGCGCAATTACCTCTTCCTAGGAATTGCTTCCTGATGTATTTTCCTATATAGGCCATTTTCAATCAATAAAAGTTGTTACTCAGTCAAGTTGCTCTCTTGTTTTTTTATTATTCTACTGTTTTGTTTGCAAAAAACGTCCGAATTTTTGATAAACATTGCATCTAAAAAACATGAAGGCTAGACAATGACGCGCGGAAAGATAAAACATCTAAAAATCATTTTGAATGTTGAGTGCACTTGAGTATATTTTATCCATACAATCCCCTGGGGCATGTATGTCTTGCCGTTTTGCAGGTTACTATCGTTGATTGATGGCTAAAGCAGATGAGCCAAAGTTTGTTCGAAGGAAGACCCTTTTTGTTTCAACACTGTCGAGTCGTGTAAGAAGTTGGTTCGTCTAAGTCGAGTTCAGAATTTGTTTCCCCAGCATGGTCGAGAGGTTGGTGTTTTCCCAACAAGTGACTCTCCAGTTGAGTTGGTTTCTCTACCATTCCGAGAATGTTATCCTCAGCAGAATTGTTGTATGTCCCTACAGAGTGGGAAGATCGAATCAGAAATTGTGTGCTCAGTAAAGTGATCATTTGCTTTCCCAGCAGGAGTTTTCCTCCCTTTGCATCTTGCATGTAGTAATCATCATTTGCATTCGCATTCTCAAATCGCGTAGCATTTCCATTCAGTATGGAGCATTACGCCATGGAAAACTCAAACATATGCATACATGTATTAAACCAGATTGGATCATATCTCCGGAAGAGACGAATCATTTTCCAAAATTAGTGTAGCACATTTGCAGCAGTTGCTCTTGGCAACATTCAGAATCGTTAATCCCAGTGAGATTTATTTTCTCACCAGTCCATGAAAGGAAAGCTTGATTCTCTTCCGATTTAGTCACCAGTAAGTGTCTGCGTTATTTTGACATATGAATATCATCCTTGCGATACCGGTAAGTGTCGTGTTGATCCCCATAAATGTCGGTGCTTTTCTTTGATGTCGGCGAACATCATCTTTCGATGTCGATAAACGTCGAATTCCAATCGTTGGCCATCATTAAATGGCATGTCTCTCATGGTGTCTACAAAAAATGGTTATGTCAACACCCGTGTGTGTCCTTTCCTTTTTTTGGTGTCGGTAAACATCATTGTTCGATGTCGGTAAACATCAGCCGCTTGTTAACCATCGGTAAATGGTTTTGCCGTTTAAATCACTGTGTGTTTTCGCTATCCATAAATATCGAGTATTTCATTTTCGCCATCGGTAAATGGTTTCGTTTCATAAGTGTATTCTTTCCTTAGTGTCTGTAAACATCTTTGTTTGCTGTCGGTAAGCATCGAGTTCCTTCCCAGTCATCGGTAAATGTTTGGTCTTGTTTCACTTATAAACATCTTTGTTCGATGTCGGTAAACATCGGATTCCTTCCCAGTCATCGCTAAATGTCTGGTCTTGTTTCACTTATAAATATCTTTGTTCGATGTCGGTAAACATCGAATTCATCCCCAGTGAAGTCGCCATCGGTAAATGGCCTCGCTTTCCTTGATATCGATAAATATCAATTTTGTTTTGAAGCCGTCATCGGTAAATGGCCTCGCTTTCCTTGATATCGGTAAATATCAATTTTGTTTTGAAGCCGCCATCGGTAAATGGCCTCGCTTTCCTTGATATCGGTAAATATCAATTTTGTTTTGAAGCCGGCATCGGTAAATGGCCTCGCTTTCCTTGATATCGGTAAATATCAATTTTGTTTTGAAGCCACCATCGGTAAATGGCCTCGCTTTCCTTGATATCGGTAAATATCAATTTCGTTTTGAAGCCGCCATCGGTAAATGGCCTCGCTTTCCTTGATATCGGTAAATATCAATTTTGATTTGAAGCCGCCATCGGTAAATGGCCCCGCTTTCCTTGATTATGCACCTACAGAGTGCAAATTCTCTGGTTCTTTTGGTATTCAATCCCTATTTACCCAGAAAGTCTGATAGCCGCTGCTTTCATCCGTTCAGGTTCACAGTTGATTGAATAGGGGAAGCTGTAGCACCTCAAATTTTCCCTCCTTATTCATGCATTCATTTTAGGTCATTTAACATTTCATACTGCATTTCATCATGTCAATCAGAGTTAGCTCCAAGAGTTTGTCTTCCAAGAAGCTTGGATATCATCCAAGTCACTTTGTAGGTTCTATCTGAATGATCAGTCAACACAAGGGAAATTGTGTATCAACTAGGGTTTTTCTCAACACTCAAGGAAGTTTGTATTCATCTGGGTATCAAGACAGTCAAAGTAGGGTTCCTCAAGGATTGAGATGCATTCTTGGTTTGAAGGTCTTATGGATGTTGTGTAGAGCTCTTGGGAGCTAGGGTTTCATTTTCAGAGGTTTTCTTTAAAGGAACAAGCTTAATGGGCTTAGTATAGTTCAAAATTCAACTATGAAGTCAAAAGTCAATTGTTGGTCAACTGAGGGTCAAATGGCTAGGGAATGACTTGAGATACTTCCAACATGTTCAAATGAGGTCTATTCATCATTCAAAACATTAATCTTGAAGGAACAAAGGTCTAGTGCACAGGTTACCAAATTTGGAAAGATGTTCCTGAGTTGTCATGCTCACTAGCCGAGCAAAATGGTTTGCCTAGCGAGCTCCAAAATAAGCCACCAGAGGCACCTGCGCCCAGAAGAAAACTTCCCAGAAGAGTTGCAGATGTTCTCTAGGCGAACAATCCTTCGCTAGGCGAAGCCCACGCTTCCTCCTTCGCTCCAGCGAACATTGATGATGTTGCTACTAGAATTGCTCGCTAACCTGCTCGCTGGAAGCTCGCCTAGCGAGTAACTGCTAGCTATGTTTTTACCCAAGTCTGGGAGTGTTCGCTGGAACCTCGCTGAGTGCTCGCCTAGCGAACCCTTCACTACCTCACTCGCCTAGCGAGCTTACTGATATACCAAAATCATGGACTTGAATTGCCTTCATTCTGAGCCCACCAAGCCACAAATATCAGAGTATAAATTCTAAAAATTCATTGGAACAAAACCCTAATGCAGAGCAGCCTCCGTACACACTGAAAAACTCACTTGCACAAATCACCTCTATCAATTCCATCTCACAAAAACCCTAACCTTGCTTTGCAAACCCAACCGTGCATTTCAATCGATTTCTCCATGCAGGTTTGCCCTATCTCTATTACTTTACGCTTTCAATTTGAAATTTCTGAAGTATGAGACATTATGGGTGAATTCGGGAGAGTGGGTATCATTAGGTTTTGCATGTGGGTTTAGATGTGCATGAATGTGTAGAACAATGCCTTGAATGTTTAACCACTTAGTTTCCGAAATGGGTACCATAGGATTAAGGGTTTTCTGAAATTGGATTGTTATCAAGGAAGAACCCAGAACCCGTAGGCATTCGCTAGCACTTTGCTAAGTGAACCTGTAGCGAAGCTTCGCTAAGTCTTCGCTAAGCGAAGCAGTAGCGATCATGACAGTAGTTGGTTTTTCTGCTTGCTCTCTAATCTATTTTGTGTTTGTTATGACATGCTTTCTATTGCATCCGTGCACTGCTTACCTGACACTGTTGTCGCTATGATTCTTCTGTTTGGTGCAACTCTTGATTGCACCCCATCTTGTTATTCTAACTTGTTTGTTGAGTTTTTGTGAGGGCTCACATGACTCCTGAAGAGATAGGTTGCTTGGTATTCCACTTTATTTGTGGGATACCATTTGGAGATTTATTCTGATTGCTTTGCTGACTTGCTTTCTTTGATGGTGCTAGCTTGAGAGATCTCTGGGTTTCTTACTTCTTTAGTTGTTTTTACTTCGGACCTCTATCCGTGTGGTAGATCTCTTGATCCCTTTTACATCTTTCCAGCATTTTACCGCTTTCTTAGCTGGAAGACCTCGATAGGAGGTAATGTTTTTGTGTGTTTACTTTTGTGCCCAAAGACCTTCAAGAGGAGGCACCGGTGCTAAAGACCTCCACGAAGAGGAAATTGACAGATAAAAGGGATTAGTAGTCAATCCCCCGTTATTCAGTGTGTCGTTCGTTATGCTCGCACTACGTGTCGATGCTTCAGAACAAAAGCCCAAGATCTTCTGTTCGGTCAGGCAGTGGAGAGGGTTTCATCTTTCTGAACCCCCACGCTTTGTCATGAGCTCACCCTGTCCAGGGTTAAGAGCTATGAGGTCTTATCCCCATTACCTTTTGATCTTCCCACCCTAACGTTCAATGTTAGTGGTTAAGAGCCCATTTGATTACCATTCCATGGCTTGTTTGTCGAGGTTGATATGACCCCTCTTGACTAAAGCCCTACCCATGTATGCTTGAGCCCCCTTGTTGGTGTGTTTACTTTATGCTATATGTTTTTGTGTGGTGTGATCGTCTCCCCATAGGACTGCTAGGCTTCGTATAGTCTCTCGTTTGCATGTCGATTAAGGTAGCACGGTTCCTTCGTCTAGGAATTCCTTTTTTGCATGAGCATTCCTAAAACACAAACAAACTCTTTGATTTTATTTTTCTTAAGAACACGTTAACTCCTTCTACTACAAGTGAGTAAGTCTCCAAAGGTCGAGCATCCGATAGATTGCGTAGTAGCGTCGTTCATCTAAAAAACACAAAACACACAAAAATAGGTTAGCCGAGCTACGGTGCTCTGATTCTCAATCCTTCTTGAGATACGTATGTAGCAGGGTAGGGCCTGTGCGAGCAATAACTTTTTCTTTCCCTACTTTGATTTTCTCTCTTTCGCATCTCATATAGGACTTTTTATACACACACTTTAGACATAAATAGCAAGCGTGGATCCTGTGGAGTACCACAGACGTGAAGGGGTGCGATAACCTTCCCTTCACGTAACTGGCCCCCTTACTCAGTTTTCTTTGGTTCGAGACTTTGTTTTATCCGTTCCCTCTTGGTTATGCAGTACTACCTTTCCCTTCTCTTGGGATAAAAGTACATAGCTAGCGACTCTACTCTTTTTCCGCGCCACTCTTTTCGCGTTTGTACCTGGATTCGGGAAATTCTGGGGAGCGACACCAAGGCCTTTGTCTCCTTTACTTGAGCATTCCCATCACGAGTCATCCTCAGAGTCAAAAATGGATTTGGCAGAATCTTTGTTTGTTATCTTCTCATTCTCAGTATAAGAGATAGCATTTAGCAATATAATTTTGGCCTTATGATGCTTTTTGAAATCTTATGTTGATCAGTCGTAGCATTTCTTGCTATATTATTTCCTTCAGCATTAACTGGGTGAATGTAGCCATCGACTATAAGATCCCAGAGATTGGTGGTTTTACACTGTAGTGATCTCTTTCATTATTGTTAACAACATTAGCAGCGTTAGCAGCGGCCATTGTTTCTCACATAAAATGGACCGATACTGAACACGGTGAAGTGTTGATAAAACTTATATCATAATCAGAACCGGATCTCTGATACTGAAATTCTGGTATCAGATATAAGATGTCGAAGGTGATGTTACGACACTAATATCTGTTAATACACAATGGAAATATAAACAGAATTATAAAGCAAATCACACAAGCAATTGTTAACCCAGTTCGGTGCAACTCACCTACGTCTGGGGGCTACCATGCCAGGAAGTAAATTCACTATAATAGAATTAGTTCAAAGACTATCCGTACACTTCAACAAGTTACAGTCTTTCTCACCTAATCTCTACCCGTGCAACTTCTACCTAAGCACTCTTAGATATGAGAACCCACTCACTTCCCTTACAATCACACATCTGTGATTTTAAACAACAATCCTTGTGAAAAGAAAATACTTTTCAATTACAAAACTCTTAATTTTACTTCACACTTTCAATCAAGAAGACACACTCTTGATCTTGCTTCACAACTTTGATCAAGAAGACAAATCAGTCCAATTCAATCATCAATGGATGACTTGAATGACCTACAGACACAAACCCTAGCTCTCTCTCTAAATTTCGTCCAGTCTTGGTTGTGTGTACAAACAAGTTTTCTAAGCCCCTTTTTATAGAAGCAATCTGCTGGGCTTGGATATCTTGAAAACCCTAAATATATTTTCCAATCAAATCTTTTTATAACAGCTGTATAGATCTCCTCGGAAAATAATCAAATCTGGTTGAAATCCCTGATTGAATGCGCCAGCTAGCCATATCTTCAATCAACCAATGATTGCCAATACTTGTGCAATCACAAAACACCAGACATTCATACTGAATGTTCTGTGTACAGGATGTCATGACATCGGGTCTGACATCCTAGAAAAATCCTGCATAATCCAATTTCCTTTTATAGCAGGTACAGCCATATCAGATACCATGAAATTGTGTATGTCATCTGAAACAATCCTGCATGAACATGTCTTCCATATAAGCTTCACCAGGTACAACCAATATCAGAAGCCTTGTCATTGTATGTGGCATTCTGAAACAAACCTGCTTGCACATGTTCTTTAACTTCAGCAGGTACATAGGATATCTCATGTTAAGATATCACACATGACATCTTGTGAACACTCTTTGTTTTACCAAAATTGTTGCCAACACTTAGAATCAACAAACTCCCCCTTTGGCAAATTTTGGCTAAAACATATATCTGTCCTTTTTGTTCACAAGGCAAACTATCAGCAGTTAAACAACATAATAGAAGTTTAATCAGCAGCAGAAGCAAAACAATTACTAGTTATGGCTACTAGTAATACGCACATGCACAAGGGTACTTCTCCTCCCCCTAAATCTGTGCAACAATCAACAGAATTACTAGTTATGGATGCAACTAGTAAGACACACAAATGCACAATGCACCAGGGTACTTCTTCTCCCCCGTTTTAGTCAAAATTGACCAAAGGTAAATAAATCTCATAGAATCTTTACTCCCATCACATCTTTCGCTACACCATACCTCACAAAACTCCATACTCTTTTTGTGAGAACTATCCCAGACTCCTTTGATTTCTATAGATTCTCATACAAACAGATCCCCAATTTTCCTCTTAAACATTCAAATTGATTGGCATCCAAGGCTTTTGTGAATATGTCAGCTAATTGCCTATCTGTAGGAACATGCTCCAGTGCTATGATTTTTTCTTCCACACGTTCTCTGATGAAGTGATGCCTGATATCAATGTGCTTTGTCCTGCTGTGCTGAATAGGATTCTTGGAAATATTTATAGCACTCAGGTTATCACAGTATAATGTCATGACTTCTTGTGTGACATTGTATTCAGACAGTATTTAATTCATCCAGACTAGTTGAGAACAACTACTTCCCGCTGCTATGTACTCAGCTTCAGCAGTGGATAGAGATACACAGTTCTGTTTCTTGCTGAACTATGAAATCAGATTGTTCCCTAAGAAGAAACATCCTCCTGATGTGCTCTTCCTATCATCAGCACTTCCAGCCTAGTCTGCATCACAGTATCCAGTCAACATAGATCCAGATCCATGAGTATATAACATCCCATAGTCACTGGTGCCATTGACATATTTCAGTATTCTCTTCACTTGGTTTATGTGACTGACTTTTGGTTCAGCTTGATATCTAGCACACACACCAACAGCAAATGCAATGTCAGGTCTGCTTGCTGTGAGATATAGTAGACTGCCTATCATGCTTCTGTATAGACTTTGATCTACACTGACACCATTTTCATCTTTGGAGATTTTTACATGTGTAGGAGCAGGAGTTCTTTTATGACTTGCATTCTCCATGCCAAACTTCTTCACAATGTTCTTGGCATACTTGCTTTGAGATAAAAAGATAAAGTCTTCCATCTGTTTGACTTGTAGCCCAAGAAAGTAAGTCAGTTCTCCAACAAGGCTCATCTCAAACTCAGATTGCATTTGTCTAACAAAGTGTTCAACCATCTGCTCTGACATTCCACCAAATACTATGTCATCTACATATATTTGTGCCACCATGAGCTTCCCTCCTTCATTCTTCACAAACAGAGTTTTGTCAATACCTCCTTTCCTGTATCCATTTTCAGTGGGGAACACTGTGAGCCTCTCATACCAAGCCCTGGGAGCTTGTTTTAACCCATAGAGGGCTTTCTTCAATCTGTACACATGTTTTGGAAGGTTTGGATCTGTGAAGCCTTTAGGCTGTTCAACATATACTTCTTCATTTAGGTAGCCATTTAGAAAGGCACTTTTTACATCCATCTGAAACAGTTTGAATTTCAGAATACATGCCACTCCAAGCAGTAATCTAATGGACTCAAGGCGAGCTACAGGAGCAAACGTTTCATCAAAGTCAACTCCTTCAACTTGAGTATATCCTTGAGCTACCAATCTAGCTTTGTTTTTAGTAACAACCCCTTGTTCATCAGATTTATTCTTATATACCCACTTTGTACCTATGACATTTACTCCTTCAGGTCTAGGAACCAATTCCCATACTTCATTCCTTTTGAATTGACCTAACTCTTCTTGCATGGCATTGATCCAGAACTCATCAGTCAAGGCCTCCTTGATATTTCTAGGTTCAATCTTTGACACAAAGCAGCCATGTGAGATTACTTCTCTTGATCTAGTAGTGACTCCTTTATCTGGGTCTCCTATGATAAGGTCTTTGGGATGATCCTTCTTAATTCTGATAGAGGGTCCCTTGTTGATTTTGTCATCTTCAGGTTCAGCTTGAGGTGGTTCTTCTTCCTTATTCTTGTCTGAGGAGCAACTGAAGAATCATTCAGAGATGTCTCGACATCGTTTGTGACATCAATTTGTTGATCATCAACCACTACATTAATGGATTCCATCAACACATTGGTTCTGGAATTGAAGACCCTGTAGGCTCTGCTGTTTGTTGAGTAGCCCAAAAATATTCCTTCATCACTTTTGGGATCCATCTTCCTTCTTTGCTCACGATCAGCCAAGATATAGCATTTGCTACCAAATACATAGAAGTATTTTACTGTAGGTTTTCTTCCTTTCCAGACTTCATACAGAGTTGTGGGAGTCCCTTTCTTTAATGTCACTCTGTTGTGGACATAGCAGGCTGTGTTCATGGCCTCAGCCAAAAAATGATATGGTAACTTCTTAGCATGAATCATAGCTCTGGCTGATCCTTGCAGAGTCCGATATTTTCTTTCCACCACACCATTTTGCTGGGGAGTGATGGGAGATGAGAACTCATGATGAATTCCTTCTGAAGATTAGAATTCAGCAAATTTGCTGTTTTCAAACTCCTTTCCATGATCACTTCTAATTTTGATAACAAGACTTTCTCTTTCCCTTTGAAGTTTCAGACACACCTCCTTAAAGACTTCAAACACATCAGATTTTTCTCTTATAAAATTAATCCAGGTGTATCTGGAGAAATCATCCACCACAACATATGCATATTTCTTCCCACCAAGGCTTTCTACCTGCATGGGTCCCATCAAGTCCATATGAAGTAGTTCCAGGACTTTGGTAGTAGTGTCATGTATGAGCTTCTGGTGTGACATCCTTGTTTGTTTTCCAATCTGACATTCTCCACATATTTTTCCCTCATCAATCTTTAAGTTGGGAATCCCTCTAACTGCTTCTACTGATATGATTCTCTTCATACCTTTCAGGTGCAGATGGCCCAATCTTTGATGCCATATCTTCACTTCTTCTTCTTTAGCTAAGGTACACATTGAAGAGTATCCAGTTTCTTGAGAGCTCCACATGTAGCAGTTGTCTTTGGACCTAACTCCCTTCATGATTACTTTATTTTCTTTGTTAGTAATCAGACATTCAGTTTTTGTGAAGTTTACATTCAGACCTTGATCACATAGTTGACTGATGCTTATAAGATTAGTTGTTAATCCCTTAACAAGTAGAACATCATCAAGGTCAGGAACCCCAGGGCAATCCAGCCTACCCATTCCCTTGATTTCACCTTTTGCACCATCACCAAAGGTAACATAACTCATGGCATGAGGATGAAGTTCAGTCAACAGGTTTTTTTCCAAGTCATATGTCTGGAGCAACCACTGTCAAAATACCAATCTTCTTTGGCTGAGACTCTGAGGGAAGTGTAGGCTATTAGACTTGTGCCCTTTGTCTTAAGAGCCCATTGCTTTCTACTGACAGCCTTGTGATGTTTGGACCTAGATTGGTGTTGAGGCTGAACAGGACCAGGATAGCCATATAGCTTATAACAATAGGGCTTCAGGTGGCCAAATTTTCCACAGTATTGGCATTTCCATCTTTGATGGTTCCCTTTCTGCTGTTGTGACATCTGATGTGACATCTCAGGTTTGCTTTTAACATGGATGCTCTTAGGTTTGGATTTTGATTTGTATCTGCACTCAGCCTTGAATCCAATGCCAGATTTGTTTCCAGTTATTTGCTCAGTCTGGAGAATCTTGTCTAGGGTGGCAGATCCATTGTTAAGCATTTTTACATACTTAGTCATCTCATCTAGTTTGGAATTCAAGAATACAACCTCAGTTTCCAATTTTGAGATGGTTTCCATATACTCTTTCTTCTCATTTTTTAGCTGAGCTATCACTTGCTTTTGTCTTTCAAATTGTCTGCACACTCCTGCCCTTCTGTGGCACCACTCTTTGTAGGTAGTATCCAGCTCTTCAAATGTTCTTTCATCATCAATTGACTCTTCCTCAGACCCCCATCTTCCTGTCAAAGCATTCAAATGATTTGTAGCTTCTTCAGTTTCACTTCTATCAGACCAAGAGGCTACAAGGCTCCTCTTTTGTTTCTTGAGGTAGGTCCCACATTCAGTTTTAATATGACCATATCCATTACGCTCATAGCACTGAACTTCTTTGGGCTTTTCTTCAGACTTTGTGTTCTTACCAAAGTTGTTGGATTTATTGATGTCAGATATGATGTTTTTGACTTTGCCCTTAGCTCTGACATCAACCCTTTTCATTAGTCTGTTGAACTGCCTTCCCAGCATTTCTATCTCATTTGCCAGGTCTCCATCAATGTCATGACCACCTTCCTCATCTTCCTCTTCGGTGTTTGACATAAATGCTATGCTCTTGGCCTTCTTTTCAGCTCCATCACATATTCCCATCTCAAATGTTTGAAGGGATCCAATTAGCTCATCCACTCTCATATTTGAGATGTCTTGAGATTCTTCTATGGCTGTGACTTTTATAGCAAATCTCTTGGGGAGTGATCTTATTATTTTTCTTACTAGCTTTTCATCTGACATCTTCTCTCCCAAAGCTCCAGAGGCATTGGCAATTTCAAGAATGCTCATGTAAAATTCATGAATATTTTCATCTTCTTTCATTCTTAAGTTTTCAAACTTGGAGGTGAGCAGCTGAAGTCTAGACATCTTTACCCTAGATGTGCCTTCATGAGTGGTCTTGAGAATGTCCCAAGCCTCTTTGGCTACTTCACAGTTATTTATCAGCCTGAAAATATTCTTGTCCACTACATTGAAGATGGCATTCAAAGCTTTAGAATTCCCAAGGGCTAGGTCATCCTCCTCCTTAGACCATTGTTCTTCAGGCTTTTTCTCAGCAGAGACTTCTCCTTCTTTAGTAACTACAGGATGCACCCAGCCTGTCAAGACAACTTTCCAAGCTTTGTTATCAAGGGATTTTAAAAAAGCTACCATTCTTGTTTCCAATAGTCATAGTTAGAACCATCCAAAATTGGTGGCCTATGAACAGATCCTCCTTCCCTCTCCATTGTACCAGAAATTATTCTCCCTAGAACTCACCCAGAGCCAGAGAAGGATGCCTGCTCTGATACCAATTGAAATTCTGGTATCAGATATAAGATATCGAAGGTGATGTTACGACACTAATATCTGTTAATACACAATGGAAATATAAACAGAATTGTAAAGCAATTCACATAAGCAATTGTTAACCCAGTTCGGTGCAACTCACCTACGTCTGGGGGCTACCAAGCCAGGAAGGAAATTCACTATAATAGAATTAGTTCAAAGACTATCCGTACACTTCAACAAGTTACAGTCTTTCTCACCTAATCTCTACCCGTGCAACTTCTACCTAAGCACTCTTAGATATGAGAACCCACTCACTTCCCTTACAATCACACACCCGTGATTTTAAACAACAATCCTTGTGAAAAGAAAATACTTTTCAATTACAAAACTCTTGATTTTACTTCATAGTTTCAATCAAGAAGACACACTCTTGATCTTACTCCACAGCTTTGATCAAGAAGACAAATCAGTCCAATTCAATCATCAATGGATGACTTGAATGACCTACAGACACAAACCCTAGCTCTCTCTCTAAATTTCGCTCAGTCTTGGTTGTGTGTACAAACAGGTTTTCTAAGCCCCTTTTTATAGAAGCAATCTGTTGGGCTTGGATATCTTGAAAACCCTAAATATATTTTCCAATCAAATCTTTTTATAATAGTTGTATAGATCTCCTTGGAAAATAATCAAATCTGGTTGAAATCCCTGATTGAATGCGCCAGCTAGCCATATCTTTAATCAACCAATGATTACCAATACTTGTGCAATCACAAAACACCAGACATTCATACTGAATGTTCTGTGTACAGGATGTCATGACATCGGGTCTGACATCCTAGAAAAATCCTGCATAATCCAATTTCCTTTTATAGCAGGTACAACCATATCAGATACCATGACATTGTGTATGTCATCTGAAACAATCCTGCATGAACATGTCTTCCATATAAGCTCCAGCAGGTACAACCAATATTAGAAGCCTTGTCATTGTATGTGGCATTCTGAAACAATCCTGCTTGCACATGTTCTTTAACTCCAGCAGGTACATAGGATATCTCATGTTAAGACATCACACATGACATCTTGTGAACACTCTTTGTTTTACCAAAATTGCTGCCAACACTTAGAAGCAACAGATACCAATTGAAGGTGTGAAAAACACAAGAAAGGGGGATTTGAATTGGGTTTTACAAAACAAAAGCTTTTTACAACTCAAGAACACCACTTAACAAGTTAATGAAAATGAGATGAAAACACAAGTATTTTTATCCGAGTTCGCTTGAAACTCAAAGCTACTCCATTCCACCCACCAAGGTGATTTTTCCTTATACACAATGACTTAATCCACTATAATCAATAGATTACAATAATCACAAAGAATAACCTTCTTTGTCTTCTCAAGGATCCAACTATGCCCAAGTCTCCTTAAGGACTCACAGAGAATAACCTTCTTTGTCTTCTCAAGGATAACATCCTTAAGAAATCAAACAAAAAATTTGAATAATATTTTGTGTGTTACAAGTTACTTCTATACAAGAAGATTTTACACAAATGATAAACAAACACTTAAATAAAAACTGTGTACAAAAGAATAATAGCTTTTCACAAAGAAATATACTTGTCAAAAATGTTGTAACACTGGTAGATTTCTTTAAGTCTCTTAGTCTCACTTATATAGCATAAGAAGAAGGCTGTTGGAAGGCAAAATGGGGAAATCTCATAGAGCGGTTGTCCACTATTGGATGGTGAAATGAGTGATATTGTGCATTGTCCTTCGCCCACAAAATCATCTTGCCATTCTTCAGAAGCTTGGTGATCAGAGTCATGTTCAGAACCATGTATTGAGAGAATGTTGCAGCTACAACATAGCATTTCCTCATAAGCTTCTCAGTAGTGAATCGTCATAGAAGCAGAAAGATCATTGATGTAGTAACATTGAACATCTTTCATAACTTCTTATGGCTGGCGCAAAAGCGGAATCAGAACTTATTATTCAAAAAGTAATGACGTTGCACGTCATATACTCAGAATTAAAACTGACTCTTAAGGCTACACAATACCAAACCATTAGGGTAGCACAATTATTCTCACACAAATACAACATTGTTATCATCAAAACTTAAGGTATAGATGCAGAACCGAATCTTGTTCTAACATTTCCTTCTTTCATCTCTGTCTTTTCATTTCCTCAGTGTAGCGGGGTATTCGTTACTTTTAGATTTATTGACTAAATCAAAAGCGAGCATACAATTCGAGTCACCACTGCACTTCTACTTATCCAAAGGAAAGGTTAGAAAGCGAACAAAAACCAAGTAAGAAGTTTTATCAAATAAAAAACTAATAAAAATGTCAGAGATCTGGGTAAGGGGGTTGGTTATGAAATAGGAAGGTTTTACGCACCCAAAACATCCTTAGTACTCTAAGGGAGCCCTTTTTGCAAAGTTTTATTATAGGTTTGGTATTTGTGAAAAAGATTTATGCAAACAAGATTGGGGAGATGAGAAAAGAATATACATATTATTTACAATTTTGTTGTTTGAATGGATAAACCCGTTGCCTACGTACCATCACAAAGGTAGGATCAAAACCTCGTAGTTCGGGGTAGAAATCTCAAAATATTGGTGAATTGATTTGATCAAAAACCTTAAGGTCTTTTGTTATCAAAGGGAGAAAACTCAACCTAAACCAACAATCCACCATGTGAGGAGAGCTTCAACATACTAGTGAGGGATCCACCCTATAATAAGTATGGAAGACTTATAGTCCAATCACTAAGGATAAGGTGAGGTTTACATCAACCACTGTGATAACTCAAACCTATGGCTAATGTTTATGAAAAAAAGTTTTAATAAAGGTGGTTGTAGCGGTGCATTCGTCACCATCGGAAATATTAATTAGATCCGAGGTAAATCATACAAGAAAGAGTTGCCACCGCACTTCTATTTATCCAAAGGAATGGCTAGAAAGCGAACAAAAGCCTAAGAAGTTTTACAGGGAAAACTAATAAAAAGGGTACAGAGATCTGGGTAAGGGGGTAATTATGTTGTGGGAAGGTGTTAGGCACCCACAACATCCTAGGTACTCCTAGGGAACCTCTTTTCACAACTTGTTGTATGTTATTTGTTTATGAAATATTTTTGTGCAAACATGATTGAAGGGATGAGAGAAGAATGTACAAATTTATTATTTTTGTGTTTGGATGGATGAAACACATTGCCTACGTACCTTTCATGAAAGATAAGGATCAAAACACCGTAGTTCGGCTAAAAGATTTCGAAACAAATGAGTGGATTGATTTTAAACAAAAGCCTTAAGGTCTTTCATTATCAAAGGGAGAAAACTCAACCTGAACCAACAATCCACCATGTGAGAACAACTTTGACATGCTAGTGAGGGATTATGCCCTATAATAAGCATGGAAGTCTTACAATTCAATCACTAAGGATGCGGTGAGATTTACATCAACCACTAAGATAATTCAGATCTATGGCTAATGCATGAAAACTTGATTAAGAAGTGGACAAGGGCCACAAAAGCAATTGAGTGGGTTGAATTAACCAATTAGAGTATTCACAAAATGAGGTCAAAGTATGAATTAGAGTTCATTTACAATGAGTATTAGTGAAAATGAAGTTTGAAAATTAGAGGCTTAAGGCCTAGGTTTCTAGTTTTCAAAACAAGTGAAAATGTTTGCATAAAAGTTTTCTGGTTTGGGTTAAGGATGAAAACAAGGTTCAAGGTTAAGCACAAAAGGGTTAAGGGACAAAGCCACAAATAGGAGTTGCTTTCTCAAGATCATAGAAATGATCCAAGGAAGTTCCTTTGGAAATAGGCAACACAAGGCAATAAGCAAATAGGCAAGCTCAAGGAGCAAAAAAACTGGAAATGGATAGCCAATAAATGGTCTTACATCCAACTTCGAAACGAGATGGGAAACGGAGTGCCAATAAATGGTCTTATGTCCAACTCCACAAAGCAACATGGGAAACAGATAGCCAATCAATGGCCTTGCATCTGACTCCACAAGAGAAAATAGAATAGGAAACAGATAGCCAATCAATGGTCTTACATCTGACTCCATAAAAGAAACAAATAGGAAACAGATAGCAAATCAATGGTCTTACATCTAGCTCCACAAAAGAAAACAAATAGGAAACAAATAGTCAATCAATGGTCTTACATCTAGCTCCACAAAACACAACAGGAAAGGAAATGGAGTGCCAATAAATGGTCTTATATCCAGCTCCCCAAAAAGGAACAGGAAACAGATAGCCGATCAATGGTCTTATATCTGACTCCTCAAACAAAGCAAATAACAAATGCGAAAACAATATGCAAAACAATATGCAAAAAGCAAACACAAGCAATCACATCAATCAATTAGCACACTCTATACACAATCAAGAGGCTCAGACAAAGTTGGGCTTTAGTCAAGGGGTCATATCAACCTTGACAAACAAGCCAATACCGTTATGGGTGTTGAGACTCTTAACCACTGACATTGACCGTCAGGGTGAGCAGATGAAAGGTAATGAGGGTTAGATCTCATAGCTCTTAACCCGGGCCTGGGTGAGCTTGAATCAAAAGAAGGTGTGGGAGTCCAGAATGAGGAACTCTATTCCACATGACTGACTAGATATACAATGATCTTGGGTGTTTATTCAAATGCATCAGCACGTAGTGCGAGCAAGATGAAAGACTCAACTGAATAGCAGGGGATTGATTGCAAATCCCTTCTATCTGCCAATCGCCTCTTCACTTAGGAGGACTTGAAATACATGGCACAAATATAAACAATCACAGACATTGCCTCTTAAGGAGGACTTCAGCCAAATGCCTGCCAAACAGAAACGATGGGGCTTCCAGACTACATGGATTTAGAGAAATTACCTAAGTGGTAAACCAACCACAAGCAAAGCAAAGCTAAGATAATGAGCAAAAATCTACTAAGGTACCTGTATGAAAAGTTAAACAATCAGTATTCACATTCAGACAACCAAACAATTAACAACAGTCAGACATTCCCAATCTATACAACATGTAAGCCATAAGAGGCAAACACTCAAGTGAGTTAGCCACTAAAGGACCTACAACACAATCAAAATTAGTTAAACAAAATAAATTGCATCTCAAGCAAGGAGATCACATCATCTATTAGAACTAATTGCTTGAACCTGAAAGGCAAAGCTCAAATTGTAAGTACAAACTCCTAGGGCAAAGCCTAGGGTCAAAGGCAAAGCAAAAAGTCAAAACAGCAACCAATATTCAACATGAAGCTCATTTAATCCAGTAAGAACATGTCCTAAAAAGGACCAAGTCCAAAGCATCAAGCAAAGTCATCACATGAGCAAGATATGGCAAAGGCAATTACAAAGCACACAATTGGTCATCAAGAATGAAAATTCCATATTAAAACAGAAATGAATCAAATAACCATGAAAACTTTTATGTGCATACAACATGTCAAACACAAGCATCATGCTAAAAATTGTAATCAGAAAAGATCAATTGACATGTCAATGAAAATGAACAAGTATGACATCAAATTGTGTGACACACATTGTCACACCATACATCCATGTACCTAAAGCAGAGATGAAAAATGATAAAAATGCACAACCAAGCCTCAAAAATCATGTGACATGTTGGGAATCAGCATACCAAATTTCAAAGCAATTGGCCAATGTATGAGCATTTCACAAAAGAATTGGTACAACATGTCACATTTGCATACATGTTCAATCAACAGTCCACAATCAAAATTCCAGCAATGATAAAATCATGAAATTCACATCAAAAAATAGTAGACATCCATATGAAAATGTAGCAAAAAATTGGAAGTGATTTGGATTTGTTTTCAATTTATTATGATTTTTTGAAGTTGGATGAAATATATGACAAAATATGGAAAAAAACATATGAGAAATGGAGGGAAATAGAAAAGGCTTGGTTAATTTGAAAAAGTGCAACCGGTGAGAATCGAACCCTGTATGCAGAAAAATGAGCGCTGGAAACAAATAAATTAACAAAGTTGCATGGCTGGGAATCGAAGGAGGTACAAGCGCGCTAGCAAGCAAAACGCGGTCGTTCTATTAATTGAGTTGGCATCCCAGTCAACAAGTCCAAGCACACAAGGCTCGGTCAATGAAATGAGAGCCAATGGATTCGCCACGAAGGAGCCATGCAAGCAGATGACTAGGCAAACCCTAGCGCCAACGCAACCAGTTACAGACGGTGGCTCGAGCAGCGGTTTCCACCGTCTTCTTCATGAAGACGGTGGTGCTACAGTAGCACGCAACAATTTTTTTTTTGCAGAAAACAGCATGGCATACATCAAATGAAAGCTCTCAACACGTACATCACAAATCCAGCATTATTTAAGTCTAAATCATCATGGATCGTGCAAATCGAACGAAAACATTTATGCATTCAAAACTTCAATTCCAGATATCTCATGCAATTCTTCACAATTTTTCATGAAATTTACATCAGGATGCTCAGCAGTCAAGGGTCTACAACATTATGTGCATAAAATGGAGAATTAAGAGGTTCGAAATCCTAACCTCTTGAAGAGCAGTCAACAGAAACTGTAGATTCATGGCCTTGCAAGTGTCCAGATCCAATCCTGAGATGATGACTTGAAGTTTGATGTATGAATTGAAGCTTGGCACGACCTAGATCTAGCTCAAATGGTAGTTT
The DNA here is from genome assembly GCF_024323335.1 of Lathyrus oleraceus. Lineage (NCBI taxonomy): Eukaryota > Viridiplantae > Streptophyta > Magnoliopsida > Fabales > Fabaceae > Lathyrus > Lathyrus oleraceus. The sequence continues at coordinate 181,561,201 of NC_066581.1, forward strand.
CCATCTTCATGTTCTTGAGCTTGCACAACTTGATTTCTGCTCGAATTCTTCAAATCAAGGCTTGATCTGCACTCAATGATGATCAGAGAACACGAATATCCAACAAAATTCAGATGCTATGTGGAAAAATCTGAAGTTTCAATGGAGAGAAAAATTTGGAGGGAAAGAAAAATTTGAGATCTAGAATGTGATCTTCTTCTGAAATTTCTGTTATGATTAAGGCTTTATACTATGTGTTAATCATGCTGAAAAATTAATTAAGCAATGGTTAATTGGAGATTAGTGAGAATGAGGTGCATGGCAAAATTAGTAAAAACACCCTTGCATGGTGAAGGCACACGTGAACAGTACCACATGAATGCTCAAATTCACTTAAAATCATCTCATAAGCATAATGGCAATGGTATTTTGCTCATATGATGCACCAATTTTGAATTTGTCATTTTCCCTCCAAAATGAACATGCATGGGAAAATGATCATGTGATTAAATTTCATGCAATGTAATGATGGATTTGGAAATTATATGTCATGACAAGCATTATGCAAAAAGAGGCACTCAATTTGGAGCTTTGGATCAAAAGTTATGGCTTGTTGAAGTTCCATGCACACTTGGCAATCATTTGATCATATCTTCTCAACCATTCATCATATGCTCATGATCTTGAACTTTTTGGAAATGGGAGAGAAAGATCTTCACCTTTCATGTTGGACAAAAATTCATTTCAAGCTTCTTTGATGTTGGAAAGTCAAGTTGAATTTGGTCCAAAAACTTGCCATTTTTGGAAACATGAAATTATAGGTCACTTTCCATTTTTGGAAACTTTTGATTTGACTTCAAAATCTTCAATATGGATGTTTGACATGATGAATAGGCCTTGTTTGAACATGAATGAGGATGTCAAGATCAATTCCCACACCTCAAAGCCTCCAATTGACTGTATATTTGACTGAATGGTCCTCAGATGACCTTGGCAATGCCTGATGAATTTGAGCCTCAACCACTTGGGGAACTTGCTCCAAAATGAACCTCTAGCTCGTATAGGCTCAAGATAATGACATGTGGTCCTCATACCAAGAAAATACCATCTGCTCTTGTACAAAGGAAAACCTTGAATTGTCTGGCTTGATGACTGCTTAGGCTGCAAAACAAATGTTAGATGACATATTTTTGATGCTTTTTGTTAGTGCTTAAATGAGAAAAGCAATGATATACAATGCAAGCAATGCTTGGTGATCCAAAACCACTCACAGGGAGATCCCACCCACAGGGAAGGAAGGCAATATGCTCAAAGATCCTTGAGGCTATGCAATGAAATGATATGATGCCATGAGGGATCTTAGGGACAAAATTGGGGTCTTACAGTGGCCATTGGAACCACAAAAACAACTTGAAGTGAGTTGTATTTACAAGTTGAAAGTATTTATAAAATGAGGTCAAAGTTGACTTAAGGTTTATTCACAATGAGTATTAGTGAAAAGAGTTTGAAAACAATGTCAATGTTCGCACAAAATGAGTTTGGCTTGGGTTAGAGTGGAGAGAAGAAAAGAATGGCTAGTCCTAAACATGCAAAGATGAGAGAAGAGATAAAACCCTTGGAGTTCCGTTCTTGATATCATAAAGATGATTCAAGATGCTCCTTTCCTTTGGACTTAGCAATTAACTCAAGCAATCAAACAAATATTCAATCAAGCTCCTAGGATCTCCATTTGGCTTGTCTCTCTTAACTTGGCTATTCATGACAATGGTCCTTATTACTATCTCAAGATTGGAATTCCTGTCACACAAGAACAAACAATCAAAATGTTTACAACACAAACAAGAGAAATGGACAAAGAAAGAGTTTTAGATTAGGGGTCCTTTGAAGTCAACTTTAAGATTAAGCATTCTAAAGGCATGAGGCCTAGTTGCTCTTCAACAAATTTAGCATTATAAAGGCATGAGGCCTAGTTGCTCTTGAACTCCTTTAAGCATAGGTAAGGTCCTAATTCTAAGTCTTTATACACAAACAAAGACAAAGCAATCACAAAGCAACAATATATTTATTCACAATAATGAGCTCAAGTGAGCAAAAGACAAATAGCATAAACATAAAATATGAGCTCAAGTGAGCAAAGGGAAAAGGAAATATGAATAAATGAGCAAGAAATTAAATTGCGTTAAAGTAAATTGCAAGAATTAAATGCTTGAATTAAAGTTAGTGTTACTAGTTAGTGTTAGTGTGCCATAAAGCAATTTAACGCTATGTTAAGCAATCGTAAGTGGTCTAATGTAGTAGTCACACCTATCTGAGAATGGTCAATAAAATTATAGGCAAATAAACACAAGTTAGAGACTATGACTAGTAAGCCAAGCTCCTACAACTTGTCATGCCAAAAGAAAAGAAGAAAGACCTTGTATGGATTTTAGGTTTTTTGCTTGACCAAGAAGCAACCTATCTTTGACACAAAGCAATTCACTTGATCTTTGATTAAGTTGAATTTGATTTGGATCAAATAAGGTTAAGCCTCTCATATGTCAAGGCTAACCACAAATCATTAACTCATTGGCCAAAATAAAAAGAAGAAGATGAAGATGAAATGAAAATGGACAAAATGAGAATTCAAATGACAAAATCAAAACACAATGATCAAATGTGAATGAAATCAACATCAATCAATGGTAAACAAAAGTGAAATGAAGATTAGAAGTCAATAAAGGTCAAACATATTTTTTGGTATTTTTGAAATTAAAATAAATGCATAAAATAAAATGAACAAAGTATGGTCAAACTTCAAATTCAATTCAAATCAACTTGGATAAGTCCAATTGAATCATCATAAGTCTAACATGGTCAAACAAGGTTTGACAAATTTTCTTAACATTTTTTTAAAATAGAAACTATTTTAAAACAATTAAAAATCAAGAAAAATAACACAAATGAACTAAAATTTCAAATAAATCTCAAATCAATTCAGAAATTGATGAGAATATTTTTCATAGACTTATCATGATCCTTATGTGTTAAGAAAATACTTTTGGAATTTTTGGATAACAAAAAGTATTTAAAATGAATTAAAAACTTTTAAAAACAAAATAATTCACAAAAAATAATAAATGGAATCACAAAAATAATTAAAAATCAGATTATGAAACTAGATTTTAAAAGAAAAAATTTGCAATTGGTCTCATATTTTTGTGATTCCAAATAAAATAGTTATGAATTTTTGAAATAAAATGGAATTAAAAGAAAATAAAACAGAAAAATAGAAAATAGGAAAATCAGCGCCCCTTGGATGGACTTCATTAATTGACGTGGCAACATCCAAGGGTGTTGAGGCATGCGCATATCATGTACATGAGTCAAGTGCGAAACACATTGGATTTAAAAAAGTCAAAAGAAGCAAAGGCTGAGATTAGAACGCGCGCATGAGATTCAATGGCCATGGAGGTATCCACGTGGGGACGGTGGTGGAAACCACCATCTTCTCCGGTGAGCCAACTGTTTTCGGCCACCAGTTGCAGGTTTTCAAACCTCAATCAAAATGCACGATTCTTATATCAAAATGAAGCTGGGGTGATGTACATCACCCCTGTAACCTTGGATTATCCTCAAGATCCCTATGGAATGAGAAATCTGAGATGGAAAATTTAGGTGTTTAAACTGAAATGTTCCAATTCACAAAATCAAAGCAACCATTGGCTTGCCTCTCACATGAGGACTTCAGAAAACCATTTGTACATAAGAAAATCACATTATATGAAGAGATATAGATCAAAACATTTTGAGTATAAACCTTTGAAGTGCAACTTTAAACAGCACGATCTGCTCCAATTCTTGTTTCCAACTTGATCAGGAGATGATGATGATGATGATGATGATGATGATAGGTTTAGGAATTAGAAACTAAATATCAACCAAGGAAGTTAAAATTCAAGTTTGAATTTGAGAAAATAAAATCAGAATTCCTCTAGTGTGGTTGGGTTTAAATTTCTGCAGAGCTTCAGGTTGAATCCAAGGTTCTATTTGAATGAGGCAAGGCATGTATTTATAGTTGTAGTTGCAAGCAATGAGGTGCCAAAACCGTGTGCATGAAGCTTTGGGTCCTCCATGCATGGGCCTGTACAGGCGCATGTGAGGCCCAAAAGATGATGGAAATGAAAGCTGAGCTTATTTGAAGAAGGTTTGGACGTGCAATTTCAACTGTAATAGCTTGTGCATCGAAATTCAATGTGAAATGCATAATTGATCACAAATGTTCCTCTCTTCGAAAGTCACTCATGGAAAATCCAAACATAGGCATGTGAGTAATGGTTGGAAAGGTCTTGACATAAGGAACAAACTCTATGTTGGACAAAAATCCATTTGGAGTTTGGAAAAATGTGAAAACTGACCATGAAGTTTGAGGTACAAAACATGGCTTTGAAAAATTTGTCAAAAGTGACCAACTTCTAGCCCTTCTGTTTCACTGATGCAAGCCTCAAATGGAAAAACCTCCAACATAAAAGTTATATATATTTTCAAGATGATCAATTTGGATTTAAATTTTGCATCATTTGGATCTTTGATGAGAACGTTATGGGCACTTGAAGTTGGACATTTTTCAAATTCAATGGTTTTGGTCCAAAGTGACCTATAATGTTTTGTATTATCACATGTGTTTCTTTTAGGATTATAAAATTATGTCCAACATAACATTTTAAGTAGACATTTTAATATTTCCAATGCATTTAGTCTCAGCTCAAAATCATAAAAACTGAAGGAGTTAGGTCCTTGGTAAGTTGACCCAAAATTAGGGTTTCAGTCAAAATGACCTATAATGTTTTGAAATGAATGATGACCTTACAAGTTTCAAATGAACTTTTAATAAACATAAAAGTTGTTCATATGGTTCGTAAGAACATTTTGTCTCTTGGGGTCATCTTCATTTGACAAACACATCAAAAGTTAGGCCTCAGTGGATCTCAAAATAGTTAGATGACTTGACTGGTCAAATCTTGATGAATGAATGATTGAGGATACTCACATAGGCTCATATATGCATAAAATGATGAATGAAAGAACTTCCCTTGATTGAATTTGATCATAGGTTGAGGTTGCTTCATGAGCAAGGCACAGTCAATGCACAGTTGAATTAGGGTTTCCTTGGGAAAAAATCCTCAAGCCCTTTGGTTTATCTTGATAAAATTGGCAAATTGAGATACTTGGGAGACATATATGATTATTATAAACCTTGTGAACCATTTTCATGCTGGCTCTCATCTTTATCTTGCCATTTCAATGAGCATAGGAGCCTCCTAGGAGCAAGGGATCTCATGATTGCTTGAGCTTCAAAATAAAAGATGTTAGTGACATATTTTTGTGCTTTTGGTTAGTAAACAAAATAAGAAAAGCAATAATATACAATTCAAGCATGTTTGGTGATCTTAAACTAACTCACACAAGTCCCAATCCAAGGGTTAAGGAGCCACACATGCTATGATCCTTGAGGCAATGCAATGAGCAATGATATGATGCCATGAGGGATCTTAGGGTCAAAATTAGGGTCTTACAGATGCCCCTATTTAAGGTCATTCTAGCCGGAGATATGAAGGTTAAAATCTTCGTCTCGACGTGGTAGAATGGGCTTAAATAATAACAAAGAGACGAATTTTGGTCCCTAAGAGACCTCATGATGCAAATGTATGCATGCAAAAGTTAATACTCTGTGGGGAAATATGGCCATAGAGAAAATGAAGTTAGGAGAAACTGAAAAATCCATAAGAGTAATACACTTACTAGGGAGACAAAGACTCTGAGGGAGAAATATGGGTAAAATGCGTGAGTAGGTCACGACTTGAAAACTTCCTGGGATACACGAAGGGATTCCATGAAAATAAATCAATGGAAAGACTCGAGCTGACACAAAGATGCATGTATTGGGGAATATGCCAATACAGCAAAACTAGCCACGGAGGATACTTCGGATAAAAATCCGGACTCGGGTGGGGAATATCCACTAAGGGATTCAACCGAGGAAGAAAAATGAGATATTACCGGTTACTGGGTAATAGACTCACAGAGAGACATGTGGTCAAATCACCAGTATAAGGGTGAGAGAACAACATGCTCAAGGAGAGAGAATATCTAAGACCGGTATAAGGGTGAGAGATATCAATCATCCAAAACATCTGAGGAAAACCCAAAAGGCATATTTCAACTCAGGAAAATCTGACTTCACAGGAGACAAAAATTCATAATAGGGAGCAGAAAGAGGGAACACCAGGGATACCGGTTACTAGGCATATAATAAGTGACCAACCAGGCGTGAATTGGGAACATCCAAGACACTCATCATCCGAAAAGGAGGGCAGAAAAAGCAAACTCGACTTACAGGATGGACATCCGATTCCATAGGGAAATACGAACCTTACTCAACTGGGGAAGAAAAAGACTTCGACTGAAGAGAACATGAGATATATTATCTATTACCGTCAGAACGTAGATAGCATACTCGCATGGATGATTATCCACAACCGGTTACTAGGTTAATAAAGGATAAATCGACCGAAAAGAAAGGACATTGGGGTACCGGCTACTGGGTATAAAATGATGACCAATCAAAAAGAGAAACAATCATTACCAAACAAGGGTAAATGAAAGATGACTCGCCGGTGATACATTGACAAAATCAATGATCCCAAAGATATATCACCGATTACTGGGCGATATACTCAAAAATGAAGGAATATCAACACCGAATATCGAATAAAGATAACCAACAAATAGGGGATTACATCTACCGGTAATTGGGTAGAAAACCACAAAAATAGGACTTACAACTACCGATTACTGGGTAGAAGGCCGAAAAGATCCACTGGGGAAAAGATGGACAATTACTGGTTACTGAGCAATTAAACACTAAACCATAGGGAACTGCAAGGGAGATGACAAGACAGGAGTCAATCTAGGAACAAACTAGAGAGACACAATCAAACAAGACTCAACCGAATGAGGATATAACTCAGGGGAGTAATTCCATCCCAATGCATATTTAGGGAGGAAACTGAAATAATAATCATCCACGAGGACATAACTCAGTGGGGAATGATGAAGGAAAGATAGACATTTTCTACCTATAGGGCTGACTCTATATGGAGAGATCAGACACAAACATCTGCTTGGGGAAGGATATTTTACCAACAGCAGGAGATAACAAGTAGAGATATATGGCAAAGAATGCAACATGAATATCTGAATGTTATAATTATGCATGTATATGCGTGGTTTATGTATGATTAATGCTGACAAACAGACATATCTAACACAAACAGGTCCGAGGATCAACGGGCGGACATCCGGTATAACATCTCAAAAGAGAAAGGTTAGGCCCACAGGAGAAATCAATTCTGGTGGGGAGCACAAATACCAGGAGACACAGACCACTGCTGGGGATAGGCAAAGTCTCAGCCACCGACTGATGGGGATCTTCTAACAATTCTCGGGAACATGCAGAGATACCGATAAGATCTATCATAGAAGAAACTCTCTTGGGGATCTTATCAGGGAAAGATGTGGGCCTCCGTGGGGAACAACCACCAAACAGATACACATCAAGCAAGCATTCTCTTCTAACGGGAGAAGAATCGAGCTGCTCCACTGGGGATCTTCCGTTGAACAGACATAAAATCCAACGTAGATGAAACTCTACCAGGGAGCTCAATCATGCATAAGATCCGTCGCAGAAGAAACTCTACTGGGGAACTTATCAGGGGATGATATGAAATTTGTGGGGAACAACCACCAAACAGACTCATCTATCGAACATTCCTTCTTATCTACTGGAGAGACATCTCTACTAAGGGGAGAGAACCAATGCTCCGCTGGGGAAGGCCATAACATCTTCACCACCAGCTCAAACTTAGAGGAGACTTTCCAATAAGGAGTGGAATGTAAACCATCAGGCTCTGATCAGGAAACCCCGCTAGGGATAGACTGATGGCGATCCAACTAGGGATAATCTGCGCGATCAGACCTACTGGGGATGAGTTGTAGGCAAACCAGCTGGGGAGAAACTGAAAGCCAACCTGCTGAGGGTTTCCACTCATGCTGGGAATTCCTGCTCACTCTGCGGGAGATTTCCATTTATGCTGAGGGAAAGACCAACTTCCTCGAAAATAGATAACATATCAATTTTATCAATCTATAAGGGATTTTAGGTCAGTCCACACAAAGGATGACAATCCTATAATTGACAAAACACAGATGCTAGACTCAGACTCTCCGGGGATCTGAGGATGGAGGTATATACATCTCCCAAAAGATCAAGGCCAAAACTCCAGACTTTCTAGGGATTTGAGGGCGTATCACCTTTCCATGCGCTCGCTGAGGAGACAACCTGAAAGATGATGAAGAGAATACAAATATGCCAGGAATATGAACAAATGTCTTACCCTTTTGGAGATCATACTATCCTTGGGAGAGCACTGAAAACATTCCAATTATCCTTTCATCCATTGTGAATGTTCACTTTGTTTAAAAACAGTTTATAAAACTTTATTCGTTTAAAACAATGATATTTATCAATTAAAACATGCAAACATTTGTTAAGCAGAAACAAATAAGAGTGCAAATAATTGGATAAAAGCCCAAATTTATTTGATGGAATGGTAGTCTGCAAAGGGAGGGACTCCATGGATCTTTACAAATTGAGATTGGTGATATATATTGAAAAAAGGGCTACATTGAACATAATGACCATTTCTCCACCAACTCTGAATCCAATGTATTTGAAGCTTCAGTTGACGATGACCGAGCGAGAATCTTTGACAGATGACAGCTTGTAGCATGAAGTCTTGTCAAGATGCAGTTACTTGCCAAATCCCTAATTTTTGCCTAGATTGCCCCAGGGTGAGGTACTCAATCTAGCGGGATATATTCATTCATTTTTTATGTCTCTAACTTTTGCCTGGACCGCCCTTTCGGGTTTTCAATCCACCGAGACGCTCATTTTTGCCTAAGTCGCCCTTTCGGGTTTTCAACTTAGCGAGCTATTTTGTTTTTATTTAGGCGAAGTATTTCTTGACTGCATCTGAATTCACAGGAAGAGTGAAATCCTCCCCATCCATAGTTGTAAGTATCAAAGTACCACCTGAAAAGGCTCTCTTAACAACATATGGACCTTCATAGTTTTGAGTCCACTTGCCCCTGGAATCGAGCGCGAAAGACAAAACTTTCTTGAGCACGAGGTCACCTTCTCGGAACACCCGAGGCTTGACCTTTTTATCAAAGGCTTTCTTCATCCTTTGCTGATACAACTGACCATGGCACATGGCAATTAATCTCTTCTCTTCGATCCAATTCAGTTGGTCATAACGACTCTGAACCCATTCAGCCTCAGTTAACTTGGCTTCCATCAAGACTCTCATTGATGGGATCTCAACCTCCACGGGGAGCACAACCTCCATGCCATATACTAGAGAGAAAGGGGTTGCCCCTGTTGAAGTGCGGACAGATGTACGATAGCCATACAAGGCAAAGGGAAGCATCTCATACCAATCTTTTTACGTAATAACCATCTTCTGGATAATCTTCTTGATGTTCTTGTTAGCAGCTTCAACAGCCCCATTCATCTTGGGTCTATAAGGAGACGAATTATGATGCGCAATCTTGAACTCGCTACACAGCTCTTTCATCATCTTGTTGTTCAAGTTAGATCCATTATCAGTAATGATCTTGTCTGGCACACCATATCAGCATATAAGCTGGTTCTTGATAAACTTCACAACCACCTGCATGGTCACATTCGTATATGATGCCGCTTCAACCCATTTGGTGAAGTAATCAATAGCTACGAGAATAAAATGGTGATCGTTGGACGCCTTTGGCTCTATCATGCCAATCATGTCAATTCCCCACATGGAGAAAGGCCATGGTCATGAAATAACATTCAGAAGTGTCGGGGGAATATGAATCTTATCCGTATAAATCTGACACTTGTGGCATTTCTTCACATATTTGCAGCAGTCAGACTCCATTGTCAGCCAATAGTAGCCTGCTCTGAACATCTTCATTGCCATGGCATGTCCATTGGAATGAGTACCAAATGAACCCTCATGGACTTCAGTCATTAACAGGTCTGCTTCGTGTCTATCCACACATCTGAGCAAAACCATGTCAAAATTCTTCTTATAAAGCACATCGCCATTGAGGTAGAAACTGCCAGATAATCTCCTCAAAGTCTTCCTATCTTTAACAGATGCCCCGGGCGGGTAACTCTGACTCTGAAGGAAGCATTTGATATCATAATACCATGGCTTATCATCTTTCATTTCTTCAACTGCAAATACATGAGTTGGTCTATCCAAGCGCATCACAGTGATATTGGGAACTTCATTACAGTATTTCACCACAATCATTGAAGCAAGCGTAGCGAGAGCATCTGCCATCCGATTCTCATCTCGAGGAATATGATAGAAGTCAACCTCAGTAAAGAAAGTTGAAATCCTCCTCGCATAATCTCTATATGGGATGAGGCCAGGCTGATTTGTCTCCCATTCACCCTTAATCTGATTAACAACAAGGGTCGAATCCCATAAACATCCAGATGTTTGATCCTAAGATCAATACACTCTTCCAAACCCATAATACAGGCCTCATACTCTGCCATATTGTTCGTGCATTTGAAAGTTAGCCTTGCTGTAAAAGGAAAATGTGTGCCCTGAGGAGTAATAATCACTGCCCCAATACCAATTCCATATTGATTAACAGCTCCATCAAACACCATACCCCAACGGGAACCAAGCTCTGGCCCTTCATCGAGTGTAGGCTAGTCGCAATCTTTCATCTTCAAATACAGAATTTCCTCATCAGGGAAGTCGTACTGAACAGACTGATAATCCTTAATTGGTTGATGTGCCAAATGGTCAGCCAAGATACTACCTTTAATAGCTTTTTGAGTTCGATACTCAATATCATACTCAGAGAACAACATCTGCCAATGGGCAATCCTCCCAATTAAAGCGGGCTTCTCAAAGATATACTTGATTGGATCCATTTTAAATATCAACCAAATCGTATGATTTAACATATACTGGCGTAAGCGCTTAGCAGCCCAAGCCAAAGCACAACATGTCTTCTCAAGCATTAAGTATCGAGACTCACAATCAGTGAACTTCTTACTCAAATAGTAAATAACATACTCTTTCTTCCCTGATTCATCTTGCTGACCTAGGACACAACCCATAGAGTCATCAAGCACAGTTAAGTACATAATCAATGGTCTCCCTTCAACAGGCGTAGACAGAATCGGAGGTTCGGACAGATACTCTTTGATACTATCGAAAGCTTTCTGGCAATCCTCGGTCCAATCATGATGTTGATCTTTCCGTATGAACTTGAATATAGGCGCACATGTGGCAGTCATGTGGGATATAAATCTCGAAATGTAATTCAAGCGGCCAAGAAAACCTCGGACTTGCTTCTTAATTTTGGCCGCAGGCATCTCTTGTATTGCTTTGACCTTGGCAGGATCAACTTCAATACCTCTTTCACTGACAATCAACCCCTTCTTGACAGACTCTTCAAGAAGTGCCACAATCTTCAGACCCCATGTTGACTTTTTCCAGATTCTCAAGATGCGGCTGAATGATCTTCTCTTCGTGCTCAAGCAGACGGGTAATCTAATCAGGAATCTCTTCAACATCCTCTTCTTTGGCCTCAAATACAAGGAACTCAAAGTTGGGAGATGGTGTTGGATCATTTTGTTCAATGGGTTTGATCAACCTGCATAATAATTTTGGATATAAAAGAGATTTCAGAATTCAAGCAAGTCAAATCATTATGCAGATGAAAAGATTGATTTTATTCTCTTTTTAGGGTTTTTTGGTGATCACCAATTTCATGCAAAAAGCAAAAAGGGAAAATAATTTGGAAAAACAAACATTTAACATGTAATTATTGAATGAACATCATTGTATTAATGTGCCAACAATGTCATCACTTCTCCTTTTGGCATGGGAGAAGGGTTTTTAAACAAAATGAACACATTACGTGGATTTGTGGATAACTGTTGGAACATCAACAGCGACCCAATTATTTCAGATTCCTCCAGGGATGACAAAGTTGCCAGAATCTTCCTCTTCATCATCTTCCATTATAGCAGCAACCTCTTGGTCGTCAACAGTGTGGATGAAACCTTCACTCTGGAACAAACCACGCTCGTTGGAAATGCCTGAAGAGTACCCTATGCCAGCCCGGGATTTATTATCTTCCAGCTTAATCATTTGTCCTAAACCGGTAGTTGCACCATGCTCAATGGCCAACTTAGCATCATTGTAGGAGGCAAATGAAGAAGGTCATTTCCTTGAAGGATCAGCAATAGGCAAGGTTTGGAACGGAGTCCCAACCTTATCCTCAGCATCTATATAGGAAAAGGAAGACAAATAGCTTACCAAGAGAGCCTTCTCTCCCCCTATCACCACCAATTTCTTATTCTTGACGAATTTTAACTTCTGGTGTAGGATGGATGTCACGGCGCCTGCCCCGTGAATCCATTATCTTCCAAGCAAGCAGCTATATGATGGGTGAATATCCATGACCTGGAAAGTGATCTGGAAATCACTAGGTCCGATCTTGATTGGGAGTTCAACTTCGCCAATCACAGGTTTCCGCGATCCATCAAAAGCGTTGACTACCACTCCACTTTGCATCATGGGAGGCCCCTGATAAGTAAGTTTTTCCAGAGTAGATTTTGGCAACACATTAAGCAATGACCCTGTGTCCACCAACACATTAGACAGGGCATCATCCTTGCAGTTCATGGAAATGTGTAAAGCCAAATTGTGGTCTTTTCCCTCCTCGGGAAGATCAGCATCGCAAAAGCTCAAATTGTTACAAGCAGTTATGTTTACAACAATGCTATCAAACTGTTCAATTATGACATCGTGATCCACGTATGCCACGTCCAACACCCTCTGCAAAGCTTCACGGTGTGGCTCAGAATTCATCAACAAAGATAGGACAAATATCTTTGATGGAGTTTGAAGCAGCTAATCAACAACATTATATTCGTTCCTCTTGATGAGCCTTAGCATCTCATCATAGTCCTCTCTCAAAATGCCATGCTGGCCAACAGGGACAAGAGCTTTAACAACATTAGGTTCAACACCCTTCATAACAAGTGCCGGATTCGAAGAAGCCCCCACAGGACCGATAGGATTAACAATAGTAGTTCTTCTCATGTTATCTTGGGGTTTCGGCGGCGCGGAGAAAACACGACCACTACGGGTTACACCACTGACATCTGATATACTCACAACAGAAGTGGAGGGTAACGGCACCTCCTTCCCATCTTTGAGCATTACTGCGTTGTACCTGTATGGAACAACTTTATCAGAAGAATACGGGACAGGGCCCGCTGGCTTGATTATGAGAGATGGGGAAACCTTCTTCTTGCTGCCATCATATTTGACAACAACAGGTTCTGGTATTCTAAAAACAGGGGAAATTACATCCACTTCATCCTCATTACGATTCTGAAGTATCTCGATCATATCCTGATCCAGCATCTCTTGGATGTCCTTCCTGACTTGGCGACATTCTCTCTCGTTGACAGTGCACACCTGGCACCTGTCATGGTCATGCTCGTAGTGACTGTATCCATACAACAGTCTGTGCATCTCGACCAAAGATTGCCTGATATGACTGACATACAAGACTTTATATTTGCCAGGGCAACCCTAGACCATATTCACAGCAGCTTTCCCATGCTCGGGCAATGGGTTCTTCTTGACATTTGGACCTACATCCTCGAAAAACAAAATCTCACTTCTAACAAGGTCTTGCACCTTGGTCTTCAGGGGATAGCAATTTTCCACATCATGTCCGGGAGCACCGGAATGATATACACAATGTAGCTCAGGTTTGTACCACCACTAAGGGTTGGTCAGTACAGCAGGTGGGTCTCGTGGAGTAATCGGTTTTCTATCTATCAGAGACTGATAGAGTTCAGCATAGGTCATTGGGATTGGATCAAAAGTGAACCTCTTCCTATCATAGCTGGTGCTGGTATTGTTGTTTCGAGGCTGGTAGGCCTGCTGTTGTGGGAGATGTTGTTGTTGATATTGTTGATGTTGTTGTTGTTGATAATGTTGAGATTCCCTGAAGGCAGATGCTATATGAGCCACCTGGTGCTGGTTACTGGCAGGGCGAATAGTCTTCCTCTTCACAGAGGGTCTTCTCTTGGTATGGGAAGACACGGCATGTGCCTCTCTCTCTTTCTTCTTTGTAAAGCCCCCATAACACTTTGCAGAAGAGCCTTCATCTCTAGTCAGACGTCCTTCACGGACTCCTTCCTCTAGCCACATTCCCATGTTCACCATTTCGGTGAAGTCCGAGGGAGCACTAGCTATCATCCTCTCATAATAAAATGAATTCAAGGTCTTCAAATAGATCTTGGTCATTTCCTTCTCTTCGAGTGGTGGCACAATCTGAGCGGCCAACTCATGCCACCTCTGGGCGTACTCCTTAAACGTCTCCTTCTCTTTTTGGGACATAGCCCTCAGCTGGTCCCTACCGGAAGCCATATCAACATTGTATTTGTATTACTTGACGAAAGCTTCGCCAAGATCATTGAAGGAGCGGATGTTCGCACTATCCAGACCCATGTACCATCTGAGTGCAGCACCGGACAGGCTGTCCTAGAAATAGTGGATAAGGAGTTGATCATTCTCGGTCTGTGTTGACATCTTGCGTGCATACATCACAAGATGGCTGAGAGAGCAAATGTTTCCTTTGTACTTCTCAAAGTCAAGTACTTTGAACTTTACAGGGATTTTGATGTTGGGCAAAAGGCACAACTCGGCAGGAGATTTACCAAAGAGGTCTTTCCCCCTTAGAGTCTTTAGTTTCTTGCGCAGCTCAAGGAATTGGTCATTCATGGCGTCCATCTTTTCATAAACATATGGGCCCTCAGATGGCTCAGAATGATAGATGGTGTCTTCGACTCTCGGTAAAGTGTGCACAACGGCAGGTGGCACAGCAAGGACTGGGCTAGATGTCGGTAGAGAAGCGAAGGTTGGAGCAATACCCTCGTGCACAAAATTGGCGGGCATCCCTCACGGGAACCCGGCTAGCATATTTGGTGCGAAGTGAGCAGTGGAGGCAAACACAGTTGAGGAAGCTACCTCTGAAATAACCGTCCTCGCGGGAGGAGTTGCAGGTGTTGGAGAAGACTGGCTCTGAGCAGCCAGCACTGACTCCATCATGGCAGTCATCCTGGCTACTTCCTCTTTCAATTCACGGTTCTCTTGTTCAAGATGATCCATCAGCTTTGGAAAATTTGCCCTGGTGTTATACCAGTGCGTCAGCTTGTCTTCAAAATAAATTAAGAGCGAAGAGTTAGACCATTGATCAAGGCTGAACAAAACCTGCTTATGCATATGATGCATGCAATGTTTGTGCATATGATTTATTTTTAATCAGAGGAACTTTATAGAGATCTATTTGCAAATATTTGGGAATACTAATCTTTTTAGACATATATGGAATACTCATAGCAATAATATTTGGAAAAAAAAATTTACACCAAAGAAGTAGTACAGTCTTGGTAACCGAATACAATACAAGAAGAAAGGAGAATAACATCCTATGGAGCCCTAGAAGCAATCGTCCAAAGCTCTCGAGACTGGAAGATAAGCTGCACGAAGCCTCTTCACCTCTCTCTCATAGGCTGCCTCCATATCTTCCTTCTCCTTGGCAAGCTGGTCGTACTTCCTCTTCCAAAACCTGGATGACTGAGGAAGAAGAGAAGTCACCACATCATCAGCCTCATCAATAATCTGATGCTCTAGAAACTCTATCACTGCATCTTTATCTCTGAGTTGCTGAAGTAGCTCTTCTCGCTCGCGGACCCAAGCACGCGAACGGTCTTCATCTCTCAACTCCTCTACTCCTTGGTTAGGAAGGGTTGAAGGCCCAACCATAACCATAGGGTTAGGTCTTGGATAGTCATAGGGCATGTGGTACTCAAGTGCTCTCCTCCTCGCCCAAGAGGTGTAGGGTTCCAACGCAATACAATTCTTCGGACCAAGCTCTTTCCTTCCCTTCTTATGCACTTTGCGCCAGGCGCGGACCATCCTCTCCTTCAAATTCTGGGGATCTTTACCCTCTTGAAAGAACACACCTTCTAACAAAATGTTATTAGGTTTATCCTTTAAGGGGAACCCAAGCTGACGGCGAGCCAAAACAGTGTTGTAGTTAATTTCACCATATGTACCAAGAAGAGGCACATTGGAGAATTCACCACAAGAATCAATAATTTGGACACCATCATACACACGGTTATACCAAAAGATATCATCATTAGTGAGAGACAAAAGTCTCGTGCACCACCGTAGACATCCTTTGTTCTCCTTGAAGGCGAGCGTCTGCGGCAAGTGCAAAATAAACCACTTGTACAACAGAGGAAAACAACACACAATGGTATCACCACCCTTTGCATTCCTCATATGCAAAGAGAAATAAGTGACACCCAACAGAGTCGGAACGGGATTAAGAGTAGAGGAAATCCTAATAGCGTTCACATCCACAAAATTATCGATGTTGGGGAATAACACTAGCCCATAGATAAGAAGTACAAATTTGGCTTCAAAGGCGTCCTCACTCATGGCCTTCCCAAACAAAGTAGCTTGGGCAATGAGGAAATCAGATGGGAGACCTTTAATTCCACCTTTGGTAGTCATATGAGCAACAATCTCAGATACATCTATATGCAATAGATCAGCAATCTCTTGGGAAGAAGGAACCCTCTCCAAGCCACTGAACGGCAACTGATCTAAGATAGGTATACCCACCATATAGGCATACTCCTCAAGTGTAGGCAGAAGTTGGAAATCCGGGAAAGTGAAGCACCGATACAGAGGATCATAGAACTGCACCAACACACTCATCAGACCTTTATCCACCTGAGTAGAAAGAATAGACAGAAGCTTCCCATGGAGAGCTTTGAACTCCAAGGGATCTAATACATAGGATGTCAAACTCCTTAACTCTTTCAAGTCGGGTTGTTTGAAACTGTACTTCTTCGTATTCCTTCTTTGCTTATCCATGTCTGAAAATTTGCAAATAGAACTCTTAAGTTCCTTGAAAATTTTCTCATTGTTGATGATATGGATGCAAATGAATGCATGAATGCATGGATGCAACAATCACACTCAAGGATCAAGCAAGTCACGCCACACAAAGGTCACGGGATGGATAAAGTCATCCTCAATATCAATCATCCATTTTGGTGGATTATGGTTTGCACCTCATCAACACCCAAGTTCCATTGATATTAAGGATATACGAGAACGGATCAATCGCAAATCAAGGGTTTGTTGCAAATCACGAGCATGGGGTCTCGGTTAAGAACCACCCAAAGGGAGTGTACTATGGTTAAACCTAACAATCATGTTCTAAAAAGGTCCCCATAGTCATAATCTCAGCTTTCGGATATTATCGGATAAACGACTACTCGTATTCCAAAAATATTCTCAAGAGAGACTCTTATGAGTGTAGTATCGCGTAACAATCGTATCAAATCTTACACTTGAACGATCTTCGCACTACGTCCTAAAATAGGCCAAGATGGGCTAGGTAATCTAAGGTCCTTGGCTTCTAAGGTTTATATTGGAAAGAGTAATGCCTAACCACGACTACTCGTGTGACATTATTGATCCCAACGAGACGTCCACCAAGTGAATGGGCTTGCAAGTCAACTTGCTAAGGAATAACTCCATACAAGTCAACAAGACTATGCCATTCTCCTATCATAAGTGCACTCGAGTTCGGGTATAGAACTCATCTCACAAGAGACCACCAAGCACACAAGCAATTGATATATATCAAGCAATTCATACATTACTATCAATACAGTCATCCCAAATTTGCACAAAAATATGTCACCAACAAATATAAACATACAATATAACAAAGGAAAAAAGTAGGCTAAACCCACTAGGAAGACAATGTTTCCTCAGCAGAGTCGCCACTTTTCTGTAGCGGGGTATTCGTTACTTTTAGATTTATTGACTAAATCAAAAGTGAGCATACAATTCCAGTCGCCACCGCACTTCTATTTATCCAAAGGAAAGGTTAGAAAGCGAACAAAAACCAAGTAAGAAGTTTTATCAAATCAAAAACTAATAAAAATGTCAGAGATCTGGGTAAAGGGGTTGGTTATGAAATGGGAAGGTTTTACGCACCCAAAACATCCTTAGTACTCTAAGGGAGCCCTTTTTGCAAAGTTGTATTGTAGGTTTGGTATTTGTGAAAAATATTTGTGCAAACAAGATTGGGGAGATAAGAAAAGAATATACATATTATTTACAATTTTGTTGTTTGAATGGATAAACCCATTGCCTACGTACCATCACAAAGGTATGATCAAAACCTAGTAGTTCGGGGTAGAAATCTCAAAATATTAGTGAATTGATTTGATCAAAAACCTTAAGGTCTTTTGTTATCAAAGGGAGAAAACAAAACCTAAACCAACAATCCACCATGTGAGGAGAGCTTCAACATACTAGTGAGGGATCCACCCTATAATAAGTATGGAAGACTTATAGTCCGATCACTAAGGATAAGGTGAGGTTTACATCAACCACTATGATAACTCAAACCTATGGCTAATGTTTATGAAAAAAAGTTTTAATAAAGGTGGCCATTGGAACCACAAAAACAACTTGAAGTGAGTTGTATTTACAGGTTGAAAGTATTTACAAAATGAGGTCAAACTTGACATAAGGTTTATTCACAATGAGTATTAGTGAAAAGAGTTTGGAAAATCAAAGGCATATGGCCTAGGTTTCTAGTTTTGAAAACAATGTCAATGTTTGCACAAAATGAGTTTGGCTTGGGTTAGAGTCGAGAGAAGAAGAGAAGGGCTAGTCCTAAACATGCAAAGATGAGAGAAGAGATAAAACCCTTGGAGTTCCTTTCTTGAGATCATAAAGATGATTCAAGATGCTCCTTTCCTTTGGACTTAGCAATTAACTCAAGCAATCAAACAAATATTCAATCAAGCTCCTAGGATCTCCATTTGGCTTGTCTCTCTTAACTTGGCTATTCATGACAATGGTCCTTCTTACTATCTCAAGAATGGAATTCCTATCACACAAGAACAAACAATCAAAAGGTTCACAACACAAATAAGAGAAATGGACAAAGAAAGAGTTTTGGATTAGGGGACCTTTGAAGTCAACTTTAAGATTAAGCATTCTAAAGGCATGAGGCCTAGTTGCTCTTCAACAAATTTAGCATTCTAAAGGCATGAGGCCTAGTTGCTTTTGAACTCCTTTAAGCATAGGTAAGGTCCTAATTCTAAGTCTTTTCTCCTTTTTGCATTGGATTTACACAAACAAAGACAAAACAATCACAAAGCAACAATATATTTATTATAATAATGAGCTCAAGTGAGCAAAAGACAAATAGCATAAACATAAAATATGAGCTCTAGTGAGTAAAGGGAAAAGGCAATATGAATAAATGAGCAAGAAATTAAATTGCATTAAAGTAAATTGCAAGAATTAAATGCTTGAATTAAAGTTAGTGTTAGTAGTTAGTGTTAGTGTGCCATAAGGCATCTTAGCGCTATGTTAAGCAATCGTAAGTGGACTAATGTAGTAGTCACACCTATCTGAGGCCGGTCAATAAAACAATAGGCAAATAAACACAAGTTAGAGATCATGACTAGTAAGCCAAGCTCCTACAACTTGCCATGCCAAAAGAAAAGAAGAAAGACCTTGTATGGATTTTAGGTTTTTTGCTTGACCAAGAAGCAACCTATCTTGGACACAAAGCAACTCACTTGATCTTTGATCAAGTTGAATTTGATTTGGATCAAAGAAGGTTAAGCCTCTCATATGTCAAGGCTAACCACAAATCATTAACTCATTAGCCAAAATAAAAAGAAGAAGATGAAGATGAAATGAGAATTCAAATGACAAAATCAAAACACAATGATCAAATGTGAATGAAATCAACATCAATCAATGGTAAACAAAAGTGAAATGAAGATTAGAAGTCAATAAAGGTCAAACATATTTTTTGGTATTTTTGAAATTAAAATAACTGCATAAAATAAAATGAACAAAGTATGGTCAAACTTCAAATTCAATTCAAATCAACTTGGATAAGTCTAATTGAACCATCATAAGTCTAACATGGTCAAACAAGGTTTGACAAATTTTCTCAATATTTTTTGAAAACAGAAACTATTTTAAAACAATTAAAAATCAAGAAAAAATAACACAAATGAACTAAAATCAATTAAGAAATTGATGAGAATATTTTTCATAGACTTATCATGATCCATATGTGTTAAGAAAGTATTTTTGGAATTTTTGGATATCAAAAAGTATTTAAAATGAATTAAAAACTAATAAAAACAAAATAATTGACAAAAAATATTAAATGGAATCACAAAAATAATTAAAAATCAGATTATGAAACTAGATTTTAAAAGAAAAAATTTACAATTTGTCTCATATTTTTGTGATTCCAAATAAAATAGTTATGAATTTTTGCAATAAAATGGAATTAAAAGAAAATAAAATAGAAAAATAGAAAATAGGAAAATCAGCGCCCCTTGGATGGACTTCATTAATTGACGTGGCAACATCCAAGGGTGTTGAG
Source organism: Lathyrus oleraceus (assembly GCF_024323335.1). Taxonomy (NCBI): domain Eukaryota; kingdom Viridiplantae; phylum Streptophyta; class Magnoliopsida; order Fabales; family Fabaceae; genus Lathyrus; species Lathyrus oleraceus. The sequence goes on from NC_066581.1 coordinate 181,581,835, forward strand.
GCGCGCGCGTATCATGTACATGAGTCGAGTGCGAAACACATTGGATTTAAAAAAGTCAAAAGAAGCAAAGGCTGAGATTATAACGCGCGCATGAGATCCAATGGCCATGGAGGTATCCACGTGGGGACGGTGGTGGAAACCACCGTCTTCTCCGGTGAGCCAACTGTTTCCGGCCACCAGTTGCAGGTTTTCAAACCTCAACCAAAATGCACGATTCTTATATCAAAATGAAGCTGAGGTGATGTACATCACCCCTGTAACCATGGATTATCCTCAAGATCCCTGTGGAATGAGTAATCTGAGATGGAAAATCCAGGTGTTCAAACTGAAATGTTCCAATTCACAAAATCAAAGCCACCATTGGCTTGCCTCTTACACAAGGACTTCAGAAAACTATTTGTACACAAGCAAATCACATTATATGAAGAGATATAGATCATAACAGTTTGAGCATAAACCTTTTAAGTGCAGCTTTAAACAGCACGGCCTGCTCCAATTCTTGCTTCCAACTTGATCAGGAGATGATGATGATGATAGATTTAGGAATTAGACTCTGAAGATCAACCAAGGAAGTTGAAATTCAAGTTTGAATTTGAGAAAATAAAATCAGAATTCCTCTAGTGTGGTTGGGTTTACATTTCTGCAGAGCTTCAGGTTGAATCCAGGGTTCTATTTGAATGAGGCAAGGCATGTATTTATAGTTGTAGCTGCAAGCAATGAGGTGCCAAAACCGTGTGCATGAAACTTTGGGTCCTCCATGCATGGGCCTGTACAGGCGCATGTGAGGCCCAAAAGCTGATGGAAATGAAAGCTGAGCTCATTTGAAGAAGGTTTGGACGTGCAATTTCAACTGTAATAGCTTGTGCATGGAAATTCAATGTGAAATGCATAATTGATCACAAATGTTCCTCTCTTCGAAAGTCACCCATGGAAAATCCAAACATGGGCATGTGAGTAATGGTTGGAAAGGTCTTGACATAAGGAACAAAATCTATGTTGGACAAAAATCCATTTGGAGTTTGGACAATTGTGAAAACTGATCATGAAGTTTGAGGTACAAATCATGGCTTTGAAAAATTTGTCAAAAGTGACCAACTTCTAGCCCTTATGTGTCACTGATTAAAGCCTTAAATCTAAAAACCTCCGACATTAAAGTTGTAGATATTTTCAAGATGATCAATTTGGACTTAAAGTTTGCATCATTTGAATTTTTTATGAGAAAGTTATGGGCACTTGAGGTTGGACATTTTTCAAATTCAATGGTTTTTGTCCAAAGTGACCTATAATGCTTTGTATTATCACATGTGTTTCTTTTAGGATTATGAAATTTTGTCCAACATAACATTTTAAGTATAAATCTTAATATTTTAAATTCACCTCAAAATAATAAAAAATGAAGGAGTTAGGTCCTTGGGAAGTTGACCCAAAATTAGGGTTTCAGTCAAAATCACCTATAATGTTTTGAAATGAATGATGACCTTCAAAGTTTCAAATGAATTTTTGATGAACATGAAAGTTGTTCATATGGTTCTTAAGAACATTGTTTCTCTTGGGGTCATCTTCATCTAACAAATACATCAAAAGTCAGGTCTCAGTGTATCTCAAAATAGTCAGATGACTTGACTGGTCAACTTCTCAAGTCCAAACTTCAAATATTGATGAATGAATGATTGAGGATACTCACATAGGCTCATATATGCATAAAATGATGAATTAAATAACTTCCCTTGATTGAATTTGATCATAGGTTGAGTTTGCTTCATGAGCAAGGCACAGTCAATGCACAGTTGAATTAGGGTTTCCTTGGGAAACAATCCTCAAGCCCTTTGGTTTATCTTGATCAAATTGGAAAATTGAGATATTTTGGAGACATATATGATGGTTAGAAACCTTGTGAACCATTTTCATGCTTGCTCTCATCTTTATCTAGCCATTTCAATGAGCATAGGAGCCTCCTAGGAGCAAGGGATCTCATGATTGCTTGAGCTTCAAAACAAAAGATGTTAGTGACATATTTTTGTTCTTTTGGTTAGTAAACAAAATAAGAAAAGCAATAATATACAATTCAATCATGCTTGGTGATCTCAAACCAACTCACACAAGTCCCAACCCAAGGGTTAAGGAGCCACACATGCTATGATCCTTGAGGCAATGCAATGAGCAATGATATGATGCCATGAGGGATCTTAGGGTCAAAATTAGGGTCTTACACTTAGCATTACAGAATTCAATGATGGATCAAGTGAAAGCTAATGACATATGACAATTGGGTCGATTCCAGGAATATCTGATAGCTTTCATATAAAGAGGTCGACATTATCCCTTAGTACCTTGATAATTTCTTCTTCCTCTTTCTGAGATACCTCTGAGCCTATCTGTGTGACTTGAAAGTCTTCAACACCGATTTGCACCTTTTTTCAGTTCTCCGGAAGGGGTCAACCTATCATCTTTTGGATCTTCTTGAGGATCAAGGACGACCAAGTTCACCTTCAAAGTGTTTTCCATTATAGGATGCTCCTGCTAGTTCTTCTTTTTTAGTTTTAGACTATCTTTGTAGCATTTCCTATCCAACCCCTAATCACCTTTAATTACTCCAACATGTCCACCCTCAAGAGGATACTTCATGGTTAGGTAACGAGTGGATAATACAACTCCCAGAGCATTGAACTCTGGTCTTTCGATGATGATGTTGTATGGTGATGACGCGTTCACTACCAGGTATCTCACTCTGATGCCTTTGGCATTACTTCAACTTCTAAAGACGGTCATGATGGGTAGGTGTTCCAATACCTGGACTTGTTCCTCAGAGAAACTACCTAGGGTACCCTTGAAAGGTAGAATCTCGGAGGTGTCCGTGTTCATGCCCTTGAAAGCATCCTGATACATAATGTTAGTCGAGCTTCCTAAATCAATTAACACCCTATTGACACTCCAATCATGAATCTTTACTTTAATAACCATCATATCATTTTCACGTGCCAGTACCCCATCTGAATCTTGTCTTGAAAAACCGATGACTAAAGGTCTCCCTTCCTTGCCTGACAACAGATTATGTGAAACATGCATTATTGATCGGGCGTATCTTTTTATATCTGAGCTTGTTTCTCCTCCATCAGCAAAACCTCCCGATATTATGTTGTGTGTATGGTGGAACATCTGGGTCTCACACACTTCCTCAGTGTTTTTTCTCTTGGCAGAGAGATTCTCTGAGTTTTTCTCTCTCCTAGAAGAACTTCTCTATCCTATTGGTCCTTCTTCCTTCTTTACATACAGTAGTAATTGGCCTCATTGGATCATGATCTCGATTTCTCAAATGATGATAGACGCATTATGCTTCTTCATGATGATAGACGCATTATGCTTCTTCATCATTTCCTAGCGCATCACTGACCCTCTTGGGACAAATGGGTTTTGGTATTAGCTTGAAACGATACACCTCTCACAAAATTTCAGCATGTTTCGCATTGAGACGAGTAAAGTTCTAGGTTAAGTTATCATATGGCCTATGAGAAGGTTTTATTGTCGACCTTGCCCTCGGCCCATGCTAGTGGTTTCCCTTCCTGGGCTCGGATCCTTCATGCCTAGATGATAACGCGAAAATGTATCGTGTATTTGGCTTCATATTCATTGCTTTTTACTTGATTAACACTTATTATTACGCAGTATTTTATGTTTATTACATGTATTTATAGAATAAGAGATGTATAAGCAAGCAAAGTGGAAAATAGCAAAAAGGAAAGAAAAAGAGAAGAAAATGGAGAAAAATATAGATCATGGGGCCCACCATGCCAAATGGACATGTGGCACCCACCACTTGGATGTGTGGCGTCCGTCACATGACCTAAAAGAAGTGGGGCACCCGCCACAAAGAAAGGAAGTGGTGGCGCCCATCCCTAAAAGGGTGGCACTCACCACAGAGATCATACTAGGGTTGTGGCAACCGCCATCAACCCAGTCTCCCCTATTTTCTCTCCATCTTTTTAGCCACGACCTCCATAATTTTAGCCATGACTTTCACATACCCTTTCAACCAACGAATGCAACAACTAAGGGAAGTGAAAAGTATATATAGGAGGGTCGGTTTTCTTTTCAAGGGTGCATTTTTTTCAGTCAGATTCTTTTGGTTAGTTTTCTTAGGCAGTTTCTTACTTTGTAAAAGCAATAGATTCTCCACATCGAGGACTATTGCAACTTATTATTTACGCATCTAAATTTGATTGTAACAGTGTACTCGATTGCCAAAGCTTGTCGACATTGTTTAATTTGAAGAATCAAGATTTATTTCAAGTTCTTGATTTATATTCCAGGTTTTATTTTAATTACCACTTTAATTATTTATGCTTTATTGTATGTTTGATTGTCTGAATACCATGTCTGTTACCGGATCCATGTCCGGCTAAACCTCTAGGTATTGATATGTAAAGACCGTCGAAATGACGGGATTCATAAATAATTGGTCTTGGCTTTAATAAAATACTATTTTCCGGTTTTAGTTTCTTGTTTTATTCAAAATTGTTTTTCGTACGAGAGTACAAAGAAAACAAAGGTTATGGTCAATAAGAATGAGATTGTGAGATTTTAACTAGATAGTGAAACTAGGCTTTAATCCTAAACACAACGAGAGCGCTTTAGGATTAATTAGACTTTATTCATATTCAAAAATTAATTTTAAATTCATAATGAGACCGCGAGAGCCAAGCATTATGGTTTAAGAGTATGGTCAGAGTCAATAAAAATTAGAGTGTGAGACTAAGTCCTTTTTATAAATAATTTCTACTGAAGAATCTTTTGATCAATACAATTACACCAACTATCTATCGAATCCCCGAAGTTTGATGTGTTACATACCGATATCCCTTTATCAAATATCTTTATTAATCTTCTATTTACGTTATAGTTATTTCTCTTCATCCCTTCAATCTTAGAATGATCATCAGCCTTAGATTTACATAGTAATATTAGATAATGATACATTCGATTATTAGTCCTTGTGGATCCGATAATCTTTAAAACTACGCGATACGACTGTGCACTTGCAGTCACGATTCACATAGACTTACTAAGTCACGCGATCACTAGATTGTGTCTTTTCTTTAGTATACCGAGACCTTTTCTCCATATTTCTTTCCTCCCTTTGATATAAAATTTTGTTATGTTCATGACTTCCTTCATGCTAGTGGTCGGCTTCTGCGCCAATGATTCACTGAAATGGTTGACTTTTTGGCCATTTTGGAAGGCCCCTACAAACATCTCTTGATTTGGTTAAGAAACCTTTATATTTTCTTCATTGAATCATGCCATATATTCTCTGAGGGACTCGGAGGGTCCCTGGAGGATGTTGTATAAGCTGGTGGTAGTCACCTTTCTATGTTTGATGGGGGGAAATGTTGTACCATTTTCCTAGTCAGGTTTTGGTAGTTGTTGTACCCTAAAATTTTCCCTTCCCGTTTCATCTTTTCATTTAATCCTTGACTTGGAAATCACATGTACACATTCATGCCTCATTCATATGCATCATTCATCTATTAGTTTATCACTATAGGTTCAAAGCTCTTAGCTTACAAAGCTAGGGTTTGTGTATGGATTAAAACTTCAAAGGCATGGCTTGGTTATTCATCTGATCATAGGGGATGTAAAACCCTAATTTCGTGATTTTGTAGGTGTGAATTCAACAAGGTTTCATCAATCACTCTTCAGGGATTTCAAACCCTAATTCTTGATGATATGATTATGGAGCTTCTTTGGATCTTGTCTTGGCTATCAAAACCCTAATTGGGGAGGTTCATCCATTTAAGACTTGCTTGTGAAGCATCATGATTGATTCAAAGACCTTGGTTAAAGGGCATGCTTCATGTAACCCTAATCAAAGAGGATTTGGTCCCAGGGCTTGACTTTTCATCTAGATAGCCCTAAACCCTAGTTTCATCCACTTTCTCATCCACTATGTGTTGGGTGCTGTAACACCCCAAAATTTGCCCTCCTTATTCACGCATTCATTTTTAGGTCATTTAACATTAGATACATTGCATTTCATCATGTCAATCAGGATTAGCTCCAAGAAGCTTGAACATCATCCAGGACACTTTGTGGGTTCTATTTAGATGATCAGTCAACACATGGGAAAGACTTCAGTTACTTCCAACAGGGGTCTATTCGTCAGTCAAAACGTTAATCTTGAAGGAGCAAAGGTTTGTTCATGAGCTGTCATGCTCGCTAGGCGAAGCCCACGTGTTATGCAAACAAAAAAAAACAAAAAACGAAAAAAAAAAGATTTAAATAAATAAATAAATAAAAGAAAAATCTCAGACTTGGACCTCTCTCAAAAGCCCACTAAGCTACCAATATTAGGCTATAAATACTAGAGTTTTCATTGAAACAAAACCTGGAGAGAAACCTAGACAGAGAGAGTGAGAATTAATTTGCAGCAACCTCCAGGCAACTCTGAAAGGTTCATTCTGACTCACACACTTTCAGCTCAAGCAAACCCTAACATTGGTTTGCAAATCCAGCCGTGCCATTTGATTTCAATTGATCTCTCCAATCAGGTTTGCCCTTATTCCCATTACCTTTGTGCTTTGAAGTTGAATACTCTGAATGTTTGAGGTATGATGGATGAATTTCATTAGGTTTTTGCCCACGGGTTCATAATTATGTATGAATGTATAAATAAAGCCTTGAATGGTTAATCGTTTAATTTCTGAAGTGTATGCCACAGGGTTTGTGGTTTCTGAAACCATATTGTTATCCATGAAAAATCCAAAACCCGCAGGCGCTCGCTAGCACCTTCGCTAGGCGAGCACGCAGCGACGCTTCACCAAGCTTTCGCTAGGCGAGACAGTAGCGATTGCGACAGTAGCATTTGCTTTTTTCTGTTTTGCTCCAATCTGACTTACGTTTGTCATAGCATGTTCTCTCCTAATCCTTATCGTGTTTCACTAACCCTTTTGTTGAGTTTTTGTGAAGGCTCACATGACTTTTGCAGGGATAGCTCGTTGGATATTCCACTTTGCTTGTGGGATACCATTTGGGAGATTTATTCTGATTGCCTTGTTGGCACGTTTACTTTATACATGTTTGTTTTGTATGTGTTCGTATCCCCACAGGTAGCGCGGTTCCTTCGTCAAGGACTGCCTTTTTGCATGAGCATCCCTAACCCTACCAACTCATTGATTTTTCTTCTCCTAAGAACACGTTAACTCCTTCTACTACAGGCGAGTAAGTCTCCAAAGGTCGAGCATCCGGTAGATTGCGTAGTAACGTCGTTCGTCCAAAACCCAATCCATAACCCCGTAGTTAGCTGAACTACGACTTGCTCTGATTCTCATTCCAGATGAGATACGTAGGCATAAGACGAGATGTCTTAGCAAGCACAACTACCCTTAACCCCTAGGTAGCCGAGCTAGGAAGACTCTGATTCTCATATTCAGATGAGATACGTATGCAGTGGATGCGACATCCGTGCGAGTCATTTTCTTTTAACCCCTTTTTTTTAGTAAATAACACATTAGATAAACCCACACCCTTTAGACAAGAACTACAAAAGTGGATCCCGTAGAGTACTACGGATGCGTAGGGGTGCTAATACTTTCCCTTCGCATAATCGACTCCCGAACCCAAGATTTGGATGCGAGACCCTGTCTTGTCCTTTCCTTTTTCCAGGTTTACTTCGAGCGTTTCCTTTCCCTCCTTTCGGATAAATAACACACGGTGGTGACTCTCCTGTCTTTCTTCGCCGGTTATTTTTTTTCGCATTCCATTTTTCAGGTTGCGACAGCTGGCGACTCTGCTGGGGACCCGGTTTCCCTAAGCGAGTCCCTCCTAGCTTTTGTAGGTTGTTTGTTTATTGGGTGTTTATTCTTTTGTCCAGTTATTTATCTTTAAGCATTTACCTGCTTTATTGCATTGTGTACATATGACTGCCGTATCTGCTGGTTCTGTTTGTGAGATGAGTGTATACCCGAACTCGAGTGCATGTAGGATAGGAGAATGGCATAGTCTTGTTGACTTGTGTGGAGTTATTCCTTAGCAAGTTGACTTGCAAGCCCATTCACTTGGTGGAGGTCATGTTGGGATCAATAATGTCACACAAGTAAGTTGTGGTTAGACATTACTTTTTCCAATATAGACCTTAGAAGCCAAGGACCTTAGTTTACCAAACCCGTCTTGGCCTATTCGTAGAACGTAGTGCGAAAGTCGTTCAAGTGTAAGATTTGATACGATTGTTACGCGATACTACACTCATAAGAGTCTCTCTTGAGAATATTTTTGGAATACGAGTAGTCGTTCCTCCGATAATATCCGAAAGATGGGATTATGACTATGGGAACCTATTCTAGAACATGTTTGGCAGGTCTAAACCTTAGTACACTCCCTTTGGGTGGTTCTTAACCTAAACTTCATGCTCGTGACTTGCAACAAACCCTTGATTCATGGTTGATCCGTTCAGGTATCCATAATATCAATGAAACTTGGGTGTTGATAAGGTGTAAACCATAATCCACCAAAAATGGATGGTTGATATTAAGGATAACATGATCCATCCCATGACCTTTGTTTGGTGTGCTTTGCTTGATCCTCTTAATTTCTCTCCAGGCAGTGCAACCTGACAGATGTTCAAGCGGATCCAGCAATTCTGATTGACATGCCATTGCATTACATAACATCATCTGCATATTTGCATCCAACATCTCACGCTTATTCATTTGCAGGGTATTCCCTTTTTAAGGGGGGGCCTTAAAATCGAATAAGCAGTGCATCGCATACCATACATACTAACCCTTGTTTGTTTTGCAGGTGTCACTGCAGTGTCTAATGTTTGTTCCCTATTGCGGGCAATTATTGGTCCCACGCGAGTTCACAGGTACCTGACAAAGGAAAACCGTCCACGACTAGCAATGGACCAGATACAGAAAGAACTGGCTGATATGCGTGAAAGGATGGATCAACTTATGACATTGATGACTGGTATGGCAGAAGGCCAGGCGAAGCTGAAGGAATTGGTTGAGCAACCGAGGCCCGATCCAGAGGTGGAAATACCAAGTGCTAAGGGGAACCCTGGTAACCCTGGGAACGCTGATAACCCTGTGAACACTGGAAACGCGGGTAACGCAAATGTTGATGGAAACCCGGGTAATGTTGGCAACACGGGAAATGTTGGGAATGGTATTGGCGGAAGGTACAATATGAATCAAGGGATTCGAATTAACGGGTGCCCCGTTACTGAAGATTGTCAGTATGATCAATTTTCTTTGCACGATGAGGCCCTCGAGACCACTCGCCGTATGGATGAGCTTGCTGAGAAGCTCAAATCTTTGGAGTCTTAAAATTCCTTAGGTTTTGATGTCACCAATCTTGGTTTGGTTTAAGGAGTAAGGATCCCTCACAAGTTCAAACCCCCTACTTTTGAGAAATACAACGGGGCTTCTTGCCCACGCACTCATCTCCAATCTTATCTGGGAAGGTTGGGAGCTCATACTGAAGATGAAAAGCTGTGGATGTACTATTTTGAAGACAGTTTAACTGGAGCTTCTCGTGAATGGTATTCTCATTTGTCTCGTACTACCATCAAGAGCTGGAAAGACTTGGCAGAGGCTTTTGTCAAGCAATATCAATACAACTTGGACATGGCTCCAAATCGAACCTTGTTGCAAGGAATGTCTCAGACTGCCAAGGAAACCTTTAGAGAATATGCTCAGCGTTGGAGACAGATTGTTGCATCCGTCCAACCCCCTATGTCTAAAAGGGAGATGGCGGAAATCTTCATGAACACTCTTCAAGGCAATTATATCGAGAGATTGGCTTCTTGCACGCAGTCACTATTCCAACACCTGTTCCTCAAACGCAGTATCATCCGCAACAGCAACCCAGGTACAACAATCAACAACAAGGAGGTAATCCGGGTCAGTAGAGACCCTATCAACAACGTCTAAGGCAGGAGGACCGGGTCATTGAGCCAATCCCAATGCCTTATTATGTATTACTTCCCAAGCTGATTGACATGAATCTGGTTACGTTGAGAACTCTGGCCCCACCGGTCGATCCCAACAATCTGCCTAGAGGTTATGATGTCAACGCCAGATGTGCTTTTCACTCCAACGCACCTGGCCATACTACAGATAATTGCAAGGCTCTCCAGCTAAAGGTACAAGATTTGAGAGATGCCCAGACCATCAATTTTTCTCCGGTGCCTAATGTTATCCAAAACCCGATGCCAGCTCACGACGGGCAGAGGATTAATGTTGTTGATAGTGGGGAAACTTTGAATTTGGTTTCCGATGTGACTAAAGTGAAGACTTCGCTATCGGTGGTCAAAGACCGACTCTTGAAAGGACGGATTTTCCCGGGCTATGGGGAAGAGTGCAGAAATTGTCAAGACGCCGAGAACGGATGTGATAGTTTGAGAAGGGGTATTCAGCAACTGATAGATGAAGGTTGTCTTCAGTTTGATTAGACTCGTCCAGTGAAGAATGATGTGTCGACAATAACATTTTATTTCACTCCTGAAGAAATATATGTTCCCGAGAGACCCGCTCCGACAACAATATATTTCCCAGAAAATCCAGCACCAATTTACTCTGACAACCCTCAATCGACTTTGATGGGTCCGGTCACCATCACGGTACCAGGACCTATTCCGTATGAGAAAGACAGTGCTATCCCGTGGCACTATGGGGCTGATATCTACTGCCAGGGGCAGAAAGTTAACGAAGAAGACATTGACGTTGGTAGCTCCGCTGTAGACAATGTTTGAGGAATTGGTGGCTTCACTCGCAGTGGACGCCTATTTGCACCATCAACATTGCGCACGAATGCTGAAGCTGAGGCAACTGCCAAGGCTAAAGGAAAACAGGTATCCACCGAAGAGGTTACTACCGAGGAACCTCCTCCTAATACCGCATTCGAGAAGGAAGTGGATGAGTTTATGAGGATTATCAAGAAAAGTGACTACGAGGTAGTCGACCAGCTAAATCAGACACCCTTAAAGATCTTCATTCTCTCACTATTGATGTGCTCTGAGGCACACAGAGCAGCCTTGTTGAAAGTACTAAATATGGCTTATGTTCCCCCAGAGATAACTGTTGACCAGCTGGAGTCGGTAGTTTCGAATGTACACACTAGCCATGCGCTAGGTTTCACCGATTATGACCTAACATATGAGGGCAGGAATCACAATAAAGCCTTGCATATCACAATGGAATGCAAAGGGATGGTGCTTTCCCATGTTTTGGTTGATACAGGTTCTTCTCTGAATGTTCTCCCAAAGAAAGCCTTAACGAAGTTGGATTGCGATGACGCCACCCTGAGGCCGAGTAATTTAGTTGTAAGGGCTTTTGATGGCTCTAAGCGAGCTGTTTGTGGCGAAGTTGAGTTGCCAGTTAAGATTGGACCGCAGGTATTCAAGAGTACCTTTTATGTGATGGATATCCAGCCTGCCTATAGCTGTCTGCTAGGTCGACCCTGGATTCATGTTGTCGGTGCTGTTACTTCTACTCTCCACCAGAAGCTCAAATATGGACTAGAAGGTCAGATCGTCACCGTCTGTGGTGAAGAGGATATTTTTGTTAGCCACCTGTCTACGTTTAAGTATGTGGAGATGGATGGCGAGATGCATGAGATGTTGTGTCAGGGCTTCGAAGCCATAAAGATCAGCGAGGTCGCGCCCGAAACTGTCTTTTAACCTGAGTCTGAGAAGGTCGGGACTTCTATCTCTTCATACAAGCAAGCTGTTGAAGTGGTTAAGGCTGGTAATGCCCGAGGCTAGGGAAAATTTATGGAGCCAATCATAAAAGAAGACAAGTTTGGATTGGGGTATACTCCGGGGTCTCAGAAGAATGAAGTCGGTACTTTCTCCAGCGGGGGTTTGGTTTCTCCCCACACCGTCAATGTTGCAGATGAAGACAAGGCTGACAGCGACTGTGACTTAGATAGCTGGATTCGCCCGTGTGTCCCAGGAGAAAAGCTCGACAATTGGTCGTCTGAAAAAATCGTCCGGTTTACTCTACTGAAGGAGTAATTTTTATTGTTTTCCTTTTATCACATGCATAACAAAGTCTTACACTTTGACCAAGGTGTAATGACTCATCTGTAGGGCCATCCATTTAGTTACACCTCGCAATTATTTTCATCATCAATAAAGGACAACTTTTGCAAACAATTTTGTGTTCTCTTTCTTCCAATTATTTTTACTTTTACAAAAACGGCAATGTTTCTTTTTCATGTTTCTTTTTCGTTTTTCTTTCCAATAAACACCTCATAAAACTGATCACCCGGATCTCACTGCTAACGACACTGCTATGGCCAAGTATGACTTCGACAATCCTATCTATCAAGCAGAAGAAGGGGTTGAGGAAGATTGTGAATTGCCTGAGGAGTTAGCCAGGTTGTTGAAACAGGAGGACCGAGCTATCACACCTTATCAGGAGGTGGTTGAGACCATCAACATTGGTACCGAAGAAGACAAGAAAGAGATCAAGATCGGGGCCAGTCTACAGGCTGAGAGGAAAAGACCGTTGATCATGTACTTGAATGTGTTAGAAAGGTCAATGGGTTGTGTGCTCGGTCATCCTGACGAGTCAGGTCGAAAAGAGCATGCAATATACTACCTTAGCAAAAAGTTTACCGACTGTGAACAAAGATACTCATTGCTCAAGAAAACTTGCCGCGCTTCGGCATGGGCTGTTCGCCGACTAAGACAGTATATATTGACTCACATGACTCTATTGATATCAAAGATGGATCAAGTCAAGTATATTTTTGAAAAGCCAGCAGGGTTGCTAGGTGGCAAATGATGCTCACAGAGTATGACATCCAATACACTTCACAAAAAGCCATCAAAGGAAGTGTCTTGTCAGACTATCTTGCCACGCAACCGATTGATGATTACCAACCTATGAGGTTCGACTTTCCTGATGAGGACATCATGTTTCTCAAATTGAAAGATTGCCAGGAACCACTCCCGGAGGAAGGGCCTGACCCTGAATCCAAATGGATTATGATGTTTGATGGGGTGGTCAACGTCAATGGTCGCAGAGTTGGTGCAGTGTTGATCACATCGGAGGGGGTTCATATGCCATTTTGTGCCAGAATAACTTTTCCCTGCACCAACAATGAAGTCGGACGAAGCAGAATGGGTCCGTTCTCGATACAATCAGCTAAGCCTAGTTGAGGAAAAGAGACTAGCAGTTATATGCCATGGCCAACTATATCAGAGACGGACGAAGAGAGCGTTTGATCAGAAAGTGCGCCCTCGGGAGTATCGAGTCGGTGAATTGTTACTCAAAAGAATTCTTCCTCCCAACACAGATCACAGGGGAAAATGGACACCGAACAACGAGGGTCCATATGTGGTTAAAAGAGTTTTCTCTGGCGGAGCTCTGATGCTAACAACCACGGATGGCGAAGACTTCCCGTCCCCTGTCAACTCAGACGCAGTTAAAAAATACTTTGAATAAAATAGACCCGCTGGACAGTAAAAAGAATAGTTCAGGCAAAAAAGGGGCATCCCGACGAACCAAAAAAAAGAATGAAGAGGTTCGGGAAAAACATAGGGATATAAAAATCAAAAAAATGTACACCCGGTGAGTCGAAAACCCGAAAGGGCGGCTCAGGAAAAAAAAGGGTATCCCGGTGGATTGAAAACCCAAAAGGGCGGTCCACGCAAAAGTTAGGGAATAAGCGAATAACTGCGATCTGAGTTCATCCGTGTTATATCACTATTTCATTCAATCCGGAAATCTTCGAAGGTAAAAGATCGACTATTCATCCACTTCAGGAAGTAAGATGAGTAGAGCGTCTTGAGGACATACGAGCCATAGCAGAGTCGAAACTCGGTGGGACCCCGTTTCCACATTTCCATTAGGATAGTTTCTCTTGTTCAATTTATAGCGATCACCTCTTTCCAGAGATCAGCTTCCTGATGTACTCGCCTATTCCTGGCACAAATTTTTCAACCAACAAAAGTCGAATAATTCAGTTAAAAAGCCTCTTTACTTTTCATTTATCAGTTTGTTTGCAAAAGATGTCTGAATTCTTGAGGAAACATATTGCATCTGAATGTAATGGTGGCTTTTGCATATGACTTGCGCAGGAAAACAGTCAAAATTGCTTTGAATGTGCTTAATCCCGGACGGTGAATTCAAACCGAGTAATTCTCCTCTGCAGAGCAGGTTCCCCAGTAGAGTTGACAGTATCCAGACTGTATATCCCCAGCGGAGTCGACAGTGCCAGACTGTATCTTCCCAGCAACAGCGGACTAGTCGCATACCCAACAGACAAGAGGGTGGTGTTCCCAGTGTTCATCTCGTCCCCAGCAGATTATCTTTTTTAACAGATTTGTTTTAATCCCCAGCCTGAGGACGATTAGCAAGTTCATATCCCCAGCAAAGGTCGATTCCTACGATATTTCCCCAGGAAGTGCTTTCCTCACAGACTCTCCTCGCAGAGCCTCGCCAAGCAAAGTTTCCATAGTTGATACTTCCCCAGCAAGGTCAACTTTTCAAAAAAGGCCGATTTATTTTCGGTGGCTCCCTGGTCCCGGCAGACGGATTGTTCCCCACAGAGCATTCAAGGATTGATACAGCGATCCGCTCCCTGTCAGAGTTGCTTCCCCAAGCAGATTTCTTTTTTCTTTTGCGCCATGCATAACATTTGCATTTGCATTTACATGCATATCAAACATACACACAAGCTGATAAACACGTTCTTCAAAGCAGACTGAAAAATTACTTTACAACCAAAGTCATGAGATTCGGCTAGAGGATCAAGTGTGTGTGTGACCCAGCATGAGGGTCATTTCGAAGATTCAGCCTGAGAATCGTTTTCCAGAGATCCAGCCTGAGGGTCATTTCGAAGATTCAGCCAGAGAGTCGACTACGAGCGTTATTTCCCCAGCAAGCCAGCTGGAGGAATAGATTGACAACTCAACAGAAAATCAACCTACAAGAGGATCCAGCCCGCGGATCGCATTAAAAAACAAAGTCTAATCGAAGAGTCGTTATAACATGTTCTATCCTGAAGAATATATATGAAGCCCAAAAGTGGGATATTCTCGAAGCTGCATATCTAACATGAAGACCGTAGATTTCGAAAGAGGGTCATCCAACGCATTCCCCAGATGCGAGATCCTGATGATGGGAATTTATCATCAAAACAATCCAGATCTAGCCAGAAGATCAAAGTCAGGTCTAGCCCGAAGACCGAAAAATAGATAGATTCAGCCAGAGAATCAAAGAAAATAGATTCAGCCAGAGAATCGAAACAATTCAGATCTAGCCAGAAGATCGAAATAGATTTAGCCAGAGAATCAAAACAATTCAGATCTAGCCAGAAGATCGAAATAGAATCAGCCAGAGAATCGAAACAATTCAGATCTAGCCAGAAGATCGAAATAGATTCAGCTAGAGAATCGAAACAATTCAGATCTAGCCAGAAGATCAAAGAAGATCTAGCTAGAAGATCGAAGTCAGGTCTAGCCCAAAGACCGGAAATAGATTCAGCCAGAGAATCGAATCAATTCAGATCTAGCCAGAAGATCGAAGTAGATTCAGCCAAAGAATCAAAGAAAATAGATTCAGCCAGAGAGTCGAAACAAAGGAGATCTAGCCAGAAGATCGAAGAAGATCTAGCCAGAAGATCGAAGAAGATCTAGCCAGAAGATTGAAACCGTATCCACCCCGAGGATCAAAATTAACATCCAACCAGAGGACTAAATTGAGTATAGATTCAGCCAGAGGATCGAAACTCCAGATTAAGTCAGAAGACTGATTCAGATTCAGCCAGAGGATTGGAAGAGAAATAAACAGCGCGGTGTATTTCAGCATTTTTGTGGTGTTCTCGGAGCGCAAATTTTCGGTCTGACTTTGGTATTCAATCACAGCTCACCCTGTTTGTCTGATAAGCTGTTCGCTTTCATCCTGCTCAGGTTAGCTGATGACTGAAAAGGGGCAGCTGTAACACCCCAAAATTTGCCCTCCTTATTCACGCATTCATTTTTAGGTCATTTAACATTAGATACATTGCATTTCATCATGTCAATCGGGATTAGCTCCAAGAAGCTTGAACATCATCCAGGACACTTTGTGGGTTCTATTTAGATGATCAGTCAACACATGGGAAAGACTTGAGTTACTTCCAACAGGGGTCTATTCGTCAGTCAAAACGTTAATCTTGAAGGAGCAAAGGTTTGTTCATGAGATGTCATGCTCGCTAGGTGAAGCCCACGTGTTATGCAAACAAACAAACAAAAAAAACGAAAAACGAAAAAAAAACGACAAACGAAAAACGAAAAAAAAAAAGTTAAATAAATAAATAAAATAAATAAAAGAAAAATCTCAGACTTGGACCTCTCTCAAAAGCCCACTAAGCTACCAATATTAGGCTATAAATACTAGAGTTTTCATTGAAACAAAACCCTGGACAAGACCTGGAGAGAAACCTAGATAGAGAGAGTGAAAATTAATCTGCAGCAACCTCCAGGCAACTCTGAAAGGTTCATTCTGACTCACACACTTTCAGCTCAAGCAACACTAAAATTGGTTTGCAAATCCAGTCGTGCCATTTGATTTCAACTGATCTCTCCAATCAGGTTTGCCCTTATTCCCATTACCTTTGTGCTTTGAAGTTGAATACTCTGAATGTTTGAGGTATGATGGATGAATTTCATTAGGTTTTTGCCCACGGGTTCATAATTATGTATGAATGTATAAATAATGCCTTGAATGCTCAATCGTTTAATTTCTGAAGTGTATGCCACAGGGTTTGAGGTTTCTGAAACCATACTGTTATCCATGAAAAATCCAAAACCCGCAGGCGCTCGCTAGCACCTTCGCTAGGCGAGCACGCAGCGACGCTTCGCCAAGCCATCGCTAGGCAAGACAGTAGCATTTGCTTTTTTCTGTTTTGCTCTAATCTGACTTACGTTTGTCATAGCATGTTCTCTCCTAATCCTTATCGTGTTTCACTAACCCTTTTGTTGAGTTTTGGTGAAGGCTCACATGACTTTTGCAGGGATAGCTCGCTGGATATTCCACTTTGCTTGTGGGATACCATTTGGGAGATTTATTCGGATTGCCTTGTTGGCACGTTTACTTTATACATGTTTGTTTTGTATGGGTTCGTATCCCCACAGGTAGCGCGGTTCCTTCGTCAAGGACTGCCTTTTTGCATGAGCATCCCTAACCCTACCAACTCATTGATTTTTCTTCTCCTAAGAACACGTTAACTCCTTCTACTACAGGCGAGTAAGTCTCCAAAGGTCGAGCATACGGTAGATTGCGTAGTAACGTCGTTCATCCAAAACCCAATCCATAACCCCGTAGTTAGCCGAACTACGGCTTGCTCTTATTCTAATTCCAGATGAGATACGTAGGCATAAGATGCGATGTCTTAGCGAGCACAATTACCCTTAACCCCTAGGTATCCGAGCTACGAAGACTCTGATTCTCATATTCAGATGAGATACGTATGCAGTGGATGCGACATCCGTGCAAGTCATTTTCTTTTGACCCCTTTTTTTAGTAAATAACACATTAGATAAACCCACACCCTTTAGACAAGAACTACAAAAGTGGATCCCGTAGAGTACTACGGATGCGTAAGGGTGCTAATACCTTCCCTTCGCATAATTGACTCCCGAACCCAAGATTTGGTTGCGAGACCCTGTCTTGTCCTTTCCTTTTTCCAGGTTTACTTCGAGCGTTTCCTTTCCCTCCTTTAGGATAAATAACGCACGGTGGCGACTCTCCTGTCTTTCTTCGCCGGTTGTTTTTTTTTCGCATTCCATTTTTCAGGTTGCGACAGGTGCCCTTGCTTGAACATTGTCCCCCATAACCTTTTATCTTAGCTCAAGTCTATGGTCCTATAACTTCCATTATTTTCTCCATCCATGGCATTTCATCTGGATCACCCTCATGCCTAGTGCCTAGCCCATGGCTTGATCATGCCTTTCTTGAGCCCATTTTATATGATAATCTCAAGTATATGGTCCACTATTGGTTTGTTTTCATCTGGTCATTGGTCATGAATCCTCTTCATCCTATTTTCAATGCCTTGGTGTTTTATCCATGATTGTTGGTCCATTCCCGCCATTGTCTATTCAAGTTACTAAAACCTAATGTGTTTCAATTCAAGTGGTGGTTATGTACATTGATTCATGATTAGTGCTTCTTTCAAGCCATAACCTTGTTCATCAAGTCATAACCATGTTCATTTTGACCACCTTTAACCATGATCATTTTAATTTCAACCAGAAACCTTTTTTCTTTTTAGTCTTTTTCCATTTCAAAATCCATGAACCATTTCTCATCCATGAGCAAACTAAATAATTTCACATACACTTTATAAACCATGCTATACATAAACAAAGTCCATTCATTAAAATTCCAATTACATCTTCAATACATCCATAAATACAATATTTCATCTTAAAATCATAATAATACATTCATTCACACAAAATTCCATTCAATTACATATTCAACCATTTCATACATTCAATTCCGATACATACATTCAACCAAGTACAATTCATCATTCATCTTACTAGTTACTACATTTCAATATTTACATAACCCAATTTCATTTACAAATTACAATAAAATTCATTTACAATTTCATTTACCATTCACTTACAATCAAATTCATTTACAAACCAGAAGCAAGTTAAAATTCTAATCCATATTTCAAATTTATAGTTTACATTTACATCACCATTCACAAAGTACAGAAACCTACAATTCTATACAATTCCATCCAAATCCATTTCGAGCAACCAATTTCCATGATCTTCCTTTGACTCACACATAACTTCCAAGTCAATTCTTCAAAGCATCTCCATATGCAAGCACGAATTCATCTGTTCAAAATGATCCCTACAAAACCATTCATGAAAACAACCCCATCAATGCAAAGCAAACATCAAGCATAGTCACAATGTATTAAAATTAGCTCCACAATCAATCTTATAAATACAAAATATCGTCATCCAACTGATCAAAACCCGGCTCATGAAGCAATGTAGTTAAAAGTTCACTAACGAATATGGAAATAACAGAAGGGCTCATACCAACTCAATGTAAATCAACATATAACTAAGCGCAAGGTTCCATCGGCCAAATGCAAGCGACATTTTCAGTTTTCAAGATATTTCTGAGTGCAAGCATAGGTGTAAGACCCCAATTTTGACCCTAAGATCCCTCATGCTATCTCATCATATGCATTGGCATTGGGATCATACCTTGGAATCCTCCCCCCAATCATTGGGTTTGTTTTTGGGAGATATCACCAAGCACCATGTGATTGTATCATACTTGTTATTTTATCATTTACTAACCAAAATACCACAAATATGTCTTTGCATTTGTCTAACTCTTTTGTAGGTAGGGCATTTGATCACCTTTGATCTACCAAGTTCACATCTAGGGTTTAAGACCCTCATTGCTAAGAGCTCAACCAAGGAATGATCCAAAATGGCTCTAGGCATCATATATGAGTACCCATGATCTTTACATGTTATTTTGATCAAGAATTCTTCAAGAGTTTGGAATTGGTTTGTCTTGGAAACCCTAGTTCATCTAGGTATCTTGAGTAACTTCTTCACCAAGCTTCTTCACCAATTGATCAAATATTTCAAGTGATACTTAAAATTTAATCATATTATGCATATATGATCTCACATGAGCCTAAAAAGTCAAGAGGATTGCAAGTTAGCAAGGTGGTTGATGGTGGTTGACCAGAGGAATTCATCTGATCAAAACTGGGGTTCCCTAGACCCTATCTCCTACACTTTGCATCATATGAAAATTATTCCAAGATCAAAGTTACTCTAAATGAAATTACAAACAACTTTTATGTTGAGGTCTAGAGCTAGTTTTGCTTGGAAAGTCATTTTTTATGTTGAAAGATTATAGGTCATTTTGTCTAAACCCTAATTTGAAAGTCAACTTCTCAAGGACATAACTTGCTCATTTTTTATGAGATGAAAGATTTCCAAGTTTCACAATCAAATTCAATGTGTCTAATTCAAATTTTGTGTTTTAAAGAAGATCTAATTCAACCTTTATGAGCATGTGATATGAGGATACATTATAGGTCATTTTGGACCAACACCATTGAACAAGTGATTTTCCTCAACTTCAAAAATGCATAACTCATTCATCCCAAATCCAAATGAGTTAAACTTTGTGACCATTTTTATGTTTTTTGAAATAGATACAATTTTTATGAAGACACTTTTCTCATTTGAAGCTCACATAAGAAGTTAGCCAGGGTGGAATAGTTGAACATATGGATTGACACTTAGAAAAAATTTTAACATGTTGAAATTTCAAAACTTCCACCTCAAAATTCATCATGATACAAGCTCCAAATGGAAAATTCTTAAACATAAGAGTTGTTCCTCTTGATCTTACCTTTCCAAATAGTCCAAATTCATTCATTTTGGACAAGGTTTGAGGGGTCTGCGCATGGTCTGAATAGGGCTGCATCAATTGGCAAGGATCAATCTTCAAACATCAATACACTTTTGCCTTGCATTACAATCCAAATTCAAACTCAATTACACTTGCATATGGACTGAATTTGGTAGCTTAGTGGGCATGTACTTCACTTTGCCAAATTTGGAAATATTTTGAAAGGTGCAAATAACACTTGCTTGAGCTATAAATAAGATGCCATTGGCATCAGAAATTGGACCCTTGCGCGCCAGCTTTGCCTCCCACACTTGAAACCCTCACATTTGAAAGGAAAACCTGAGAAATTACATTTGAAATTTGAGTTTGAATCTCACTATTTGAAGATTCAAAAACTCCAGGATCCAAAGCCTTGTACCAACCCTAAGCTACTTCTGCAAGCTTCTTGAACAAGATCAAACACGAATTGAAGTAAGAGAGATCAAGTTCTGCACGGCATTGAAGGTATTTTTCCAGATTTTTCTTCTCTTCAATTCTCTCTCAATTCTCATCAATTCTCTTGGATCCTTGGTTGTCTGAAGTCCTACCAATGTAGGCAAGAAGATTGAGTTTCTTTGAGGTCAAGTCGAAGCAACTCAGTTCATACACCTCAAAATTCAACTCCATGTATCTCTCAATATACTTGGAGTTAGTTTGAATTGAGGTCAGATTCGTGATCAGTGCCATTTTCTTTTTAAGATCATGTCATTCTTTTTCATTTTTGTGATGGTGACGAGAGAACCAGCCTGGTCAAGGTCATCGGAGAAGATGACTGATGGTTTGCTCCGGCAATGTGCTAGACGTGTTCTGAGCCACATGATCAAGCTTTGGCGTTGTAATCTTGAGCGTTGCTTTTGAATACCATTGGTGTAGCGCGCTGACTCGTGTGTTTGGTGGAACGCGCGTTTCAGACCACTTGATCTACCACCTCAATTAATGAGGGAGATCAAGTGGTCCACGTTTTTTCTGATTAATTTCTTTTCATTTTATTTGTTTTATTTTCATTAATTCAAATTAAATTTAATATTGATCCAAAAAATACGAGAGTTTCACCAAAAAATTTAAATAAAATCCTCTTTCATTTTCTGAATCAAAATTATTTTTTGGATCATTATTAATATTTTTCATGATTTAATTGATTTTTTGAATATTTATAATTGTTTAGAAATACTTTTAAGTTTCCAAAAATTCTGAAAAATTTTCTCCAAGGTCCTTTGACCTTGTTTAGCCTATGATAAATCTCATGGCCATTTCTTTGGTGTTTTGATGAGGTTTTAGGAATTTGACCAACCATAATTTAATTTAATGCATTTTTTAATTGTTTTTAATTTTTTAAATGCCAAATTAATTGTGTAGATCCATTTTAATTGACTTTGTAAGTTTGACTTGTGTTATTGGGCCTTGGTCAAGGTTGATTTGACTTTGTTAGGTTAAGATCATTGGATTTAGGGGATTGATGGAATGTATATTCCATCTCCCAAAATGAATGAATGATCTTAATTTGGTAAATGTCCTCCTTTGACCAATTTGTGTTTTATCCATTCCATCTTCCTCTTCATCTCATTCCCCTTCTTTATCCATTCATGTCATGGACCTATGATATCTCTATATCCTAAGGCTAGTTGATTACAAAATCAACATAAGTATGGATGAGATTAGGTCCCCCACTTTGCATATTCTTTTTGTGTGTGGTATGTTTCATGAGCATAGTTCATTATACTATGTCTCTAACACGCATTAACACCAAAATTCTATTGCCCAACCTCAAATAGTTGTGACTTCCACATAAGTCCGATTACGATTGCTTAACATAGCGCTAAATTTTGACACAAAAGGCATAGCATTCTAGTTAGTGAGATTGTAAGTCTCCCCTCTTTCATGGTATTGTGTGGAAACTTGGCCTTTTTTCCTTCCTTTGAAAGATGTCTTGGTTCAAGGATCCATGCTTGTGATAAGTGGGTTGAGTGTTCTCCAAATGATAACTTAAACAAAAGAAAAGCAAAAGCAATACTAACTCATAATTCACTAACAAGTAAGATTTAATTTCAAGTCATTTACTTTTAATGCACTTTAATTTTTAAGCCTTATTCATTTGTCATTATTCATACCATTCAAGTTGTTTACTTTTATGTCATTTTCACTTTGTCCACTTGGACCATATTTTGTGATATTTTGTGTTTGTATATACTTGTTTGATTGTGTGGTTTTTTGACCTTAATATACATAATAAGAACAAAAACCCTAAAAAACATCTTGTGTGGACTGTTTGATTGATCTGAGACTGTTGAACTTAGAATTTAGACAACACTCCCTATGCAAAAGGACTTGACCAATGCCAACTTTCATGTAACCAAGTGCTTGTGAAAAGAACATTCATCTGATATAACTTTGAAGATCAATTTGAGTTCATCTGCAACATGATCATTGTGAAGCTATTATTTTGAACATGTGACTTATGCCATTTTGAAGTCATCTAACACATGGGCAAATTTTGAAGAAGATCATGAAGTTGCTAAGCTTGGATGTGGCTATCTTTATTTGATGCCTTCCTCTTCAACTTTATATTTTGTGTATTGTTTGTTACTTGATTCTAAAGTCCAAGGGAAGTTTGGGTTTCTATATGACATTCTTGTCTATTGGATTGCAGCCCATTGGTTAGATCTTTTCAACTCTCAACTTTTAAATTTATGCTTAGGATTAGTCTCTTCATATCCTCACCACTTCTTTAATTTCAAAATATCTCCCCCTTTTAAAAATCTTTTTTTCTTGTGTTTGTTTTCTAAACTTTGACCATATTGCAAACTAGAAACTTTGGCCTTATGCCATTGCATTTTCAAAACTTTTCCTTAATCAAATTTGCAATTCAATCTAACTATACTTGACTTAAAATTTCAAAATCCAAAAATAACTAACACTCATTCAAACCATTTTTAGGCCCTTGTGCCTTTTAAACTTAAAATTTTGTTAAAAGCAATGCACTCACTTTGAAATTGATACCACGAACTACGAGGTTTTGATCCCTCATTTTTATGATGGTACGTAGGCACAAGTCCGAAGGTCTTGTCAAACACAAAAATATAATTAGTGAATTCTTTTCTCATCCCTCCATTCTATTTATTGCAAACATCATTTGTATAAAAACACATATGCACACAAAAAAGGGCTCCCTAGGAGTACCTAGGACACTTTGGGTGCTAATACCTTCCCTATGTGTAACTAACCCCCTTACCTGTAATCTCTGACATTTTATTAGTTTTGATTTGAAAACTTCTTATCTTTTGGGTTTTGTTCGTACTTTCCCTTTTCCATTGGAAACAATAAAAGCGCGGTGGCAACTCTTGTTTTATCGACGTCTAGCTTATCCATGGCTTGATGATCATGAATTTACCTCTACAGAAATTAAGTGGCGACTCTATTGGGGAGTAGTCTCCAGTGGGTTTAGCCTACTTTTTGTGTGTATGTATTTGTATATTTGATGTATGTATATTTGTTTGTGTGATATAATCTGCTTGTTGCGCTTGGTGATCTCTGAGTGGTGAGATGAGTTCTAACCCAAACATGAGTGCAATTGAGATAGGAGTATGGTATAGTCATGTTCGACTTGTGTGGAATAGTCCTTAACAAGTTGGCTTGAGACCCATCTGCTCAGTGGAGACCCTTTTGGAGTTGGGAATGTCACACAAGTTATTTGTGGTTAGGCATTACTATCTCTGATATGGGGTCCGAGAAGTTGAGGACCGTAGAACATTTAACCCCTCTTGGCCTATTTAGGACGTAGTGCGGAGACTGTTCAAGTGTAGACTTGATAACAGTTGTTACGCGATACAAGATTCAGACGAGTTTCTCTTGAGAATATTACGGGTTGGTGAGTCAGACATCCTAACCTGTAATATCCAATAGATGGAATTAAGACTCTGGGAACTTTTTAGAACATGATCTGCAGGTTTTTATCCTTAGTTCACTCCTTTGGGATGGTTCTTACCCAGACTCCATGCTCGTGACTTACAACAAACCTTTTATTCTTGGTTGATCCAATGAAGTCAAGTCAATATCAATGGAACTTGGGTGTTCATAAGGTGTAAACCATAATCCACCAAAATGGATGATTGATCTTGACAATGACTTGATTCATCCCTTGACCTTTGCTTATTTTCCTTGTGTGTGATCCCTTATTTGTGATTGTTGCATTCGTGCATTCAAGCGCATCATGACATTCGTCACACAAAAATTTCAAGGAACTGAGGTCTTATTTGCAAATATTTGCAGACCATGGATTGTGGACGAAGGAACACTAAGAAGTACAGTTTCAGATGTCCCGACTTGAAAGAGTTAAGGAAGCTAGCATCTTTTGTATTAGATCCCTTGGACTTCAAACAACGACATGGGAAGCTTCTGTCTATCTTGTATGCTAATGTGGTTGAAGGACTCTTGAGTGTGTTGGTTCACTTTTATGACCCTCTCTACCGTTGCTTCACTTTTTTGGATTATCAGCTTATGCCTATGTTGGAGGAGTATGCCCATCTTTTGGGAATACATATTTCTAACAAAGTGCATTTTAATGGATTGGAAGAGATTCCTAAATCTCATCTTATTGCTGAAGCTCTTCACATGAAGAAGTCTGAGATAGAGGCTCATTGGGTGAAGAAAGGAGGATTGTTTGGATTAACTTCTGAATTCCTCATCAAGGAAGCTACTGCCTTTGCTCAATGTAGTGTGGATGCTTTTGAAGCTATCTTTGTGTTGCTCATCTATGGGTTGGCTTTGTTCCCTAACATTGACAGTTTTGTTGATGTTAACGCCATTAGAATCTTCTTGATTGGGAATCTTGTGCCTACTCTGTTAGGTGATATGTACTTCTCTTTGCATCTAAGGAACTCTAAGGGTGGTGGAACGATTGTGTGTTGTGTTCCTCTTCTGTACAAGTGGTTTATTTTGCACTTGCCTCAGACACCTGTTTTTATGGAGAACAAGCAATGTCTACGGTGGTCTGAGAGACTTATGTCTCTCACTAATGATGATATTGTGTGGTATGACTCTACATT
The DNA here is from genome assembly GCF_024323335.1 of Lathyrus oleraceus. Lineage (NCBI taxonomy): Eukaryota > Viridiplantae > Streptophyta > Magnoliopsida > Fabales > Fabaceae > Lathyrus > Lathyrus oleraceus. Next base: position 181,607,321 of record NC_066581.1, read on the forward strand.
AAGTAGGTTGGAGATTATTGATAGTTGTGGTGAATTCTCTAATGTGCCTCACATTGGTACACAAGGAGGAATTAACTATAACCCTATTTTGGCTCGTCGTCAACTTGGGTTCCCCTTGAGAGACAAACCTAATAACACTTTGTAGAAGGTCTTTTCTATCAAGAGGGTAAAGATCCCCAACTTTTGAAGAATAAGATTTCACATGCTTGGCATAATGTGCATAGGAGAGGAAGATCCGATCTTGGTCTGTGCAAATGTGTAGCTTTGGAAGCTTACACTCTTTGGGTGAAGAAGAGAGCTTTGGAGTTAAAGATGTCGTATGCTTGTGAAAGACCTATGTCTATGGTTGTGGTTGAGCCATTAACTCTCCCTAACCAAGATGTAGAGGAGTTGGAAGACGCACTCGCCAAGATGAAACAAGAGAAGGATATGTGGGAAGAGTGTTTCCATGCTTTGAGTCGAAAGCATGAGAAGTTACAACTTGAGTCTAAGGACAAAGATGCACTTATTGAGCTACTTGAAGATCGAGTGACGAAGAGACAGAGAGAGCTGGAGGTTTCATCTTCCTCTAGTATGCCTCAGCCTTCCATCGCTTGGAAGAAGATTGTTGATCAGCTTGTCCTCGAGAAGACTCAGATGAAGGCTTCTTTTGAGACCGAGATCCGACGCATTCAAAGGAAGTACATGCCTATAGCCAGATCTTCTAACATCGTTGTTAGGGATCCTTAGGATGACTAGTCTCCTTTTCTCTTGTATTTTCATTTGGTTTCTGAAATTGTACTCAGTGTAATCCTTCCAATTATATATACAAAAGAGATTTTTATGGTCATATCAAATTGTTACAATTATTGTTAAATATACATGTATTTCCAAATAATGTAGTAAGTTCCTTGAAAATAAAAATAACAATCAAGCATTGCATTTCATGCATCATTCGCATAAGCAGGTTTCTATTTCGCTAGATGTCTCATTGGTGTTTCTTCTGTGCTTCAGCCAAGCTGACTCATCGATACAATACACGCGTCAATCACTCAAGGATTATGAAGCATCTTGAACAAGAGAGCAGAGACCTGAAGGATGATATTGCCCGTCTGACTGCCATGATGAAGTCAGTCCTAGCTGCTCAGAGCCAGTCTTCTCCAACGCCTGCAACTCCTCCTCCTCAGAGGACTGTCATTTCAGAGGTGGCTACCTTTACCATGCCTGCAACCGCTGCTCACTTTGCAACTAACATGCCTGCCAGATTCCCATGGGGAATGCCTCTGAATTTTATTCCTGAAGGCTTTGCGTCTACCTTTTCTTTCATGCCGGCATTTAGCTCAGTCATGTCTGTGCCACCACCAGTTGTGCATACTCTACCCCGTGTAGAAGACACCATCTATCATTCTGAGTCGTCTGAGGGCCCTGATGTGTATGAGGAGATGGACGAGATGAAGGACCAATTCCTTGAGCTGTGAAAGGAGTTGAAAATGTTGAGGGGTAAAGATCTGTTTGGGAAGAGTGTTGCGGAACTTTGTTTGGTTCCAAATGTGAAGATCCTGGTGAAGTTCCAAGTGTCTGACTTTGAAAAGTACAAGGGGAATACCTGTCCACTCAGTCATTTGGTGATGTACGCCAGAAAGATATCTACTCAAACGGATAACTTGACCCATTATTTTCAAGATAACTTGAACAGTGCCGCTCTGAGGCGGTACATGGGATTGGATAGTGCGCGCATCCGCACATTTAATGATTTGGGCAAAGCATTTATAAAGCAGTACAAATATAATATTGATATGGCTCCCGATAGAGACCAGTTGAGGTCATTGTTTGAGAAGGATAAAGAGACATTCAAGGAGTATGCGCAAAGATGGAAAGAGCTTGTTGCTCAGATTACCCCTCCTTTGGAAGAAAAGGAGATGACCAAATTTTTCTCAAGACCCTGAGCTCATTCTACTATAAGCGGATGATTGCCAGTGCCTTCAGTGATTTTACTGAGATGGTAAACATGGGGATGAGGCTCGAAGAAGGAGCCCGAGAGGGACGGTTATCTAGAGAGGAGGTGTCATCGAGCAAGAGGTATGGCAATAATTTCAGTAAGAAGAAGGAGAGTGAAGCTAATGCAGTTTCAGTTGGGAGGAAAAGGAGGCCTCGGGTAAGAAGAAGTCAACCACCCCGTCAACATCATCATCAAGTATCATCAGTAATCCCAATATTTTCAGCTAATCAGTCAACACCAATTCAACAACAACAACGTCAATAATAACAAAAACAACCACAGCAACGAACAAACACCTACAACAACAATAATACCAACAATCATCAGCAATCAAACTTTGAGAGGAAGAAGGTCTCTTTTGACCCAATTCCGATGACATACGCAGAGTTGTATCCGTCTTTGGTTCTCAAGAACCTGTTGCAACCAAGAAATCCTCCTCAAATCCCCGAACCACTTCCATGGTGGTACAAACCAGAACTCCGCTGTGCTTTTGAAAATATATTTTAACCCCTATAAATAAGACTCACCTCATTCAGCTACAAGAATATCGATTATGAAACTCTGCAAATTGTCAACAATCTGAATTCGATTCTGCAATTGGAAGATCGACCCTACAACTGAGGCATTTTCTCCCCAATCTTCTTCAACAATATTCTCTACAACTGAAATGTTGATTTCGCATTTGGAGGATCGATTCGGAAATTGAAGCGTTGTATGCAGTCCAACTTAATGCTACAGAGGGAGGGGAAAGGAGGATATCTTTACCTGCTTTCGATCAAAACAACAATCTGGTGAGTTCTTCGATGTAATCTCGATGTTGTTTTTCCTTTCTTTCGTGTGCGTGATAAAAGAACAAACAAACGATGTGAACCTTGGAATCTTTGATTTAAAAATGATAGAATAACGCGAACCATAAGTTGAAGGTCGAACACGACAATTCCAAACACAACACTGTGAAGGTCGGACATGAATCTACGATGCCGACCGTTGAAGCCTCGAAGCGCAAAATCGTGAGAATATGGAGGTGTCATCGTGAAGCTTGCTTTGATTAGTTACGTGAGCCGATGTCAACTTGGTGTTTGATCCGTCATAATCGTTTTTCAGCCCATTGGTTTTGTGCGCGATTTGCAGCTTTCTGAATAAGCAATTTTCCTGCTCTCTTTCACCTCGGTTTGGACGCAGCTTGTGCGCTTGCTATGTTGGATTTGCCCCGTTTCATATTTAGGATGAGATTCGGTTTGGGCCTAAGGCCCAAACGGATTGTCCACTTCTTCACACACCCTTCAGGCCACTACACCTCCACCACGGGCTGAACTGATCTGCTACTAGGCCCAATCTTTCTTTGGGCTTATTTTGGTACTATTTGTAGTTTTTTACTTACTTGATTAGTTAGAAATTTTAGGACTACTGGATTAGAATTATTTTTAATTAGTTAAGTTTTATATTAGCCTAATTAGGTTGATAATATTTAGAGTATTAGTTTTATAAATTAATTAAGATTTTTTTCTTAATTAGATTTATTAGATTTTAGAAATATCAAATTGATTAGTTAGTATGATTTTTAAGACTTCAGTTTAATTGGAATTTTAATTTAATTAGGTTTATTAGAGATTAACTAGTTCTTAATTTTGTTCAGTTTAATTAGGTTTATTAGAATTTAAAATTCATTTTAGAGAATTAGTTAAATCTTTTAAAATTTTAGGATAATTAGAATTATTTAGGATTTAATTGATTTTAATTGTTTTTGTAAATAGAAAATTAATCCAACATCAATTTTATGAAAAGACTATTGTACCCTTTTATGGTTTATTTTGGTAATTTGACCATATGATGGCATGATCCGCTAGGATTAATCTTAATATAGAATTTTAACCAAGTTTCAACATTTGCATGATCCCTTAGAATAATTTGTAACAAATTTCAACCATTAGATCAGAATTAACCTAGTTCTCAAAATAAAATCAAACTCTCGATTCAAGTTGATCAAAAGTAATTTTGATCAACTAAATCCTTTGATCCTATATAATCCCACAGTCTAATTGGAGTGACCAAAAGATCCTTGGTCACTTAATAAGACTTTTTTCTGTAAGTTATGGAACTCGAAGCCTCAAGTCAGACTCTTAATCAAGGCATCCTCAGTCATACCAAGAAGTGGATCATACAAGGCATATCAAAGGCGGTTTTTCAAGAGCTTGTTAAATCAAGGCTAAAATTGTGTGGCATGAGCCTTAAGCAATAGATAAGGAATGGGATTGGAGAATTCCTACCCTCATTATGAATATCTTTGGGTACGGGACAAATGACCCAGTTGCTCATCGTATTCACCTCTATTCATAGACTTTAGCATAAATCAAATCATACGATTGACAAGTCTCTCTCCTCACAAAGTAGCAATGTAACAAGCAAAGGACTACACCAACAACTTATAAATCATGACTTAAGTTGTACGACACGAGGCTTAAGCAATAGAGAATGAATGAGACTAGAGGATTCCATTAACTTATTTTGAATATTTTTGGATACCGGACGCTTGACCATGTTGCTCATTGTATTCACCTTTATTCATAGACTTTAGTGCAATTCGAATCGAACGATTGATAAGGTCTTCATCATTACAAGAAACAACAAAGACTTTTCTCCAACAACTTTAAAGTTAGGATGAGAATTACACGTCACGAGCCTTAAGTAGTAAAGAAGGGATGAGACTGGAGCTTTCCTACCCTCATTCTGGATATCTTTGGGTGTGGGACGTTTGGCCCGTTACTCATTGTATCCACCTTTACTCATAGACTTTAGTGTGGTTCTTACCAAATAACTATCAAGTCTATGCATATTCCATTATCAATCAATCACTTCTTTTGCCTCAATCATCTTGCTGTCAGCCCTAGTGGGCTAAACTATAAAAGCTATGATTTTCTCATTGCACAATAAGAATACGTAGGTAGGTGAATTCAGATTTTCCGCGAGCTAACCTATTTATTAATCTTTCATTCATCGATTAATACCATCTTTTTGAGATCAAATATCATCCTCTGTTGGACTCCATGCACATCCTTTTAGGACTCCTAATGAAAAGTTTGTCTTGTGAACTAAGAGTTGTTTGGCTTGTACCCCCAAACATTTAATTCGCTTTGTTTTTTGTTACAACGGGAGTGGGTATGCCTAGTTTCTTCCACATCCTAATCAATACCTCTTTTGCTCTTCGGTTCAAGATGTATTCCTTCATGGATTCAAGACAATATTTCTCTTTGATCTCAAATTGTTTGTTCCCTAGCAAGTGATATATTTTTCCTTGTATCCAAATAATACTTTCTCATGGGTCCCATACTCATCCTTTTAGGACATTTGTCCATCTTGTGAACCAAGAGTTATTTGGCTTGTACCCAAACACTTAATTCATTCTTCTTTGTAAGACAATATAGTGGGTATGCCTATGTCCCTCCACATCTTAGTTTGTACCTTTTTACTCTTGGGTTCAAATCCAGTTTGCCTTTGTGGATTCTCATGTTACCATTCTGTTGGTACAAGTTATACTTTTTCATCACTTCAATCATACTATTGAAGTTGTTTTTCTTGTTAGTCCTAGTTGCTTAGACAAACACTTCCTTCTCTTTCCTTTATTTTCGTAGTTCCACGAACTACGATTGCTCTGATTTTCTCATTGTATGATGAAAATACGTAGGCATGAGGATGTGATTCCTTGGTGAGCATAATCCTAATTATTCCTTCCGTCTTAGGGCACCATTTGTATCTTCTATAATCCATTATCTACCTTCAATCATTACCAGTCACCCCAGTGACATACTGTTTCTTTGGAACCAAATATCATTTTTCTTTGGAATCCCATATACACCCTTTTAGGACACTTGTCCACCTTTATGCCAAGAGATGTTTGGATTGTACGCAAACACTTAATCCACTCTTTTTTGTCATGACAATACAGTAGGTATGCCCCTGTCCCTCCATATCTTAGTCGTGCCACCTTTACTCTTGGGTTAAAAATACCATTTATCTTATGGATTCCAATATACCCTTACCTTTGGTTTCAAACTATACCTTTCAAGTCGCTTGTTACCCAAAACTTCAACTCTATGACTATGGTCACTTCACTCCATTCATCTTCATAGTTCATCCATATTCTACCTTCATTCACTTCATGTGATACACCTTATTCTTCGAGCCAAATACATTATCCCTTTGTGTCCATCTTATGTCAGCTCGTGAACCAAGAGATGTTTGACTTGTACCTAAATACCTAATTCCTTCTTTTTTGGTAAGACAATACAATGGGTATGCCTAGTTTCCTTCATGTTTTAGTCTATACTAGTTTTTCTCTTGGGTTCATATTTCATCCCTTTTTGGAGTTCAAATCAGATTATCCTTTTGGTTCAGATCATACTTTGATTGCAACTTCTTTTCATATCCCACCACTAATTCTATGAACTACTGAGCTCTGAATTCCTTATTGTACTATAAGGATGCGTAGGAATGAGGGCCCTAATCCTCATCGAGCACTTTATCTATTTCTTTTCCTTTTTCCCTTATTCTTTCGCGAGTAATCTTTAGATATCACACATATTCGAGCAAGAACAATCAAAACGATTCCCATGGGATACCATGGATGTTTGGGGTGCTAATACCTTCCCCTTGCATAACTAACTTCCTTACCCAACATATCTCTTTCCCCCGGGTTTTATCAATGTTTTCCCTTTCCTTAGGGGATAAATAAAGTTCGATGGCGACTATGTTGTATGTCCAAGCGTCCGATGCATTCGGGTATATTTCCGCTAGCTTCAGTATCCGATAATTGATAGTCTAGGAAGACTCATATACCAACGCATTGCCATATATTTGAACGTTCTTGCCATAAGTTTGAGGGATTCAGAAACCCCAACTAATTCCATTTGATTATTAATTAATATTATGTGCTCCTGAGGATCACTTTTTCCATCGAAGGACGATAAAGGTGGTGGTTTGAAGTTTTCTGGGACTTAATCGCCCCAAATTATCTCTGATAGAGGTTGAGGGTCAAGGAGATCCTCCTATTCCTCATCCTCCTTAGTGTTTTGTGACTATTGAAGTGTGTAGACACTTTCTTGTAGAGACTCGTTCTACTGGCGTGGGTTCTCCATTATTGTAAGGAGTTATCCGATGTCTGGTGAGGTGTGAGATTCGCTCTTGCTAGGAGACGACCCAAACATTCTATTACTATGGTGAAAATATATTTTTTTGTGAGGCCTGGGAAAGTTTTACTAAGGCCCCACGGTGGGAGCCAAATGCCCTAATAAAAACTATTTGGATAAATCTCCCTAAGGCGAGTCAGGTGAGATCACAATCATCCTATATGTTGGAGGTATAAATTGTATGTCCTTCTCCCTTAATGAGAAACCTCTTTCATACTTGCAATGCCACCGAGGATCATTTAAGGAATGCTCATATCATTGTTGTGTTTAAGTAACCCCTGGTAACTTCTTATGTCCTCTCTAACTCCCATGTTACGTCCCATCCATCAGTTTTTGTAACTCCTCGTGCAATCATGGAGTTATTTTGTAACCGTCGTAGGTTCATGTCATCTTCTAACACTTTTAAAAGATCGGGTCCAACTTACTCATCCACCAGAGTTATTATGGAACCGGCATCGACTTGTCATGTAATAATACTCTTATTGACTGGGATTTGGCATGCTCAAGTTTTTTAGAGCTCGACTTGTTTTCTCCTGAATATTCAGCCTCAATAACTTGGTGTTGAGAATTCTGGAATGTACACTTTATTGTTGGGTTTGGGATCCCTTCCTATGTGGAGAAAGACCCAAATATAATTAGCCCATTTGTATCACTTATTTAAATGGAGATAGATATAGAGAAAATAAGGATTCAAAAGAGAGAAAAGAGGAGAGAAACTCATTCCCATTTTTCTGCAACCAGTCTCACTAAATCAACGATCCCTGATTCGTTAACCGTTGGATCAAGCTCAAAGTTGGAGGGAAGGTTCTTAACACATATGTATAAATTTTTACCATTCATAATTTCAAAAAAAAAACGTCTAAGGTGAGAGTTATCTGCTTCGCACTGAAGCTACATATTTGGGAAAAAATTTAGCCTTTTGATTCTTATTTATAGGCTAGTTTTCTTTGTGATTTGCGGTTGTTAGCACTAGTTTATGAATCACTTTAAGTCTCTCTTGTACCCTTAATTGATTATAGTGGAGTTATTTATTTGGTATGGACGACTCGTGGTGTTTACTCTCATATTGAGGGGTTTTCCACATTAAAAATATCAGTGTTCTTTTGTGCCTTTATTTGTTCGATTTGTCGTCTTATATTTGTTGTTAATCCTCAAGGTTCCTAACAGTTTGGGGAATCTTATATCCGTTGCGTATTGGTTTGTTATTGTGTTTTAGTTTCCCATATGAGTGGCATCAGATCTCTTGGTTAAGGGTTATTTTACTTGTTTTAATGATTAAGTCAAATACAAAGATGAAATACTTACTATTTGTGAAGAAATTATATTTATCGGCTTTTAGTTCTGCAAAGTCGGATTATGTGTCGGATGAAGAATGAGAGTTTGAACATCAACAAGTATGTGGTGTTATTTGACAATATGTAGAAGATAATGTTTATAATCATATTGCTAATGAGACACATGCAAAAAAATTATGGAAGAAGATATAGTCCTTGTGTGCCTCTAAATCAGGGAATAATAAATTGTTCTTGTTGAATAGCTTCATAAGTTTGAAATATAAGGAGGGGACTTCTATTTCAGAACACTTGAGTGAATTTCAAGGGCTCCTTGATCAAATGTCAGGAATGAGTATTAAATTTGATGATGAACTTTTGGGATTATTTCTATTGTTATCTTTACTAGAGTCTTGGGAAACATTTCGGATTTCTATCACAAGTTATGCTCCTAGAGGTGTTGTTTCTTTGGAAACGAATAAGGGTAGTGTTTTTAATGAGGAAATGAGAAGGAAGGCATGTGGTCCTTCATCTCAACTCGAGGTACTTGTCATTGAAAATAGGGGGAGAAGTCATAGAAAAGAACCAAATGGTGGTAGAGAGAATAACATAAGCAAGTCCAAGCCGCGATACAAGAATCTGGAGTTTATTATTGTCACAAAATAGGACACGTACAAAAGTATTGATATCAGTGGAAAAGAGATAACAAAGGCAATAAGGGTAAGTCTAAAGAGACCATGAAGATCATGATGATGATCGTGTTACTACTGCTACTAGTGACGATCTTGTTATTCTCTGTGATCATGAGTTTTTTAATCTTGTATCAGACGAGAGCATGTGGATAGTTAACATTGGTGCTACATTGCATGTTACACCAAGGAAGTATTTCTTCAAATGGTGGTAAAGAGAATAGCAGAAGCAAGTCCAAGCCGCGATACAAGAATATGAAGTGTTATTATTGTCACAAAATAGGACACATACAAAATTATTGTTATTAGTGCAAAAGAGATAACAAAGGCAATAAGGGTAAGTCTAAACAAAGAGACCATGAAGATCATGATGATGATCGTGTTACTACTGCTACTAGTAACGATCTTGTTATTCTCCGTGATCATGAGTTTGTTAATCTTGTATCATACGAGAGCTTGTGGATAGTTGACATTGGTGTTACATTATATGTTACACCAAGGAAGTATTTCTTCACATCTTATACTTCTGATAATTTTGGAGTGTTGAAGATGGGTAATGATGGTGTATCTAAGGTAATTGGTGTTGGTGATGTTTGCTTGAAAACTAACATGGGAATGCAATTGTTACTTAGAGGTGTCAAACATGCTCCAGATGTCTGCTTTAATTTGATATTTGTGCATATGCTAGATGATTATGGTTATGATAATCACTTTGGTTCTGGAAAGTGGAAACTCAACAAAGGTAACTTGGTTGTGGCTAGAGGGGAATAACTTTCTAAACTGTATTGGACAAAAGCTTTGGTTGCTAGGGACAATGTGAATGCTATCGACATGGAAGCATCTTTGTGGCACCGAAGACTTAGTCATATTAGTGAAAAAGGGCTGAATGTTTTGGCCAAAAAAGATGTTCTTCCTGGATTAAAGAATGTAGATTTAGAGAAGTATTCTCATTGCATGGCTAGTAAGCAGACTAGAGCATCTTTCAAGAGAAATCCTCCCTCAAGGAAGTCAAAGTTGCTTCAATTCATACATTCTGATGTTTAAGGTCCATTAAAGGTAAAATCCTTTAGTGGTGCACTTTACTTTGTTACCTTTATTAATGATTGCTCCAGGAAACAATGGGTTTATGCCTTGAAGACAAAAGACCAAGTGTTGGGAAATTTCAAAGAATTCCATGCCTTGGTTGAGAGGAAGACAAGCGAGAAGTTGAAATGTGTTCGTTCAGACAATGATGGAGAGTATTATGGACCATTTGATTCCTATTGCAATCAACATGGTATTGCACATGAAAAGACTCCTCCTAAAACTCCTCAATTGAATGGTTTAGCAGAGAGGATAGGCCGAACACTAATTGAGAGAGTAAGGTGTATGCTCTCTGAAGCTAAGTTGCCTAATCATTATTGGGGCGAAGCACTTTACATGGTAATGCATGTTCTTAATCTCACTCCTACTGTTGCTTTGAAAAGTGAAGTTCTAGACAAAATTTGGTTTGGAAAGAATGTCAACTATGATCATTTAAGAGTCTTGGGTTGTAAGGATTTTGTGCATATTCCAAAGGATGAAAGATCCAAGTTGGATGCAAAGTCAAAACGATGTATCTTCATCGGCTATGGGCAAGATGAGTTTGGTTACAAGTTGTATGATCTTGTAGGGAAGAAGCTTATTCAAAGTTGCGATGTGGTGTTTATGGAAGACCAAAATATTTAAGACATTAATAAGGTAGAGAAGGCTACACCCAAGAAAGATATCAGTTTGTCTAATGTTGATCCAGGTCAGTTACCTAGTCATAATCTAGATACTATTAGGGGTGATGATCACAAGGGTGACCCATATGATTATGTTGATGATCAACAACTTGGAGATGAGGTAAATGTTCCAAATAATGATGGTGAAAGGGAGAGGGATATATCACAATATGAGAATCTTGGTGAAGCTCTAGAATCATCTCAAGTTCAACTTAGGAGGTCTAACAGGCAGAGACAACCTTCTACAAGGTATAATTCTGATGAGTATGTGACCTTGACTGATGAGGGTGAACCTGAGTGTTTTCAAGAGGCCATGAAAGTGATGAAAATCAAAAGTGGATGGATGCAATACATGATGAGATAAAATCATTGCGTGATAATCAAACTTATGATTTAGTGAAGATGCCTAAAGGAAAAAGGGCTTTGGAAAACAAATGGATTTACAGAGTTAAACATGAGAGCAACTCTAAGTCTTCAAGATATAAAGCCAGATTAGTAGTGAAAGGTTTATGTCAAAGAAATGGTGTTGATTTTAATGATATTTTCTCAACTGTTGTAAAGATGATATCAATTAGAATCGTGTTGAGTTTGCATGTTGCTCTTGATTTAGAGGTTAAGCAAATAGATGTGAAAATGACTTTCCTTCACGGTGATTTGGAGGAAGAGATGTACATGAAACAACCCAATGGTTTTCAAGTTAAAGGTAAAGAAGATCATGTCTGTAGATTGAGAAAGAGTTTATATGGGTTGAAGAAAGCTCCAAGGAAATGGTAAAATACGTTTGAGTCTCTTATGTGTGATCGAGGATACTAGAAGACTACATCACATAATTGCGTCTTTGTTAGAAAATTTTCTAACGATGACTTCATTATATTGTTGTTATATGTTGATGAAATGCTTATTGTAGGGAAAAGTATTTCTAACATTAACAGGTTAAAGAAGCAATTGTGGAGTCATTTGCCATTAAAGACATGGGAAATGCTAAATAGATTCTTGGCATTAGAATCATGAGTGACAGAAAAGAGAAGAAACTTTGGATGTCACAAGAATACTATATTGAAATAGTGCTACAAAGATTCAAAATGGAAAGTTTTAAGGCCGTAAGCACTCCTCTCGCTGCTCATTTCAGGTTAGGTTCTAATCAAAGTCCTTCAAGTGAAAATGAATCGTTTTATAAATCCTTATGTATCTGATATGGGTAGTTTGATGTATGCAATGGTGTGTACAAAACCAGATATAACACATGATATTGGTATAGATAGTAGATTTTTGTCAAATCCAGACAGAGAGCATTGGAATGCTCTAAAATGGATTTTAAGGTATCCCTGTGGTACTACTTCTGTGAGACTTTGTTTTGGAGGAGATACGCCTACTCTAGCGGGGGTACTCTGACTCTGATATGGCTAGAGACATTGATTCCAAAAAGTCCACTTCGGGCTACATGACTAAATTTGCAGGGGGAGTTGTGGCTTGGCAGTCCAAATTACAAAAGTGTGTATCAATGTCTACTACATAGGCTGAGTTCATTGCAATTACTGAAGCATACAAAGAGTTACTATGGTTGAAGAATTTTCTGCAGAAGCTTGGTTTTGTTCAAGACAAATATGTGTTATTTGTTGATAGTCAAAGTATTATTCATCTTGGTAAGAATCCGACTTTTCATAATAGGTTCAAACACATTGATGTGAAATATCATTAGATACATGATATTTTGGATGCTAAGTTGTTGGAGTTAGCTAAAGTTCATACAGAGGATAATGATTTTGATATTATGACTAAAATATTACCAAGAGGGAAACTTGAAGCTTGTTATGATATTATCAGTTTGGAGATTTCCTCCACATAGTTCCGAGGTGGGGACTTATCGGGTTTGGGCTTCCTTCTTATATGGAGAAATACTCAAATATGATTAGTCCATTTGTCTCACTTATTTAAGTGGAGAGAGATAGAGAAAAAATAAGGATTCAAAAGAGAGAAAAGAGGAGAAAAACTTATTCTAATTTTTCTGCAATCAATTTCACTAAATCAATGATTCCTGATTCGGTAACCGTCGGATCAAGCTCAAATTTGGAGGGCGTGTTCTTAACACATATATCTAACTTTTGACAATTCAGAATTTCAAAACAACGTCTGAGGTGAGAGTTATCTGCTTCGCACCGAAGCTGCAGGTTTGGAAAAAAATTCAGGTTTTTGATTCTTATTTGTAAGCTAGTTTGCTTTCTGATTTGTTGTTGTTAACACTAGTTTGTGAATCATTTTAAGAATCTCTTGTACCCTTAGTTGATTATAGTGGAATTATTTCTTTTGTCTGGACGACTTGTGATTTTTCCTCTCATTTTGAGGGGTTTTCCACGTTAAAAATATTGATGTTCTTTTGTGCCTTTATTTATTCGATTTTCCGTCTTATATTTTTTGTTGATCCTCAAAATTCCTACAAATCTGAAGAATTTTATATACCTTATGTATTTGTTGTAACAGTTTCTTATTTTTATTATAATAATTATTAATAATAAAAAACAAATTTTAATGTGGTCCATAGTTTTGGGATTTTGGTTCTGAAAAGGGTATGATTTATTTTGGTTTTAATGTAAATTGATATGACCATTTAATTGGGTGGTAATGAGTTTTAATGGCTTTAAATTCTTGATGGTAGAATCAAGCCTATAAATAGTCTTTGATCCCCAAAAATTTCTCTCATCAGAAAAGAAATACACCATCTATATTGAGAGAGCAAGAGCTTGGAAGAATCAAAGGTAGTGCACTCACAACATATATATTCAAATCAATATATATATGTTACCGCTGGCATTCATGAATGTTACCGCTGGGCTGCTTTGTTAAACATGTATTTTGATTCTGTTCATATCCATATGATTTCATTTTTACTGATCATTATGCCTTATTATTTAATCTTTGAATTAAATTTGTGCATAAATTAAAATTGATTTATAATGCTATTATTTTGTTAAGCAATTGTATAACAGATCTTATTTATTTAATTTTGTTCTCTCATATAATTGAGTTACTATGTCTAATGATCGTTATAATTTTGATTAATTTGGATTAGCCACAACATCCTTAAATTAATTGAGATTATTTTTTTAAAGTTTTGAGATCACATAAATTATTAGACATAAAATTGTAATTAATTATACGTGGTATAATGAATTTTATCCTACAGAAATTTTTATTATATTTGTATGATTAATTGGGATAAAATGTCAAAATATTTTCATAACTTGCCCACAGGAATTATGAATTGGTATATAATTTGATAGTTTTATCATAAAGTATTAATTTTGGATAGAAAAACAAAATCATATCATGCACGTAAAGTGTGAGGTTTGAAAAATCTATCGCAATTTTTTTTAAAAATCTTATTACATTAAAATTTAGCCCACAGGTAATTTTTATGTTGCAAGATTTATTTTATGGTATGTTTATATTGATAATACATACAATTTGGATAATATTTATGCCTCAAATTTTGACCTCAATTTTGTTTATCTTTTTAGCTTCTCAACCTGCTAATTTTTCTGATATCCGATGTGATATTCCCGAGCTCAGAGGAGATAACTATAAGGTGGGGAAGGAAAGAATTCTCCTCCATCTAGGATGGATGGACATAGATTATGCTATTAGGAAAGACGAACCACCTGCAATTATAAATGAAAGTACTCCAGCTGCAATCGCACTATATGAGCGGTGGGAGAGATCCAACCGGCTCAGTGTGATGTTCATTAAGACTAAGATCACAGGTGGAATACGTGGTTCTGCCGATCAGCATGAGAATGTCTGTGATTTGCTGAAAACCATTGACGATCAATTCGTCACTTCTGAAAAGGCTTTGGCAAGCACATTAATTATGAAATTTTCCTCCTACCGACTCACCAGTGTGAAAGGTGTGCGTAAGCACATAATGAAAATGCGTGACATTTCAACTCAACTTAAGAAACTTGAGGTTGATATGTCTGACTCCTTCCTGGTGCACTATATTCTGAACTTTATTCCGTCTAAGTATGAGCCTTTCAAGATCTCCTACAATACACATAAAGACAAATGGTCAATCAATGAATTAATGACCATGTGTGTTCAGGAAGAAGAAAGGCTTGTAATGGAACAGAGTGAGAGTGCATTGCTGACAAGCACTCGCGGGAAGAACATAGCTTTCAAAACTGACAAGTCACAAGCCAATCAGAAAGGGAAATTCAAAATACCACCATAAGGTGATATCAAGAAAGAAGCAAAGTATTACATCTGTAAAAAGGGAGGACACATGAAGAAGGAATGCCCTGGATTCAAATAGTGGCTTGAGAAGAAAGGTAATTTATTCTCATTTGTTTGTTATGAATCTAATATGACCGATGTTAATATTAACACCTTGTGGATTGATTCTGGATCAACAATCCATATAATAAATTCCTTATAGGGTATGCAAAACCTAAGGAAGCCAATGGGAAGTGAGCGGACTGTCCTATCAGGAAGCAGGATGGGCTCACATGTGGAAGCTATTGGAACTTGCAATTTAATTTTGAGTAATGGTTTTGTTTTGAAATTAGAAAGGACCTTTTATTTACCAAGTTTCTCACGAAACTTGATTTCAGTTTCTAGACTTGTACCTTTTGGATATTCCTTTAATTTTAAAGACACCTTGTTTGAATTATTTTATAATTCGGAATGTGTTGGGAATGGTATATTGTCTGATGGTCTTTAGCGTATTAATTTACAAATCGAATCCATTTATAGTTCAATGCATGTTCAAACTGGCACTAAGCGGTGTAATATTAATGAAAATTCTTCTATGTTATGGCATCGGAGATTAGGACATATCTCCATGGAGAGAATTAAAAGGTTAGTAAAAGATGGGGTACTTAATACTCTAGATTTTGCTGACTTTGAAACTTGTGTTGACTGCATTAAGGGAAAGCAAACAAACATGTCTAAGAAAGGTGTCAATAGAAGTTCAAGTATATTAGAAATAATTCATACAGACATATGCTGTCATGATATGGATGTACATGGTCAGAAATATTTCATCACTTTCATAGATGATTACTCACGATATATGAATATTTATTTGCTTAACAATAAATATGAAGCATTGGATGCCTTCAAAGTCTTTAAGGCTGAAGTTGAGAACCAGTGTGGAAAACAAATAAAAATAGTGAGATCAGATCGGGATGGTGAATACTATGGTAGATACACTGAGAGTGGACAAGCACCTGGTCCATTTGCTAAGTTTCTTGAAGAACATGGGATTGTTGCCCAATACACCATGCTCGGTTCTCCGAACCAAAATGGTGTTGTAGAAAGAAGAAACAGAACATTATTGAACATGGTGCGGAGTATGCTTAGCAACTTTAATCTTCCTAAATCATTGTGGAATGAAGCACTAAAGACGACTGTGTATATTCTAAACCGGGTTCCATCAAAGGCTGTCCCAAAGACACCATTTGAGTTATTTAAAGGATGGAAGCCGAGTTTACGACATATGCGCGTTTGGGGATGTCCGTCTGAGGTGAGGATTTATAATCCACAAGAAAAGAAACTAGATCCGAGGACCATTAATGGGTATTTCATTGGATATGCCGAAAGGTCTAAAGGTTATAGATTTTATTGTCCATCTCATACAACTAGGATTGTGGAGTCAAGAAATGCAAAGTTTCTTGAAAATCATTTGACTAGTGGGAGCGATCAAATCAAAAATTCAATTTTTGTGCATGATCATATAGAGTATGAACCTTCCACTTCAAGTAATAGATTGGTTACTATTTACAACATCCCTCAAGTTCAAATGGATGTTGATCAACCAATCATCGAGACTCCACAAGCTACTGATGATCCAGTAAATCAAGTTGGTCATCAAGATGATGAACAATTAGTTGAACAACAAGATCCACAAGAAAATGTTGATCAAACATTAAGAAGATCTACTAGGACAAGAAAATCAACTATTCCTAATGATTACATTGTGTATCTGCAAGAATCTGACTATAATGTTGGAGCTGAGAATGATCTTGAGAGCTTTAGACAAGCCATGAGTTGCAAAGAGTCAAATTTGTGGTATGATGCCATGAATGATGAAATGAATTCCATGAAAAACAACGACGTATGGGATCTTGTAGAGTTACCTAATGGGGCAAAGGCCATTGGTTGTAAATGGGTCTTTAAAACCAAGAAAGATTCATTAGGCAACATTGAGATATACAAGGCCAGACTCGTTGCTAAGGGATTTACTCAAAAGGAGGGAATCGATTACACTGATACTTTTTCTCCTGTATCTAAGAAAGATTCTCTTCGTGTCATCTTGGCATTAGTTGCACATTTTGACCTTGAGTTACATCAAATGGATGTGAAAACAACCTTTCTTAATGGTGATTTAGAGGAGGAGGTTTATATGAAACAACCTGAAGGTTTCTCTTTTAATAGTTGTGAGCATTTGGTTTGCAAGCTTAAGAATCCATATATGGGTTAAAACAAGCCTCTCGTCAATGGTATCTTAAATCCATGAAACGATATCCTCATTTGGGTTTTTTGAAAACCCCATGGATCAATGTATATACTAGAAGGTCGGTGGGAGTAAAATTTGTTTTCTCATTTTATATGTAGATGACATACTACTTGCAACCAATGATAAAGGTTTTCTACATGAGGTGAAACAATTCCTCTCTAAAAACTTTGATATGAAGGATATGGGTGAGGCATCTTATGTCATTGGCATTAAGATCCACAGAGATAGACTTCGAGGAATTTTGGATCTATCACAAGAAACCTACATCAATAAAGTTTTAGAGAGATTTAGAATGAAAGATTGTTCACCAAGTGTTGCACCCATTGTCAAGGGCGATAGATTTAATTTGAATCAATGCCCTAAGAATGATTTTGAGAGGGAACAAATGAAGAACATTTCATATGCTTATGTTGTTGGAAGTCTTATGTATGCTCAAGTATGCACAAGGCCCGACATTGCATTTACTGTTGGAATCTTAGGAAGATATCAGAGTAATCCAGGTATGGATCACTGGAAAGCTGCAAAGAATATGTTGAGATATCTTAAATGAACAAAAGATCACATGCTAATGTATAGGCAGATGGACAATCTTGATGTGATCGGCTATTCAGACTCCGACTTTGCTGGTTGTGTTGATTCTCGCAAATCAACATCATGATATATTTTTATGATGGCTGATGGAGCTATTTCATGGAGAAGTACTAAGCAAACCTTGGTTGCTACTTCTACTATGGAAGTCGAGTTTGTCTCCTGTTTTGAGGCTACTTCTCATGGTGTATAGCTTAAGAGTTTTATTTCTGGGCTTAGAATCATGGATTCTATTTCTAACCCTTTGGAGATTTTTTGCGATAATTCAGCAGCTGTCTTTATGACTAAGAACAATAAAAGTGGAAGTCGAAGCAAGCACATCGACATAAAGTATTTAGCCATTAGAGAAAGAGTTAAAGATAAAATAATAGTTATTAATCACATTAGTATTGATTTAATGATCGTTGATCCTTTGACTAAGGGCATGCCACCAATAAAATTTAAGGATCATGTAGAGAACATGGGACTTGGGTCCTCCTTTTGATTGTATACATACAGTTTATTAATAAAACTCTTATATTGTGATGTTTTCTCATTTTCATGCGCACATCAGTTTGAGAAAATATGTTACATCTGGACCAAGAGTAAACATTGGTTTATTCATCAAGTTAGTTACCACATTACGATATATATTTGAAAATAGACATGTTGTAATACATAGATGAGACTACTCGCTTTAAGAGGGACTATCTCTATGATTCACATATTTATTTTTTGAGTAAGTTTTCCATGACTCATTTATGTCAATAATCAGTTCTATGGACCAAGTGGGAGAATGTAACGGTTTCTTATTTTTATTATAATAATTATTAATAATAAAAAAAACCAATTTTAATGTGGTCCACAGTTTTGAGATTTTGGTTCTGAAAATTGTATGATTTATTTTGGTTTTAATGTAAATTGATATGACCATTTAATTGGGTGATAATGAGTTTTAATGACTTTAAATTCTTGATGGTAGAATCAAACATATAAATAGTCTTTGGTCCCCAAAGCTTTCTCTCATTAGAAAAGAAATACACCATCTATATTGAGAGAGCAAGAGCTTGGAAGAATTAAAGACAGTGCACCCCCAACACTACAATAATGACTAGAGGTAAAACCTCTAATTCTATTTCTGCATTTTATTTTATTGATCTTGTTGTTCTTTTGTTATAGGAACATCAAATCAATATATATATTTAAATCTAACATTTGTTTGTTATTGTATCTTAATTTTCAACCATTTATATCTTTATCCTCTTTATTTTGTAATCTTTTCCTCTCTTAATATATGAGGTCTTATTCAATTTTTTTTCTTATTCAACTTTTATTTTTCATAACTATAAATTTTAAATAAAGCATGCTGAATAAAAGTTAATATATGCAATCTTTTCATTTCTTAATATAGAGGCCTTATTCAACTTTTTTTTAAATCAAAACTATAAACTCAAAATAAAGCATGCTGAATAAAAAGTAGTAACATATGCAATACAACTTCTAGTTAAACAAATACAATTAGAAAACAATTAATTAATTCTATATTAAAAATTGAAAGGATGATTCATTTGTTAAACTAATGTATGAAAGAGAGGCACTAGTAATAAAGTATACTAGATTAGATTAGAGAAAGAAAGATAGGATTGTGACTTTAACAATTCATTGAAGATGGGTACTAAAGAGGGACAGAAAGTCACCGATGCTAGAATTATTGGGTTCTGTAAATAAGAAGTAAAAAGGGGGCCGGGCATGTTTAGATTTTCAACGAATATTAATTTTATTTGCAGGTTTAAATCTCCCTGCTTATTGCACTAGTAGCATCATAGTGTGGCCATAATCATCCTCACCTGTCAATTCACTGTCTTCAATTCAATGTTACTTCCACATTCCCACCCATCGAGAAAAACACTTAACACATCATTTTCCTCTTGTACCGTCCTTCAAACTTCAATCTCACCCCTTGCATATTCAAACTTCACTAGCATATGAATTGTTTTTATGTTTAATTACTTTGAAATTAATGGTTAGCTTGTGCTTTAAGAACACATGCTAATTGTGGTTATCTCTGTACACATGACCTGCATGATAAAAAAAATGCGTATTTTTTTATCGTGAAAAGCAAATAGTTAAATTGAGACTAGAAGGAATTGTTTGATTTATTTTTATAAAACTAATTTTTTAATTAAAAAC
Source organism: Lathyrus oleraceus (assembly GCF_024323335.1). NCBI lineage: Eukaryota > Viridiplantae > Streptophyta > Magnoliopsida > Fabales > Fabaceae > Lathyrus > Lathyrus oleraceus. The sequence goes on from NC_066581.1 coordinate 181,627,455, forward strand.
AATAGAATTTGTTTGTTATTTTAAAAATATTTTTTATTTACATGTTTTAAAAACTGAAAAATTAAAATAAATCTTATGTTTTAATTTATACTCCTTCTTTCTCAATATATAATATATAAGAAAAAAATAAAAATCACATTTATTAAAAAAATTAAAATATAATTACTTGGATTAAATTTTTTTATAGAAAAATATAAAAAAAATATATTCTAATTAATTATGAATTATTAAATTTGTAGTAAAATAAAAATAAAAATAGAATATATGTAAATTATCGAATTTAAACTAAGTTGTTAAAATAAAATAAAAAAGCTTCACGTGCTCAATGTCAAGCAAATGTACCATTTAGTTTGAAGGAATTTTTTTATTGAAATAAGATCTACGATATTGTATAAGATAAAATATTTGATAATTAAAAATTAATACGATAATAAAGTAATGGTAAAAAAATAAGAATATTATATTAAATATGTGATAAGATTAAACATAATATAATTATGAATGAGAATATTAGAAATAATGTTGAGGTAACATATAGTAAAAAAATGATGAGAAATTGACTTAAAAGGTAAATTTTCATCTTAAAAAAAATAAAAATTGTCTTTTTCTTATAATTTGAGAATATATATATTTTAAGACAAATACTTAAAAAAAAGAATAAAACAATTTATAATTTTTTTATCAATAAACAAAAATGATAAAAACCATTCAAAACTCTTACACATAACCGTGTTTTCACTTTCTTAACAATGGTTTATTAATGGTTTACTATGAGAAGATAGAGGATTATTGAACATGATATATTTATTGGTAGTAATTGGTTATGATCTACTGGTAGTATTCTTTTTGCAATTTTGAAAGAAGCTTGGTTCGCATGCGTCGTAAATGTTTGTGATTTTATGACAGCTAAGTTCTGTGAACTCTGATTCACGCTAAGTTGTTAGTATAGACTGCTTCATAGGCCTGTTACATATATAGACAATACAATTCATTATTATCCTGTTGCTGTTGGATGCATTGGAGATGCCAATTTCTATTCTTTTTAATATTTAATTTCTTAATTACATTGATCCATCGCTTTGCACTTTGCATTGAGTTGAATAAACTTCCAAACATCTTTCCATGTTATCATGTGAATGAGTAGTTGTTTATTAAGTTAGTTTAGCTTGTTTCACTTATATATGGATAAAATCTATATCAATGTTTTTCACTGCTGAAAAGATTCGAACCATCTTTAGAGCTAATGATTTACCACAGTGTATTATTTTAAGAGTTCCTCTTCATGGTTGATATGTATTGCATTTAATTTAATTATAATTAGAAAAATATCAATTAATTTGTAAGGTTTTATGTGTGAGGAGCACAATATTTGATGTCAAAATATTAATAATACACGTCTCTATTGAAATAAGTATATGTCATATAACCAATTGTTTAACATGAAAAATGTCTTTATTAAAATTAATTTTATTATTTTAAAATTTAATATCATTTCATATGCGATAAATTTTTCAAAAAATTATTATGATGAAAGTCATGATCAAATTTTAAATTTGAGAGCCGTAGCTTTTATCAACGAGGTTGAATAAACTTTCATAATTAGTTCTATCAATATTTGTATTAAATAAGTGTTTCATCCAATTAAATAAGTGGTCTGCACTCTCCACATCATATAGGGATGTCAAATAATTTTTTTCAAGAAGGTTCAATGCAACCTCTCTTGATACAATTGTAGGCATCTTTAAAAGATAAATCACCATTTGCAGATCTTGGACAAATTGATCTTCAAAATGTCTTCAACAATTTGAGGAGTCAAAATGGATAAACCACGAGGAAGGTTCTAATTTATGTCTTGGATAATTGAATTTGAATGTGAGAAAAATACACAAGAAGGGGGGAGTTGAATTGTGTATGTTAATTCTTTTTCACTTCTGAAAAACCAACTTCGGAATTTGAAAAAATTCAGAATCTGATCTTAGAGTTGTTAGTAGCGGAATGAATAATATTCAGAAGTAAGAAGTAAAACATCATACAGAGTTTATCCTGATTACTCCCACACACAGAGAGTAGTTCAGTCTCCTTGTCCAACAAGAGATTTTAACTATAATCAAACAGATTACACTTTTCTCAATCAAACTAGCAAAAGACTTAAACTACTCAATCACATTATAAAGATACTTCTGCTCAAGCAAATTAGCAAGAGACTTCCACTGCTTAACCAAACTAGTAAGAGACTTCCTATACTCTAAACAAATAGTTTATGAGAATATATAACAATTATACTTAATGTAAAATCAGAAGTATAGAAGTGATACAACACACACACAAGAATTCTTAACCATTTAAGATTTCTAAAATATACAAAATAAGAAATATTAAGAACTTGTGTAGTAAGCAGATAAAAAATTTAGCTCAAAGTTGTGCTCAGTGTTGTTTTTGTTAGATTGTTCGTCGATTGTTACTTAATTCAATTCTTCAACACCTTTTATAGAGGCAGAAAAAAAGTCGTTGAAAAGTAACTCACACAAGTGATCTTTTGTAAAAAAATCAGTTCCAAGAGAGACGTTGGAAGTCAGTCCTATTAAGATCTTCATCCATTGTGTAATAACTTTGTCCGCTGCGTCTTTCTCATATTAGGTATCTACCAAGATATCGGGGAAGATTTAAGAGGTCATGTCAACTTTTCCTTGAGCCCTGCACTAAAAAACTCTAGTTGACTTTTTCAATAATTTGACCTTGACAAGATCGATCTACTTTGAATACAAAATATGGATCAAAAGCAGAGTACCTTTAGCTCAGGTCTTTAGAAGTTGAGTTGTCACCAGAAGGTGGGATACCAAGTTCTGAGACATCAGATTCTGATCCTTCAGAATCTGAGTCTTTTAGCTTCTCTACATATACTTTCATTAGGGTTAGTTCTGAGTTAATTTTTTAAACTTATGATCCTGCACACTTCTACATATGTTAGTATACCCAATTGTTCTTTAGGTACTTTGTCATCATCAAAATCCAAGGGATATGTACCATTTTGTTCCAAAAATCTCCCGTTTTTTTTATGATGACAAACAAATGTATTTAAGAATAATGATTGGTCAGTTTAGTTAACTTGATAGCATCAGAGTGTCGCATTACGCGAAAAACCGGCGGGAAAAGACACAGAGCCGCCACCGTGCATTATTTATCCCAAAGGAGGGAAAGGAAACGCTCGAAGTAAACCTGGAAAGGAATGGTCTCACGACCAGAGATTGCAAGGATCGGGAGTCGGTTATGCGAATGGAAGGTATTAACACCCCTACGCATCCGTCGTACTCGACGGGATCCACGCTCAGAAAGAATAGGATAAGGTTGCTAAAATAACTGCTCAAAAACACTGCACAAGACTAGGATAAAACACAGATGAAAGACGGAAGAAGGACACTCGGCAGGATGTCGCATCCTGGGCCTACGTAGTTTGGCAGACACAAACATCAGAGTCGACGTAGTTCGGGAATATGGGAAACGTGCTCGCTAGGATATCGCATCCTATGCATACGTATCTTCTCTAACCAGAGTAAGAATCAGAGCACTCGTAGCTCAGCTAACGCAGGCCAAACAAAACGCTAAACGGAGACGCTGAGACGTCAAAGCAAACTGGAAATGGAATGCCAATCGCTGGTCTTACATCCAACTCCACCCAAAACAAACTAACGGGAAACCGAAAGCCAATCGCTGGACTTACATCAGACTCCAAGCACACATACAACACGGGAAACCGACTGCCAATCGCTGGAATTACGTCAGACTCCTCACAAACAAACACACACAGGAAACCGGTTGCCAATCCCTGGACTTACGTCAGACTCCGCACACACACAAGGGGTTAAAAAATAAAAAGGGAGCCCGGAGAGATCAGCTCATCTCCTGCCTACGTACCTCATCTGGTGTGAGGATCAGGGCGACGTAGTTCCCCTTAACAGGGAAAGAACTTCTATCCTAACCAGAGACTAGGGAGATAACAAGCTACTAGGGAGACTACGACTCGAGCCTAGAAGTTGTCATGCATACGATCCCTATGTTGAAGTCTCTCATCCTAACTCGCACAGGAAGCAAGCTAGCCTAAACATCAATCAAGTAAGCAAACACAAGCACAAGAGAGAAATCACATACACTATATGCAAACAAGTGGCTCATACAAAGTTGGGCTTTAGTCAAGGGGTCAAATCAACCTCGACAAACAAGCCGGTTCTGTTAGGGGTGTTTTGAGCTCTTAACCCTAACATTGAGAGTTAGGGTGAAGCAGATGAAATGGGAACTGAAGGTAAGACCTCATAGCTCTTATCCCTGGCCTGGGTGAGCTTCAATCAATGAAAGTGTGGGAGTCCAGAATGAGGAACTCTTCTCCACATGACTAACTCGATAGACAATGATCTTGGGTGTTTATTCAAAATGCGTCAGCACGTACTGCGAGCAAGATGAAAGACTCAACTGAATAGCAGGGGATGGATTGCACATCCCTTCTATCTGCCAATGCCTCTTCACTTAGGAGGTCTTTGAATGTACAAGGCACAAAGATAAACAAGCACAAAAATTGCCTCTTAAGGAGGGCTTCAGACAGGTGCCTGCCAAAAGAACATGACAGGTCTTCCAGACTACATGAAGAATAGGAAGTTACCTAGGTGGTATGCCAACCACAAGCAAAGCAACTCAAACAATGAGTTAAAGCGGCTAAAGTACCTGTGTAAACAACCAAACAATCAGTATAGTATTCAGACAAACATCCAACAGATAACAACAGTCAGACAACCAATAGACACAACAAGTCAAGCCAACAAGTAGACAACTCAAATGAGTTCATCTCCGAGAAACCTACAACACAACAAATGTTAGTGGAACACATCATTTTGCATCTCAATTTATGAGATCAACATCATCCATCAAGACTAGAAGCTTGAACCTGAAATGCACAACTCAAAAGATGAGTACAAACCACTAGCACCAAGGCTAGGGTCAAAGGTAAGGCAAAAAGTCAAAACAGCAACCAATTCTCAACATGTAGCATATTTAATCTATCATGAACATGTCCTAAAAAGGACCAAGTCAAAAACATTAAGCAAGGTCATCATTCAACCAAGAGAAGGCAAGGCAAGCAAAAGGTGCATACAATTGGTCATCAAGAATCAAAATTCCATATTAAAATAGAAATGACTCAAACAATTCTGGAAATTTTTATGAGCAATCAACATGTCCAACATAATCATCATGCCAAAAATTGTAAACAGAGGAGCTCAATTGGCCTAGAAATAAAATGCACAAGCAAGACATCCAATTGTGTGACACACATTGTCGCACCATAAGTCCATGTGTCCAAAACAGAGAAGGAAATAGCAAAAAATACCAAATAAAATCACACGAATCCATCAACATGTTAAGAATCATCATGCAAAGTTTCATGGCAATTGGATCATTTATGAGCATTTCACAATAAGATGAGTGAAACAATGTCACAAAAGCATACATGTCCAAAGAGTCTAGCACAATTAAAATTCCAGCCATGCACAATTTCGGAAACCCACATCAAAAAATAGAGGACATCTCAAGGATCATATAGAAAAAAATCTGGAATTAATTGGATGATTTTTCAATTTGATATGAATTTTTGAAGTTGGTAAAAATAATTGAAATGAAAATGATCATGTACATGAAATTATGGAGGAAAAGGTAAAATGTTGGAATTAATTTGGAAATTGGATGAGGCAGGAATCAAACTCGGTGCAAATTCAACTGAGGCGCTTAACACAATAAATCACCAAAACGCCAGCGCCTGGAATCGAAGTGAGGGAGTGTATGAAACGCTGAGTTTCATTAAACAACCTGGCGCCTAGTCACAGGTCAAAGGCTATGTGGCACTGGTTAAAGGATTGATGACCAATCAAATAGCCAACAGGCGCGCATGTGGCGCTCGCGTGGACAAAAAACCCTAGGAAAACCAGTAGCAGTCGGCATTGTATACACGCGGCCAACCACGGAGGAAAACACCGTCTTCCTCGCGAAGACGGTGGAGGAACAGTATGCATCCACGAAAATATTTTCCAGAACTCAATAAAAATGATATCAAATGAAAGCTTATGTAACGTAGGTTACAGATCGAGCAATAACTAAGCCAAACAAGCCATGGATTAAGAGAATCGATGCAAAACATTTTGACATGTCAAACTTTAATTCACTATATCTCAGCCATTTCTTAACCAAATCACATGAATTTTATACCAGAATCATCAGCATGAGAAGAACTACAAGATTATGGCAATTATTTGAAGAATTAAGAGACTCGAGTTCTTACCTCTTGAAGAGCAGAACAATGAAATCTGGTGATTCAAGGCTTGACAATCGTGCAAATCCACTCTTGAGCACTTGTTATGAAGCTTGATGAATGAATTGAGGCTTGGAACTGCTTAGATCTTGCTCAAATCTGAACTTCCATGCTTGTGTTCTTGAGCTTGCACCATACAAATCTTGGCCAAAAATTGCAATTAAGAGCTTGATCTACACCAAATCAATATCACAGAACAATAATATGGAAGAAAATCACAATGCTATGTGGAAGAAATTTGAATTTCAATGGAGAGAAAAATTTGGAGGGAAAAAGTTTTAGATCTAGAAATGGTGAATAAATGAGAAATTCTGTTATGATTAGCTATTTATATGACATGTTAATCCATTTCCTAATCATGCTTAGGCTTGGCTAATTAAATTTTAATGAGAAAAGAGGTGTTATGCAAAATTTGGTTTTTTCACCCCATGCATGCAATCCCACGTGAACAGTAACAATGGCCATGCAATTTCAATTAAAATCCTCCTATGAACATGTTGGAATGGTCAAAAAGTCCACATGATGCACCAATTTTGAATTCATGGTTTTCCCTCCAAAAATCACATGAATAAGCAAATGATTATATGACAAAATTTCATGCAATTCCTTGATGGATTTGAAAAGTTCATGTCATGAGAAGAATTATGCAAAAAGGAGCACTCAATTTGGAGTTATGAGTCAAAAGTTATGCCCTTTTGAAGTTTCAAGCACACTTGGCAATGATTTGATCATATCTCCTTAACCATTCATCAGATGCTCATGATCTTGGACTTTTTGGAAATGGGAGAGAAAGATCTCCAACTTTCATGTTGGACAAAATTTCATTTGAAGCTTCTTTGATGTTGGAAAGTTGAGTTGAAGTTGGTCCAAAAACTTGCCATTTTTGGAAACTTGAAATTACAGGTCACTTTCCATTTTGGGAAACTTTTGATCTGGCTTCAAAATCTTCAAGGTAGATGTTTGACATGATGAATAAACCTCTTTGGGACATGAATGAAATGTCTCAAACCATTTCTCCACCTCCTAGCCCTCAGTTGACTTGCAGTTGACTTTTATGGGCCCTAGATGACCTGAAACTGCACTAATGACTTTGAGCCTCTAACACTTGGTCAAATTGCTTCAAAATGAACCTTGGCTTATATAAGCTTTCTAGGACAACATAGGGCCTTCAACTCAAGGAAATGCTTGGTCTCTTGCACAGATGAATTCTCTTGATGCCAGTCTTGACTGATGAGATGCAAAGTGCTATGCAATGCTAATGTAGTGTTAATGTGATGTCAGATGACCTAAAAAATGAAATGAATGTACAAATGGGGGGTGCAAATTTGAGGTGCTACACAGAGTCTGAGGTTTGTAAGCTCTCCCAGAGTTTAATAGTTCAAAGGTTGAATTTTGTAAGCCCCCCCTAAGTCTTATCCAAATTATTTAAACTTATTTTGATAGTAGAAGGAAATAATCTTTAGATTTAAACATAAAAAAACTCTTGATATGGGTTCAGGTATATTCAAAAGAATTCAAAATACTTTTATCCTCTTTAAATACTCCCATGATTTTCTCTCCCTTTTGTCATCAACAAAAAGTTAATTAAAACGTGATAGCATAGAGACAGAGAAAAGATACTAAAGAAAATAATTTTTTTAAGAAAATACCTGATTAACTAGTAACATATAAACATTTATTCAACAATTTCCAAGATAGTCAAAGCTAGTTTTTGATAGCATAGCATATGAGGCAAGACTTTAAAAAAAAAGGAGAGGAAGAACAAGACTCAAGAAACATAATCTTCAAGATTGATAAAGTTTGGCCAAAAACTTATCTATAAAAGCATATGTTATATTATCAACCAGATCACATTCCTCTTGAAGAGTTTTTCTTTGCAACAAAAAATGGGTAAAACAAAGCCATTCAAAGTTGAAAAGAGAGATTTTGAAAAGGAGATACGCAATTTGGTGAAGAAGCAGACAAGGAAAGAAAAACATGAATTTGAGGAAATTAGAAAGGCTCAGAGATCCATAGCTGCAGAAGATGAAGGCACGTCTGTTGGAGTCTCCGAAAAGGGAAAAACCACAAAAATAGATATGAAAAATCTCAAAAGAAGGAGTGGGATGAGGTTAGAAAGCTTATTTGGAGTCACAAGAACGGATAGATGATCAAATCTTATAATTCTAGCTGTCTTTTAAGAAAAATAAATGTAATAGCCTTTAGATCCAGATCATGTAATATCTTCTTAAACATCATTTATTCTGCAACTACTTTAGCCATGAAACTCCCTTTGACATATATCCATACAATTTGTAGAAATGCTTATCAATCAATCAGTATCAAAAACTTGAAAAAAATAGTAAAATAAATGCATTAAAAAATAGTTTAGAAGAAGTAACATAAATCATAAGCAGAGATAGAAATTATTTCATTGAAAGAGAACGATAAGATACATAATAACAAAAGATACAAAAGAAAAAAAAAGAAAAGTTAAATAGAAGAAAAGGAAGATCCATCCAAAGAGACCACATTAACCTTAAAAGGGTCATTAACTTTCATACCTTCTGATATCTTTATCTTATAACCCCATATTTGTAAAGTAACCTCAATCATAGAGTTTTGAAAGAACCCGTCCATAAGGAATGAAACATAACTTTCCCTCGTGAAAGGATATGAGATTCATCTTCAGATATTCAAACATAAAATGACAGAGGTTAATCTTCATATCTGAGTTGAGAAGAAGCAGAAAATCCTTTTCATCAATATCTAAAGACTCTAGCTTCTTGTTCTTTGGCAGAAAGTTTGAGATCAAAATATGAGACCAGACACATGCCATGGAATTGAGATTATAGACTTTAGATAGGTCAAGCAGGTTATAAAAAGTAAGGTGAAAAGATAAAGAATATTCCCAAAAGAGCATATATGGAGTAACACCTTAATCCTCACAGTGTATTGTGTTATCAATAGAGGTGTGGATGATGGTGATATGGACAGCAGATAAAACACAAAGAATGGTATACTCTAGATTTAGTTCATGAACATATGCATTTGTCCAGAATTATTTGATCAAATTAGGGTAAGTAGGACCAAAGGTCATATCAAAGAAACCATCCCGACCATTTTGAGAGATAACACTTTGAAGATCAAGGCCTTGAGCCATCATTTCTTCAAAGTCAACAAGTCCTTCAATGATAACTACCAACTGGTTTTTCGTACCAAGATTAGTTCTATAGGCCATCCAAGGAAGGATTTTCACAAAGGATATATTTTGACAAGGAAGGTAAAAGAAAGGAGTAAAATAATTCTCAAAAAAGGATATTCCCAAAGATTTAGTCAAGTGTATTGTCCAAAAGGTGCAAGACAACTGTCTTTACTTTAAGACGTCTCAAAGACAATCTTTTTGAGAAACAAAAGAATCAAAAGAAATTTAAAAAACTTAATTTATAAATAAAATGATAGAGACTAGATATGGCCGAGAAGAATATACACATAAATCAAAGTGGTTTCACATCATTACCTATTAGTATTTACCCACACAACCAATATGCATGCAAGGCAATTATTAAGTTATGAAAAAGTTAAGTGGGACATGTGTCAAAAGAAGAAAAAAGAATTTTCCACTTAACTGCTATCTGAAATAAATAATCCACTCATGAGTCTCAAAGTCTGAAGTCTTTCAGAAGCTACTTATTCATGAGAGATAATCTCCTTGACTTTGAATGAATCTACTTCTGATCAACATCATACTTTGATACTCTAATTAGAAGCAAGAATTATTCTTTAATAAAGACCATGTTCAGATTATTTTTGATAAAGTCAAATCTTTCAATAGCTAAGGGTTTTGTAAATATGTCAGCACATTGATGATTAGTGTCAATGAATTTAATATCTCTTACACCATTCTGACCAGCTTTTGAGCCTCCAACTTCTGAGCTCCTAATTTCTAAAGGTCCTGGATGAACTTCAGAAAGCCGAATATCTTCAAAACTTTCAACAGGCTCTGATAAATGATAGTCAGGCTCTTTGTCATTAAATTTGATGTGTATAGACCCTTCAACCATTCTGGTTTCAGAGTTATACACCATGTATGCTTTAGAGCGTTCATACTATCCTAAGAAGATACCTTTTTGAGCTTTAGTATCAAATTTATTTAGATTGACTTTATTGTGTAAAATGTAACATGTACAACCAAACTGATGAACATAAGATATGCTTGGCTTTTTTCCTTTAAATAATTCATATGATGTTTTATTCAGAACTGGTCCGATATAGATCCTGTTATGAACATAACAAGATGTATTAACAACTTCCGTCCACATGTACTTTAGGAGGCGATTTTCATGGATCATGGTGCTAGCCATTTCTTGCAAGGACCTGTTATTTATTTCTACAACTCCATTTTGTTGAGGAGTTATAGGGGAAGATAACTAATGGATAATTCCATGTTTTTCATAAAAAATCTCAAATGGATCATTTTCACACTCGCCACCATTATCACTCATGAGTTTTAAAATCTTTGATTCCTTTTCAGATTGAACTTATGTGTAGAAGATGCTAAATACCTCATACAATTCATCTTTAGATCTAAGGAATTTAGCCTAAGTTTATATGTTATAGTCATCAATAATGACTAATCCATATTTCTTCCCATTAATTGAAGCAGTCCCAACGGGACCAAATAAATAAGTGTGAAGTAATTCTAAGGGCTTAGAGGTAGAGATAATGTTTTTAGATTTAAAATAAGTTTCATTAATCTTCCTTACATGACATGCTCCACATAGAGCATCTGAGTGATAGTCAAGATTTGACAACCCTTTAACAAGTTATAGCTTGCTAAGTTAGAAATCAATCTCCAGTTAGAATGACCTAACCTTTTGTGTCAGACCCATTTCTCATCACTCACTGACATAAGGTAAACTACCTTTTAATCAATTAATTTAGAAAGATTAATTTTATAAACATTTCCATTCCTCTCACCTTTGAATAAAGTTGATTTGTCTGACTCATTGATAACTAAACATAAGTTCTTATTAAACGAGACTTCATAACCACAATCACAAAATTGACTAATGCTCAGTAGGTTATGTTTAAGTCCATTTACTAAACAAACGTTATTAGCAAAGATTAAGGGATTACCAATAGTACACATTCCAATGATCTTCCCTTTCTATCCTCCTCATAACCCCACACTTCCTTCCTCTTTTAGAGTCAAGGTTGGGAACATATGCTTTTCTCCCATCATATGATGTGAGCAGCCGTTGTCCAGGTACCACGACTATTTCCTTGTTTCTCCCTTTAGGCATATCTCATCTTCTTCTTCAGACTCTGAATCAGGAGTTCATTCATATTCTCTGTCAGGGGATGCGAGAGGCATTAGTGCTAGATTTACTTCTCCTTCATCGTTATCTGAACAGTCTTTATTATCAAGTTCATCCCATGTTTTCATGGGACTTTTCTTGAATTTACTTCTAAAGTTGTCCTTTTGGAAACTTTCTTTCTTTGGTCTGTCTCTCTGCAGATCTGGACAATCAGCTTTGAAATGACTATGCTTATTTTCTTTCTTTTTATTATACTTTTTTTATAAAGAAAATTTTCCAAGGAACCCTTGAGTTTTTGTTCGTTGTCATGAGTAAACATAAAGTATAGAAGTAAAGGTAGAAGATAAAACCATTAACAAAGAATACTCTTTTATTCATATCGAGAAAAAGAAGTACAATTTATTGCAAATCACAGGTCTTCCCGATGGGTTACAACAATCTCAGCGTTAAGCCTCTCAAATACCACCCTACAAACAGAGATAAAATGAAAAGCAACCCAAGGAACATTGTGTGGAAACTCGGTAGCAAAAGCTAGCAAAAGCTTCCTTCAATAAACCCGGGAGATCTTCCATAGAGTCGTCAGCAAATTGGGTCAGGTGTGCATGCCTTTCCCTCCAGTACTGCACATCTTTGAGGATTTTGTGTAGTAAGGTATGATTAGGCCCACTCAGGAGGTCTCGTAGAAATGATTCCTTCTGATCTAGGAGGACTCGAAGATGACAGTTGTATCTCTCCCAATGAACGGTATTTTGCTTGAGTTAATTGGCATCTTTTAGGCTCTTGTGCGCTTGATCCTTAAGCTCTCAGATTTCTTCAAACCTTTTGTCAAGTTCACTCTGGTGTTGAGAGAGAGAAAAACTTCCAGCTGTCTAACATGGCCTTGTTCTTCCTTCAACTCCTTCTTGCAACTTTCTAATTGGTCTTGAAGTCTTTTGAGCTGGTTTTGCAATTAATCTCCATCTTGCTGGCTTGATATTAAGTTTCGGAAAGTTGTTTCTTCTTGGCATAGAGGCTATCATAAGTTCCTTTAAGAGCTTCACCCATTTTCCTTCTCTTGTTCTGCTATACTTGAACCTCTTCAACCGCTTTGAGCACTCTCTCCCTCTTCTGATTAAGGTTGTGTAATACCCTAATTTTCACCCCTAAGATCCCTTATCATTTGCATGATTCGCATAACATCAAGGTCATCAAATACTTTAGTGTATATCCTTATGCTTTGCTAACCCCACAAAAATACAAAAAATATATGTCTTGATTTGCTTTGTTTGCAAGTTAAGGTTTTGGCATCAAGAAGTTTAAGGGACAGATCAATCAAGGCTTAGTGTAATCATAAATATCTCAAGGTGATCAAGATTCACCCTCCATCAACAATCAAAGTTTGTACTCACCTCAATTCAAGTTCATAAAGCCACAATTCATCTAGCACTCCAAATTAGGGATTTTTGGTCAAAGTCAGCTTAATGTTTACTCTTTGAGCAAAGCATGATCCTATGGCTTTAGGCAAGATCCAAGGTCCTAAAATGTGTCATCATAACTCACTCATATAATTCAAATGGCTCAAGAAGTTAGGTTCATGCACAAATGAAAGTTTTGAACACAATTGATGAAAAGTCAACACATGCCTAAAGTCAAAGTTTGACTTTTAAGATTTTTGGTCAACTATGGACTTTTCAAGTCAAGGATCATGAAAATATGATCAATGAAGTCATTTTATCAATTTTAATTAAGAAAATCAAGATTACTTACAAAAGGGGCAAAGATGGAGAATTTAGAATTTTTACTAGTCCCTAAAAATCATGTCCAAGTACCCAACTTTTCAAGGCCATAACTTGTGATCCAAGCCACCATTTTATTTGATCCAATGATCAAATTAAAGGTCTTGCTTTATACTTCAACTTTTTCCTAGTGATGAAACCCAAAAATTGCATGGATGTGGAGATATAGGGCCATGAAGTGGAGGATTTATTTGCTTTTAAAGTGATAAAACACAGTGAAATTTTTAGCATGTTGACCTAGTCAAATGACTAACTTTATGCCATGTTTTCCCCAAGATCCCAATTTATTCAAGGAAGAACTAAAACATGAAAGTTATAGATCATGATTTCGTCTTTCCAAAATGTCCAAGAGAAAGAGTTTATCATGCTTGAGCTAAGAGAATCGAAGTCGGGAAGATATCATCATGAAATGGTTCGTAAGTCAAGTTACAAGCCAAAGTTACATTGCAAACTCAAGCAAATCTGATAGATCTCTAAGTACATGTCCTTCTTGATTCTAAACCTCATTCTAATCAGAATATTAAACAAAATTTTGAGCCATTATCCAAGCAATTAAGACATTATAGATTAAATCTGAAATTCTGGTATCAGATATAAGATGTCGAATGTAATGTCACGACACTAATATCTGAGTTATACTAACAGAAGAAAGATATACAAAGGTAATGCAAAAGATACACAAGCAATTGTTAACCCAGTTCGGTCCAACTCACCTACATCTGGGGGCTACCAAGCCAGGAAGGAAATTCACTAAATAGAATCAGTTCAAAGACTCTCCGTACACTTCAACAAGTTACAATCTTTCTCACCTAATCTCTACCCGTGCAATTTCTACCTAAGCACTCTTAGATATGAGAACCCACTCACTTCCCTACAATCACACTTGTGATCTTAAACAACAATCCCTTGAGAAAAGAAAACACTTTTCAATAACACACTCTTAATTTTACTTCACAGTTTCAATCAAGAAGACACACTCTTGATCTTGCTTCATAGCTTTGATCAAGAAGACACACACTTGATCTTGCTTCACAACTTTGATCAAGTAGACACACACTCTTCCTTAACAGCTTTAGAGTGACAAATTACAACCACAAATTAGACCAATTCAATCATCAATGGATGACTTGAATGGCTTACAAGTCTTACGACTAAACAGACACAAACCCTAGCTCTCTCTCTATATTTCGCTCAGTATTGGTTGTGTGTAGTAAAACAGGTTTTCTAAGTCCCTTTTTATAGAAGCTTTCAACTGGGCTTGGACATCTTGAAAACCCTAAATCTATTTTCCAATTAAATATTTTCATAACAGCTGGATAGATCTCCTTGGAAAATAAGTAAATCAGGTTGTAATCAATGATTGAATGCGCCTGCAAATCAGATCTTCAATCATACATAGATTTCCATTAATTGTGCAATCACAAAACACCAGACATTCATACTGAATGTTCTGTGTACAGGATGTCATGACATCGGGTCTGACATCCTGGAAAAATCCTGCATAATTCCATAATTCCTTTTATAACTTCCAGCAGGTACAACCATATCAGATGCCATGACCTTGTGTATGACATCTTGAAATAATCCTGCATGAACATGTCTTTCATTTAAGCTCTAGCAGGTACATATATATCAGATGCCATGACCTTGTGTATGACATTCTGAAACAATCCTGCATGAACATGTTCTTGAACTCCAGTAGGTACATAGGATATCTTATGTTAAGACATCACACATAACATCTTGTGAACACTCTTTGTTTTACCAAAATTGCTGCCAACACTTAGAATCAACAAACTCCCCCTTTGGCAAATTTTGGCTAAAACATATATCTGTCCTTTTTGTTCACAAGGTAAACTATCAACAGTTAAACAACATAACAGTAGTTTAATCAGCAGCAGAAGCAACACAATTACTAGCTAGTTACTAGTAATACACACATGCACAAGGGTACTTCTCCTCCCCCTAAATCTGTGCAACAAAAACAGAATTACTAGTTATGGATGCAACTGGTAAGACACACAAATGCACAAGGGTACTCCTTCTCCCCCTAAATCTGTGCATACATCAAACATCTTTCATGAACATAACAGCTATTGTAACCACAGTACCTGTACCAGCCAGAATGTCATTCTGACATCTGCTTCAACATCAACACCTGTGCACCATATCTGACATCCTCTTTGACATCTGTTGTAACTTCCTTCAATAATAGTTATCCTTCAGTTCAGCTACATACATCTCACAACTCCACAACTGCTTCCACCTCAACACTATCTTCTCCCCCTTTTTAGTCAAAATTGACCAAAGGTGACCAATTAGACAAAATAAATGTCAATTAGCCTAGCAGAGAAAGTCAAATCAGATGTTGTAACATTAAAAAATGTTAAAACATAAAAGTTAGGCAGTACAAACCATCATCATACACAGCTGTGATAGCTGGGATAATGAACAAATCCAAGGAACTTATTAAGAGCCCAAAATATTACAAACAAGCATCAATGAGGACTGCCACAAAGTACACGTTTTCAAAAAAAACAATAAAACTGCAGCATCTAAACAGCAGCACCAGAACAACTTCCAAAATATCATCCACCACAATCTTCACAGCTCACTTCACACCATCTTCAGTCTTCAACACACAAGGGGGGGAACCATCAATCAGAGGAAGAAGTATCACCTTCACCTTCAGAGCCTTCAGAGCTTTCAGAGCTGCCACTGGATTGGGCTTTTGCATCTGAATCCTTACCAGCCTTCACCATTTCTTCCTTTTCCAAGCTACAAATAAGGACCTCCAAAGCTTCTTTTCTTGCCTTGGCTACCCTTATACTATTATCCAATTCCTTGCAGGTATCTTTTAGTTGATCAATTAGGCTCCCTTGAGATGCAGGCTCCCTTTTGGCAGATGTCATGACAACATCATTGACATGACTTCCCTCAAACAACTTATAATGAATGGATAGAGGGGGTTTTCTTCTGCTTGGCATGTCCTTTGTATTAAGAATTCATGGTCGTTGACTCAAGATAATCCCACAAATAATGGATGGGAAGGCAATTGGCAACTTCACAGCATTTGTGGAGGCATGCCTGATGGTTTGATCAAATATAAACTTTCCAAAGTCATAGTTTATCTTGGTTCCAATTGCATGAATGATTCTTCCAAGACCAATGGAGATGGTAGAGATATGATTAGTAGGCACCCAGTTGGCTGAACCAATCTTGTGTAAGATGGCATATTTGACAGTGAGCTTGCCAGCTGATAAGTGATTCCTACTAGGCCATTCCTTAACTTGGCCAGCTGTAATAATCCTACAGCCCTCATTGTCTGTAGTCTCTAGGTCTACTCATCCCTCAGTTCCTCTTCCTAGGAACTTGTTGATAATGCTTGGTGAGAATTTCACACATTTTCCCCTTACAAACACCTTGCAGAACTCCATGCTGCTCTTTTCATAAAGATCCTCAGGGATATTCACAATAAACTCTTTTACCAACCCCTCATAACATTGGGGTAGAGCTACCATAGTCTTCATTAGTCCAGCATTTTTGATCAAATCAATTACTTCCTTTACCTCTACAGCCTCTTTTCCAAGCTCTCTTTCAACAGCTATCCTCCTCTGAATGACAAATTTCCATTTTGCAGCACCATCCTCTAAATGAAAGGAGATATTGTCTAGGTGCATAGTGTAAGACCCCAATTTTGTCCCTAAGATCCCTCATGGCATCATATCATATCATATCATTGCCTCAAGGATCATTGTGCACCTTGCCTACTTCCCTGTGGGTGGGTTATCTTTTGAGAGTGGTTCCTGATCACCAAGCATGTTTTGCATATGTATATCATTGCTTTTCATTTGTTTACTAACCAAAAGTACAAAAATGTTGTCATCTAACCTTGTTACTTGCAGATGAAGCAATACTAGGTCAAGGCAGTCAATGCATTTCAATGAGCAATAGATGGTGGCCATTCTGAAGAATTTGGGCACCATGATCATTAATCAAGAGCTCACATGAGCTATGACATCATTTTGGATCAAGATTTCAAGTGGTAGAGGCTTGGATGTCATCTGATCCCAGCCAGGTCAACTGAAACCCTAGAAAAGTCAACACAAGTCAACTGTGCATTCAATCATGGATTTGAAGGTGGGAGATGGTTAAAGAGGCCTCATTCATGTCCATACAAGTCCCATTTGACATTTCAAACATCAACAATGGAGAATTTGAGGTCAGATGAAAAGTTTCCAAAAATAGTAAGTGACCTGTAATTTCAAATTGCCAAAAATGGAAAGGTCTTCTCTTCAAGTTTACATCATCAAGAATGCTTCAAATGAAATTTTGCCCAACATGAAAGTTGAAGATCTTGCTCTCACCTTTCCAAAAAGTCCAAGAACATGAATTTCTCATTTGTGGTTGAAAAGATATGGATCAATCATGGCCTTTGAATTTGAACTTCAAGCTTGCATAACTTTTGAACCATAAGGCCAATTGAAGTGGTTCTTTTTGGAACATTTCTCTCTTGATCTCTACTATCCAAATCATGCATTACACTTCATCAATTCTCATCACAAAAATATTGGCATTTTCACTTGAATTTCATTTGAATTTTGGAGGGAAATTTCCAATTTAAAAAATATGCATTGCCTTTACATTTTTCCAATGGCATTTGGTTCTAAACAGCATTTGCAAGTGAATTGGCACAAAAATCGTGCACTGTAGCATTGCCATGCACATGTAGGGGTGAACTTGCCAATTTGCATAAACACTCCCATTTCCCTAATTCACTTAACATTTGATTAGAGCTTAAGCTAAACATGATTAACAGATGGTATATAACCATAATCATAACAGAAAATGAGAAGAACAACTTCATAATTTCAGATCTGAAAAATTCTCTCTCAACTTTCTCTCAACTTTTTCATCGATTTTCTTCATATCCTTTGCATTGTTCTTGTTCTGTTCATCATCTACAAGCATTATTGAAGATTGTTGAAGCAAGATCTTGAAGAATTCATCAAGAATTGTGGACGATTGAAGCTTATGCATATCCATGGCAGCTGAAATTTCTGGATAAATCAAGCATTGTTGAGCTATTCTTTCTCATCCATTCATTCATCTAAGCTTTGAGGAGGATCTGTTTCAGCTTTTCCAGGCCTGAATCGCACGATTTCATTTCTGTAGCTTCATTGAGGTCAGATTTCGAATCTTATAATTCATGGAATCATGATATGCATCTTTTAGATCCTTCAATGCTGATCATGCTGAACTTTAGATTCATTAATTTCATGCAATATTGAAGTAGTTATGTTGATTTTAATTTTGACATGTTGAACTTCTTTTGCTCGATCCATTCATATCATGTAGAATTAGGTCAAATTAATACTGGATTGTTGATGTGTGATGTGAGATGAATCCAATGGTATGCTGTTTGTGAATTTATGTGCAAGTTTGTTCTTGACCTGATGAACACGATGAACACATGATGAATGTTAGGTTTTCAGTTTCCAGAATTGCTTTGATATTGTGTAGCGCTGATTGCATGTGTTTTGGTGTTTTTCGCTCATGCATTGGTCCACTTCAGCATCCCTGTGGCTGTTTGATTGGTTCTCCTTCGCTTGCCTTGCCACGTATTTTAATGAAACGGAGCATTTCATTAAGTAGCGCGCTTCATTCAAATTTCTCACGTGTTCGATTCCTGGCTATAACATTTTCCAACTTGCCTTGCTGAATTATTTTCATTTCATTCATCCATGTTCATGCTACTTCATCATGCATTTTTAATTTTTCTCTTCACTAAAAAATCCATAACTCCATGAATAATCATCCAATTAACATGAGAATTTTTGCACATTGTTCTTTATGATGTCTTCTATTATTTGGTTATTTTTCCAGAATTTGTGCTCGGTTAGAATTTTAATTTGCCTAGGGTTTGTTCATGCATATGCTATCATGTACCTTGCTTTCCATTTTCTTTGTGAAATAATGATGGTTGATCCAATGAATGTGAAAATTGACATGCTTAAACTAGACATCCTAATTGACATTTTGGCATTGAGTTTTCATTTTTAGCATTTCTGGATGTTGAGTTATGATCTGGTTAATGTAGGTGTGACAATGTGTGTCACACCATTTCTTGTCCAACTTGTTGATTTTCTTTACCATGCCAATTAAATGCCAAATAATGTGATTTTTTGCATGATGTTTCTTCTGGATGTTAAGTTTGCTCATGAATGTTTGTGGAATTGTTAGATCCATTTCTGATTTGTTTGAGATTTTCGTTTCTGGATTGTCATGTTTGAACTTTTGATGAGTGTTGTTCTTTAATGATTTGGGAAATGCTTATGCCTTATCATATGAGCTTGAAATTTTTCACATGTTTTCTAGACACATTAAAGTTTATTATGGCTTTGGTTTGAGTCATTTATCACTTGTCATCTCTGTTTTAGGATTGCCTTAAGTTGATGTACCATTTATGGTCCTATTTGAGCTTGTTTATGCTTACCTTGACTTGATGAATTTGATTGTCATGCTTAAACTTATCCAAATGCCTTGATTTTTGGTGTGTTGATCCTTTGATATGTTCTGTTTATCCATGATTTTTCTTGAGATTTATTGAACCATTTTTGAATTGATGTGCATTTGTTCATTCTGTTGCTTCAATGAGCTTTCAGCTTGCATACATTGACATGATTGCTTTATGAAATGAATTTGGTTGATGCTATTGACATGAGACCTTTTGGATGATGTTCTAATTTGATTAATCTTTATTCTTGTCAATTTTCATTTTCTTTTTTGGATTATTTCTCCTTCTTTGACCCTAGGCCTTGTTCTAGTGGTTTGCTTCTCATGTTTGAGCTTGTTTTCAGGTTAAGAAGTACATGGCCATAAGGAGATTAATTCACATTGCTTGAGTTGGTTTATTTGATTGATATTGACTAACCTTGACTTGTTTTGTAGGATGCTTTTAGCTCATTTGAGTTGAGCTTGTGCCTTGCACATTGTAGCCTTGCTTGTTTGATTGTATATTGTCTGTTGACTGTTGGATTATCTGTTTGACTTTTTGAGTTGTATACTGTTTGAGTTGGATTGTTTTCAGGTACATTAGTTGCTTAAGTTCATTTTGAACTTGCTTGGTTGCTTAACCAATTAGGTATAATTTCTCTTCTTCATGTAGTCTGGAAGACTTGGCTTGTTATGTGGCCAGGCACCTGTCTGAAGTCCTCCTTAAGAGGCAATGCTTGTGTTTGTTTATCTTTGTCCCCAAGCAGGAAAAGTCCTTTGATAAGGCAATTGGTAGATAGAAGAGATGTTTAGTCCATCTCCTACTATTTTGTGTGTCATCCCTTTACTCACATTACATGTTGAGGCATTGTGGATCTTAACCCAAGATCTATAGAGTCATTAACTTGTGGAGAGAGTTCCAACTTTCTGAACTCCCACACCTTCTATCATTTGAAGCTCTCCCTGACCAGGGATAAGAGCCATGAGGCACACCCCTCATATCCTTTTCATCTGCTTCACCTTAACTCTCAATGTTAAGGTTAAGAGCACACTTACCCCATTCCAGTTGACTTTAAAGTCTAACCCTTGCTTGAGCCTAATTGCTTGTATATAGTGTGTGCTAACTGAATCATTGATTGCTTATTGGTTCATCTGTACATGTTTGCTTGTTTGCCTTTGTGCATTTATCATCATTAATTGTTCATTATTGCATGATCATCATTTCATATCTTTGTGACCCATCTTTGTTTGTCCATTGAGGAATCAATTGTAAGTCCATTCATTGGCCATTGTTCCTATGATTTGGAAGGGATTGAGTGTAAGACCATTTCATTGGCCACTTATGTCCTCTTTGCTTAGTGCTTTTGTTTGTTTGTTGTATGTGAGGATGAAATTGTAAGTCCATGTTGTTGGCATTTGTTTTCCCATGATCATCTATTGGAGATTAGAGTAAGCCCAGATAGATTGGCATCTGACATCCATATTTTGTTTTGCTTTAGGAGATTGGTATAAGTCCAAATAGATTGGCATCTGATATCCATGTTTTGTTTTGCTTTAGGAGATTGGAATAAGTCCATTTATTGGCATCTGATATCCTTGTTTGTTTTAGGAGACTGGTGTAAATCCATTGATTGGTATCCGGTATCCACCTTTGTTTGTGAGATTGGTGTAAGTCCAGCAATTGGCATCCGGTATCATTTGTTTTGCTTGTTTGTTATTGCTCATTTGCCTATTCCTAAGGACACACTTGAATCATTTTCCATATGATCTCAAGAGGTGAACCTTTCTGAGAAGTTTTACACTCCATTATCCATACCCTCTTTGTCCTAAACCTTTTCACATGTTGCTTTCAAACTTGAAATAAATATTGTGCAAACATCTTCATGTCTTTTCAAATTAGAAACCTGGACCTTAAGTCCTTGATTTTCAAATTCCATTTTTGATAACACTTCTTTCTGAATTGAATCTTAATCATACCTTGACCATATTTTATGAATACTCATAATCAATTAACTTCACACATTCAATTGTTTTGATGGCTTTGTCCATTCTTGTTAAGTTTTCATGCATTAGCCATAGGTTTGATTTTTCCTAGTTGGTTGATATTAACCTCACCTTTGTCCTTAGTGATCGAACTGTAAGACTTCCGTACTGAAAACAGGGTTAACCCCTCTAGTACGTCGAAGCTTTTCTCACATGGTGGACTTGTTGTTGGTATAAGGTTGAGTTTTCTCCCGTGGATAACGAAAGACCTTAGGGCTTTTGTTTTAAAATCAATTCACTCATATTTTGGAAATCTTTTAGCCGAACTACGGCATTTTGATCCTTACCTTTCATGGAAGGTACGTAGGCAACGGGTTCATCCGTTCAAACACAAAAACAATAAAAAATTGTATATTGTTTTCTCATCTTCCCAATCATGTTTGCACAATATGTCATAAACAAATAAACATTTTTATACAACAAGTGTGAAAAGGGCTCCCTAGGAGTACCTAGGACGTTTTGGGTGCCTAACACCTTCCCATTGCGTAATTAACCCCTTACCCAGATTCTTTGATCTTTTCATTAGTTTTCTATGTGTAAAACTTCTTAGGCTTTTGTTCGCTTTTTAGCCATTCCTTAGGATAAATAAAAGTGCGGTGGCGACTCGATTCTTTGTATGCTTTGCTTTTGGTTTAATAAATAAATCATAAAGTGACGAATACACCGCTACACATAGCAGCAGCTTTGGCAGGAGACTTCTGAATAGCCTGCCTTTTTGTAGGGGAGATGTCTGGGACATCGTCTTCGACATCCTCATCAAAGTCATAATTGTCTCTTTCTTTCCTTTTCCTAACCTCAACTTTACTCCAGGTTTTTGAGGGTCCTACACCAGCAGTCTTTTTCACTCTTCTTGCTGTTCTCATTTTAGCCACACTTTTGCCTTTTCTAGTCCTCAATTTCTCAGCTACATTAGGTTTTACAAGATGGACCAAAGAGTCATCCTCTTCTTCAGAGCTTTCTTCCTCTAGGTTAATAACATTCTCCTGAGACATATTTTCTGGTTTCTTGCTAGGTTGGGTTTTACCTAGAGAACATAGTCCCACAACAGCCACTTCCTTTTCTGATCTAGATGAGTCATCATCTTTCTCAGCTTGGGGTTCCTCCTCAGGAGAGGGGTCCCTTATGGACAGAGGGGTAGAAACCCCCTTTACTTCATGCCCTTCACTTAGAATCCTAGTAACTAGGTTCCTAATGGCACGATCAGCATAATGCATGTCATTTGGAAGAGGAGATTTATCAGGGATATTACCTTATTGGTTACCAGCCATGGAAGAGGGACCTGGGGTGTCACCTGGTATCACACAGAGGGGAGTAACGTCCAATACGTCTTCATCTAGAAACTCCATGGAGGGAGTCTTTGCATGGTGAGAGGGTTTTGAACTAGATGATGATGGATGTTGAGACATGTTGTAGAACTTTTGAGAGAATTTTCTTTGCCCTAGCTGAGTTCCTTTGAGAAGTTGAATGGAGATAGAAATTGCTGTGTTTAGGTAGCGTGTGCTAAGGGCATAGATACTATTTTCACTGCTAGGGAATGATTTTTCATTAATGTGGCTCTTTCTTTTAAGAGGGCAGACACTATTTTTATTTCCTTTTCTTTTCCACTTTAATTGCCATAATTTCACAAGAGTCCAAATCCCTAATTTCCCTCTCTCATATTCAATTTGAAATTCACCCAAATTCCTTGCAACTTTGTCAGCTAGTTCCAGTCCATGCTTTAGACATATGAATTTGTCTTCCACGAATTTTCTAATGGAGTGATAATAGCAAAAACAGTACTTGGTCCATCTGTGCTGAATATGATTTTTGGACCTAGTTTCAGTATTCACGTTGTCATAATACAATGTCATGACGTCGTATGTGACATTGTATGCAGTAATCAGTAGTTTCATCCAACTCAGTTGAGCCTAACTGCTTTCATCTTCTATATGAACACCATTTTTACCTTTCACATGTGTAGGAGCAGGTGTCATCCCAATCTTTTCCACATTGTTCTTAGCATTTTTGCACACAGTCCCTTGTGACCTAGTTCCAACAATGCTCTCTCCAGTTCCAGACTGCCTATGACTGGTCATATGTCCACTTATTTGATCTAACCTCTCAGTTGTTTGAGCCATCATAACCTTTTCTCCTATGAAGGTGAGGTTAAGTGTGAGCTTCTGGTGTGACATCCTTGTCTGGCATTTCCCACAGACTTGTATTTCATCACTCTTGAGGGTTCTTCTAGCATATATACTCATCTTCATCCCTTCCTCTCTAACATAGGAACACTTTAAGGAATAATATTTTTGAGAGCTCCACATGTAGCAGTTGTCTTTGGTCCTAATTCCTTTCATAATCACTTCACTATCTTTGTTAAAAATTAGAGATTCAGTTTTGGTGAAGTTAACATTCAGACCTTGATCACATAGTTGACCGATGCTTATTAGATTTGCAATCAAGCCCTTAACAAGTAGAACCTTGTCAAGTTCAGGAACTCCAGGACAATCAAGCTTACCTGTTCCCTTGATTTCACCTTCTACTCCATCTCCAAAGGTTACATGGCTTATGGTATGATGCTATAGGTCAGTTAGCAGGTCTTGGTTTCCAGTCATGTGTCTGGAACATCCACTATCAAAATACCACTCTTCTTTGGCTGAGACTCTGAGGGGAATGTGAGCTATTAGACTTGTAACATTAGTCTTAGGAACCCATTCCTTCTTGATGATAGGACTGTGCTGTTTGGGTCTGGGTTGATAGTGATTCTGATGTTGAGCAGGCCTAGGATAACCATACAGTTTATAGAAGAAAGGCTTCAGATGACCAAATTTCCCACAGTAATGGCATATCCATCTTTGTTGTTTCCCCTTCTGCTGTTTTCTCCTATGGTGTTGTGACATATGGTGTGACATCACATGTTTAGTTTTATTATGGATGCACTTAGGTTTGGCTCCAGTGTTACTGCTCTCAGGCTTTGAGTCATTATACCCAATGCCAGATTTGTCTCCAGTCATTTGTCCAGTTTGGAGAATCTTGTCTAAAGATCCAAATCCATTGCTTAACATCCTTACATACTTGGTCATCTCTTCTAGTTTAGAATTTAGGAACATGGCTTCAGTTTTCAGCTTAGAGATGGTTTTCACATGGTTTGCCTTCTCACTTTCCAGCTGTGCTATCTTCTGACTTTCAGTTTGTGGATTTTCAACTAGCTTGGCATTTAGAACCACTGCTTCTGTTTGTAATTTTGAGATGGTTTCCAAGTATTCTACCTTCTCATTCTCAAGTTGAGTCATTTCCTTCTTCTGGCTTTCAACCTGTTTGCACAACTCTACACTTTTGTGACACAACTTTCTGTAGGTAGAGGCTAATTATTCAAAGGTTACTTCATCATCACTTGAGTCTTCATCAGATCCCCATCTTCCTATCAAGGCAGTCACAAGATTTGCAACTTCCTCTATTTCACTTTCATCAGACCAAGTGGTAGCAAGACTCATCTTCTGCTTCTTGAGGTAGGTTCCACATTCAGTCCTGATGTGTACATACCCATCACATTCATAGCATTGTACCTCTTTTCCTTCTTTGAGCTTCTCATCCGATCTTGCTCTTCTTCCAGCATTGCTGGATTTACTGATGTCAGATGAGATGTTCTTGACATTTGCCTTAGATCTTACATCCATCTTTTTCAACAGTTTATTGAACTGTCTTCCCAGCATTGCTACTTCATTGACCAAATCTTCGTCAACCTCCCGACTCTTTTCTTCTTCTGTGTTTGACATAAAGGCTATGCTCTTGGTTTTATTTTCAACACCATCATTTAATCCCATCTCAAAGGTTTGGAGGGAACCAATTAGCTCATCAACCCTCATGTTGGAAATGTCTTGAGACTCTTCAATGGCAGTCATCTTCATTGCAAATCTCTTAGGGAGTGACCTAAGTATTTTCCTTACCAGTTTTTCATGTGTCATCTTCTCTCCCAGGGCTCCTGAGGCATTAGCAATTTCAAGGATACTCATGTGAAATTCATGAATGTTTTCATCTTCTTTCATCCTTAAATTTTCAAACTTGGAGGTGAGCAGCTGAAGTCTAGACATCTTTACCCTAAAGGTGCCCTCATGAGTGATCTTGAGAATGTCCCAAGAATCTTTGGCCACTTCACAGTTGTTTACCAGCCTGAAAATATTCTTGTCTACCCCATTGAATATTGCATTCAATGCTTTAGAGTTTCCAAGCGCTAGATCATCTTCCTCCTTGGACCATTGTGTCGCATTACGCGAAAAACCGGCGGGAAAACGAAACAACAAAGCCGTCACTGTGCGTTATTTATCCCAAAGGAGGGAAAGGAAACGCTCGAAGTAAACCTGGAAAAGACATGGTCTCGCGACCAAAGAGAGATGGGATCGGGAGTTGGTTATGCGAAGGGAAGGTATTAGCACCCCTACGCATCCGTCGTACTCGACGGGATCCACGCTCAGAAAGAATAGAAGAAAGGTTGCTAAAAACTGCTCAAACACCACACAAGGCTGGAAGGAAACACAGAAAGACAAGAGAAACTAACTCGACAGGATATCGCATCCTGGGCCTACGTAGTCTGTCAGGCACAGACATCAGAGTCGACGTAGTTCGGGACAGGGGGAAACGTGCTCGCTAGGATGTCGCATCCTATGCATACGTATCTTCTCTGATCGGAGAAGAATCAGAGCACTCGTAGCTCGGCTAACGCACGCCAAACAAAACACAAACAGGAAACCGAATGCCAATCGCTGGACTTACGTCAGACTCCACACAAACAGGCAAACATGGAAACCGAATGCCAATCACTGGACTTACATCAGACTCCGAACCAACGAACCCACACTGGAAACCAACTGCCAATCGCTGGACTTACGTCAGACTCCAACAAGGAAACAAGATACAGGAAACCAACTGCCAATCGCTGGACTTACGTCGGACTCCAAACACACAAAGGGTTGAAAAAGAAAAAAGGGCGCCCGGAGAGATCAGCTCATCTCCTGCCTACGTACCTCATCTGGTATGAGGATCAGGGCGACGTAGTTCCCCTACGCAGGGAAATAACTTCTAACCTAACCAGAGACTGGGGAATGACAAACTAGAAGGGAGACTGACTCGAGCCTAATAGTTATCATGTAAATTCACCATGGTCCTAGGTTGAAGTTTCTATCTAACTTGCACAGGGAGCAAGCTATCCTAAACAGCACAGGCAAATACATACAAGCACACAATGCAAACACACACACTATATGCACACAATTGGCTCAATCAAGGTTAGGTTTTAGTCAAGGGGTCATGTCAACCTCGACAAACAAACCAACTGGAAAAGGGTGTTGTTAGCTCTTAACCCTAACATTGAGAGTTAGGGTGAAGCAAATGAAATGGGAAGTGAGGATAAGACCTCACAGCTCTTATCCCTGGCCTGGGAGAGCTTCAGACAAATGAAAGTGTGGGAGTTCAGAAAGTTGGAACTCTTCTCCACATATGACTGACACAACAAAGATCTTGGGTTATTATCCACAATGCATCAACACATGGTGTGAGCAAAGTGGATGACACACTGGATAGCAGGAGATGGATTTCACATCTCTTTTATCTGCCAATTGCCTCATAAGAGGTCTTTTCCTGCTTGGCACAAATTTAAACATTCACAAGCATTGCCTCTTAAGGAGGGCTTCAGACAGGTGCCTGCCCACATAACAGGACAGGTCTTCCAGACTACATGAAGTCAGAGAGTTATACCTCAGTGGTTAAGCAACCAAGCTAAGCAAAGCAAGTTCAAAGAACTCAAAGCAACTTATGTACCTGTGAAAAATCTAAACTAATCAGTATACAATTCAAATAATCATACAGACAACAGTCAATCACACAATCAGACAGATAAGGCATTAGGCAACAATGTGCAAGCCACAAGCCAATAGGCACAACACAAATAACTTGACATCAACCTACAAAACAACTCAAGGTTAGCCAACATCTAGAGCAAACATCAATGCTCAAGTGAGGAAGCATCATCAACTATGGCAATGTGCTTCTTAACCTGAAATCCACAACCCAAACAGTGAGTCCAAACCACTAGGTCCAAGCCTAGGGTCAAAAGAGCGTCAAACATTCAAAACAGAACATGAAATTTAACATGAATCAACTTCATTCAATAAAGAACACAATCCAAAAGGTCCCATATCAATATCATTAACCAAAAGCATTTCATGAATCAAACATGGCAAGGTATGCAAATTGTGACCACATTGTGACATCAGAAGCAATAAATGCACATTAAATCAGAAATGATTCAAATAATCTTGGCAAAATTCATGAGTAAACAGGACATACAACATGATCATCACACAAAAAATTAGGAGCATTGGACATCATTAGGCATGGCAATAACATAGCATAAGTCAAGGCAAGCACAACAAGCTCATGTGTGACTCAAATTGTAACACCAACTTAGCATAGGCATACAATAGAGATGGATTATGGTAAAGACCTAAAACCAAAGCCAAAACAACACTCAACATGTCTAGAAGTAGTGTGCAAAATTTCATATTCATTGGATAAGGAACAAGCATTTCACAATCAAATGAAGTTCAAAGCAATTCAAAAGCTCAAATGTGACCATCCAGAAGGAAAAATCTTACTTAAATCAGAAATGATCCCAACAATTCCAACAAAAATCATGCTCAATCACAACCTCTATAGCATGCATCATACAAAAAATCAAGGCAATTGGATATCATTTGGCATGGCAAACACATCAATCAAGTTGAACATCACAAGGTGTGACACCAATTGTCACACCTACCTTAGCATGATCATAAAACATCAATGGTAATTGATAAAAATACCAAATCAACACCAAAATGTCAAGAAAGATGTCTAGTTATAGCATGAAAAATTTCATAGGCATTGGACAAGAATCAAGCATTTCACAAATGATATAGCAAGACAATGTCAAGAATGGACACATGTTCAAGTATCCTAGCACCAAAAAATATTCAGCCATGCACAATTCTCATTTTATTGATCAAAAAATACTAGACAAAATCAGGATCATAATGCAAAAAATCTCATCATTTTTGGATCAATATTCCATTAGATATGAATTTGTGAAGTTGAAGAAAAAATAAAAAAAAGCATGTGAAGCATGTACATGGCAAAGGAGGGAAAGTGGAAAATATGTGAAGCATTTGAAGAAAATGTGGCACGGAGGATCGAACCATGTGCATTTTCAAATCCAAAGCGCGCGCTACATCAAACGACGTAGTTTTGACCTAAAAACCCTAAGCGCGCGCTGCATGGCTTTCAAAAAATCCGCAGGAAAACCTGATGAACTCGCAACAAGATTCGCAGGTAAGCCTATGCGTTTTGTAAGAAAATTCGCAGGAAACTGGCAATGCATATGAACATTATGAACACGATGAATATCTTCATCTGGAAATTTCTAGATCCAATGAACTGTTCCAGAAATCCACAAAACTCATACCAAACAACTTGCCATGCATCAAACAACAAGGATCAATGAATAATTCATGCTAAAACATCAAGATGAACACGGATCGAAGAAATCAAATATTCATATCAGAACTTAAATCACATGGATCTTCATGGATATAACATCATTTTACTTGATTCAAAGCTCAGATTACTCAGCATACAATGAACTACAAGAATATCACAACAATTTTGAGAATTAAGGAGGTCGAAAAGTGACCTCTTGATGAACAGCAACTGGATTCGTGTATTTCCAAGGCTTTTGATGCTCCAATCCTTCTCCAAGGTGCTTAAGGAAGTGAATGATGATGAAAAGAAGGCTTAACAATGCATGAATCTTGCTCAATCTCCACTTGCCATGAAAGCTTCAAGCTATGAACATGAACTCGAATGTAGTGGTTTCCTCTGTTTCCACGTCCAAAGATGCTCAGTAATAGCTCATGATGATGAATGAATCAAGGAACAATGCTTGTGTTTGCAGAATTTTAGAGAAAAAAGTGAGAGAGAATTTTGAGAAATTTTGAAAACCTAGATCTAGAATTGGTAATTGTGATGAAACAGTTAGGATTAAGGTTATATAGTCCATGCTAAACATGTTTAGGCAATGGTTTAAGCAAATGCAAGTGTGATTAGTGAGTTTGTGGTGTAAATGCAAAAAATGGATTTTCATGCTCCATGCACCCAATGCACGTGAACAGTGCATGTTCTTGGTTCAAAATGGCTTAAAAACCTTCCATGCACATGTTGGAAATGATTTGGTATGCTCATGTTCAACCAAAATGAATTTATGCAACTTTCCACAAAAATCTTCATGATTGAACCAATGCCATGCAAAAAATATTTCATGCCAAATGATGCCATGCTTCAAAAATACATGTTACAAGGATCAATGTGCAAAAAGAACCACTCAAATTGGCCTTTTGGTTTGAAAGTTATGCTCATTTGAAGTTCAAACCACACTTTGCCAAGTTTTGATCACATCTCCTTAACCATACATGATAAATCCATGATCTTGGACTTTTTGGAAATGGGAGAGAAAGATCTTCAACTTTCATGTTGGACAAAATTTCATTTCAAGCTTTCTTGATGATGTAATCTTGAGTTGAAGTTGGTCTAAAACCTTGCCATTTTTGGAAAGTTCAAATTACAGGCCACCTGCTATTTTTGGAAAGTCTTGATCTGACCTCAAATTCTTCAATGTTGATGTTTGAAATGTCCAATGAGACTTGTTCCCACATGAATGAGGCATCTCTAACCATCTCCCACCTCCAAATCCATAGTTGAAATGACAGTTGACTTCTGTTGACTTTTTAGGGTTTCAGATGATTTGCTCATGCACTAATGAGCCTTGAGCCTTCAATTCTTGGCCAAATCACTTCAAAATGATCCTTGGATCACATGAGCTCATTATACCAACCCTAGGGCTTTGATCTCATGGAAAATGCACTTGTTGCCTTGCACAGTTGAACCTCCTGACCAGTCCTATCTGATGACTTGATGGACTATGCAATGAGCAATGCAATGTTAATGACCTGAGATGAAAATGTATATACAAAATGGGAGGTGCAAATTTGAGATGCTACAGCTGCCCCTATTCAATCAACTGGGAACCTGAACGAATGAGAGCAACGACTGTCAGACCTTCAGGGTAAACAGGGGTTGAATACCAAAGATTCGTAAAAATTTGCACTCTGCGGGATATGATACAAGATGCTTGCAACAGTAACCCGACAAGACATTTACCGACGACTCTACTGGGGATTTTGATTTTTATCAAAGGAAAGGTACAACCAAACGTCAACGGACACATGGGAAAAACTCTACGTTTATCGACACCAACAGAGAGGTGACCAGACATCAACGGATGAATGGGAAGACTCGACCAGACGTCAACGGACAAACGAGAGAAGCTCGACGTTTATCGACACCAACGGAGAGGTGACCATACATCAACGGATGAATGGGAAGACTCGACCAGACGTCAACGGACGAACGGGAGAAGCTCGACGTTTATCGACACCAACAGAGAGGTGACCAGACATCAACGGATGAATAGGAAGACTCGACCAGTCATTAACGGACGAAAGGGAGAAGCTCGACGTTTATTGACACTAACGGAGAGGTGAACAGACATCAACGGATGAATAGGAAGACTCGACTAGACGTCAACAGACGAAAGGGAGAAGCTCGACGTTTATCGACACCAACGGAGAGGTGAACACTTCATTGGGGAAGGGAAATGGTATTTGCAACCGGAAACCAGACATGACGTTTATCGACAACTCCACTGGGTACTTCTGGCTGGGGAATTACCAGACATTTACGGATGACTGGGGAAAATACTCGACGTTTACCGACATCAAAGATGATGTTTACCGACATCAAAGAAAGGCGACCAGACATTTACCGATGACTGGGATGAGACTCGACGTTTACCGACATCGAAAGATGATGTTTACCGACATCAAACAAAGACGACCAGACATTTACCGATGACTGGGGAATAGGATGTGCAACCAGACGTCAACGGACGAACGGGCAAAAAACTCATCATTTATCGACACCAACAGAGAGGTGAACTTACTGGGGAAAAAGCTGATCACAACCAAACGTCAACGGACGATTGGGAAAAACTCAACATTTATCGACACCAACGGAGAGGTGACCAGACATCAACGGATGAACTGTGGGGAAAGATATAATTATACGTCAACGAACGAATAGGAAAAACTCAACGTTTATCGACACCAACAGAGAGGTGACTCCTGGGGAAAAAATATATGTTACGCACATCGAAAGATGATGTTTACCGACATCAACAAAGAAGACCATACATTTACCGATGACTGGGGGTGAGACTCGATGTTTACCGACACCGAAAGAATGGTGTTTACCGACACCAAAGAAAGAACACACGCGGGTGCTGACATGACACTTACCGGTATCACAAGGAGGACATCTGCACATGTCAAGGCAAGGCTAAACACTTGCTGGGGGTCTCACTAGGGAGAATCAAGCTTTCTTTTCACGGAAGGGTGAGGAAATAAACCTCTCTGGGAAGTCATCAATCCTAAATGCTGTCAGGAGCAACTGTAGCTAATGTGTCGTACAGATGTTGAACAAAGATCCGCCTCTACCGGGGATATGGTCCAATTAAGTTAACACATGAATGCATATGTTTGAATTTTTCTATGGCGTAATGCTCCATATTGAATGGAAATGCTACGCGATTTGAGGATGCAATGATTACTACATGCAAAATGCAAATGATGAAAACTCATGCTGGTGAGCCAACTGATTAGATACTCCAACTTTGTGGGGAAACTCTGTCTGAGGAATACTCTGCGGGGAGTAATACCAACTTCTCACTCATGCTGGAGAGGAACATGCTGCTGGGGGAAGGATCCCAATCCACTCGGGGACTCTGCTAGGGAAGCAACCAATGCGACTTATTGGGGACGACCCATCCACAGGTAGGATAACCATTGCTGGGGATAATTTTCAACGAACCTGATCCACTCGGGGAACCTGCTGGGGGAAACCATCAACACCAACCTCTGCTCGGGAGATCGGCTAGGGGATAACCTTGACAACCCTGATGGGGATAAGCATAACTCTGTTGGGGAAAGGCCTACACCACTCTGCTGAGGAAATAATATGCCAGGCCACGCTGGGGATAAACAACCATAACCCTGCCGGGGAAAAGCATTCACGACCATGCTGGGGATAACAGTACTTCAAACCTGACTGCTGGGGGGATAAAACCGCTCCACTGACACCTCCGCTGGCGATACAACATTCCTCCAACTTGGTGGGGTACTGCCAACTTCAGACTAGCTGGGGACTTAACAATCCTTAGCTCTGCTGGGGATAGAAGGCACTATCCACAGACGCCTCTGCAGGGGATAAGAATAGTTCTGATAGCTTTGAGACTTGCTTGGGGAAACAACCACTTCCAAGCCTGCTGGGGAATTCCTGACCTTGAGTATATGCTTGGGGAGACAAGTCTCGAACTTGCTTCATCTGCTGGGGAACATCCCCATTCTCTCACACTGCTGAGGAATCAACCGTGACTTATCTGCTTCAGCCAGGGATCAAAAGGTAACAACCTGCAAACAGCACGACAAACATGCACCAGGGAATTGCATGGACAAGATGCGCTCAAGTGTCCTCAACATTCAAAATGATTTTCAAATGTTTTATCTCTCTACACATTATTGTCTAGCCTTCATGTTTTTATATGCAATGTTTATCAAAAATTCGGACGTTTCTTGCAAACAAAACAGTAACATAAAAACAAGAGAGCAATTTATCTGAATAACGACTTTTTATTGATTGAAAATGGGCCTGAAAAGGCGAATACATCGGGAAGCCATTCCTAGAAAGAGGTAATTGCGCACAAAAGGAAAAATCTATCCTAATGGCAATGTGAACACGGCATCCACTATTTCCCAATTCTGTTATAACTCATAGATCATTAGTTTTCCTCCCAACTTCCTTGCTTTCTGAAAAGAATGATTGGACCGATTCTATCCTTTGGGATGGCAGACGACGAAGCGTGATGAAGCACAGATAACTCAGACTGTAGCCTTCGCTTTAATCCCTCTTTTGCCTGGATCGCCCTTTCGGGTTTTCAATCCACCGGGATACCCATTTTTGCCTAAGTCGCCCTTGCGGGTTTTCGACTTACCGAGTGTATAAATTCTTTTCATTCTTTTTCCCTAACTTTTGCCCGAACCTTTCTTCTTTTTTTTTTGGTTCGCCGGGATGCCCTTTTTTGCCTGGACTCTTTTATTCTTTTTGTCCAGCGGGTCAACTTATGCGAAGTATTTTTTGACTACATCTGAGTTAACAGGGGACGGAAAATCTTCACCATTCATAGTTGTAAGCATCAAGGCTCCACCGGAGAAAACCTTTTTCACAACATATGGCCCTTCATAATTAGGAGTCCATTTGCCCCTGTTATCTGTACCGGGAGGAAGGATCCTCTTCAAAACTAAATCACCGATCTGATAGCTTCGAGGATGCACTTTCTGATCAAAGGCTCTCTTCATTCTTCTCTGATACAACTGCCCATGGCAAACAGCTACTAGCCGTCTCTCTTCGATAAGGCTCAACTCGTTAAACCTTGTTCGAATCCACTCGGCTTCGTCAAGCTTGACATCCAACAAGACTCTCAGAGAAGGAATCTCCACTTCAACAGGTAGGACAACTTCCATACCATACACAAGGGAGTACGGGGTTGCCCCGGTTGACGTACGTACTGAGGTACGGTACCCATGCAAAGCGAAAGGCACCATCTCATGCCAATCCTTGTACGTCACGACCATCTTCTGCACAATCTTCTTAATATTCTTATTTGCCGCCTCTACAGCACCATTCATCTTCGGTCTGTAAGGAGAAGAATTGTGATGTTCAATTTTGAAATCTCTGCAAAGCTCTTTCATCATCTTGTTATTGAGATTCGAACCATTATCAGTAATGATTCTCTCAGGAACCCCATAACGACAGATGATTTCCTTCTTGATGAACCGGGCAACCACTTGTTTGGTAACATTAACATAAGAAGCTGCTTCCACCCACTTGGTGAAGTAGTCAATCGCAACCAGGATGAAGCGATGTCCATTCGAAGCAGTAGGCTCAATCTTCCCAATCATATCAATGCCCCACATGGCGAACGGCCAAGGCGAATTCATGACATTCAGAGGGCTTGGTGGTACATGCACCTTATCAGCATAGATTTGACACTTATGGCACTTCCGAGCATATTTGAAACAATCGGATTCCATAGTCATCCAGTAATAACCGGCTCTCAACAATTTCTTAGACATCGCATGACCACCAACTGGGTACCAAACGAACCCTCGTGCACTTCCTGCATCAACATGTCTGCTTCGTGTCTATCCACGCATCTGAGCAGAACCATGTCAAAGTTCCTCTTGTACAGCACATCATCCTGATTCAAATAAAAGCTTCCGGCTAGCCTTCACAGGGTTTTCTTGTCATTCTTTGACGCACCTTCAGGATACTCCTGGCTCATGAGGAAGTTCTTGATATCATAGTACCACAACTTCTCATCCACAACAGACTCGACTGCAAACACATACGCAGGCCTCTCGAGTCGATTCACCGCAACATGTGGCACATGATTCCACCAATGAACTTTGATCATAGAAGACAAAGTAGCCAAGGCATCAACCATCTGATTCTCATCTCGGGGGACATGATACAACTTCACCTTCTTGAAGAACGTTAGTATTCTTCTGGTGTAATCTCTGTAAGGAATCAAATGCGGCTGATTGGTATTCCAATCTCCATTGACCTGATTGATCACTAGAGCGGAATCTCCATAAATGTCAAGAGTCTTGATCCTCAAATCAATGGCTTCTTCTATCCCCATGATACAAGCTTCATACTCGGCCTCGTTGTTGGTGACGTCAAAAGTCAATCTGGCAGAAAAAGGTATATGAGCACCTTTTGGATTGATAAGCACTGCCCCAACACCGTTACCGTTCACATTCACAGCCCCATCAAACATCATTGTCCACTTGTCATTAGGATCCGGTCCTTCCTCGACAAGAGGCTCTTCACAATCTTTCATCTTAAGATACATGATGTCTTCATCAGGGAATTCAAACATCATCGGCTGATAATCATCAATCGGTTGCTCGGCAAGGTAGTCTGACAGAATACTACCTTTGATGGCCTTCTGCGACGTGTACTGAATATCATATTCTGTTAAGATCATCTGCCAACGGGCAACACGTCCGGTGAGAGCCGGCTTCTCAAAGATGTATTTCACTGGATCCATCTTAGAAATCAACAAGGTAGTATGGTTCAACATATACTGCCTCAGTCGGCGAGCAGCCCAGGCCAAAGCACAACAAGTTTTCTCAAGCTGTGAATATTTGACTTCACAGTCGGTAAACTTTTTGCTAAGGTAGTATATGGCATGCTCTTTTCGACCAGACTCGTCATGCTGTCCCAATACACACCCCATCGAGTTCTCAGTCACTGATAGGTACATTATCAGAGGTCTCCCAGGAACTGGAGGTATGAGGATTGGAGGTTTCTGCAAATACTCTTTTATCTTGTCAAAAGCTTTCTGACAATCATCATTCCACCTGATTGCTTGATTCTTTCTTAGCAATTTGAATATTGGTTCACACGTGGCAGTTAGGTGAGATACAAACCTTGCAATGTAGTTCAATCTCCCTAAAAACCCACGAACCTGCTTTTCAGTTTTTGGTTCAGGCATCTCTTGAATAGCTTTGACTTTCGCTGGATCAACCTCAATCCCTTTTTCACTGACAATGAAGCCTAACAGCTTCCCAGATCTCACACCAAACGTACACTTGTTTGGATTTAGCCTCAGTTTGAACTTTCTCAGTCTGTCAAACAATTTCTGCAAATTTACCAGGTGCTCCTCTTCTGTCTGCGACTTCACAATCATATCATCCACGTACACTTCAATCTCTTTGTGCATCATGTCATGAAAGAGAGTCATCATAGCCCTCTGATAGGTAGCACCGACATTCTTCAGCCCAAATGGCATCACCTTATAGCAGAACGTGCCCCAAGGTGTAATGAATGTCGTGTTTTCCATGTCCTCTGGCGCCATCTTAATCTGATTATACCCAGAAAAACCATCCATGAAATAGAAAACCGAGGATTGAGCCGTGTTATCAACCAATACATCAATGTGAGGTAATGGGAAATCATCTTTCGGACTCGCTCTGTTCAAATCCCGGTAATCGACACACATTCTAACTTTGCCATCCTTCTTCGGTACGGGAACTATGTTGGCCACCCACGGGGGATAAGTAGTCACTGACAGAAAACCCGCATCCAATTGCTTCTGAACCTCTTCCTTGATCTTAACAGCCATATCAGGACTAGTTCTCCGAAGCTTCTGCTTGACTGAAGGACAATCTTCTCTGAGAGGTAGTCTATGCACCACAATATCGGTATCCAACCCAGGCATATCTTGATACGACCAGGCGAATATCTCTACATATTCTCTCAGCATCTCAATCAACCTGCTCTTGACGTCTTCCTTCAAAGCAGCCCCGATCTTAATATCTTTTCTGGCGTACTCAGTACCAAGGTTGAAAATCTCCAACTCTTCCTGATGAGGTTGGATGACCCTTTCCTCCTGCTTCAACAATCTGACCAATTCTTTAGGGAGTTCACAATCTTCCTCACTCTCCTCTTCAGCTTGGTAGATGGGATTATTGAAATCATACTGAGCCATAACAGAATCGTTCATAGTGGAGTCCGTAAGATCACTTCTGCATGTTTAATGCTTTGTTTTAGAAAAAAGAGTTCAAGAAAGTCACAAAAACAAAAACATTTCCATTTTTATTTGTTTGAAAAATGAAAACAAAAATAGAAAGACAGGGATCACAAAATTGTTTGCAAAACGTCCTTTATTAATGATATCATTGAAAAAACATGATAAGGCCCTACAATGAACCACTACGCCTTGGGCAGAACGTAGGGTTTTGTGCAAAATGAAAAACAAAAGAAAATTACTCTGTTTGAAGAGTAACTTGGACCACATCTTCAGCCGTCCAATTGTTGATCGTCTCCCCTGGTGCACACGGGCGAACCCAGTTGTCTAGATCACAACCACTGTCCCCGTCTTCACTACTGGTTACAAAGACGTCACCGTGATTCATCAGCCCAGCGCTGGTAAAGGTACTCGGACTTGTTTGCACACCCTGCTCCTCCTACAGAGGTTGATAACCAATACCGAACTTGTCTTCTTTGATAGGAAAATCCACCATCTTGCCCCAACCTTCTGAATTACCAGAGTTGACAACCTCCACTGCTTGCTTATACGACGCAATTGAGGCACTTGGCTTCTTCTGCTCAACAAAAGCCACCCTCTCAAGAGCAACGGTCTCGAATGCCTGGCGAAAAGTTTCATGGATCTCACCATCCACCTCCACATACTTGAAAGAGGATAGATGACTCACCAAAATATCTTCTTCACCACATACAATCACAATCTGACCGTTCCAGACATACTTCAACTTCTGGTGGAGAGTTGACGAAACTGCCCCAGCTGCGTGAATCCAGGGACGCCCCAACAAACAACTATAGGCGGGCTGGATGTCCATCACATAGAAAATGATATCGAATACCTCCGGGACAATCTTCACTGGTAAGGTGACTTCACCAAAAACAGACCGTTTGGATCCATCAAATGAACGCACAATCAGATCACTCGGAGTGAGGATAACCCCTTCAACATCAATCTTACCCAGAATCTTCTTGGGCAACACGTTCAAAGACGAGCCAGTGTCTACCAACACATGAGACAACACTGCGCCTTTGCACTCCATGGTGATATGCAGGGCCTTGTTATGGTTGCGACCCTCAGGCGTCAAGTCCAAATCTGTGAACCCCACACCATGCCTGGTACTGACGTTGGCAATGACACCCTCCAACTGGTTGACGGAGATCTCCTGAGGCACGTAAGCCAAATTCAGCATCTTCAACAGGGCATTACGGTGTGCCTCAGAGCACAGAAGCAATGAGAGAATAGAAATTTTGGACGGAGTTTGATTCAGCTGGTCTACAATCTTGTAGTCACTCTTCTTGATAATTTTCATGAACTCCTCCACGTCTTTCTCGAACGACCCCTCAGGCGCCTCCTTCTGAGCAGGTTCTTCATCAACCACAGCCTGTTTACCCTTAGCCTTGGCGAGAGCCTCGGCATTGTTATCCCTCAAAGGTTGCGGAGCAAACAGACGACCGCTTCTGGTGAAACCTCCTGGTCCCCCAACATTATCCACAACTGGACTCGCAACCGCAGGAGTCCTACTAGGCACACCAATAGTCACAAGAGACTGATTCACTGGCCTAACCTGACTCTCAGCCTTTCTGTTGCTGCGATAAGAATTGTCATATTCCCATGGCACATCCTTACTATCAACAGCCCTTCTACCGGTCACAGCAATAGTAGTTGGAGCACTGACAGTCACGGGAGCAGAAATGGTAACAGGAGTACCACTAGTTGTAGGCGCACTAACAACCCTCTGGCCACATCCCTCGGACGGTTTAAAATAAATGGTGACGGTTGACACCACCCCACGTTCTCTAACAGCCTGGCTAAACTGTAAACAACCCTCGTCAATCAAATTCTGAATGCCAGCCCTCAACCGTTCACAACCATTTTCTGATTCAGCACATTCTGCACAACCCTCACAACAGCCCGGGAATACTCCCCCATTCAACAAATGATTTTTCACAACAACCAGTGATGTCTGGACATCCTCAACACTGACCACCAAGTCCTCAGCTTCTCCATCTTCCAAATTGTTCACTCTGTGTGCACCATGCGGAGGCATAGGGTTGTTCACAACATTCGGCACAGGAGCAAAATTGATAGTTTTAGCGTCAATTAGGTCCTGGACCTTATGATGAAAAGCCCTGCAGTTTTCAATGTGGTGCCCCAGTGCACCAGAGTGGAAGTCACAACGCACGTTGGCATCATACCCAGGTGGTATCTTTGTCAACGAAGCCATTGTACGCAACTCCACGAATCCCAATCTGAGCAACTCAGGCAGCAACTCAACATAGGTCATCGGTAACGGGTCAAAATATCGATCAGGCATCCTCTGTCTAGGCTGATACGGACGTTGCTGTTGTTGTTGTTGTTGTGGCGGTTGTTGTTGGACTCTCTATTGTTGTTGTTGACGAGGTTGAGGTGTCGGAATGGTTACAGCAGCAACCTGGCGATACTGATTTCTGTTTACATTTCTCCTACCGTGTTGCACAGGATTGGTTTCACCCTCTCTCCTACGAGGTGCCCCAACGAATGGTTTCTTGGAAGACGAGGAACCCACATCCTGAATCTTTCCAGCTTTGATCAAGCTCTCTGTCCTTTCCCCACAAATCACAACATCTGAGAAACTACCGAATGGGCAACTTCCCATCCGGTCCATGAATACTCCCTGTAAGGTACCGATAAACATATCGGTCAATTCCCTCTCCAGCATAGGGGGTTGTACTCGTGCAGCCAACTCACGCCACCTCTGGGCGTACTCCTTGAAGCTTTCGCCAGATTTTTGAGAAAGACTCTGCAACTGAGTCCGGCTCGGCGCCATGTCCATGTTATGTTTGTATTGCCTCAAGAAGGCCTCACCCAAATCTCTCCAATTTCGGATAGAATCTCTCTTAAGCTCCATGTACCAATCCAAGGAAGCCCCAGACAAGCTATCCTGGAAGAAGTACATCCACATTTTCTCGTCATCTGTGTAAGCAGAGATCGTCCTGTAATAGGCCTGCACGTGAGTGAGAGGACAAGAAGTACCGTTGTATTTATCAAAAGACGGCACTTTGAATTTGTAGGGGATTCTCAAACCTTCCACCAAACCCATATTTGTCACATCAAAACCCAGGGAGTTCTGACATTCCATAGCTCGGATTTTCTCAGCAAGGGCATCAACTTTCCGATCCCTTTCCTCAACTCTCACTACATCATCATCTTCACTGAGCAGAGTGAACATGTCCTCCTGCCTGTCAACCAAGGGAGCAGGATGACGAATCGGAGCCCGGGTAGCTTTGGCATTAATAGTCTCTGCAGCAAGAGGCTGTCCATTGATTCTGATACCCCTCAACTCATCCCCTACAACGTAATCATTGGTGGGAGCAGCAGCAACAACATTATCATGAACCGGGGCACCCACTGGTGAAGCACGACTAGGCGGTGGGAGCACAACTTCCTGTCTCTGGGCTAAGGCACGCAACTCCTCTTGCCCTTGAACGACTCCTTGCATCATTGTCATGAATTGGGCCATGTTAGCCCTCATCTCAGCCAATTCTGCTTGAACCTGGTCCATATTCCTCCGATGATTTAGTCTGGTTGAGTAGCGGTGCGGTCGCTGATCAGCTATCCTGCCTGACATAGGAACCAGAGTGAGAAGTCACGA
This sequence comes from Lathyrus oleraceus, assembly GCF_024323335.1. Taxonomy (NCBI): domain Eukaryota; kingdom Viridiplantae; phylum Streptophyta; class Magnoliopsida; order Fabales; family Fabaceae; genus Lathyrus; species Lathyrus oleraceus. The sequence continues at coordinate 181,668,841 of NC_066581.1, forward strand.
GCAAGAACACCTGTTATGCAAAATGATATGTGTATGATGCTAATGATGCGTATGATGCACATGATATGTTCATTTCTCAGGCATTCAAAGAGCCTAATTCATCTTTCAAGAAATGGGAATCCTGCAATACAAATAACTAAGAAGCAACATACACAAGACAGTGAGCACCAAGGTGAAACATCAACAGCCAACTCATCTATAGATATGAGCAACAAGGATCATACAACAACGTCAACAAAGATCCAAATGATCAGAGTGCAACAATGAATCCCATCCAACAAGCCTGGAGGTGATTCTCAACATAAACAACAGAGATACAAGCTAAGACAAATGTTCTCCCGGAATGAGAGTCTTCAGGTACTGACACTGGTCTATCAACAGGTCATACTCTGAACATTCTGGCAAGGGAGTGAGCTTCTTCTCCAATTGTCTTCTGAGCTCCACAACTTCTCCTCCAAGTTGGGTCTCTGATGCATGTCTCAAGTCGACTTCCTTTTTCAGTTGGATGTCTTTGTCTCTAAGTTGCTTCTCCAAGTCTCTTATCTTCTTCTGATAACTGGCCTCAGCTCTCTGCAACCTCAGGCATTCACGGTGTTCTGCATTCAACAGTGCCTCCATCTCTTTATAAGATCTCTTCTTACCCTTTAACTTAACAGCATCTTAACCCTGCATGTCCTTGAGTTGATGAGCCAAGTTCAACTTGTCAGCTTTGGCTTTGTAAAGCTCCATCTGGGTGTCTTGTTCCTTCTCTTTCAACCTACGGTTCTCCATCAAGGCTTGCTTGTACTGCTCAGCAGGTACACTCTCAGCAAGGATCAAAGGTGGCTGTTCTTGCAAAGACTCCATCCTATCATAGGGCAACAACAAAGTCTCCACTCTCTTCTTGACCCAATCAGTGTAATCAGGCATAGCAATGGCAAACTTCTTCCCTAGAACAACTTCATCCTTGACACCAATGGTCTTCCAAGCTCTTCTTACTCGCTCCAAACTAACAGGATCACTTCGCTTCTCAAAATACACACTTTCAGCTATCTCAGCATCAAGTGGTCTTCCACTCATCACAAACCCCAACTGGCGAAGAGAAAGAACCGGATTGTAATTGATGCAACCCTTAGTCCCTACAAGTGGCACATTCCGGAACTCTCCACAACTCATAATGACATTACGCACATCCATCCGGTAAGATTGCCACCTGATATCATAAGAGGTAAGAGACATAACCCTCTGAGTCCACTTATGAGTGCTCTGAGCATCCACAAAAGGTCCACTGACTGGCAGGAGAGACAAGAACCATCTGAGCAAAAGTGGGAGACAGCATCTGATAGCCCCACCCTTACCATGCCTACTGTGAATAGCATAGTAAGTGTCAGCTAACAAGGTAGGAACCGGGTTTCCTCCAAGAAGGATAGTGACTGCAACATAGTCCACAAAGTTGGGCATACTCGGGAACAAGACAATTCCATAGATCATGATGGCCAACTGAGCATGAAAAGCTTCCCAATTTCCCTTCTCTGCTTCTTCTCTAGCAATCCTCAACAGGAACTTCAAAGGCAAACCCACAACATCCCCACTGGACTTCCAATTATCACTGACTTCTTTGATACCCAAATGGAGAGCTCTAGCAACAACCCTGAAATCAACCTTCTTAGGCACATCCAAGAAAGGGACCTGGTATCTGATCGGGACATTCAGCAGAATGGAGTACTCCTCAAGAGTGGGCGCCAACTGATAATCCTGAAAAGTGAAGCAACGAAGCTCTGGATCGTAGAACTGTAGAAGAGTCTGCAACGACACTGGATCTACCACTATTTTCAACAGTGTCAACAAATCCCCATACTGGTCCACGAACACCTTCTGATTACCACTGGTCACAAAGTTGCTCAACTCTATCAGGGATGTCAAAGGCTCACGGTGAAAGCTATAGGAGCAAGTCTTCCGCTTCGACTCTGGAACGGTTGCCATCTCTCACAATGAATAGACTCCTGAATGAACCTGAGAAATGATATGCATGCAGAGATTAGCTTTTTTCTTTTCTTTTCTTTTTTCTTTTTTTCAATTTTTCAATTTTTTATTGCATATTTTTTTTTGAAAATAAACATGCTATGATGCAAATGATGCAGACAAGACTGGCTGGCTGTGTATCTCGGAGCACAAGATCAAAGCTTCGGCTTGAACTCGGAACCACAAATTCATCTGAAACCCAAAGTCATCTGAGACCCCAAAATTCTGAACCAATAGTCACCAACAGGATCACAAGTCACCAACAAGTCACCGACGAGTCACCAACTGTACCTGTAATAATGATCATTCCCTCCCCACTCACGGGTGTCATCTAGGCCAGGGTAAGGTCGAGAGAAACGCAACATAAATAACCCTTTCATAGAATATCATCATATACACACCCGAAATATGTAACGACGACACCCCATCAGAGTCTGAACTGCTCGTGATATCAATGTTCTGCTAAGTGGCGCAATACCACCCGCTTCCCATGAATCACTCTATTCCTAGGTGTCTTAGATTTCACTCGTAGCCTGGGTATTGGGCCTTTTACCTCATGTAACTCCCACCCCAACAGAGAGACAAACACAGCACAGCCAGATGAATTTATGATGATGAATGCAAACATAAATGCAAACAATAAATAAATGAATGCAATAAATGAAACAACAAGAGCAACCAAACCCTATCCTAGAGAGCGCTAGGAGAGACTCGCTTAGGGAAGATGGACCAGCAAGAGGTCAACTTCTCTTATGTCCCCAACAGAGTCGCCAGCTGTCGCATTACGCGAAAAACCGGCGGGAAAACGAAACAACAAAGCCGCCACCGTGCGTTATTTATCCCAAAGGAGGGAAAGGAAACGCTCGAAGTAAACCTGGAAAAGACATGGTCTCGCGACCAAAGAGAGATGGGATCGGGAGTCGGTTATGCGAAGGGAAGGTATTAGCACCCCTACGCATTCGTCGTACTCGACGGGATCCACGCTCAGAAAGAATAGAAGAAAGGTTGCTAAAAACTGCTCAAACACCACACAAGGCTGGAAGGAAACACAGAAAGACAAGAGAAACTAACTCGGCAGGATATCGCATCCTGGGCCTACGTAGTCTGTCAGGCATAGACATCAGAGTCGACGTAGTTCGGGACAGGGGGAAACGTACTCGCTAGGATGTCGCATCCTATGCATACGTATCTTCTCTGACCGGAGAAGAATCAGAGCACTCGTAGCTCGGCTAACGCACGCCAAACAAAACACAAACAGGAAACCGACTGCCAATCGTTGGACTTACGTCAGACTCCACACAAACAGGCAAACATGGAAACCGAATGCCAATCGCTGGACTTACATCAGACTCCGAACCAACGAACCCACATTGGAAACCAACTGCCAATCGCTGGACTTACGTCAGACTCCAACAAGCAAACAAGACACAGGAAACCAACTGCCAATCGCTGGACTTACGTCGGACTCCAAACACACAAAGGGTTGAAAAAGAAAAAAGGGCGCCCGGAGAGATCAGCTTATCTCCTGCCTACGTACCTCATCTGGTATGAGGATCAGGGCAACGTAGTTCCCCTACGCAGGGAAAAAACTTCTAACCTAACCAGAGACTGGGGAATGACAAACTAGAAGGGAGACTGACTCGAGCCTAATAGTTATCATGTAAATTCACCATGGTCCTAGGTTGAAGTTTCTATCTAACTTGCACAGGGAGCAAGCTATCCTAAACAGCACAGGCAAATGCATACAAGCACACAAAGCAAACACACACACTATATGCACACAATTGGCTCAATCAAGGTTAGGTTTTAGTCAAGGGGTCATGTCAACCTCGACAAACAAACCAACTGGAAAAGGGTGTTGTTAGCTCTTAACCCTAACATTGAGAGTTAGGGTGAAGCAGATGAAATGGGAAGTGAGGATAAGACCTCACAACTCTTATCCCTGGCCTGGGAGAGCTTCAGACAAATGAAAGTGTGGGAGTTCAGAAAGTTGGAACTCTTCTCCACATATGACTGACACAACAAAGATCTTGGGTTATTATCCACAATGCATCAACACATGGTGTGAGCAAAGTGGATGACACACTGGATAGCAGGAGATGGATTGCACATCTCTTTTATCTGCCAATTGCCTCATAAGAGGTCTTTTCCTTCTTGGCACAAATTTAAACATTCACAAGCATTGCCTCTTAAGGAGGGCTTCAGACAGGTGCCTGCCCACATAACAGGACAGGTCTTCCAGACTACATGAAGTCAGAGAGTTATACCTCAGTGGTTAAGCAACCAAGCTAAGCAAAGCAAGTTCAAAAAACTCAAAGCAACTTATGTACCTGTGAAAAATTTAAACTAATCAGTATACAATTCAAACAATCAAACAGACAACAGTCAATCACACAATCAGACAGATAAGGCATTAGGCAACAATGTGCAAGCCACAAGCCAATAGGCACAACACAAATTACTTGACATCAACCTACAAAACAACTCAAGGTTAGCCAACATCTAGAGCAAACATCAATGCTCAAGTGAGGAAGCATCATCAACTATGGCAATGTGCTTCTTAATCTGAAATCCACAACCCAAACAGTGAGTCCAAACCACTAGGTCCAAGCCTAGGGTCAAAAGAGGGTTAAACATTCAAAAAAGGAACATGAAATTTAACATGAATCAACTTCATTCAATCAAGAACACAATCCAAAAGGTCCCATATCAATATCATTAACCAAAAGCATTTCATGAATCAAACATGGCAAGGTATGCAAATTGTGACCACATTGTGACATCAGAAGCAATAAATGCACATTAAATCAGAAATGATTCAAATAATCTTGGAAAAATTCATGAGTAAACAGGACATACAACATGATCATCACACAAAACATTAGGAGCATTGGACATCATTAGGCATGGCAATCACATAGCATAAGTCAAGGCAAGCACAACAAGCTCATGTGTGACTCAAATTGTCACACCAACTTAGCATAGGCATGAAACAAAGATGGATTATGGTAAAGACCTCAAACCAAAGCCAAAACAACACTCAACATGCCTAGAAGTAGTGTGCAAAATTTCACATTCATTGGATAAGGAACAAGCATTTCACAATCAAATGAAGTTCAAAGCAATTCAAAAGCTCAAATGTGACCATCCAGAAGGAAAAATCTTAATTAAATAAGAAATGATCCCAAAAATTCCAAAAAAAATCATGCTCAATCACAACCTCTATATCATGCATCATACAAAAAATCAAGGCAATTGGATATCATTTGGCATGGCAAACACATCAATCAAGTTGAACATCACAAGGTGTGACACCAATTGTCACACCTACCTTAGCATGATCATAAAACAGCAATGGTAATTGATAAAAATACCAAATCAACACCAAAATGTCAAGCAAGATGTCTAGTTATAGCATGCAAAATTTTATAGGCATTGGACAAGAATCAAGCATTTCACATATGATATAGCAAGGCAATGTCAAGAATGGACACATGTTCAAGTATCCTAGCACCAAAAAATATTCAGCCATGCACAATTCTCATTTTAATGATCAAAAAATACTAGACAAAATCGGGATCATAATGCAAAAATCTCATCATTTTTGGATCAATATTCCATTAGATATGAATTTGTGAAGTTGAAGAAAAAATAAAAAAAAGCATGTGAAGCATGTACATGGCAAAGGAGGGAAAGTGGAAAATATGTGAAGCATTTGAATAAAATGTGGCACGGAGGATCGAACCATGTGCATTTTCAAATCCAAAGCGCGCGCTACATCAAACGACGTAGTTTTGACCTAAAAACCCTAAGCGCGCGCTGCATGGCTTTCAAAAAATCCGCAGGAAAACCTGATGAACTCGCAACAAGATTCGCAGGTAAGCCTGTGCGTTTTGTAAGAAAATTCGCAGGAAACTGGCAATGCATATGAACATTATGAACACGATGAATATCTTCATCTGGAAATTTCCAGATCCAATGAACTGTTCCAGAAATCCACAAAACCATACCAAACAACTTGCCATGCATCAAACAACAAGGATCAATGAATAATTCATGCTAAAACATCAAGATGAACACGGATCGAAGAAATTAAATATTCACATCAGAACTTAAATCACATGGATCTTCATGGATATATCATCATTTTACTCGATTCAAAGCTCAGATTACTCAGCATACAATGAACTACAAGAATATCACAACAATTTTGAGAATTAAGGAGGTCGAAAAAGTGACCTCTTGATGAACAACAACTGGATTCGTGTATTTCCAAGGCTTTTGATGCTCCAATCCTTCTCCAAGGTGCTTAAGGAAGTGAATGATGATGAAAAGAAGGCTTAACAATGCATGAATCTTGCTCAATCTCCACTTGCCATGAAAGCTTCAAGCTATGAACATGAACTCGAATGCAGTGGTTTCCTCTGTTTCCACGTCCAAAGATGCTCAGTAATAACTCATGATGATGAATGAATCAAGGAACAATGCTTGTGTTTGCAGAATTTTAGAGAAAAAAGTGAGAGAGAATTTTGAGAAATTTTGAAAACCTAGATCTAGAATTGGTAATTGTGATGAAACAGTTAGGATTAAGGTTATATAGTCCATGCTAAACATGTTTAGGCAATGGTTTAAGAAAATGCAAGTGTGATTAGTGAGTTTGTGGTGTAAATGCAAAAAATGGATTTTCATGCTCCATGCACCCCATGCACGTGAACAGTGCATGTTCTTGGTTCAAAATGGCTTAAAAACCTTCCATGCACATGTTGGAAATGATTTGGTATGCTCATGTTCAACCAAAATGAATTTATGCAATTTTCCACAAAAATCTTCATGATTGAACCAATGCCATGCAAATAAGATTTCATGCCAAATGATGCCATGCTTCAAAAATACATGTTACAAGGATCAATGTGCAAAAAGAACCACTCAAATTGGCCTTTTGGTTTGAAAGTTATGCTCATTTGAAGTTCAAACCACACTTTGCCAAGTTTTGATCACATCTCCTTAACCATACATGAGAAATCCATGATCTTGGACTTTTTGGAAATGGGAGAGAAAGATCTTCAACTTTCATGTTGGACAAAATTTCATTTCAAGCTTTCTTGATGATGTAATCTTGAGTTGAAGTTGGTCTAAAACCTTGCCATTTTTGGAAAGTTCAAATTACAGGCCACCTGCTATTTTTGGAAAGTCTTGATCTGACCTCAAATTCTTCAATGTTGATGTTTGAAATGTCCAATGAGACTTGTTCCCACATGAATGAGGCATCTCTAACCATCTCCCACCTCCAAATCCATAGTTGAAATGACAGTTGACTTCTGTTGACTTTTTAGGGTTTCAGATGATTTGCTCATGCACTAATGAGCCTTGAGCCTTCAATTCTTGGCCAAATCACTTCAAAATGATCCTTGGGTCACATGAACTCATTATACCAACCCTAGGGCTTTGATCTCATGGAAAATGCAGTTGTTGCCTTGCACAGTTGAACCTCCTGACCAGTCCTGTCTGATGACTTGATGGACTATGCAATGAACAATGCAATGTTAATGACCTGAGATGAAAATGTATATACAAAATGGGAGGTGCAAATTTGAGGTGCTACACATTGTTCTTCAGGCTTCTTCTCAGTAGTGGCTTCTCCTTCTTTAGTAATGACAGGATGCACCAAGCCTGTTAACACAACTTTCCAAGCCTTGTTATCAAGAGATTTTAGAAAGGCTACCATTCAAGGTTTCCAATAGTCATAGTTAGAACCATCAAAAATTGGTGGCCTATGAACAGATCCTCCATCTCTCTCCATTGTACTAGAAAGTATTGTCCCTAGATCTCACCCAGAACAAGATATGAGATGTCGAATGTAATGTCACGACACTAATATCTAAGTTATACTAACAGAAGAAAGATATAGAAAGGTAATGCAAAAGATACACAAGCAATTGTTAACCCAGTTCGGTCCAACTCACCTACATCTGGGGGCTACCAAGCCAGAAAGGAAATTCACTAAAATAGAATCAGTTCAAAGACTCTCTATACACTTCAACAAGTTACAGTCTTTCTCACCTAATCTCTACCCGTGCAATTTCTACCTAAGCACTCTTAGATATGAGAACCCACTCACTTCCCTACAATCACACCTGTGATCTTAAACAACAATCCCTTGAGAAAAGAAATCACTTTTCAATAACACACTCTTAATTTTACTTCACAGTTTCAATCAAGAAGACACACTCTTGATCTTGCTTCACAACTTTGATCAAGAAGACACACACTTGATCTTGCTTCACAACTTTGATCAAGTAGACACACACTCTTGCTTAACAGCTTTAGAGTGACAAATTACAACCACAAATCAGACCAATTCAATCATCAATGGATGACTTGAATGGCTTACGAGTCTTACGACTAAACAGACACAAACCCTAGCTCTCTCTCTATATTTCGCTCAGTATTGGTTGTGTGTAGTAAAACAGGTTTTCTAAGTCTCTTTTTATAGAAGCTTTCAGCTGGGCTTGGACATCTTGAAAACCCTAAATCTATTTTCCAATTAAATATTTTCATAACAGCTGGATAGATCTCCTTGGAAAATAAGTAAATCAGGTTGTAATCAATGATTGAATGCGCCTGCAAATTAGATCTTCAATCATACATAGATTGCCATTAATTGTGCAATCACAAAACACCAGACATTCATACTAAATGTTCTGTGTACAGGATGTCATGACATCGGGTTTGACATCCTGGAAAAATCTTGCATAATTCCATAATTCCTTTTATAACTTCCAACAGGTACAACCATATCAGATGCCATGACCTTGTGTATGACATCTTGAAACAATCCTGCATGAACATGTCTTTCATTTAAGCTCCAGTAGGTACACATATATTAGATGCCATGACCTTGTGTATGACATTCTGAAATAATCCTGCATGAACATGTTCTTGAACTCCAGCAGGTACATAGGATATCTTATGTTAAGACATCACACATAACATCTTGTGAACACTCTTTGTTTTACCAAAATTGCTGCCAACACTTAGAATCAACAAAATCATTCCATTTTTGGCATAAAGGTCACACTTCCACTTATGTAAAGTGACTTTAATCCAACAATTAGTACCATTGAGCTCCTAAATGGTTTTGGTTCAGATATACACCAACTCTAAAATTCAAGTAAACCCCTATACTTCATAAAAAGCAACGCAAAACACTCCATGCACTTCATATTTTTGCCATGCTTCACACTTGGTATTTTGTGCAAAACCTAACCAAGCAAGCTGATCCTTGTGATTCGCAAGTGCACGAATAACGTCAAAGTAATATAAAAGAATATCGATCCCACAGAGACCAATCATCAATCTATCGAATACTATCGTTATGGTGTTTATCTAAGGTGGTATAAAAGAGATATTTGGTTTGCAAAATAACGGTAAATAATAAATGCAGGTAAAGATAGGTTGAATGTAATTCACGTCATTTAAGTGATGTTTTGATTGTCTAAATAGAACTACTTATGAGGCAATATTTTCTACTCTTGAAAAGAATCCATTTAACAGGAACGGTCGCTTTCGCATATTCAGAACCGAGTTTACCCTTAAATTAAGGCCTTTTATTGTCACTTATAAAAGGTGCGCAGAATGCTAAAGTAGTAAACCTATTTTTAAGAGATGAGACTCGTAAACTTAGTTAAAAAGTGATTTTGATTTGGAAAGTTTACCCAAGGAGTTTACTTATTTTAAACCTATCAACGCGTCCGAAAACAGTTTCAAAAATAGCTTTTCCTTAAAGTGATAAAGATTCCTAGTTACTATGCCAGGGTGCTTTCGCACTCCTCGAATAATTAAAACTAACCAAGTTTGTTTTAGAAAACTCAAGTTAAAAAACAAAACAGCCTTTAAAGTATTTCTACAAATTTCAATATGTTAAACATTACTTTAACCGTGATCCTTACATTCTAACCTTTAAAAGATTTAGCCAGCCATGGTAACACAAACGAGCATAACGGCGTTAATCATGATGAAAAGTTTGTTTTAGAATGTGAGGCGTAAAGAGCGAGTAAAGTGCGAAAAATAAATAAAATAAAAGTGAGTGCGGGAAATAAATAAAGTAAAAGCGATGTGGGAAATAAATAAAGTAAAAGCGATGCGGGAAATAAATAAAGTAAAAGCGATGCGGGAAATAAATAAAGTAAAAGCAATGCGGGAAATAAATAAAGTAAAAGCAATGCGGGAAATAAATAAATAAAGCGATAAATAAGAACCTGCTCGAAACGGAGGCTTCGATTCTGGTACAAAAATAAACCTCCGACTCCTGAAGCTAAAGACGACAGCAACTCGAAGTGACCCAACTCCATCTCACAAAGATGCGATAACCCCCCGATGTGACGGATTATCGCTATTACAAATGATAACTATATGCTTAGTGTTGTAAAACTAAGTTGGATGATAGAAAACGAAATGAAATGAGCTATTTATAGAGATTCTTAGTAGTTTGTAAAGACCATGGTGCCCTCCAACTTCCCCTTAGCGGGATTTAGTGGGAACGTGATTTCCAAAGGTGGCGCCCGCCATCCCTTCATGGCGCCCGCCATGTGTGTAAATGGGGTGGATCATGGGAATGTGGCAGTTACCTCTTAGTTGAGGGTTGGTGACTCATGGCTTCCCCTATAGCGGCCGCCATGTGCAACGCTATGTGTGTAATTTCGCCGAAAAACCCTAATTTTAGGTCTTTTTGCTTCGTTTCTTCCAAAAGTGTCCGAAAGTGCTAAATATCTGAAAACAAGAGAAAAGAGGGCATAATACAAAATAAAACGATAATAAAGTCCTAATAAACATGTGAAATTTGAGTAAAAAACACGGTGTAATTTGGTGTGATCAAATTCTCCCACACTTAAACCTTTGCTTGTCCTCAAACAAAACTCTTTATAGTTTATGCAAGAAAATCAGTACCAATCTAGAGTTAATTCGAGGCAAAAAGACTTACGAGTTCATTAAAGGAATATGTTGATAGGTACTAACGAATCGAATTAAGGGTATTGTAGTGACACTACCCGCAATTGCGGTCGTAGGCTACATTCCTATACAAGTCAATCCACATCACCCCACCATACCTAAGCCTTCTTTTTGTTTTCCTAAAGTCCTTTTCATTCAAGTGCAATCACATTAAGCCCGTTATCTGTACATACTCATAGTAAAGTGACCGGTTAGTGATTATGATCTTAAGCATGGGGCTCTGGTACATAAGTTGGTGTAGCCCTTTTATTTGACCTAATTTGCAGTCATGGGGGATTGGATCGTAACCGACCCTACCAAGTTCAGCACCAGATACCTCTGAACCAACCAGTAAATAGGCTTATTATTTTTCTAAGCATGGGGCTCCGGTACATAAGTTGGTGTAACCCCTTTATTCAACCCAATTTGCAGTTGTGGGGGATTGGATCGTGATCCACCCTACCAAGTTCAGCATCAGATACCTCTGAACCAACAAACAAATAGGCTTATTATTTTTTTATTTTTTTATTTTTCTCCTGCATGTTCCGTATATATTTTTATTTTGCTGGCTTAAATGACCGTGTGAGAGTCACCTAGCCCGGATTTTCATGCGGTTTGGGAACAAAGCAGGGATTTTTGTGATCATTCACTTATTTTCATCAGTCCCCTACGTAGAGCATGCTTAAGCCGAAGCTGACTTCTAGGATAAACTACTTAAGGACATATTTGGAACAAAAATTGGGGCTACAGCATATGGGGTATCGGGATCGACTCTTATAATCATGAAGCCTAAGGTGTTAAGATAATACCGATTTTTAGAAAAAGTTTTCCCTAGTCTTTTACATCCTATTATAAACCTGTCTTATAGCCTGAATGTTCAAGATGTACTTTTTCTTGGCTAAATTTTTTTGGTAAGGTTAAAGAAATGGGGGAAATAAGGATACACTCACACAGATGACTCGTCAGACACATGTTATTTTATTGAAAGGGAAAAACATACTAAAAGTAAAATAAATGAAACATACTAAAAGTAAAGGAGAGCGATAAAAAGCAATAAAAATAAAGGAAAAATGAAAAGTGATAAAATCTCCTCCCACACTTAAACCAAACATTGTCCTTAATGTTTCGATATGAGATAGGGTAGGAGTAACCTGGAAGAGAGAGAGAGAGCTAGGGGTGAGCATCGGTACCGTCACCGCCCTGGTCAGGGTGTCTTGGTCGACGACGTCTGGATCGAGTACTAAGTCCTTCCTGCAGCTGCTGAGAGCGACCTAGGAGAGATCCTTGGGTGGCCTCGATAAGAGCGAAGTGACGCTCATTAGACTATCGCATGCGTTGCTGCTCATTAGTGATCACAAGCAAAGACTCAGTGACAGTATGATGTGCTCGCTCACTACGCTGCTGGGAAGCTACCATAAAACTCATATTGTCTGACAGTTGTTGGTTTGTGGTGTTCAGGAGGGTGTCACGCCTTTCCTCACGAGCCGTGTGCTCACGCCACATCTCCTCGGTGATGTAGAAACCGGGAGTGGTACCTGCAAAAGGGTTAGATGAAGAAGGTGCGGTGTGTGTAGGTGATGTAGCAGGAATATCATGAGCTGGCGACTGGTCGCGCCGATCATACTCATCATCGGTTCCTTGCCCTTCGTCCATAGGAACATTAGGTGGCAAAGGACCGGTAAATGGCGGAGCATCAAGATCATATGTCCAATTCCTCGCATGTCGTACATCCGTACGCTGAGAGCAAGGTAGGACAACGCTGGGTACAGCTGCACCATGTATCATAAGATAGAAACCACCTTCTCGCCGCACCTTGCATAATTTCATATCTTTCAAAAACTTCAAGTTAATGGTGCGGTGAGGGAGTGGTTCCAAGGTGGCAAACCCAGTGTGTAGATTCAACGTTCTAGCAATGGAGGTAATTAAACCACCGAAAGAGATGGTTCCTCCTTTCTTAAGGATGGCGGACATATGAGCCAACATGAAAGGAACAAGATTGATCTTGCGATCAGTGAGGCAACCCTGTAAAAATAGTAATTCTCGGGCATTTACTTTGTTAGAATTTTCCCGGCTAAATATAGTACATGCCAAAAGGTATCTAAAAATACGTATGGACGGGTTATGGATATTTGAAGCCAAAATTCCTTCAAAGGAAGTGACATTCACATTAGATAATCGATTCCAAAAGGTAAATGCCTCGATTGCCCATTCAGAATCTAATGGCGTCTCACAAATAGCACCATTACCATAAGGCATTCCAAGCAAACCCGCTAAAGCATCGGTAGTGTACTCGTATTCTACGTTAAACATTCTAAAAGAAATGGTACCTACCGTGCTGGCAGTGCCCGGATGGACAGTGTAAATTAGAAAACTTAAAAATTCCCTAGTGAGCCTATCGTAGGTGGGCGCTTGACTAGCAAAAATATCATGCAATCCTAAATTATCTAGCATGTGGAATACACTATGATATGTGCCTAAAGTGTACAAACAGTGTTCGTCGACATACCTGGTAAAGAGGATCTCCCGAGTTTGCAATCTTTGCAAAATCTTATTTTGTCTCTCACCGGGCTTTCCTCCATGAAGAGTGATGTTGTTAAACTCCATTCCGACCATTAACGGAGGTTGTAGAGAAAAATGAGTAATTATAGAAAAGAAAGGAAAAAAATGGAATTTAATGGATTTTTGGTGGAGAGTTGGAGAAGTGAAGATGGAGAATTGTTGGTTTGTAGTGAAAGTGAGAAGATTGGAAATTTTTATGAATTTGTGGAGTTTGGAGAAGAAGAGAATAGGTTTGGAAAGGTTGAAGAAGGTATAAATAGTGAAGAAGGTGAATCTGACCGTTACGTCATGGCGCCCGCCATGATGCTTATGGCGCCTGCCATGTCTTCGGATATGGTTTGGGCCGGCTGTGTTGTTTGTTTCTTGGGCCTCAATTCTCTCGTCTTCATTTTTGCAATGGGGGGTGTTGTAGCGGGGTATTCGTTACCATTAGAGATATTGACTAAATCCAAGGTAAATCATACAAGTCGAGTCGCCACCGCACTTCTATTTATCCAAAGGAATGGTTAGAAAGCGAACAAAAACCTAATAGTTTTAACAAAAACTAGTAAAAGAGAAACAGAGATCTGGGTAAGGGGGTTGGTTATGTAATAGGAAGGTGTTAGGCACCCAAAACATCCTAGGTACTCCTAGGGAGCCCTTTTCATACTTGTTGCAAGGTTGTTGTTTTTGTGAAAATTTTGTTTGTGCAAACATGATTGAAGAGATGAGAGGAGAATATACAAGTTTATTTACATTTTTGTGTTTGGATGGATAAACCCATTGCCTACATACCATCTTATAAAAAGATTAGGATCAAAACCTCGTAGTTCGGGGTAAAAATCTCAAAAGAGTTGGTGAATTGATTGGTCCAAAAGCCTTAAGGTCTTTTGTTATCAAAAAAGGGAGAAAACTCAACCAAACCACAAATCCACCATGTGAGGATAACTTCAACATGCTAGTGAGGGGTTAACCCTATAATAAGCATGGAAGACTCATTGTCCATCACTAAGGATATAGGTGAGTATTATATCTACCACAAAGATAACTCAAACCTAATAGCTAAAGGTTATGAAAAGTTTGATTAAAGAAGTGGCCATTGGAACCACAAAAAGACATTTGAATGGGTTATGTTTACCAATTAGAAGTATATACAAAATGGTCAAAGTTGACTTAAAGATTCAATTCAAAATAAGTGTTATGAAAAGAAAGTTTAAAAATCAAAAGCATAAGGCTTAGGTTTCTAATAGTTGAAAACAAAGGTTAAATGTTTGCACAAAGAGTTTTGGCTTGGGTTAGAGTGGAGAGAAGAAGAAGAAAGGCTAAAGTCCTAAGCATACAAGAGGCAAGAGAAAAGAAACCAAACCACACAAGGAGTTCCTCTCTTGAGATCATAGTGATGATCCATGTAGCTCCCATCCTTTGGAATAAGCAATCACAAAAATAGTAAGCTCAAGCAATCAAACAAGTCTCTTAAGAGATCCCCAATGTATCTTGTGTCTTTCACTTTGGATGAACATGGCAATGGTCCTCCAATTTGAGCTCTCATAGAATTCCCTATCACAAAAGCACACACATCAAAAGTTTCATGAAGTAAACCAAGAATGGACAAGAGTGAGTTTATAGATTTGGTCCTTCTACCCATCTTCATCATTAAAATCCTTTTACTCCAATTTTGCATTGGGAAAGTCCTAGAAACTAAGTCCATTTGTCCATTTTACATAGGGAAAGTCCTAAGATCTAAGTCCGTTTCTTTGCATTTGGTCCACAACAATCAAAACAAATTGCAAGCACAATAATATATACACAATTATGTGCTCAAGTGAGCAAAAGGCAAATGGCATTAACATAAACATGTGCTCAAGTGAGCAAAGAGAAAAGCAAATGGATAATATGTGCAAGAATAGTAAATTGCATAAAAGTAAAGAGCAAAAAGTAAATGTTAATTGTTAATGGTTAGTGTTAGTAGTTAGTGTGCCATAAGGAAAATTTAGCGCTATGTTAAGCAATCGTAATTGGACTTATGTAGAAGTCACAACTATCTGAGGCCGATCAATAATAATGTAGGCAACAACACAAGTTAAAAGTCTTGATTAGTGAACCAAGTTCCAACAACTTGCCATGCCAAAAAGAGAATGAGAATTGATCTTGTATTGGTTTAAGCCTTTTGCATGATTTAGAAAACAACCTATCATTAATGCAAAGCCATTCACTTGATCAATTGATCAAGATGAATTAGATTTGAATCAAGGAAGATTAAGTCTCCCTAATCAATGCTAACTTATCAACCTTCAACTCATTGATCAAAAAGAAAGAAGAAGAAGAAGAACGAGAAGGAGAATGGATAATGAAAATGGAAAGATCAAAATGCATAAAGTGCAATAAGATGTACCAATCCATATGTATTGACCAAATGACATTGAAAGTCAAAGTCAAACAATGATAAATCAGAAATGAGATGAAGATTGGAGGTCAAACAATAAGCAAAATATATTTTGGCATTTTCAATATTAAAATAAACTTGAATTAAAAATAATGGAAAGGTCAAACTTCAAAATCACTTCAAATCAACCTTGAAAGGTCCAAGTAATTTATCCCAAGTTCAACAAGGTCAAACAAAGTTTGACAAAAAAATTTCAGCATTTTTAAAAGTCAGAAACTATTTTTAATCAATTAAAAATGAATAAAAATAACCTAATTGAACTAAAATCTCAAATAAATCTCAAATCAATTAGAAAATTGATGAGAATATTTTTCATAGATTCATCATCATTCAAATAGGTTAGGAAAATATTTTTGTATTTTTTGAATATCAAAAACTATTTAAAATGAATTAAAAACAACCAGAAAAGAGAAAATTCACCAAAAATATCAAATGATGAAATAAAAAATATTAAAAATCAGAAATAGAAACTACAATTTATTTGGAGACTAATGCAATTGGTCCCATAATTTTTGGATTAACAATGAGAGAGTTATGAATTTTTGAAATAAAAGGGAATTAAAGAAAATAAAATCAGAAATGAAAAATTCAAAAAAACCAGGAGCGTCAGATCTGAACTCATTAATTGAGCTGGCAGATCATGCGCTCCAGATGCGCGTTCCCACCATACGCTCCAGTCAATGCGTGCACACCATGTATTTAAAAAAGTCAAATAAAACAAAGGCTGAGATTAGATCGTGCACATGAGATCCAAGATTAGGGTTTCAGTCAAAATGACCTATAATGTATTGGAATAGGAGATGGCTTTCCAAGATTCAAATCAATTTTTGATGAACATGAAAGTTGTTCATATTGTTCTTAAGAACATTTTTTATTTTGGAATCATCTCCATTTGACCAACACATAAAAAGTTAAGTCTCAGTGCATTTCAAAATAGTAAGATGAATTGACTGATCAACTTCTCAAGTCCACACCTCATATTTTGATGAATTGATGAATGAGGACACTCACATAAAGTTCAAATATGCACGAAATGATGAACTAAAGAACTTCACTTGGTTGCATTTGATCATGGGCTGAGGTTGCTTCAAGAGCAAGGCATTATGGTGCACAGATGAATTAGGGTTTCCTTGGGGCACAAACCTCAAACCCTTTGACTTGATTTGATCAAAATGATGAATTGAGATGCTAGGGGGGCATAATTGATGGATGAGAGCTTTGGGAACCATTACCATGCTTGCTTTCATCTCCTCTTGGCCATATCATTGCACAAAAGATCTCCTGGAAGCTTTGGACCTTGTGATTGCTCAAGCTACAAACAAAAGATGTCAGTGACATATTTTTATGCTTTTGGTTAGTAAACAAAATAAGAAAAGCAATGATATACAATTCAAGCATGCTTGGTGATCTCAAACCACTCTCAAGAAGTCTCACCCAAAGGTAAAGGGAACCAAGATGCTAGTGATCCTTGAGGCAATGCAAATGCAATGTTATGATGCCATGAGGGATCTTAGGGACAAGATTAGGGCCTTACAGGTGTACATACGTTCCACATATGCTGTTTTTTGTTTTTGATTTTAAGCTTGATAAAATGAAATGAAACGAAATAAAATAAAACAAAATAAAGTAAAACAAAACAAAATAAAACAAAACAAAATAAAACAAAATACAATAGTAAAGTAAAACAAAACAAAACAAAATAAAATAATGGACATAAAAAAATATAATAATTAATATAATGCATATATATATATATATATATATATATATATATATATATATATATATGTGTGTGTGTGTGTGTGTGTGTGTGTGTGTGTGTGTGTGTGTGTGTGTGTGTGTGTGTGTGTGTGTGTGTGTGTGTGTGTGTGTGTGCGTGTGTGTGTGAAGAGTCAAGAGTAATTCACGAGTCCAGAGATCTTAGGAAATAAAGCAAGCATAATGTCATAGGAAACGATAAAAATAGGCATGAATAATAAGTACGGAAAATAGGGAAATTCAAACGGTATTTCTCGGTCCATGATGGCATCAATGCTCGGGATATAGTGGAGTATCCTCGACTTCGTAGCCTCGAAGCTCCATGATCTGGCGTCGGAGATCGGCGATCTCATCATGCAGCATATCAGTCTCGGTATCGTGTGAGGCAACTGCTACCTCGAACTGCAGGGCAACATCAGCAAGCTCTTGGCGAAGCTCGCCTATCTCCATGCAAAGCTTAACCAATTCGGACAACATGCTCGGAGTCTGGAGAATAGGATTGTTGGTACGAACTTTAATTCTGATTGGTGCAATCTCGGTGCATCTACTGTCTCTCCTTGCCCCTCTATGGTGTAGACCCAGTTGGCCTGATCAATAACACAAGTCATCCGAGGGTAAGGTAAAGTGAAGTAGTGTATGGTCTCACCCTCAATTAATAGCCTGTATTGATCCGGATGGAAAGAGGATCTCCTCATCAGACCACGGTCCAGATAGAAATCAACATCCATCAAGGTTTAGCTGCAATAAGGTGTCAGGTGAGAAAGTCTCCGATCGAGTCCCAGGGCTGAGGCTATGTGAGTCACAGTGCTTCCGACATGTAAGGGGATCGCAGTAGAGCGAGCATTAAGGTGTAGGTGTAACACCCCAAAAATTGCCCTCCTCATTCATGCATTCATTTAGCATTTCATATTGCATCTTATCATGTCAATCAGAATTAGATCCAAAAAAAAAAAAAAAAACGAAAAAAAAAAAAAAATTTACAAAAAAAAAAAAAAATTTAATTAATTAATTAATTAATTAATTAAATAAATAATTAAATAAATAAAATATAATAAATTTTTTTGGACTTGGACCTTTCTCAAAAGCCCACTAAGCTACCAATATTAGCCTATAAATACTAGAGTTTCATTGAAACAAAGGCCACACAGAAGAGGAGAAGAAGGAAGAGAAGCAAAATACTCTGAGGTTTCCTTGGAACAAAACCCTGAGGAAAAAGATAGTGAGAGAAGACCTAACGGAGTTCAAAGCAGCCTCCAAACCCCGAAGGGAACTCAGCTACACAGAATCGCCTCTGCCTCACATAAACCCTGAAGATTGTTTTGTAAACCTCACGGGTGCAACTCAATTTCAATCAAGCTCTCCAATCAGGTTTGCCTTTACTCCCATTACCTTTTGCTTTGAAGTTGAATACTCTGAATGTATGAGGTATGATGGATGAATTTCATTAGGTTTTTCGCCCATGGGTTTAATATGTATATGAATGTATAAACAATGCCTTGAATGTTTAACCGTTTAATTTTTGAGTGTATGCCACAGGGTTTGAGGTTTCTGAAACCATACTGTTATTCATGAAAAAAATGCTTATGGTGTTTCACTAACCCTTTTGTTGAGTTTTTGTGAGGGCTCACATGACTTTTGCAGGGATAACATGCGTGGTTTCCCACGTTATTTGTGGGATAACCCCTGGAGGTTCGTTCCGATTACCTGTACTGACTCACTTTTCTTTGATGGCATTAGCTTGGAAGGATCTCAGGGTTTCCCATTCCTCTAATTGCTGTTACTTCGGATCTTTATCCGCGTGGTACTTTTACATTTTTCCCGCATTTTACCGCTTTCCTAGCTGGAAGACCTAGATAGGAGGCAACGTTTGAGCCCCTTGGTGGCATTTTACTTTGAGATACATGTTTTGTGTTTTGTATTCATATCACTGCAGGTAGCGCGGTTCCTTCGTCAAGGACTGCCTTTTTGCCCTCGAGCATCCCAAACCCTAAAACCCAAAGCAGCACGTTAACTCCTTCTACTACAGGCGAGTAAGTCTCCAAAGGTCGAGCATCCGGTAGATTGCGTAGTGACGTCGTTCGCCCAAAACCCAATCCATAACCCCGTAGTTAGCCGAACTACGTTTTGCTCTGATTCTCAGGCCAGATGAGATACGTAGGCATAAGACGCGATGTCTTAGCGAGCACACATCCCAACCCATAGGTCAGCCGAGCTACGAAGACTCTGATTCTCATATTCAGATGAGATACGTATGCAGTGGATGCGACATCCGCGCGAGTCATTTTCATTTAACCCTTTTTTTTGGCAAACAACACAAGATAAACCCACACCCTTTAGACAAAAAACTACAAAAGTGGATCCCGCAGAGTACTACGGATGCGTAGGGGTGCTAATACCTTCCCTTCGCATAACCGACTCCCGAACCCAAGATTTGGTTGCGAGACCCCGTCTTGTCCTTTCCTTTTTTCAGGTTTACTTCGAGCGTTTCCTTTCCCTCCTTTGGAATGAATAACGCACGGTGGCGACTCTTCTGTCTTTTTCTTTCGCCGGTTGTTTTTTCACGCACTGTATTTTTCAGGTTGCGACAGCTGGCAACTCTGCTGGGGACACGGTTTCCCTAAGCGAGTCCCTCCTAGCTTTTGTAGTTTGTTTGTTTATTGGGTGTTCATGCTTTTGTGCAGTTATTTATTTACCTGCTTTACCTTATTGCATTGTGTTTATATCATTGCTGTTTCTGTTGGCTGGCTGCTTGGTGATCTTTGTGAGATGAGTTCTATACCCGAACTCGAGTGCACTTAAGATAGGAGAATGGCATAGTCCTGTCAACTTGTGTGGAGTATTCCTTAGCGAGTTGACTTGCAAGCCCATTCACTTGGTGAAGGTCATGTTGAGATCAATAATGTCACATAAGTAAGTTGTGGTTAGACATTACTTGTTCCAATATAGACCTAAGAAGCCGAGGACCTTAGTTTACCAAACCCATCTTGGCCTATTCGTAGGACGTAGTGCGAAAGTCGTTCAAGTGTGATATTTGATACGATTGTTACGCGATACTACACTCATAAGAGTCTCTCTTGAGAATATTTTTGGAATACGAGTAGTCGTTCCTCTGAAAATATCCGAAAGATGGGATTATGACTATGGGAACCCTTTTGTAGAACATGTTTGGCAGGTTTAAACCTTAGTACACTCCTTTTGGGTGGTTCTTAACCTAAACTCCATGCTCGTGACTTGCAACAAACCCTTGATTCATGGTTAATCCGATCAGGTATCCTTAATATCAATGAAACTCGGGTGTTGATAAGGTGTAAACCATAATCCACCAAAATGGGTGGTTGATATTAAGGATAACATGATCCATCCCATGACCTTTGTTTGGTGTGCTCTTAATTTCTCTCCAGACAGTGCAACCTGACAGATGTTCAAGCAGATACATCAATTCTGATTGACATGCCTTTGCATTGCATAACATCATCTGCATATTTGCATCCAACATCTCATGCTTATTCATTTGCAGGGTATTCCCTTTCAAAACAGGGGTGCCTTAAAACTGAACAAGCAGTGCATCGCATACCATGCATATTAACCCTTGTCTGTTTTGCAGGTGTCACCGTAGTGTCTAATGTTTGTTCCCTTTATCAGGCAGTTATTGGTCCCAAGCGAGTCCACAGATACCCGACAAAGGAAAACCGTCCACGACTAGCGATGGACCAAGTACAGAAAGAGCTGGCTGATATGCGTGAAAGGATGGATCAGTTCATGACATTGATGACTGGTATGGCAGAAGGCCAAGCGAAGTTGAGGGAATTGGTTGAGCAACCGAGACCCGATCCGGAGGTGGAGATACCAAATACTGAGGGAAACCCTGGTAACCCTGGGAACACTGATAACCCTGTGAACACTGGTAACGCGGGTAACGCAAATGCTGATGGAAACCCGGGTAATGTTGGCAACACAGGGAATGTTGGGAATGGTATTGGTGGAAGATACAATGTGAATCAAGGAATTCGGATTAACGGACACCCCGTTACTGAAGATTATCAGTATGATCAATTTTCTTTGCACGACGAGGCCCTCGAGACCACTCGCCGTATGGATGAGCTTGCTGAGAAGCTCAAATCTTTGGAGTCTCAAAATTCCTTAGGCTTTGATGTCACAAATCTTGGTCTGGTTCAGGGAGTAAGGATTCCTCACAAGTTCAAACCCCCTACTTTTGAGAAATACAACGGGGCTTCTTGCCCACGCACTCATCTCCAATCTTATTTGGGAAGGTTGGGAGCTCACACGGAAGATGAAAAGCTGTGGATGTACTATTTTGAAGACAGTCTAACTGGAGCTTCTCGTGAATGGTATTCTCATTTGTCTCGTACTACCATCAAGAGCTGGAAAGACTTGGCAGAGGCTTTTATCAAGCAATATCAATACAACTTGGACATGGCTCCAAATCGGACCTTGTTGCAAGGTATGTCTCAGACTGCCAAGGAAACCTTTAGAGAGTATGCTCAGCGTTGGAGGCAGATTGCTGCATCCGTCCAACCCCCTATGTCTGAAAGGGAGATGACGGACATGTTCATGAACACTCTTCAAGGCAATTATATTGAGAGATTGGCTGCTTGCCCTTCAATCAGCTTTGCAGAGATAGTAATTGCTGGAGAAAGAATCGAGAGTCTGTTGAAGATGGTCCGAATTCAAGACAATAGTGCTTCCAACTCATCAGGTCCCAAGAGACCGTTTGCTGGTAACGGTCAGCGAAGAAAAGAAGGCGAGGCAAGCGTTGTGTATGCCGGCAAAGGCAGGGGTAGAGGACGCCCTAATTACTATCAAGATCAAGTGGCCGCAGTCACTATTCCAACACCTGTTCCTCAACCGCAATATCATCCGCAACAACAACCCAGGTACAACAATCAACAACAAGGAGGTAATCCGGGTCAGTAGAGACATTATCAACAACGTCCAAGGCAGACGGACCGGGTCATCGAGCCAATCCCAATGCCTTATTCAGTATTACTTCCCAAGCTGATTGACATGAATCTGGTTACATTGAGAACTCTGGCCCCACCAATCGATCCCAATAATTTGCCTAGAGGTTATGATGTCAACGCCAGATGTGCTTTTCACTCCAACGCACCTGGCCATACTACAGATAATTGCAAGGCTCTCCAGTTAAAGGTACAAGATTTGAGAGATGCCCAGGCTATCAATTTTGCTCCGGTGCCTAATGTTATCCAGAACCCGATGCCGGCTCACGGTGGGAAGAGGATTAATGCTGTTGATAGTGGGGAAACTTTGAATTTGGTTTCTGATGTGACTAAGGTGAAGACTTCACTATCGGTGGTTAAAGACCGACTTCTGAAAGGACAGATTTTCCCGGGCTGTGGGGAAGAATGCAGAAATTGTCAAGATGCCGAAAACGGATGTGACAGTTTGAGAAGGGGTATTCAGCAGCTGATAGATGAAGGTTGTCTTCAGTTCGATCAGGCCCGTCCGGTGAAGAATGATGTATCAACGGTGACGTTTTATTTCACTCCTGAAGAAATATATGTTCCCGAGAGACTCGCTCCGACAACAATATATTTCCCAGAAAGTACAGAACCAACAGCGGTGAACATCGAAAGTTCAGCACCAGCCGCAATTTACTCTGACAGCCCTCAACCGACTTTGGTTGGTCCAATCACCATCACGGTACCAGGACCTATTCCGTATGAGAAAGACAGTGCTATCCCGTGGCACTATGGGGCTGATATCTACTGCCAGGGGCAGAAAGTTAACGAAGAAGACATTGACATTGGTAGCTCCGCTGTAGACAATGTTGGAGGGGTTGGTGGCTTCACTCGCAGTGGACGCCTATTTACACCATCAACATTACGCGCGAATACTGAAGTCGAGGCAGCTGCCAAGGCTAAAAGGAAACAGGTATCCACCGAAGAGGTTACTACTAAGGAAGATCCTCCTAAGACCGCATTCGAGAAGGAAGTGGATGAGTTTATGAGGATTATCAAGAAAAGTGACTACAAGGTAGTCGACCAGCTAAATCAGACACCCTCAAAGATCTCCATTCTCTCACTATTGCTGTGCTCTGAGGCGCACAGAGCAGCCTTGTTGAAAGTACTGAATATGGCCTATGTTCCACCGGAGATAACTGTTAACCAACTGGAGTCGGTAGTTTCCAATGTAAACGCTAGCCGGGGGCTAGGTTTCACCGATAATGACCTGACACCTGAGGGCAGGAATCACAACAAAGCCTTGCATATCACAATAGAGTGCAAAGGGGTGGTGCTTTCCCATGTTTTGGTTGATATAGGCTCTTCTCTGAATGTTCTTCCAAAGAAAGCCTTAATGAAGTTGGATCGCGATGGCATCATCCTAAGGCCAAGTAACTTAGTTGTGAGGGCTTTTGATGGCTTAAGAGAGCTGTCTTTGGCGAAGTTGAGTTGCCAGTTAAGATTGGACCGCAGGTGTTCAAGATCACCTTTTATGTGATGGATATGCAGCCTGCCTACAGTTGTCTGCTAGGTCGGCCTTGGATTCATGTTGCCGGTGCTGTTACTTCTACCCTACACCAGAAGCTCAAATATGAACTAGAAGGTCAGATCGTCACTGTCTGTGGTGAAGAGGATATTTTTGTTAGCCACCTGTCTACATTTAAGTATGTAGAGATGGACGGCGAGATGCACGAGATGCTGTGTCAGGGCTTCGAAACTACAAACATCAATGAGGTCGCGCTCGAAGCTGTCTTTTCACCTGAGTTTGAGAAGGTCGGGACTTCTATCTCTTCATACAAGCAAGCTGTCGAAGTGGTTAAAGCTGGTAATGCCCAAGGCTGGGGCAAATTTGTGGAGCCAGTCATCAAAGAAGACAAGTTTGGATTGGGGTATACTCCGGGATCTCAGTAGAATGAAACCGGTACTCTCTCTAGCGGGGGTTTGGTTTCCCCCCACATTGTCAATGCTGCAGATGAAGACAAGGCTGACAGCGACTGTGACTTAGATAGCTGGATTCGCCCGTGTGTCCCAGGAGAAAAGCTCGTCTGAAAAAACCGTTCGGGTTACTCTGCTGAAAGAGTGATTTTTATTGTTTTCCTTTATTACATGCATAATAAAGTCTTACACTTTGCCCAAGGTGTAATGGCTCATTTGTAGGGCCATCCATTTAGTTACGTTTCGCAATTATTTTTATCATCAATAAAGGACGGCTTTTGCAAACAATTTTGTGTTCTCTTTCTTTCAGTTTTTTTTACTTTTTACAAAAAAAAAAATGGCAATGTTTCTTTTTTCGTTTTTCCTTTCTTTTAAAAAAAAAATCTCTCATTCTAAGGTAAAGCATGATCCCCCATCATGCAGAGCCGACCACTCGGATCTTACTGCTAACGACACTGCTATGGCCAAGTATGACTTCGACAATCCTATCTATCAAGCCGAAGAAGGGGCTTAGGAAGTTTGTGAATTGCCTGAAGGGTTAGCCAGATTGTTGAAACAGGAGGACCGAGCTATTACACCTTATCAGGAGGTGATTGAGACCGTCAACATCGGTACCACAGACGACAAGAAAGAGATCAAGATCGGGGCCAGTCTACAGGCCGAGAGGAAAGACCGTTGATCATGTACTTGACTGTGTTAGAAAGGTCAATGGGTTGTGTGCTCGGTCAGCATGACGAGTCAGGTCGAAAAGAGCACGCAATATACTACCTTAGCAAAAGTTTACCGACTGTGAACAAAGATACTCATTGCTCGAGAAAACTTGTTGCGCTTTGGCATGGGCTGCTCGCCGACTAAGACAGTATATGTTGACTCACACGACTCTATTGATATCAAAAATGGATCCAGTCAAGTATATTTTTGAAAAGCCATCACTTACCGGAAAGGTTACTAGGTGACAAATGATACTGACAGAGTATGACATCCAATAAACTTCACAAAAAGCCATCAAGGGAAGTGTCTTGTCAGACTATCTTGCAGAGCAACCGATTGATGATTACCAACCTATGAGGTTTGACTTTCCTGATGAGGACATCATGTTTCTCAAATCGAAAGATTGAGAGGAACCACTCCCGGAGGAGGGGCCTGACCCTGAATCCAAATGGGTTATGATGTTTGATGGGGCGGTCCACGTCAATGGTCGCGGAGTTGGTATAGTGTTGATCACACCGGAAGGGGGTTCATATGCCATTTGGTGCCAGAATAACTTTTCCCTGCACCAACAATGAAGCCGAATACGAAACTTGTATCCTAAGACTTGAGGAAGCCGTCAATATACAGATTAAAACCCTGGATGTATACGGGGATTCAGCTTTGGTCATCAATCAAACCAACGGGAAATGGTGCTATGCTGGAACTACGTACCCAGAATTGACGTATCTCGGTCAGAGACGAATGAAGAAAGCATTTGGTCAGAAAGTGCGCCCTCGGGGGTATCAAGTTGGTGAATTGGTACTCAAAAGATTTCTTCCTCCCAACACAGATCACAGGGGCAAATGGACACCGAACTATGAGGGTCCGTACGTGGTTAAAAGGATTTTCTATGGCGGAGCTTTGATGCTAACAACCATGGATGGCGAAGGATTCCCGTCCCCTGTCAACTCAGACGCAGTTAAAAAAATACTTCGCATAAAATAGACCCGCTGGACAGTAAAAAGAATAGTCCAGGCAAAAAAGGGGCATCCCGACGAACCAAAAAAAAGAATAAAGAGGTTCGGGCAAAAATTAGGGATATAAAAAAAAGAGTACACCCGGTGAGTTGAAAACCCAAAAGGGCGGCTCAGGCAAAAATGGGTATCCAAGTGGATTGAAAACCCGAAAAGGGGGAATAAGAGAATGACTATGATCTGAGTTCATCAGTGTTATATCACCGTTTCATTCAATCCGGCAATCTTCGAAGGTTAAAGATCGACTAATCATCCACTTCAGAAAGCAAGATGAGCAGAGCGTCTTGAGGACATACGAGCCATAGCAGAGTCGAAACTCAGTGGGACCCCGTTTCCACATTTGCCATTAGGATAGTTCTCTTTTTATAGCGATCACCTCTTTTCAGGGATCAGCTTCCTGATACCCTCGCCTATTCCTGGCACAAATTTTCTCCCCAGTAAGAGTCGAATAATTCAGTTAAAGAGCCTCTTTATTTTTCATTTATCAATTTGTTTGCAAAAATGTCCGAATTTTTGATAAAACATATTGCATATGAACATAATGGTGGCTTTTGCAGATGATTTGCACAGGAAAACATTTAAAATTGCTTTGAATGTGCTTAATCCCGGACGGTGAATTCAAACCGAGGAATTCCCCCGAGGCATACGTGTATTTTTGGTTGCAGGTCACAGGAACCGGATGCCAAGTCATGAATCCTCATCCCCAAGCGGTTGACAAAGTCTCTCCTCAGCAGAGCATGTTCCCCAACAGAGTTGACAGTATCCAGACTGTCTATCCCCAGTAGAGTTGATAGTATCCAGACTATATATCCCCAACGGAGTTGACAGTGCCAGACTGTATCTTCCTAGCAACAGCGGAGTGGTTGCATAACCAACAGATGAGAGGGTGGTGTTCCCAGTGTTCATCTCATCCCCAGCAGATTATTTTTAACAGATTTGTTAATCCCCAGCTTGAGGGCGATTAGCAAGTTCATATCCCCAACAAAGGTCGTTTCCTACGACATTTCCCCAGGAAGTGTTTTCCCCACAGACTCTACTCACAGAGCCTCGCCGAACCAAGCTTCCATAGTTGATACTCCCCCCGCAAGGTCAACTTTTCAAGCAGCCAATTTATTTTTGGTTGCTCATTGGTCCCGGCAGACGGATCATTCCCCACAGAGCATTCAAGGATTGATACAGCGATCTGTTCCCTACCGGAGTTTGCTTCCCCTAGCAGATTTCTTTTTTCTTTTACACCATGAATAGCATTTGCATTCGCATGCATATCATATCAAGCACACAAATAAGCTGATAAACAGGTTCTTCCAAGCAGACTGAAGAATTACTTTACAACCAAGGTCATGAGATCCAGCCAGAGGATCAAGCGTGAGTGATCCAGCCTAAGGGTCATTTTGAAGATTCATCCTGAGAATCGTTTTCCCGTGATCCAGCATGAGGGTCACTTTTTGAAGATTCAGCCTGAGAATCGTTTTCCCGTGATCCAGCATGAGGGTCATTTTTGAAGATTCAGCCTGAGAATCGTTTTCCCAAGAGTCAGCCTGAGGCTCAATTTGAAGATTCCCTAGTGAAGTCGCCTACAAGCTTTATTCCCCAGCAAGTCTAATTGAGGAGTCGTTACAACATGTTCTAGCCCGAAGAATATGTACAAAGCCCATAAGTGGAATATTCTCGAAGCTGCATATCTAATATGAAGGTTGGGTTTAGATTTCAAAAGAAGGTCAACCAGCGCATGCCTCAGATGCGGGATCCTAATGATGGGAATTTATCATCAAAACAATCCAGATCTAGCCAGAAGATCGAAATAGATTCGGCCAGAGAATCGAAACAAAGGAGATCTAGCCAGAAGATCGAAGAAGATCTAGCCAGAAGATCGAAGTCAGGTCTAGCCCGAAGACCGGAAATAGATTCAGCCAGAGAATCGAAACAATTCAGATCTAGCCAGAAGATCGAAGTAGATTCAGCCAGAGAATCAAAGGAAATAGAT
The DNA here is from genome assembly GCF_024323335.1 of Lathyrus oleraceus. NCBI lineage: Eukaryota > Viridiplantae > Streptophyta > Magnoliopsida > Fabales > Fabaceae > Lathyrus > Lathyrus oleraceus. Next base: position 181,697,194 of record NC_066581.1, read on the forward strand.
TCAGCCAGAGAATCGAAACGGAGGAGATCTAGCCAGAAGATCGAAGAAGATCTAGCCAGAAGATCAAAATCGTATCCAGCCCGAGGATCAAAGTTAATATCCAACCAGAGGACTAAATTGAGTATAGGTTCAGCCAGAGGATCGACACTCCAGATTAAGCCAGAAGACTGATCCAGCCAGAGGATCGGAAGAAAAATAAACAGCGCGGTGTATTTCCGCGTTTTTGTGGTGTTCTCGGAGCGCAAATTTTTGGTCTATCTTTGGTATTCAATCACAGCTCACCCCGTTTGTCTGATAAGCTGTTCGCTTTCATCTTACTCGGGTTAGCTGATGATTGAATAGGGGCAGCTGTAACACCCCAAAATTTGCCCTCCTCATTCATGCATTCATTTAGCATTTCATATTGCATTTCATCATGTCAATCAGAATTAGATCCAAAAAAAAAAAAAAAAAAAAAAAAAAAAAAAAACGAAAATAAATAAATAAATATTTACAAAAAAAAAAAAAAAAAAAAAAATTTAATTAATTAATTAATTAATTAATTAAATAAATAAGTAAATAAATAAAATATAATAAATTTTTTTGGACTTGGACCTTTCTCAAAAGCCCACTAAGCTACCAATATTAGCCTATAAATACTAGAGTTTCATTGAAACAAAGGCCACACAGAAGAGGAGAAGAAGGAAGAGAAGCAAAATACTCTGAGGTTTCCTTGGAACAAAACCCTGAGGAAAAAGATAGTGAGAGAAGACCTATCGGAGTTCAGAGCAGCCTCCAAACCCCGAAGGGAACTCAGCTACACAGAATCGCCTCTGCCTCACATAAACCCTGAAGATTGTTTTGTAAACCTCACGGGTGCAACTCAATTTCAATCAAGCTCTCCAATCAGGTTTGCCTTTACTCCCATTACCTTTTGCTTTGAAGTTGAATATTCTGAATGTATGAGGTATGATGGATGAATTTCATTAGGTTTTTCGCCCATGGGTTTAATATGTATATGAATGTATAAACAATGCCTTGAATGTTTAACCGTTTAATTTTTGAGTGTATGCCACAGGGTTTGAGGTTTCTGAAACCATACTGTTATTCATGAAAAAAATGCTTATGGTGTTTCACTAACCCTTTTGTTGAGTTTTTGTGAGGGCTCACATGACTTTTGCAGGGATAACTTGCGTGGTTTCCCACTTTATTTGTGGGATAACCCCTGGAGGTTCGTTCCGGTTACCTGTACTGACTCACTTTTCTTTGATGGCATTAGCTTGGAAGGATCTCAGGGTTTCCCATTCCTCTAATTGCTGTTACTTCGGATCTTTATCCGCGTGGTACTTTTACATTTTTCCCGCATTTTACCGCTTTCCTAGCTGGAAGACCTCGATAGGAGGCAACGTTTGAGCCCCTTGGTGGCATTTTACTTTGAGATACATGTTTTGTGTTTTGTATTCATATCACTGCAGGTAGCGCGGTTCCTTCGTCAAGGACTGCCTTTTTGCCCTCGAGCATCCCAAACCCTAAAACCCAAAGCAACACGTTAACTCCTTCTACTACAGGCGAGTAAGTCTCCAAAGGTCGAGCATCCGGTAGATTGCGTAGTGACGTCGTTCGCCCAAAACCCAATCCATAACCCCGTAGTTAGCCGAACTACGTTTTGCTCTGATTCTCAGGCCAGATGACATACGTAGGCATAAGACGCGATGTCTTAGCGAGCACACATCCCAACCCATAGGTCAGCCGAGCTACGAAGACTCTGATTCTCATATTCAGATGAGATACGTATGCAGTGGATGCGACATCCGCGCGAGTCATTTTCATTTAACCCTTTTTTTTGGCGAACAGCACAAGATAAACCCACACTCTTTAGACAAAAAACTACAAAAGTGGATCCCGTAGAGTACTACGGATGCGTAGGGGTGCTAATACCTTCCCTTCGCATAACCGACTCCCGAACCCAAGATTTGGTTGCGAGACCTCGTCTTGTCCTTTCCTTTTTTCAGGTTTACTTCGAGCGTTTCCTTTCCCTCCTTTGGGATGAATAACGCACGGTGGCGACTCTTCTGTCTTTTTCTTTCGCCGGTTGTTTTTTCGCGCACTGTATTTTTCAGGTTGCGACAGTAGGCTCTCGATCAAGAAAGCTCCACAGTCTACCGGGCGTGACTGAGTAGTACAGTACATGAAGAAGATCTCTTCAGCACTCACATGCGCATCAGGGTCACTCTTCCCTAGGAAGGTGTGGGCAATGATCATCTGGAAGTATCGGAAAGCAGGGTTGTAAATTTTGTTGGAGATCTTGGTTGAAGGGTCAGGACTACCTCCACATGTGATATCGCTCCAAAACATCTCGACTTCTCGGCTCAGAAAGTAGCTCATGAGGAGCTCGGACGAAGCATCATAGGCAGTGTGGAAACCAAGCAAGTCACCGAAACACTTGTGGTTGAAGGTATATTCTACCCCAAACAATCTGAAGTTAATGTATCCTCCATCGCTGGCATGACCAACATAAGGCTCGTAGACAAGCGAGCTCAGGAACTCCAAAGTCAGGTTCCTGTAAGTCACGTGCATAACATCTGTATATTCATCCCATTGTAACTGATTGCATAAGTGTCTGACACTAGGCTCAATGCCTAATGCCTCTATGCAGCTCGAGTCGGGATATCTAGTAGGTAGCATCGGGCGTTGTGAAAGCATGGTGTAGCTTGCTCTTGAACTGGGTCACAGAATATTACTGGCATAGTGTCAATATTCTCCATTCCTGAAAAGTTAGATTAGAAACAGAGGACACCTAAAATCACAAATATTATGACTGTTAGTATCCACATAGATATACATATATAAAATAAATAAAAATAAAAATAAATTAAAAATAATAAAAGTAAAGGAAAAGAAGTCGTGGGTTTCCTCCCATGCAGCGCTTGTTTAACGTCGTTAGCTTGACGATTCAAACTTTATATGTTAGAGGTAGGAACTGGAGGGTCGGTCAGAGTCTGGTCATGACAGTCTGTGGGTATGTCACCTCCTTGGTATTGCTTCAATCTTTGTCCATTTACCACGAATGGATTACAAGAGTTGTTTCGGATTTCAACTGCTCCGGATTTCAGGATTTTGGATACCTCAAAGGGGCCTGTCCATCTCGAACGCAGCTTACCTGGAAAAAGACGTAATCTCGAATTGAAGAGAAGAACAGAGTTTCCTATATTAAATTCCTTTTTCACGATCCTCTTGTCATGCCAAGCTTTGGTTCTCTCCTTGTATATAACTGCATTCTCGTAAGCGTTCTGGCGAAGTTCCTCCAATTTGTGAATATCAAGGATTCGCTTCTTGCCAGATGCTAGGTAATCCAAATTTAGGGTCTTGATGGCCCAATATGCCTTGTGCTTGAGTTCAAAAGGCAAGTGGCATGACTTCCTGTAGACCAATTGGTACGGTGTAGTTCCAATGGGGGTCTTGTAAGCAATTCCGTAAGCCCACAGTGCTTCTGCTAGCTTTTCAGACCAACCTTTTCTAGATTTTGATACAGTTTTCTCCAAGATCTTCTTAATCTCTCTGTTGGATACTTCCACTTGACCATTAGTCTGGGGGTGATATGGTGTTGCTACTCTGTGTTTCACTCCATATTTCCTTAGGAGTTTATTAAATATTCTGGATATAAAATGCGATCCACCATCGCTTATGACAAGTCGTGGAACTCCAAATCTGGGAAAGATATTGTTCTTGAACATATTGATGACTACTCTTGTGTCGTTGGTGGGTGCGGCTATAGCTTCTATCCACTTGGATACATAGTCAACTGCTACCAAAATGTACTTGTTTCCTAATGAAGATGGAAAAGGTCCCATGAAATCTATACCCCAAACTTCAAATAATTCTACTTCTTGGATGTTCTTCAAAGGCATTTCATCACGTCTTGAGATGTTTCCAGTGCGCTGGCATCGGTCACATCGGACAATATAAGCATGGACATCACGCCATAATGTCGGCCAATAAAGACTGGCTTGGAAGATCTTAGCATATGTCTTGGATGTGCTTGAATGTCCACCATAGGGTGAAGAATGACAATGCTCTATGATGTTTCTGACTTCTTCTTCAGGGACGCAACGTCGAAATATGTTATCAGTTCCTCTTTTGAAAAGGAGTGGTTCGTCCCAATAGAAGTGTCTTATATCTTTAAAGAACTTCTTCTTTTGTTGATAGTTGAGGTCAGGTGGTATGATATCAGCGGCTAGATAGTTCACGAAATCAGCATACCATGGTACTTTGCTAATTTCTGAAGTCGTCCCAAGGTTGTCTCTGTTAGGTTCAAGGGGAGTAGTATCTATCTTAGCTATTAGTCTGTCATAGGTGAAGTCATCATTTATAGGTAAATGATCTGGCTTTAAATGCTCTAATATGGAAAGATGGTCAGCAACTACGTTTTCTGTTCCTTTTTTGTCTCTAATGTCTAAATCGAATTCTTATAGCAAAAGGATCCACCTGAGTAATCTAGGTTTTGCATCCTTTTTGCTCAGAAGGTAACGGATAACTGCATGGTATGTAAAGACTATAATCTTAGATCCTACAAGATAAGACCTAAATTTGTCGATTGCGAAAACTACAGCTAGGAGTTCCTTCTCCGTTTTTGTATAATTTAATTGAGCGACATCTAGGGTTCTACTAGTGTAATATATTACGTGTAGTTTCTTATCTTTTCTTTGCCCTAAAACAACTCCTATAGTGAAATCGCTAGCATCACACATTATTTCAAAGGGTTTAGTCCAATCTGGGGTTTGTAGAATGGGTGTTGAGATTAACGCTTGTTTTAACTGGTTAAAGGCTTTGATGCATTTCTCATCGAAAATAAATTCAATCTCTTTCATCAGAAGGCCGGTCAGGGGTTTTGTTATTTTAGAGAAGTCTTTTATGAAGCGTCGGTAGAAACCGGCGTGTCCAACGAAACTACGGACTTCTCTAACTGTCTTAGGAGGGTTAAGGTTTTCTACAACTTCTATTTTTTCTTTATCGACCTTAATGCCTCTTTCAGATATTATATGTCCTAACACTATGCCTTCTTTGCCCATAAAGTGGCACTTCTCGCAGTGTAACACTAGGTTAACTTCTACGCATCTCTCTAGGATTTTCTCAAGGTTAATAAGGCAGTCTTCATAGTCTAATCCACACACCGAAAATTCGTCCATGAATACTTCCATGATTCCGTTGAGATAATCTATGAAGATTTACATCATACAACGTTGGAAAGTAGCTGGCACATTACAGAGTCCAAACGGCATTCGTTTGTAAGCAAACGTTCCGTAGGGACAGGTAAAGGTTGTTTTCTCTTGATCCTCGGGGTGAATGGGTATTTGGAAAAACCCAGAATATCCATCAAGATAACAAAAGTAAGAGTGTCTGGCAAGACGCTCTAGCATTTGATCTATGAATGGAAGGGGTAAATGGTCTTTCCTAGTTGCCTTATTGAGCTTCCTATAATCTATGCACATACGCCATCCGCCTTCTATGCGTTTAGCGACATACTCTCCTTTTTCGTTCTGCACAACTATGATGCCTCCCTTCTTGGGTACCACATGTACAAGACTTACCCACTTACTATCAGAGATCTGATAGATTATACCAGCTTCCAGTAGTTTAAGGAATTCCTTCTTTACTACCTCGCTCATCATAGGGTTTATTCTTCTCTGATTTTCTCTAGAAGGTTTTGAATCCTCCTCTAGTGAGATCCGGTGCATACATACGGATGGGCTAATACCTTTTAAATCAGAGATGTTGTACCCTAAGGCAAAGGGGTATTTTCTTAAAACGTTCAAGAGTCGATTCGTATCGTCTTGGTTTAAGCTGGCACTAACTATTACTGGGTGGTTCATTTATTCATCCAGGAACTCATATCTTAGGTTCTTGGGTAGTTCCTTAAGTTCTTGGGTTGGTTTTTGAGAATTAGGTGAAGGGTCTGGAGTAAGATCCAGACATTCGTTATTGTGAGGTTCCGTTTCCTCTAACTCGTCATCCTTTTCATTCGGGTTTGAAAATGGTTCGATCTTGGGTTCTCCCGGATCAAATTCTCTTATACACTCATCTATGATATCGATCGCATAACATGCGTCTCCTATAATTGGTGTCATCAGGAATTTCGAAAGAATGAACTCGATCTTTTCATCCCCTACTTCGAAGGTTAATTTCCCTCTTTTGACATCTATTATAGCTCCGACTGTTGATAAGAATGGTCTACCTAGAAGGATATGGATATCTTTGTCTTCTTTTATATCCATGACCACAAAGTCTGTTGGAATATAAAGTTGACCGATCCTAACTGGGATGTCTTCTAAAATGCCTACGGGATACTTAACAGACCTATCGGCTAATTGAAGGGACATCTTAGTTGGTTGCAATTCCCTTAGGTTTAACCTCTTACATACAGCTAAGGGAATTAAACTTACACTAGTGCCTAAGTCTAGGAAAGCTTTGTCGATCACATGGTTTCCTAAAATGCAAGGTATAGAAAAACTGCCAGGGTCTTTTTCCTTCTTAGCAAGTTTATCCTCAAAAATAGAGTTGCATTCCAAGGGTTTTGGATCGTCGAGCCTACGTTTGTTAGTTAAGATATCTTTGAGAAATTTGGTGTAAGACGGGATTTGGGTGATAACTTCGGTGAAAGGAATCTCTACATGAAGCTTTTCTATCACTTTTATAAATTTTTGATATTGGTTGTTGACTTTGGTTTGTTTAAGTCTTTGCGGATATGGGTTTGGTGGTTTGTACGGGGGTGGTGGTTTGTAAGTTTTATCCTTGGCTTCACCTTCTTGGTTGGTTTGTTTCTCGGATTCCTCTGGTTCCTCTTCTTGGTTGTTAGAAGTTTTGGACTCGCTCATTGCTGGGTTCTGAGGCCCTTCGTAAGCGGTCCCACTTCGTAACGAGATAGAGTTAGCTTGCCCTCGAGGGTTTGGTTGAGGTTATCCAGGAAATTGGCCTCCAGGGGTAGTTTGTGGGGCTTGGTTTTGTGCTACCTGTGAGATCTGGGATTCAAGCATCTTGTTATGAGTGATTATCTGATCAACCTTGGTTCCTAATTGCGTTATAAGTTCATTCACATGAATGCTTTGGTTTAGGAATTCTTTATTTCGCTGAGTCTGGCCTGATATAAAACTCTCCATGATCTTCTCAAGGTTAGACTTCTGAGGCACAACTTGCATAGGTTGATTTGGTTTTTGGGCTTGATAACCTTGTGGTCTCTGAGGTGCATGATTTTGGATAGGGTTCTGGTTTTTATAGGAAAAATTTGGATGATTCTTCCATCCAAGGTTGTAAGTGTTTGAAAATGGGTTACCTTGGGCGTAATTCACTTGGTCAGTGTTCAGGTCGTTTAAAAGATTACACTCTGCTGATTCGTGTCCTTTGGATCCATAAAGTTTACACTCTGTGTGGACTACTGCTATGGTGTGAGTGTTTGTAGACATATGTTCTATCTTAAGGGCTAAAGAGTCCATTTTCGCCTGCATCATGTCTAGAGAGCTTACCTCATGTATTCCACCTTGGGTCTCCTTTTTCTCTATTGATGCTCGTTCAGTTCCCCATTGGTAATGGTTTTGGGCCATATCCTCAATTAGGTCACAAGCTTCAGGATAAGGTTTGTTCATCAGCGCGCCACCTGCGGCAGCGTCGATGCTCATCTTGGTGTTATAATGGAGTCCATTGTAAATGGTGTGAACGATTAGCCATTGTTCTAGGCCATGGTGTGAGCAGACTCTTAATAGCTCTTTATATCTCTCCCAAGCTTCGAAAAGTGATTCTCCTTGGTTTTGAGCAAATCTAGTTATTTGGTTTCGAAGAATAATAGTCTTGCTAGGGGGAAATATCTAGCAAGGAATACTCTCCTAAGGTCTTCCCAGGTAGTTATTGAATTGGCTGGAAGTGAATCTAGCCATGAACGTGCTCTATCCCTGAGGGAGAAAGGAAATAATCTTAAACGGATCGCATCGGGTGAAGCGCCGTTAGATTTAAAGGTGTCGACTAGTTGGTTAAAAACTTTTAAATGTTGATTCGGGTTCTCGGTAGCGAGACCCGCGTATTGATTTTGTTGTACTAATTGCAACAAAGACGGTTTTAGTTCGAAATTGTTAACAGGTATAAGGGGGTTTACTATACTCGAACTAGGTTCCTCATCAGATGGTTGGGAAAAATCCTTAAGAGGTCGCCTATCGCGATTCTCGACCATAGCTTCCTTAATTCGGATGAGTAAGAGGCGTGTACGAGTATAACGTTCGGGTTCCGCTAAAGGATCTACTAAATTTCCAGTACTACGGGTTCTTCACATTTACCGGCTAATAATGCCTTAGTCTATACGGTGTAACAACAGGGTACGAAATTTGACGAAGTTGGTCCTCGACAACGGCACCAAAAACTTGATCGTTGTGATTCGCAAGTGCGCGAATAACGTCAAAGTAATACAAAAGAATATCGATCCCACAGAGGCCAATCGTCAATCTATCGAATACTATCGTTACGGTGTTTATCTAAGGCGTTATAAAAGAGATATTTGGTTTGCAAAATAACGGTAAATAATAAATGCAGGTAAAGACATGTTGAATGTAATTCACGTCAGTTAAGTGATGTTTCGATTGTTTAAATAGAACTACTTATGAGGCGATATTTTATACTATTGAAAAGAAATCATTTAACAGAAGCTGTCGCTTTCGCATATTTAGAACCGAGTTTACCCTTAAATTAAGGCCTTTTATTGTCACTTATAAAAGATGCGCATACGCTAAAGTAGTAAACCTATTTTTAAGAAATGAGACTCGTAAACTTAGTTGAAAAGTGATTTTAATTTGGAAAGTTTACCCAAGGAGTTTACTTATTTTAAACCTATCAACGCGTCCGAAAACAGTTTCAAAAATAGCTTTTCCTTAAAGTGATAAAGATTCCTAGTTACTATGCCAGGGTGCTTTCGCACTCCTCGAATAATTAAAACTAACCAAGTTTGTTTTAGAAAACTCAAGTTAAAAAACAAAACAGCCTTTAAAGTATTTCTACAGATTTCAATATGTGAAACATTACTTTAACCGCGATCCTTACATTCTAACCTTTAAAAGATTTAGCCAGACATGGTAACACAAACGAGCATAACGACGTTAATCATGATGAAAATTTTATTTTAGAATGTGAGGCATAAATAGAGAGTAAAGTGCGGAAAATAAACAAAATAAAAGCGAGTGCGGAAAATAAATAAAGTAAAAGCGACGCGGGAAATAAATAAAGTAAAAGCGATGCGGGAAATAAATAAAGTAAAAGTGATCCGGGAAATAAATAAAGTAAAAGCGATGCGGGAAATAAATAAAGTAAAAGTAATGCGGGAAATAAATAAAGTAAAAGCAATGCGGGAAATAAATAAATAAAGCGATAAATAAGAACCTTCTCCAAACGGAGGCTTCGATTCTGGTACAAAAATAAACCTCCGACTCCTGAAGCTAAAGACGACATCAACTCGAAGTGACCCAACTCAATCTCAGAAAGATGCGATAACCCCCCGATGTGACGGATTATCGCTATTACAAATGATAACTATATGCTTAGTGTTGTAAAACTAAGTTAGATGATAGAAAACGAAATGAAATGAGCTATTTATAGAGATTCTCAGCAGTTTGTAAAGAACATGGTGCCCTCCAACTTCCCCTTAGTGGGCTTTAGTGGGAACGTGATTTCCAAAGGTGGCGCCCGCCATCCCTTCATGGCGCCCGCCATGTGTGTAAATAGGGTGGATCATGGGAATGTGGCGGTTACCTCCTAGTTGAGGGCTGGTGACTCATGGCTTCCCCTATAGCGGCCGCCATGTGCAACGCCATGTGTGTAATTTCGCCGAAAAACCCTAATTTTAGGTCTTTTTGCTTCGATTCTTCCAAAAGTGTCCAAAAGTGATAAATATCTAAAAACAAGAGAAAATAGGGCATAATACAAAATAAAACGATAATAAAGTCAATAAACATGTGAAATCTGAGTCAAAAACACGGTGTAATTCGGCTTGATCACAAGCAAGCCAGCAAAGTACGTGATTATTTTATGATATGTGAGACTTATTAAACCCTTAAAGATCACTGTAAATAGAGGGCAAGACCTCATCTATTCACACACCAAGCTTTCCAAGAAAAACTTCATTCTTGAGAGCTTTTCAATCTTAACTTTCATTCTCTCATTTTGCTTGTGCGTTTTGCAAACTAAGGGTTCCAATCATCTTCTGGGAACCCATAAGCATTAGGAGAAGCATCAAATTGTAGGTGGAAGTAGTGTTGAAGGGGAATTGGACCTTGCTCCAATAGGTACATTCTTGATTTTGAAACTCACTATACATGCATCATTTTCATTTGATTTCTGAAGCAAACTTGTAGCATTTATTGTGTTAAGAATGTCCATTAGCTTACATGTCACTTTCCTTGTTGTTTATGTGAGTTTATGTTTGTACTAAACCTAGGGTTTTAGGTCTGGTTTTGGCCTTCGTACGTCCTCATCTTTGAGTGTTAGTTGAAACCAATTGTATCATTGTGTTCCTTGCATTTTTCTGAGCAACTTTGGTCTTTATTTCGTGAAAAATGATTGAGAAATGAGTGAGAGATGATTGATAGAAATCTGGAAAAAAAAATGAAAGAAGAAAAATAATATATATATATATATATATATATATATATATATATATATATATATATATATAGAGAGAGAGAGAGAGAGAGAGAGAGAGAGAGAGAGAGAGAGAGAGAATCGTGAGGTTGATGGTGATGCTAAGGTGGCATTGAAAATTCAAAATGGAACGCGTTTTATAATATATTTCATAGTTTGTGCTTTAATTCACGGATGTATCTGTAGCGGTAAATTCATGTCCATCAAGGTATGGATAAACTAGACGTCAATAAAACCAGAGTCGCCACCGCACTTTTATTGTTTCCAAAGGAAAAGTAAAAAGTACGAATAAACCCCAAAGATAAGAAGTTTTCAAATCAAAACTAATAAAATGTCAGAGATTATAAGTAAGGGGGTTGGTTACGCAGAGGGAAGGTGTTAGCACCCAAAGTGTCCTAGGTACTCATAGGGAGCCCTTTTTTGTGTGCAAGTGTTTTTTTGTCTTAATGATGTTTGATAAAAATATAGAGTGGTGGGATGAGGAAAGAATTCATTAATTATATTTTTATGTTTGACAAGACCTTCGGTCCTATGCCTACGTACCAACATAAAAAGGAGGGATAAAAACCCCGTAGTTCGTGGTAAAAACTTCAAAGAAGTTGGTGAATTGATTTTAACAGAAGTTTAAAAGAAAAGGCACAAAAAGCCAAAGATTTGAATGAGGTTGTTAGTTCTTTTTGTATTTTTGAAATTAAAGTCAATATGGTTAAGTTTATTCACAAGTTTGATTTAAGAAAAAGTTTGAAAATTCATTGGCATAAGGCCAAAGTTTCTACTCATTAAAACATGTCTAAGTTTGAAATTACAAGCAAAGAAGATTTTTTGAAAAGAGGGAGAGATTTTGAAATTAAAGAAGTGGGAGGAGATGTAGAGACTATCCTAGACAAAAATTAAAAGTTAAGAGTTGAAAAGAGCTGACCAATGGAATGCAATCCAACAGATAAGAATGTCATATAGAAACACATTTTCCTTTGGACTTTAGCAAGCAACAAGCATAAGCAATATCCAAAGCAAACCAGTATGAAGACCAAGGAATCAAATAAACATAGCCATAAAACCCAAGCAAGCACTCCAATAGCTAGCAGTCTTCAATGTCTTCCGATGTATTAGATGAAAAAATTCCTTGTGGTGAACTAAGAAGCAATCATCAAATATTAACAATAGTAACAGTATAACAGTTAAGCACAAAGACCAAGTGACAGATGAATCAAGGGCACTCAAGATCTTGCATCAGATGAAATATGTAGTCAGGGATGACTCAATCTCAGATAGTGGCATTGACCAAGTCCTTGAGCATAGGGAATGTTGCATACTTTTAAGTCCAGAAGTTCAAATCATGTCCAACAGTCTACCAAGATATTTTTTTAGGTTTTTTTTTGTTATTAGGTGTTTTAAGGTCCTAAGACCATAAACTAAAACAAAGACAAGCAAACAATATATATAATCACAAGATATGACTCAAATGAGCAAAGTGAAAAGGACTGAAGCATAAACAAGTTGCATGAAATATAAATGGAAATGAATGATAAAGGTACTAAAATTTAAAGTGCATAAAGTAAATGACTTGAAAGTAAAGCAACATTAATAAAAGGTTAGTCAATGGTTAAGTAAATGACTTGTTTAAGTCATTCTTTGGAGAACACTCAATCATTCATTCACAGGTATGAATCCATGAACCAAGACATCATCCATGGGAAGGGCTCCAACTTGGATAAATCAACAAGTATGCCACTAGATCTCATGAATGAAAAAAAGACCAAGTTTTCACACAATGCCATGAAGAATGGGAGACTTACAATCTAACTTACTAGAGTGTTATGCCTTGCGGGACAAATTTAGCTATATGTTAAGCAATCATAATTGGACATATGTAGAAGTCACAATTATCTGAGGTTAGGCAATAAAAATATAGGTGTTAATGCATGTTAGAGATTTGGTAAAAATAACCAAACTCCTAAAACATACCACACACTAACAAAAGAAGGGAGAGACATATCTGAGACAGGTGTCGCATCTCGAAAAATACGATCCCTCGGGATGGTCGTGGAAAAATTAGTTCGAACAGAGTCGCCACCGAACTTTATTTATCCCAATACAGGAATAGGAAAATATCGATAAAACCTTTAGAAATATAGAATAATGGTTGTCAAAACCATATTTGGGTTCGGGAGTCGATTACGCAAGGGGAAGGTATTAGCACCCCTCATGTCCGTTGTACTCAACGTGAACCTTTTAGTTTAATTTATGGTTTAAATGTTAGCTTATGTTATTTGTTTTCTTCGAGTGATAAAAATATTGAAAAGAGATGGATGGAAACCTCAGAAGGGGGAAATGGGAGGTTTTTTATTAGTGTGCTCGCCAAGATCTCGCAATCTCGTGCCTAAGTATCCTTATGGTGCAATAAGGAAATCAGAGCATTCGTAGTTCGGGGAACTACGATTGGTTGGTGTTTTTTAATGAACAGTTGTGTAGATCGCATTCTAAAGGCTAAATGTTGGCTTGTCTACTCTCGACAGAGGCTTAAGCACTAGTTTGTTGTGCGCATTAGAAAGGATTATACAGTGTTCTTTTTGAAAATAGTTGTGGTCACGCGGGGGTGATAAGTTGAATTAATATGTTAGATATTTTGTTTGATTGGTTTTGATCACACGGGGGCGAGAACATAACATATAGATTTGATGTGTTTAAGATATTTTTGAAGAACAACAAAAGATTGAGCAATGTAGTGCACACCAATCGTTCAATTCTTTCGAAGGATAATAAGGCGAACGCCTTCTACTCCTTTTTTTGTTTAATTATTATTGAAAGTTTGTATGCGGAAATCGAATATGCGCGGTATTGAGACGTGCGCCTCCCACTTGCTTATTCAAGGAACAATGAGGTGTGCGTCACCCATTCCCTTATCCAAATTTAATTAGAGTATCTTAATCGGAAGTCGAAAGAAAATCGAGCAATATGACGAGCGCCAATCATTCAATTATGCGAGAAATGGTGAGGCGAACGCCTCCCATCCTTTTATCATCCAAAATTTAATTTATAAAAATAAAGTTTTTTAGAAGTTATATTTGATATAGGGAAATAATTTTGAATTTGTATGATTAAGATTTTAATCGGATGACAAGAATTTAAGCAATATGGCGAACGCCAATTATTCAATCATTCGAGAGATAGTGAGACGAACGCCTCCCATATTTTATCATTCGATATTTAATTTATAAAAGAAAGGTTATTTAGGTATTATAATTGGTTTGGAAAAATAATTTGAATTCGTATTTGATATGGTTTTAATCGTGTGACAAGGATTCGAGCAATATGGCGTACGCCAATCATTTGAGCACTTGAGAAATAGTGAAGCGAACGCTTACTATGTTCCTTTTCATCCAAGTTTAAATTATAAAAGTAAAGTATTTTGGAATGGTACTTAATTCGCAAAGGTGATTTGAATTTGTGATTATTGAGATTTTAATCGGGTGACAAGAATTCGAACAATATGGCGGATGCCAATCATTCGAATACTTGGGAGATAACGAAGCAAACGCATCTTACACTCTTTTTCATCCTAAGTTTAGATTATAAAAATAAAGTCCTTAGGAATGATATTTCATTTGAAAAAGTGATTTGAATTTGTAGTGATTAAGATTTTAATCGGGTGACAAGAATTCAAACAATATGGTGGACGCCAATCATTCGAATACTTGGGAGATAACGAAGCGAACGCCTCTTATACTATTTTCCATCCTAAGTTTACGTTATAAGAGAATATTATTAAGAAATTAAGTTGTTTTTTTTTAAATGATTTGAATGTTAACTTAGTGATCAATATTTAATTAACCAAAAATTTTAATTAAAAAAAATTAAATGAACCACTTAATTAATACAATCAAAATTAATTATCAAAAACTATTTGATTAAATTAAACACTTAATTAATGATCAAAATTAAATAATTTAAATAAATTTTCAATTAACAATTTATTTTAATTAAAAAGATTGAAATCAATAAATCATAATGTGCTCCAAACCGGTTTGTTCATAGCGACAACGGGATCAATGTGTCGTATATAAGAGTCCAAACATGGTGAAATATCATATGAATGTACTGAAGGTTTAGTGACATAACGACACATAAAAGTCGAATCCATGGATTTGATTCGATTAAAAAAATACAATGATATTATTTGCAATAATTATAACAACAATGCAACTCGTAATATTTTGTAATAATAATAAAATCAATAGAATAATTATCATTTACAAATCTCATTTTAACACAAGAATAATCAAAGAGGTGTAAACCAACTTTACATTAAACTCTTTCCAATAGAGTATCAAAACCAGAAAGGATACACCATAATTCTAAATTCAGCGTAGCCAACTAATGTCTCCCTTTTAAAATTTAGAATACCAATAGTCATTATCCTAATACTTCAAAAACTACAAATTCTCTCTCTCTCTGAAACAACGACTCAGGGGGTAGCCTAGGGAGACCAAAAAAATACAAACATCCCTACAACCCTTCACACACTTATCTTTTGAAAAATAATGGAAGTAGAAAATGAAATCAGAAGTATAGTCTATGACAAAGATATAAGGAAGACTAAAAAAGAAATCACAGTCATCAATATTAATCCATAAAGAAAATATGTTTATGATTCTGAGTTAGTGATTCGCACCGAAACAGAAACCAACAAAACCTGATGTTAACGTAAGCCATTACATTTTAATCAAGTTATAAATGGCTTAAAATAAACAGCAAATCCATTATAGCCAATATTAAGCACATGATAAAGCTAGTATACAAATACCATGCCATAGAATGAAATCAAAACCAGAATTTATTCACCGCAAGGTCTTGTACTGAACCAAAACTCAAACTGAAAATTACCGTGTAAAGGATGCCGCGAGCAAAGATAATAGTTTTTCGGAAAGTGGTAGTGGAGATCAGATCGTTGATTTGATTTAGATTATCATTTGAAATGGTTGAGTCGTGAAGGCGGACGACGGAGGTTGCGAAATGACGCCTTTGGATGTAAACTTGGATCGGAGCTCCGAATTCATTGTCGTCAGAGATAATGAAGAGTGGCGTCTTTCGGGAAGAAGAACGGAGGATGGTGGTGTGGTGAGCGTGGAGGTGTGACCGACAGAAGAGTGAGGTCGAAGAGTGGTTGGACGTTGCCGAATTTGTCAGCCGCCGGTGAATACGAGTGGCGGTGTTCGTTGGAGAGAGGTGAAGGGTGGAAAGTTTTGGTTCCGGCGATGGTTGTTGGCTGTAGCGCGATGAGGTTGCGGGGGTGGGTCGCGGTTGTTGATGCCGACTATGGAAGGGTTTTATGTTGTGTAAAGGAATAGTGACGACCAAGGAAACTGAGAGAAAAAAAAGGTTGGGTCCTTAAAAATAAATTTTCTGATAAAGAAAATCCTTTCAGGCGCTAAGAGGATCCCCTTTTTGTACATGCAATCTCTCCTTTTCAAAGAAGAATCCTCCCAATTTTACCCTCAAAAGCCCATCCGCTGGAACCCTCGAATCCGTTTTCACCCACCCCCACAAAACCACTTTTTCTGTCCTTTTCCTCTTACGGTGCCACGTGTCGAAGAATTACAGGAATAGGGCAAAGGCTATCTTAGAGCTAGTTGGAATGAGGCGCGTGGCATATCACACAAAGAGGAAGGAGATATTTTCCATATTTTGCTAGTTGTCCACGCTTCTACCAAGATGAGAGAGAAGTTTTTTTTTCCTGATTAATTAATTAATTTATTTATCTAAATAAGTATTTTCTGATTGGATAAATGGGAAAAGTATTGATAATGCGCGAGGTTTTTTTTATTAAATTCGAGTCGACAATCCAGATTAAAATCCAAGAAACGCACTTAATTTAAAATGGCAGAGTTGCCCCTTCTAGATGACTTAATTTATTTAAGTGGGACTAAATTAATTAACTTAACTAAATTTCACCATTTTCTTAATAAATATGATAAAGATAAAAATAAAAGAAGACATGGAAATTCCTATTTAAATATCCTGATTATTTTGTCAAAAGAAAAAAATTAAAACGACTAAAAATGAATAAAAGTCGGACAAAAATTTACTCAAAAAATTAAATCGGATGTACTAAAATGATCAGCACGAAATATAATTATTGAAAAAATACAGCGTTTCTTTTAATTTTGAAATAAATTTTCACCGGTTAAAAGGCTCAAACGTATTAAAATGCAGCTGAAGAAGTCGTTGAAAAATATAACGAGAACACCAGGCTAAACTACGTGAACCGTAGGTTAATAATACTGGCGTTTCTGAGTTTAATTTCAAAACTTTTTACCTGCTGATTTTGCCCGTACTTGAGAACTGATTTGACCAATTTGTCTGTATATTCAAGAACTTATTCCGACTGATATTCTAGGTATTATTCATGATGAAATGTATATTATGATGTACATATGATGCAAACTGAAATTTAAAGTCAAATTTATGAAATTTAAAAATGCCTGGACAAAATTGGGGTATGACAGCTGCCCCTATTTAATTAACTTAAACTGGAAGGTAAGAATGACAATGGTCTTCATACATTCATGGTGGAAGGTAATTAAATACGAAAAGGCCAAATTTTGTCCTTTTGAAATGCAATGGAAAAATGCAGAAAGAAAACGTAACGAGTTCTAACAGCACCAAGGTATTAGGGGTAGAACGTCAAATCAATGCCAACCCTCGAGTCGACACTCAAATCTTGCCAAGGTCGTTGTTGATATGAGGACAATGGTGAGACTAAAACTGAAACATTTTCTGGCACCAAAAGGATGACAGTAGAATAAAAATTTCCACCACCAAAAGGATGATAGTAATTCACCACGATTTCCAGGATCATCATCACCAAAAGGATGATGGCTAAACCAAACTTCAACGGTAGCCATCACCAAAAGGATGGTGGTAAGATCAATAACATAACTTGCTACCACCAAAAGAATGAAAGTTATACCCAATAAAATTTAAAGATTTCCACCACCAAGAGAATGATGTTCATCACCAAAAGGATGATGGTTGCCCTGATAAAGCTTTCCATTATCGAAAGGATAATAGCAAGAATACGATCAAGAGGATGATAGTTAACTCATCAACTTCAAAGATCACCGTCACCAAAAGGATGAATGTAAGAACAAACAACCAAACTTGTTATCACCAAAAGGATGATAATAAGTCGATAATTTCAATTATTACCATCACCAAAAGGATGAAGGTAAGACCAATAACAAAACTTGTTATCACCAAAAGGATGATAATAAGTCCCAACAATCTTAATGATCATCGCCACCAAAAGGATGAAGGTAAGATCATAAACAAAACTTGTTATCACCAAAAGGATGATAATAAGTATATAATCTTAATGATCATCATCACCAAAAGGATGAATGTAGGATCAATCAACAACAAGACTTGTTACCACCAAAAGGATGATAATAAGTCAATAACTTCAACGATCACCATCACCAAAAGGATGAAGGTATTATCAACCAACAAAACTTATTACCACCAAAAGGATGATAATAAGTCAACAATCACCATCATCACCATCACCACAAGGATGAAGGTAAGATTATAACTTTAAAACTTGTTACCACCAAAAGGATGATACTAAGTCATAATAACTTCAAATATCATTGACACCAAAAGGATGACAGTAAGAGTGAACTTTCCCAATGTCGCAATCACCGAAAGGATGATTGCTTAAACCAAAATCCATGATTTCTATCACCAAAAGGATGAAGTTTAGATCAAACTAGACTCCATCACCAAAAGGATGATGATAAGGCATAATAACAGAGATCACCATCAACAAAAGAATGATGGTTGAACCAAAATGACAAGGATCCCTATCACCACAAGGATCGCCGACACCAAAAGGATGACGGTAAACTATAATAATTGCAGAGGTCGCCATTCACCAAAAGGATGAAGGTTAGACCAAAACTTCAAGGATCACCGACAGCAAAAGGATGACGGTAACATCACAAACGGCAAAACTTGTTACCACCAAAAGGATGATAATAAGCTTTAATAATGAGAGGTCACCATTCACCAAAAGGATGAAGGTTAGACCAAAACTTCAAGGATCTCCGACACCAAAAGGATGACGGTAAGATCACAAATGTCAAGGATTTACCATTACCAAAAGGATAATGCTTATCACAAACCGAACGATGATCATTATTCATTAATGGGATTTCACCAAAAGGATGATATTAAGAAAAAACCCGTTGGAAAATCATACTACCAACAAAAGTTCAAATAGAACAGACCTGTTGGGTAGTACTGGAACATCATTGGGTAAAACTTGCTTGGGGATATCAACAAAAAAATGTTGTAGAAAAAATATTCTCTAGAAAGATGTAACTTCCATCAACAAAAGGTTTAAAGGAAACAACTCACTGAGGAGCGCTCAATGAGAAACAGACAAGTCTGGAATTTATTCAAAGAAATCATTGACTCTACTGAGAATGACATCTCAATAACAAAAGGTTAAAGGATGCAACTCGATGGGGAACACCCAACAATAGGGGACCGGAACTCACTTAGAGAAAGTACCATGTGATGCCTATGATTAACTCTGGATCCTGGTTCATTTTATGTGCATAGATGATATGTATGCAATGATGCACGGAATACTTTTATTTTTGAGATGTTATGTGATGTGTTGGAAAACTTGGTGTTCGCAAGTGCACGAACGCGTCAGAGTAATATAAAAGATTATCGAACCACAGAGACCAAGTGTCAATTTTTCGTTTTCTGTCGTTATGGTGTTTATCAAAGGCAATCAAAATAAGTGTTTTTGTAGTGTGCAATAAAAAGTAAAGTATTGAAATAGAATATAATTAATAAAGGCAGGGTCGAATGTAATTCACGTAATCAATTGATAATCCAAGTACTTGCTAATAGAACTACTTATGGGCAATGTTTCCTACTTTGAAAAGAACTAATTTAATAGGAACTGTCGCTTTCGCGTATTCAGAACCGAGTTGTACTCCCCAATCAAACCCTCTTATTGTCACTTATAAAAAAGCGCGCATTGCGTTAGAGTAGTAAACTTATTTTTAAGAAATATAGTATCTTGACTAAGTTGAAAAGTATTATAACCTGGATTTCTTAACCAAAAGAGGTTCTTACGAACCAGACTCTAAACTTCTTAATGTCCGAAAATAGTTTTAAAATCTCTTTTCTTCTTAATGTTAAAAACTCCTAATGAACTAAACAAAGCGCTTTCGCTGTTTTTGAAATAGTTAAAAACAATTAAGTTTAAAAACACGTTGGACGGCTTTCGATCTTACCCAACGGAATTGAAGTGCGGGAAAACTTAATTTGAAATTTAAAATAGCCCTTAAGCGTTTCTACGAACAATTGTACGGATTACTGGTTTAATTACGATCCTTACATTCTAGCCTTATAAATTTAGCTAGACATGGTAAAGTAAAAGTGCATTAAAATAAATAAAAGTAGTGCGAGTGCGGAAAGTAAATAATTTAAAGCGACTGCGAAAAATAAATGAAAGTAGTGCGAGTGCGGAAAGTAAATAATTTAAAGCGAGTGCGAAAAATAAATGAAAGTAGTGCGAGTGCGGAAAGTAAATAATTTAAAGCGAGTGCGAGGAAATAAATAAAAGTAGTGCGAGTGCGAGGAAATAAATAAAAGTAGTGCGAGTGCGGGGAAATAAATAAAGTAAAAGCGAGTGCGGGAAATAAATAAAGTAAAAGCGAGTGCGGGAAATAAATAAAATAAAAGCGAGTGCGGGAAATAAATAAAGTAAAGGCGAGTATTAAAAACCTGCTCCAATCGGAGGGCTGAGTAAATTGCAATGCGGAAAAGAAAATGGCGGCAGGATTAACTTCCTTCCAAAGTGCTCCAAACTCGAGTACAGACTCTATCACAGACTCAATTACACAATTGTGGTAACACTCCAATGCGAAGCGATTACACAATTACACAATTGGACTGTGGCACCCGCCATTGGGTAGGCCATAAGAGCAAAATGCTTATTTTTAGGGTTTTTGGCTCTTTTTCGCTCCTTTTCTCGATCGGGGCTCCTATTAAGGTAAAAACCTAAAAACAAAGGAAAACACAGTAATAACACAACAAAATGACAATAAAATGATTAGAATGCATGTGAAATCGGAGTCAAAAATACGTAAATTTTAGTGTGATCATTATGCATGAAGTGACGCATGTGATGCATGTTTGAAAAGAATGATTGGTTTGTTTGGGGTTGGTCTCCCCTTTTCAAAGGCGATGTCTTTTCTGGATACCAATGCTGGTTGTATTTGTTTTTATGGGAATGCCAGTAAGGTGGACTTTGGATTGTCTGGTAACTGTTAATATGGGTTGGGCTATTGGTTGGTGAAAGTATCTGACTTCCCGACACTCAGTTGTTGATGATGTGATGAACACACAATAGATGTGGATACTCCTGGTGCCCCGAGTTTGATTTTTTGATGTTACGTCGTGTATTTGTTCTTGAGATGATCTCGACTTCTTCTTCTGAGGGGTCCGGGCAGCCTGTAACTGAGCATGGTGATATGATCAACGCATGATGATTATGCTTTTGATGTGCCCTAAGGATTCTTGTCAATATATGATTTTGCACTAGCATGAACTAGCGACACCTTGTTATGAATTCCAACAGTTACTAGTGTCTGACGCAGTCTGCTTGACCGACTTGATGATATGGAGAGAACTTGCCCCTTGCAACTTGTCTTGCCCCAGTATGTAGGTGTAGCGGTAAATTCATGATCATCAAGCTATTGACAAGTTAGAGATCAAGTAACAAGAGTCGCCACCGCGCTTTTATTGTTTCCAAGGGAAAAGGGAAAAAGTACGAACAAAGCCCAAAAGTAAGAAGTTTTCAAATCAAAACTAATAAAAAGTCAGAGATTACAGGTAAGGGGGTTGGTTACACAGAGGGAAGGTGTTAGCACCCAAAGTGTCCAAGGTCCTCCTAGGGAGCCCTTTTTGTGTGCATATGTACTTGGTATAAAGTGATGTTTACAAACAAATAGAATGGGGAGATGAGAAAAGAATTCATTAATTATATTTTTGTGTTTGACAAGACCTTCGGTCTTGTGCCTACATACCAACAGAAAAATGAGGGATCAAAACCTCGTAGTTCGTGATACAAATTTCAAAGTGGATGCATTACTTTTAACAAAATTTAAGTGTGATCAAACTCTCCCACACTTAAACCTTTGCTTGTCCTCAAGCAAAACATTATAAAGCTCATAAAAGAAAAACTGGTGTAAACGAGTGCTTCAGGTAGAAATTCTAAGTTCAAGTCGGGATGCAGTGATAGGTACTAACTGAGTGAACTAAGGGTATCATGATGACACTAATCCGCAAATACGGACATAAACTTCATTCCTATATTAACCAACCCATATTATCCCACAATACCTAGGCCTGCCTCTTCATCTCTTTTGTGTCCTTTTCATTCAGGCGCAATCACATTAAGCCCGTTATCCGTACATACTTCATAGTAGAGTGGCCTGTTAGTGATTATGATCTGAGCATGGGTTTCCTGGCATATAAATATGTGTAAACCCTTTTATTGGACCCAACTGTAGTTGTGGGGGATCGGATCGTAATCCGCCCTACCGAGTTCAGTGCCAGATACCTCTGAACCAACCAACAGTGGGTGAGTTTCTTTCTTTTTCTTTTTCTTTTTCTTTTTCTAGCAATTTTTTTTACAATCCTTTGTTTTAAATGACTTTGTGAGGGTCACCTATACCGGAGTTTCCTTTTTGCTTTCTTTTATTATTTTTTGTTTTTGTTTTTCTAGATCATTCACTTATTTGCATCGGTCCCCTACGTAGAGGATGCGTAGGCCGGAGCCGACTGCTGAGATAAACTACTAAGGACTTATACAGAAATGATGATTAAGGCCATGGTATATGGGGTTTCGGGAATGATTCCTATATTTACGAAGCTTATGGTGCTAAAACAGATACTGATGTTTCGCAAAGTTCTCCCAAGTCACCGCATCCTTACTCAAAACATGTCCTTAAAACCTGAAAACTTCCGAAATAACACTATTTTCTTTTGCAAAAAAATTTGGTGAGGCTAAAGGTATGGGGAGGTAGGATTGTACTAAGGATCTACTATATTTGGTGACTCGTCAGACTCATGCATTATACTAGAAAGGAAATTAAACAACTAAAAGGGAAATTAAACAACTAAAAGGAAATAAAAAGTCTAAAAACAGCAAATAAAACTGAAAATAAAAGGAAAATGATAAATGCTCCTCCCACACTTAAATCGAACATTGTCCCCAATGTTTCGAAATAAGATAAGGGAAGAGTTACCTGGCAACCTATTGCTGACCACTAGTTCCCTTGCCATCCTGAGGTGGACGACGGGATCGGGTACGACGACGGTCTCTCTGATCCATCCTCGCCTGCAGGGCATCCTGAGCGGTCCTCACCTCTCGAAGGTTACCAATAATGGAACCTTGGGCGGCTTCAATTAGTGCCACGTGTCTCTGGTTGTATTGTTGTTGACGGGCTTGTGTATCGGTGATCACTTAGAGGGACTGCAGGACAGTGTCATAGGACCTGTCTGTCCTCCGCTGCGATTCTTGCATGAAGTTCACATTACCCGTTATTTGTTGCTGGAGGGTAGAGAGTAGGTCGTCACGACTTTGCTCTCTAGCCAGGTGGTCACGTCACATCTCCTCTGTAATATAGAAGCCAGGAGTGGTACCTGCAGAAGAAGAAGATGGTGCGGTGTGTGGTGGTGAAGGATGATGGGGGGACACATGTGGTACGGGAGATCTCTCTCTCCGATCATATTCATCATCTGTGTCTGGTCCCGCCACATCAGGAATGTTAGGAGGAAGAGGACCCAAAACAGGTGGAGCATTTAAATCGTAGGTCCAATTCCTCTCATCACGTATATCTGTACGTCTAGTGCAAGGTAGAATAATAGATGGGATGGCTACACCATGAACCATAAGTGTATAACCTCCTTCTCTCCTTGAACGACACAATTTCATGTCTCTCAGAAATTTTAAATTAATTGTGCGAGGAGGTAAGGGGTTTAGGGTAGCCATCTCATTGTTCAGGTTAAGTGCCCGAGCAATAGACGTAATCAAGCCACCAAAAGAAGTCGGTCCCGCTTTATTCAGAGTTAAAATCATATGGGCGAGCATAAACGGAACCGAATTAATTTTCCTATTTGTGAGGCTTCCTTGCAAAAATAGAAGCTCTCTAGCGTTGACCTTATTTGGATTCTCCCGGCCAAAAACAGTGCATGCCAACAGATATATAAAAACTCTGATGGCCGGGTTATGGATGGTTGAGGCAAGATCTCCTTGAAAAGAGTTAATGGAAGTGTTTGATAGATGCTCCCAGAAGGAAAATACCTCAACAGCCTATTCGGAATCCAAAGGGGCCTCACAAATAGCACCCTCCCCATGAGGGATCCCTAACAGACTGGCTAGTTCATCGGTACTGAATTGGTATTCAACAACAAACTATCTAAATTGAACAGTACCGACTGTGCTAGCAGTGTTAGGGCGGACAACATAAATTAAAGAACTTAAAAATTCAATTGTCAGCCGCTCATAGGTGGGTTCTTTGTTGATAAAGAAATTATGCAAACCTAAGAAGTCTAATAAATGGAAAATGTAAGAAGTCTAATAAATGGAAAATGCTATGGTAGATGCCTAAAGTATATAGACAATCTTCGTCAACATACCTTGTCGGGAGAAGTTCCCGATTTTGCAACCGTTCAATGATTTTTCTTTGTCTCTCTCCTGGTTTCCCTCCTCGAAGAACGAATCCGTTGAACTCCATTTGAATGCTCTTGAAATGTGGATGAAGAAGGTGAAGTGGTTGGTGAAAAGGTTGGATTTTTACAAAATCCGGCAGATGAAATCAAAAACGGAAAGTGGATTAATGATTTGTGTGGTATGATGGTTAGGAAAGTATGAGCTTTTTGGGGGTTCAAGGACTTTTTTCCAAGGTGAAAAAATGGGTTTTGGAGGTTGTGAGTTGCAAAAATGGTGAAGAAGAGAGGTCTGCCCCGACCATTTATAGACGTTGTGGCGGGCGCCACAGGTCCTATGGCGGGCGCCACAAGGCAAAATCCGGCTGGGCCAGATTTTGGTCCTTTGGTTTGGGCTTCGCTTGTCTTTTGGCTTTGAGGGGTCTGGATAGCATTTGTCTTGTGATTCTCCTAGTTTCTTTGACTTGCATAATTATAAGAGTAAAAACGAAAAATAAAAAGTGAAACTGAAACAAAAACAAGAACGGAAATTAAATGTAAATATAAATAAATAACTGAAAAAATTAAAATGAAAAATAAGATAAATATAAAACATATATAGATAAAAATAGAAATAGTAATGTACGACAGTAGTTTATATAATATTCAAATGCGATAATGTAAAATGAGAAATGCAAATACGATAAATATATGAAAGAAAACTAAAGTGAAATGAAATGGTGAGATCAGGTATCAGGGGAGTCGTCTGCCTGAGTGGATTCACGGAGCACGGCTATCTCCTGCCTGAGATCGGCGATCTCCTGATATAGACAATCGGCTTCAGTAGCATGGGTGAGATCAGACACTCCAATCTGTAAAGTTAGGTCCGCCACTTCCTGTCTAAGCGCTGCAATCTCTCTATGGCACTCAACAATCTGGGTGCGTATGTCGGGTGTCTGCAATGAATGATTATTAGAGAGAACAGTGATTCTAGGAGATGGTGGTGCAGGTGTGTATTCAGCAACTAGGGGCGATCTCGGCTCCTCAACGGTCTCTCCCTGGCCCTCTAGAGCATAACTCCAATTCGCTGGATCATGCACACTGGTCATCATAGGGTCTGGCAATGTGAAGTAATGGATGGCCTCGCTGTCGACTAGTAGTCGGAACTGACATGGATGGAAAGAGGCTCTCCTCGTCAATCCTCTGGTCAAACAGAAATCGATGTCCATGGTAGTATATCCACAGTAGGTCCGAAGATGCAACAGCTTGCGAGACAGACCCAAAGCGACAGCAATCTGTGTGACGATTCCACCAACATGGATGACTCCTTCGGTGGATCTAGAGATACCACTGAGATTATTCAATAAAAAGTTCCCACATGCTACTGGGCGAGACTGGGATGCGCAAAATAATAGGAAGATCTCCTCTTCACTTAGTAGTGTCTCTGCATCTGGTCTTCCCAGGAAGGAATGTGCTAATATCATCTGAAAATATCTGAAGGCTGGGTTATGTATGACATAAGATAACTGTGTAGATGGATCCTGGCTTCCGCCACCTGATATATCACTCCAAAACTTCTCCACTTCCTTACCCAGGAAATATCCCAAAGGTGTCTCCGGGATAGCATCAGGAGTAGTCTGGAAACCTAATAAGTCGCCGAACTCTTTCTGGCTAAAAGAGTACTCAACTCCAATAAGCCTAAAAGCAGCATACCCATCTGGTCCAGAATATGGGTCGTAGTCGAATGAACTCAGGAACTCCAAAGTCAGGTTCCTATATGTGTTACTCAAGTCATCAGCAAATTCGTCCAGTGGATCTGGTGGCTAAGGAATCGGATACTAGGCTCGATACCCAGTGCCTCCATACAATGCTGATCAGGGTAACGTGTGGGTGCCATAGGGCGCTGGTATAAAGCAATGTAGTGCTCCCTCTGAGCATTGTCTCTATAGGCAACATGCATGTCATCAAAACCCTGCATCCTGTAAAAGTTAGGAAAGTGATCCTGAAAATACAAGCCATTCAAACTTTAGTCTCAATGCAAAATAAGATAAAATAAAATAAAAATAAAAATAAATGTAAATAAATGCGAAAAAAAAGTAAAATGAAAAGAAAAACCATGGGTTGCCTCCCACGCAGCGCTTGTTTAACGTCATTAGCTTGACGGTTAGAATTTATACACCTGTAGTAGTGGTAATTGGTGGATCAATCAGGGTGTGGCTCGAGTAGTATGCTGGAATGTATCCTCCTTCGTAGAGCTTCAGTCTTTGTCCATTTACAAGGAATGGACTACAGGTATCGTTCTTGATTTCTACGGCTCCGGATCTGAGAATCTTGGACACTTCGAAAGGACCAGTCCATCTTGAACGTTGCTTTCCAGGGAAAAGTCGTAACCTAGTGTTGAAAAGGAGAACAGAATCGCCTATGTTGAAGTTTTTCTTTACTATTCTTTTGTCATGATAGGCCTTTGTCCTCTCTTTATATATTCTTGCATTCTCGTAGGCGGATTGCCTAAGTTCTTCTAATTTATGAATGTCTAGGATACACTTTTCTCCAGCGGCTAAGTAGTCTAAATTCAAAGTTTTAATGGCCCAATAGGCCTTATGCTCTAACTCGAATGGTAAGTGACGTGATTTTCCATAAACTAGTTGGTAAGGAGTAGTTCCTATAGGGGTTTTGAAAGCGGTTCTATAGGCCCATAATGCTTCTTGAAGCTTCTGAGACCAGTCTCTCCTGGAAATAGAAACAGTTTTCTCTAGGATTTGTCTCCCTATTAGATACTTCTACTTGGCCACTAGTTTGTGGATGGTATGGTGTTGCTACTCTATGCCTAACTCCATATTTTCTTAAAAGTTTGTCAAATATTCTCGATATAAAGTGTGATCCTCCATCGCTTATGACTAAACGTGGTGTTCCAAATCGAGGGAATATGTATTTTTTAAATAATTTGATTACTACCCTAGTGTCGTTTGTGGGTGCAGCTATAACTTCAATCCACTTAGACACATAGTCTACGGCTACTAAGGTGCGGAATGACAATGCTCGATAATATTATTTACCTCTTCTTCTGGGACGCAACGGCGAAAGATGCCATCTTTACCCCTTTTGAAAAGGAGCGGTTCGTCCCAATAGATGTTTCTCACATCGTGGAAGAATTTCTTCTTGCGGTGGTAGTCAAGATCAGGGGGTACTATATCAGCAGCTAGGTAATTAACGAAATCTGCATACCATGGTACGTTACTTATTGCTAAGGAATTTTGGGAATGCTCATAAGGATCTAGGTTATTGTCTTCAATGGTTTCTACTTTAGCTATCAGTCTATCATAGGCGAAATCATCATTTATGGGTATTAGTTCAGGTTTTAGATGTTCTAGCCTAGAAAGGTGATCGACCACTACATTTTCGGTGCCTTTTTTATCTCTTATGTCTAAATCAAACTCTTGTAGTAATAGAATCCATCGGAGTAACCTGGGCTTGGCATCTTTTTTATTTAATAGGTAACGAATGGCAGCGTGATCGGTGTAAACAATAATTTTTGCTCCTACTAGATAAGATCTAAATTTGTCTATAGCGAAAACTACAGCGAGTAATTCTTTTTCGGTTGTTGCGTAATTAAGTTGGGCAGCATCTAGGGTTCTACTGGCATAATAAATGGCATGTAACTTTTTATCTTTTCTTTCTCCTAGAACGGCTCCAACTGCATAATCACTAGCATCGCACATTATCTCGAAAGGTTCTGACCAATCGGGCGGTTTCATAATGGGTGTTGATATTAATGCTTGTTTTAAAAGATTAAATGCGTCATTACATTTTTCATCAAAAATGAATTCAGCATCTTTCATTAAAAGTTCGGTTAACGATTTAGTTATTTTGAAGAAGTCCTTAATAAAACGCCGGTAGAATCCAGCGTGTCCAAGAAAGCTTCGGACTTCTCTGATGGTTTTTGGTGGTTTTAGGTTTTCTATAACTTCTATTTTAGCTTTATCTACCTCTATACCTTTTTCGGAAACTATATGTCCTAGAACTATTCCTTCGGTTACCATGAAATGACATTTTTCCCAATTTAGCACGAGGTTCACCTCCACGCATCTCTCCAAGATTTTCTCAAGGTTAGCAAGACAATTGTGGAAATCGAATCCGCAAACCGAGAAATCATCCATAAACACTTCCATGATACCATCTAGGTAATCTGCGAATATTGACATCATGCAGCGTTGGAAAGTAGCTGGAGCGTTACAGAGGTCGAAAGGCATTCGTCTGTAGGCAAAAGATCCATAAGGGCATGTAAAGGTAGTTTTTTCTTGATCTTCTGGGTGAATAGGTATTTGGAAGAATCCAAAGTATCCATCTAAATAACAGAAGTAAGAGTGTCTAGCTAGACGCTCCAACATCTGGTCAATAAATAGTAAAGGGAAATGGTCCTTCCCAGTTGCTTTATTTAATTTTCTATAATCTATACACATCCGCCATCCTCCTTCTAAACGTTTTGCTACATGTTCGCCTTTATCGTTTTGCACGACTGTGATGCCTCCCTTTTTAGGTACTACATGCACAGGGCTCACCCACTTACTATCCGAGATCTGATAGATTATACCTGCCTCAAGTAACTTAAGAGCTTCCTTCTTAACAACATCACTCATTATAGGGTTTATTCTTCTCTGATGCTCCCTAGAGGGTTTTAAATCTTCTTCGAGCGAAATCCGATGCATGCATACGGATGGGCTTATACCTTTCAGGTCAGAGATATTATATCCTAAGGCTGAGGGATATCTTCGTAAAACGTCTAAAAGTTGGTTCGTCTCCTCTTGGCTCAAGGTAGCACTAACTATAACTGGACGGTTCATCTTTTCATCGAGGAACTCATATCTCAGGTTCTTAGGAAGTTCCTTAAGTTCTAAGGTCGGTTTCTTAGGGCATGGCATAGGATCTGAGGTAAGGGATAAACATTCGTAAAGGTTATCATCGATGTAAGGTTCTTTAAAGTCATCATCTTCCTTTATGGGGGTCGATGGTAACTTAATAATTTCTTTTTGTTCTAATTCTCTAACACATTCATCAATGATATCTAAGGCATAACACGAGTCTCCCATCACAGGTGCCATAAGAAATTTCGAAAGTATAAATTCTATTTTCTCGTCACCTACCTCAAATGTCAACTTTCCTTTCTTGACATCTATTATGGCTCCTGCAGTCCATAAGAACGGTCTACCTAGAAGAATTGGTATATCATTGTCTTCTTTTATGTCCATGACGACAAAATCAGTAGGGATAAATAGTTGACCAATCCTAACAGGAACATCTTCTAAAATGTCTATCAGATATTTGACAGATCTATCGGCTAACTGAAGTGACATCTTAGTGGGTTGTAATTCTCCTAAATTTAATCTCTCACAAACTGCTAGAGGCATTAAGCTCACACTAGCTCCTAAGTCTAGAAAAGCTTTTTCGATGACATGATTACCCAAAAGGCAAGGAATGGAGAAATTTCCAGGATCTTTATCTTTCTTTGCTAATTTGTCCTCGGAAACTGCATTACATTCCAAAGGCTTCGGATCGTCAAGTCTACGTTTGTTGGTAAGGATGTCTTTCAGAAACTTTGCATAAGAAGGTATTTGGGTGATGGCTTCTATGAAAGGGATTTCTACATGAAGTTTTTCTATAACTTTAATAAATTTTTGATACTGTTTATTAATCTGGGTTTGTTTGAGTCTTTGGGGATATGGTATAGGTGGTTTATATGGCGGGGGCGGTACGTAAATTTTATCTTTAGGTTCTTCTCCTTTATCTCGACCTTCCTGGTTTTCAGATTTCTCTGGTTCCTTTACTTCGTCTGGGGGTTCGGTACATTCCTTAGAAGTTTCGGGTTCACTTAATCTTGGGTTTGGTGGCTTATCATAAGCGTTCCCACTTCGTAGGGTAATGGCATTGGCTTGTCCTCTCGGATTTTGTTGAGGTTGTCCAGGGAATTGTCCTCCAGGTGTAGTCTGAGGGGCTTGGTTTAAAGCTACCTGAGAGATCTGGGTTTCAAGCATCTTGGTATGAGTAACTATTTGGTCAACCTTGGTTCCTAACTGAGTAATCAATTCGTTAACATGAATGTTTTGGTTCATGAACTCCTTGTTTTGTTGGGTTTGAGCGGTGATAAAATTTTCCATAATTTTCTCAAGGCTCGGCTTTGGTGGTACAGGTTGCATAGGTTGATTTGATCTAGGGGCTTGATAACTAGGTCTCGGAGGTGCATTATTTTGAATAGGGTTATTGTTTTTATAGGAGAAGTTAGGGTGATTCCTCCATCTAGGGTTATAGGTATTCGAATATGGGTTCCCTTGGGTGTAGTAAACTTGCTCGGAGTGGGTTTTGTTTAATAGACTGCATTCTGCGGATTGGTGTCCTTGGGTTCCACATATCTCACAATTCGACGAAACTGCGGCTACAGTATTCGGGTTTATGCACATATGCTCGACTTTAAGGGCTAATGCGTCCATTTTAGCCTGCATCATGTCTATAGAGCTTAGTTCATGCACTCCTCCTTGGGCTTCCTTCTTTTCAACTGTCGCTCGTTCGACTCCCCATGATTGATGGTTTTGAGCCATATCTTCGATGAGGGCACTAGCTTCAGGGTAAGGTTTGTTCATCAAAGCACCGCCTGCGGCAGCGTCGATGGTCATCTTTGTGCTGTAATGAAGTCCATTATAGAAGGTTTGAATGATTAACCAATTTTCTAAACCATGATGTGGGCATGCTCGTAACAACTCTTTATATCTCTCCCAAGCTTCGAACAACGATTCTCCTTGGTTTTGGGTAAATCTAGTTATATGGTTTCGAAGAACGGCGGTCTTACTCGGGGGAAATATCTAGCAAGGAAAACTCTTCTAAGGTTATCCCAAATCGTAATGGAATTGGGTGGAAGGGAATCTAACCATGATAGAGCTTTATCTCTGAGGGAAAAAGGAAATAATCTTAAACGTATTGCCTCAGGAGAAGCTCCATTGGTTTTAAAAGTATCTTCTAATTGAAGAAATATTTTTAAATGTTGGTTTGGGTTCTCGGTAGCGAGACCCGCGAATTGTCTATGTTGCACTAGTTGCAACAGGGACGGTTTAAGTTCAAAATTATTGGCTGGGATGATTGGGTTTACTATACTAGAACTAGGTTCTTCATTAGATGGTTGAGCGAAGTCCTTAAGAGGTCTTTGGTTTTGATCTTCGGCCATAGCTCTCTTGATTCTATGAAAGAATAAACGTGTGCGAGCGTAACGTTCAGGTTCCGCCAGAGGGTTTACTAAACTTAAACTTCCGGTGCTACAAGTTCTTCGCATCGACCGGCGGGAAATAACCTAAGTCTAAACGATATAACAACAGGAAAATGAAATTTGACGAAATTGGTCCCCAGCAACGGCGCCAAAAACTTGATGCGTTGGAAAACATGGTGTTCGCAAGTGTACGAACGCGTCAGAGTAATATAAAAGATTATCGAACCACAGAGACCAAGTGTCAATCTATCGTTTTCTGTCGTTATGGTGTTTATCAAAGGCAATCAAAATAAGTGTTTTTGTAGTGTGCAATAAAAAGTAAAGTATTGAAATAGAATATAATTAATAAAGACAGGGTCGAATGTAATTCACGTAATCAATTGATAATCCAAGTACTTGCTAATAGAACTACTTATGGGCAATGTTTCCTACTTTGAAAAGAACTAATTTAACAGGAACTATCGCTTTCGCGTATTCAGAACCGAGTTGTACTCCCTAATCAAACCCTCTTATTGTCACTTATAAAAAGGCGCGCATTGCGTTAGAGTAATAAACTTATTTTTAAGAAATATAGTATCTTGACTATGTTGAAAAGTATTATAACCTGGATTTCTTAACCAAAAGAGGTTCTTACGAACCAGACTCTAAACTTATAAACGCGTCCGAAAATAGTTTTAAAATCTCTTTTCTTCTTAATGTTAAAAACTCCTAATGAATTAAACAAAGCGCTTTCGCTGTTTTTGAAATAGTTAAAAACAATTAAGTTTAAAAAGACGTTGGACGGCTTTCGATCTTACCCAATGGAATTGAAGTGCGGGAAAACTTAATTTGAAAGTTAAAATAGCCCTTAAGCGTTTCTACGAACAATTGTACGGATTACTGGTTTAATTACGATCCTTACATTCTAGCCTTATAAATTTAGCTAGACATGGTAAAGTAAAAGTGCATTAAAATAAATAAAAGTAGTGCGGGTGCGGAAAGTAAATAATTTAAAGCGAGTGCGAAAAATAAATGAAAGTAGTGCGAGTGCGGAAAGTAAATAATTTAAAGCGAGTGCGAAAAATAAATGAAAGTAGTGCGAGTGCGGAAAGTAAATAATTTAAAGCGAGTGCGAAAAATAAATGAAAGTAGTGCGAGTGCGGAAAGTAAATAATTTAAAGCGAGTGCGAGGAAATAAATAAAAGTAGTGCGAGTGCGAGGAAATAAATAAAGTAAAAGCGAGTGCGGGAAATAAATAAAATAAAAGCGAGTACGGGAAATAAATAAAGTAAAGGCGAGTAATAAAAACCTGCTCCAATCGGAGGGCTGAGTAAATTGCAATGCGGAAAAGAAAATGGCGGCAGGATTAACTTCCTTCCAAAGTGCTCCAAACTCGAGTACAGACTCTATCACAGACTCAATTACACAATTGTGGTAACACTCCAATGCGAAGCGATTACCACTTTATAAAACTGAATATATGCCTAAGTGAAACAAAGATGCTTCTGATTTCGCCTTGTTCCGACGTTCGGATCTTCGTCTGCTCTATGTTTGGGTGATTGTAAAACTGAATTCGCGTTTCTATTTATAGGGAAATAAAAAAAGTGGAATTGACTTGGATGCCCTTCAACTTGAAAAAAGAGGAAACCGTTTCCTTCTTGTGGCGCCCGCCACAAGGCTATGGCGCCCGCCACAAGCACAAAGTGGGGCGCCTTTGTGGAAGTGGTGGGAAAACGTGGGAGTTGATGGAAGTTTGAATTGGACACGTCATGGCTTGGACTGTGGCGCCCGCGATTGGGTAGGCCA
The DNA here is from genome assembly GCF_024323335.1 of Lathyrus oleraceus. NCBI lineage: Eukaryota > Viridiplantae > Streptophyta > Magnoliopsida > Fabales > Fabaceae > Lathyrus > Lathyrus oleraceus. The sequence continues at coordinate 181,730,612 of NC_066581.1, forward strand.
TAAGAGCAAAATGTTGATTTTTAGGGTTTTTGGCTCTTTTTCGCTCCTTTTCTCGATCGGGGCTCCTATTAAGGTAAAAACCTAAAAACAAAGGAAAACACAGTAATAACACAACAAAATGACAATAAAATGATTAGAATGCATGTGAAATCGGAGTCAAAAATACGTAAATTTTAGTGTGATCATTATGCATGAAGTGACGCATGTGATGCATGTTTGAAAAGAATGATTGGTTTGTTTGGGGTTGGTCTCCCCTTTTCAAAGGCGATGTCTTTTCTGGATACCAATGCTGGTTGTATTTGTTTTTTTGGGAATTCCAGTAAGGTGGACTTTGGATTGTCTGGTAACTGTTAATATGGGTTGGGCTATTGGTTGGTGAAAGGATCTGACTTCCCGGCACTCAGTTGTTGATGATGTGATGAACACACAATAGATGTGGATACTCCTGGTGCCCCGAGTTTGATTTTTTGCTGTTACATCGTGTATTTGTTCTTGAGATGATCTCGACTTCTTCTTCTGAGGGGTCCGGGCAGCCTGTAACTGAGCATGGTGATATGATCAACGCATGATGATTATGCTTTTGATGTGCCCTAAGGATTCTTGTCAATATATGATTTTGCACTAGCATGAACTAGTGACACTTTGTTATGAATTCCAACAGTTACTAGTGTCTGACGCAGTCTGCTTGACCGACTTGAAGACATGGAGAGAACTTGCCCCTTGCAACTTGTCTTGCCCCAGTATGTAGGTGTAGCGGTAAATTCATGATCATCAAGCTATTGACAAGTTAGAGATCAAGTAACAAGAGTCGCCACCGCGCTTTTCTTGTTTCCAAGGGAAAAGGGAAAAAGTACGAACAAAGCCCAAAAGTAAGAAGTTTTCAAATCAAAACTAATAAAAAGTCAGAGATTATAGGTAAGGGGGTTGGTTACACAGAGGGAAGGTGTTAGCACCCAAAGTGTCCTATGTACTCCTAGGGAGCCCTTTTTGTGTGCATATGTACTTGGTATAAAGTGATGTTTACAAACAAATAGAATTGGAGATGAGAAAAGAATTCATTAATTATATTTTTGTGTTTGACAAGACCTTCGGTCTTGTGCCTACGTACCAACATAAAAATGAGGGATCAAAACCTCGTAGTTCGTGATACAAATTTCAAAGTGGATGCATTACTTTTAACAAAATTTAAGTTTGAAAGGCACAAAGGCCTAAAAATGGTTTGAATGAGTTAGTTCTTTTTGGCTTTTTGAAAGTTTAGGTCAAGTATAGTTAAATTTATTTACAAGCTTGATTTAAGAAAAGAAGTTTGAAAATGCAATGGAATAAGGCCAAAGTTTCTATCTTTTTTTGCAAAGTGGTCAAAGTTTATAAGAAAAGTAGTTCACATAAAGAAGATTTTAAAAATGGAGGGAGAGATTTTGAAATTAAAGAAATGGGGAGAAGATGAAGAGACTATCCTATGTACAAAATTAAAAGTTTAGATTTGAAAAGATCTGACCAAATGGATAGAGATCCAATAGACAAGAATGTCAATAGAAACCCAGAATTCCCTTGGACTTTTAGAATCAAGCAACACACAAATGCACAATTATATTATCTTGAAGAGTAAGACATCAAATAAAGATGGCCACATCCAAGCTTATCCATTCCATGTTCTTCTTCAAAGTAGCCCATGTAACAGATGAATTCCACAAGTCACGGGTTCAAAATAACAACTTCACAATGATCATGTTGCAGGTGAACTCAAAAGGATCTTGAATGATGTATTAGATGAAGTTTCAGATTGAAAGCAATTGGTTTCTCAACAAGTTGGCATTGACCAAGTCCTTTAGCATAGGAAGGTTGCCTAGATTCTAAGTCGATTTGTCCAATATCAAGCCAACAATCCACACAAAAGTCTTTTAGGGTTTTTGTTATAATTATGTACATTAATGGTCAAAGACCACACAAACAAGCAAAGTATACACAAACAAAATATATCACACAATATGGTCCAAATGGACAAAGTGAAAATTGCATTAACATAAACAATTAGAATGATATGAACAATGGCAAATGAATTGAAACAAAAATTAAATGGCATTAAAGTAAAGGACCTGAAATTAAAAGTTAGTAGTTAATTAGTTAGAAGTTAGTATTGTTTTGCTTTTGCTTTTTAATTGAAGTCATTCTTTGGAGAACACTCAACCCACTTATCACAAGCATGGATCCTTGAACCAAGACATCTTCCAAAGGAAGGAAAAAAGGCAAAGTTTCCACACAATACCATGAAAGAGGGGAGACTTACAATCTCACTAACTAGAATGGTTATCCCTTTTATGTCACAAATTTAGCGCTATGTTAAGCAATTGTAATTGGACTTATGTAGAATTCACAACTATTTGAGGCCGGACAATAAAATTTTGGTGTTAATGCATGTTAGAGACATAGTATAATGGACTATGCTCATGAAACATACCACACACAAAAAGAATATGCAAAAGGTGTGGCCTAATCTCGTCCATACTAATGTCAATTTTTCAATCAACTAGCCTTAGGATTACGAGATATCATAGGCCAAATGGAAGGAAAGAATGAAGAAAGGGAATAAGATGAAGTGGGAGGGGAATTGATCAAAACACAAATTGGTCAAAGGAGGACTTTTACCAAATTATTATCATCCATTCATTTTGGGAGATGGAATGTACATTCCATCAATCCCCTAAATCCAATGATATTAATTAGACAAAGTCAAATCAACCTTGACCAAGGCCCAACAACAAGAGTCAAACATAAACAAGTCATCATAATTGGTCAACAAATTTATTTGGAATTTATTCAAACTAAAATACTAAAATAAAGCATTTAAATTAAATATGGTTTGTCCAATTCCTTGAGAAATTTGATCAATTGGAGAGATATCTTGTTGGAGAAGTTACTCAAGATACCCAATCAAACTAGGGTTTCCAAGGCAAATCACCCTCAAACTCTTGAAGAATGCTTGATTAATATAACATGTAGAGAACATTGGGACTCATATATGATGCTCATAACCATTCTTGGATCAATTCTTGGTTGTGCTCTTTGTTCATGAGGGACTCAAACCCTAGATATGGATTTGATAGATCAATGGAGATCATGCCCTTCCTACAAAAGAGTTAGGCAAATGCAAAAACATATTTTTGATATTTTGGTTAGTGAAATGATAAAATACAAGTATGATACAATCACAAAGTGCTTGGTGATCTCTCCCAGAACAAACCCAATGAAAGAGGGGTAAGGCGGATGCCAAGGTATGATCCCAATGCTAATGCTTATGATGAAATTACATGAGGGATTTTAGGGTCAAAATTGGGGTCTTACAGTAGGGTGTTCAAAGGAATTATCCTTGAAAGGAAACCTTTAGGAGTGATTATCTATGACATGGTCTGAGTTTGTTTCTTCCAACGTGTAAATATTGCAATGGTCTTCCCCTGATTAGCCAGTTCTCGAAACGATTCTCTTCAATCGACCAATCTTTAGGAGTTCATTTTCACTGTACTCTTGGGGTAGTTTCCCCCAGGCCGAGTTTTCGAGGGACTTGCCCTAGACGAACTGAATATTGAAGTGTGTTTCCTCCATGGTCAACTGTTTCCTGGAGATTTGTCTTATATTGGTAAAATCCTAGGTCAACATAATCATTAGATTTCCATGCCCCTGATCCATAGGATTATGAGATGGTTTTGATTTGTGTCAGCACCAAATACCTCTCAAATTTCCCTCTGTTGGCGTTTCCTCGATGTCAAGTACTGACTTGCAGTTTAAGAATTGTTCATTCAAGAAATGGTGATTTTAATGCAATAGTTATGCAAGTTTTGAAAAACAATCATTCATTTGGGAGTGTTGTGGTAGTGTGTGACGAGTGTACCATGAGTCTAAACACGGTGTTGATTTTAGCTAGTGTGTGAGTGATATAGTGAGAATAGAATATTAGCGAATCTCTAGGAGTCATTTTACACAACCTTGTTGTAGCATGCTTTCAGAATAAACCTTACTTCAATTAGGTCTTTTGAAGGTTGTAACGTGGCTTGCTTCACGGTTATCAAAACAAAAGGATATAAGGCTCAAAGTTCATTTTAACCCACCCCTTCTTCGTGACGATCTCCAATCCTACGTTCAGTTAACTCAACACACACTTTAGTTTTACGAGAGTTCAACAGTGTAAAATCTCTTGTAACGACAATCATCTTATTTTACTCTTCATGGATATTGGTGACCCTTTGATTTGGGTATGGTGGTCATCGAATCTTGTTTTGTTGAGGACTTTCATTGTCTCTTTCGATTTTTGTTTTGATCCCTAACTTTTGCATGGAGTGCCTTTTGAAGCTTTAATCCATTGGGACTCTTTCTTTGATGATTTTTCAGAGGATGTGACTGCTAAGTCATTGGTCGTTGAAGAACAACCGACATAAATTTTGGATTTTGTATGGTTCCTTCGACACTTCAGGATGTGTACGAAGAATATCATGTGGTTGATCCTCATATGGGATATTTCACCTTTGTAGTCCGAATGTGTAGTTAGATTAACTGAAGACTACCCTGCCCCAGGTTAAGCGTAAGGGTTTTTTAGATCCAAAAGAAACTCCTACTTCTAGGTTCGAACTGGTTGGCTAGGGATTAACTCCTTATCTCTCTGGTGTTTTGGATTTTGAAACAATGCATGTACATCATTAGCAGGATTTTATCCGAAAGCATACAATCAACAATTATAAGTATTTTGTTTTTGTCATCCTCCTTCCAATATTTGCTAACAATAGTGTGATAAAGAAGGTGAAGTGGAAAAGTATGTGTTTGTGCTTTGCAATAAATGAGTGAACATGAAAAGATTGATTCAAAATATGCATAATCATTCCATTAATAAGACCAAATACAAATAACAATGTTTAAAGAAAACAGTACTTAGACAAACAAGAACAAATTACAAGAATGTGAAATGGTAAGAATGGCATAATGATTGCCTTCATTAAAAGAAACGGGCCTTCATCTCTTAATTCACTGTTGGACCAGCTTCATTAGGAATTGTTCTGCTTGCTCAGGCCGGTGTGAAGCTTAATCTTCTAAATTCACTTACTACTCCGCATGCGCCGGCATGGGGTTTGTTGCAACATTTGGCCTAACTGGGGTGAAAGAAACTGCTTTACTGTCGATTAGGTCTTAGACTTTGTGTTTGAAGGCCTTACAATTCTCCACTATGTGCCCTGGGGGCACCCATGTGATACTCGAAATGAGCCTTGGCGTCATAGCCTGGTGGATAGGGTGGAATTGCAGGCGTTAGTTCCTTCAAAGTCATTGATCCATCCTTTAGCAGGTAGGGGAGGATCTTGCTGTACGATATTGGTAGAGGATCAAAATGTCTTTCTGGCCTCCTTACCCTCTGCTGGTTAGGTTGACGTTGTTGTGGAGCACGTTACTGTTGATTTTAGTGTGGCTGGTAAGTTGGTTTTTGATATGGTTGTTGATATGGTTGTTGATATGGTGCTAGCGTGACTGCGGCAGCCTGATGGTAAGGTATAGGAACATATGGATGTGCCCTATGCCCTCCTCCTCCCATTATGGCATTGGCTTGTCCTTCTGGATTCTTTAGGAGGTTAGGATATGATTTCTTCACTCCACTTGAAGCATTAACAGCGCACAACAACTTTCCTTTCTTAATCTGGCTCTCAATTCTTTCCCCAACAGAAACAACCTCGACGAAAGTTGGGAAGCTGGATCCTACCATTTTCTCCATGATTGGGTATGTAGAGTCCCCATAAACATATCAATTAGTTCTTTATCAAGGAGACGAGGTTAGACACGAGCTGCAAGCTCTCTCCATTACTGGGCGTATTCCTTAAATGACTCATTGTTGCATTGAGCCATGTCTTGCAGCTGTGTGCGATTACGCGCCAGGTCAGTATTGTATTGGTAATGCCTAAGAAATGCTTCAGCGAGATTTCTCCATGACTGGACTTGTCCTCTCTCTAGCTGCATATACCACTCCAAGGATGCCCCACTGAGGTTATCTTGGAAGTAATGAATTAAGAGTTTATCATTGCTGATGTGGCCCGCCATCTTGCGACAATACGCTCTGAGGTGAGTTCTAGGGCAGCTGATCCCCTTGTATTTGTCAAAATCTGGGACTTTGAATTTTTATGGAATCACCAAACCTAGCACTAAGAACATATCAACAACGTCCAAACTGGGAGTAATGTGGACCTCAAAGGACTTGAATTTCTCTTCCAAAGCATGGAGTTTCTCAAAAGCTGGGTCTAGGAGCCCTCCAACAACAGGTTTGACGGGTTGTGGCATGAAGAAAGCATCATACTGATCTTCATCACCCATCATGGATCCATGTCGAGCAGATGCAGTGGAATGTTCATGGGGGTTCACATTGACCATTGGAATAGGAATAGGGATAGGTCCTCATTTAGGATGAGAAGGATTACCATCGAGGTCAGTTACTCCAGGTATGCTAAGCGATGGCGATCCAAACTAAGCACCAACTCTTCTGGCTTCGGCGCTAGTCTCGGCATCTTTTTCCTTTTGGGCTAAGAGCAACGTAGTCTTAAGCAAACGATCCATATTAGCCTGTATGGAGTCAATGTCTGTCCTCATTGAAACTTGGATTGCCTCAAGTTGGTCGAGTGTCATCTTGTAGTTGCGACGTGTCTCATACTGGTGTCGAGTAGTCAGTGTTACTGGACAAATGGTAGAATATGGTGTAAGTTTTTATTTCTGGAAAATGATATGCAATTCATGTTGATGATATGCAAATGCATGGAATTTTGTCATGTTTTCCGCAAAGGAATACAAATACTCAAGATCATTCATACGTCGGGCACGTCAGGATAATAAGAAGAATCACGAATTTCTCTGATTACTAGAAATCCCAAAGGTAGGTTCTAAAGTTGTGTTTTCAAGGAAAGAACTTAGAATCACGGATCATGTTCAAACCTTCCTCGCAATGGTGGGTTGGCTACATCATGATGAGAGTTTTGAATTAATATAATCTAAGTGGAATTCTCATATTGTTCGAACAAGGTGTAGACCCTTCAGTTCAATACTACGTAATCTCCGATCATGAAAACAAAACTTGGGTTTACGACGAAGTTCCTAGAGTCACGAATCATATTTAAAATTGCCCCACAATAATGGACTAGCCATATTATGATGGAAACTCCAAACAGATCTACTCTAGGTGGAGTCTTCGTATTGTTCCAACGAGGTGTATACCCCTCAGTTCAATACCACACAACTCCAGGTTCTAAGTTTTTCTCAAAGCATGGGTATGAAGCTTATCTCACAACATACATCAAGCCCCATATCATAATATCAAAACAAATTACATGCAAGTAACACAACAAGATACAGAGAAGCAACATGGAAGAAAGGAATATCATTTTAACATTCATAGAAATTTGGACTAAATTAGGTTTGACTCTCTCTTGCTAGGAGCAGATATCCCCAGCAGAGTCGCCATCTATCGCATCTCGAAAAATACGATCCCTCGTGATGGTCGCGGAAAAATTAGTTTGAAAAGCGTCGCCACCGAACTTTATTTATCCCAATAAAGGAATAGGAAAATATCGATAAAACTGTTAGAAAAATAGAATAATGGTCGTCGCAACCATATTCGGGTTCGAGAGTCGATTACGCAAGGGAAAGGTATTAGCACCCCTCACGTCCGTTGTACTAAACGGGAACCTTTTAGTTTAATTTGTGGTTTGAATGTTAGTTATGTTGTTTGTTTTCTTCGAGTGATAAAAAAATTGAAAAGATATGGATCGAAACCTCAGAAGGGGGAAAAGTGATGTTTTTTATTAGTGTGCTCGCCAAGATCTCGCAATCTCGTGCCTATGTATCCTTATGGTGCAATAAGGAAACCAGAGCATTCATAGTTCGGGGAACTACAGTTGGTTGGTGTTTTTTAATGAACGAATGTTTAGATCACATTCTAAAGGCTAAACGTTGGCTTGTCTACTCTCGGCGGAGGCTTAAGCACTAGTTTGTTGTGCGCATTAGAAAGGATTAAATATTGTTCTTTTTGAAAATAGTTTTGGTCACGCGGGGGTGACAAGTTGAATTAATATGTTAGATGTTTTGTTTGATTGGTTTTAATCGCACGGGGGAGAGAACAAATAGATTTGATGTGTTTAAGATATTTTTGAAGAATGACAAAAGATTGAGCAATGTGGTGCACACCAATCGTTCAATTCTTTCGAAGGATAATAAGGCGAACGCATTCTACTACTTTTTTCGTTTAATTATTATTGAAAGTTTGTTTGCGGAAATCGAATATGCACGGTAGTGAGGCGTGCGCCTCCCACTTGCTTATTCAAGGAACAATGAGGCGTGCGCCACCCATTCCCTTATCCAAATTTAATTAAAGTATCTTAATCGGAAGTCGAAAGAAAATCGGGCAATATGGTGAGCGCCAATCATTCAATTATTCGAGAAATGGTGAGGCGAACGCCTCCCATCCTTTTATCATCCGAAATTTAATTTATAAAAATAAAGTTTTTTAGAAGTTATATTTGATATAGAGAAAAAAATTTTAATTTGTATGATTAAGGTTTTAATCGGATGACAAAAATTTGAGCAATATGGCGAGCGCCAATTATTCAATCATTCGAGAGATAGTGAGGCGAACGCCTCCCATCTTTTATCATCCGATATTTGATTTATAAAAGAAATGTTCTTTAGGTATTATAAGTGGTTTGGAAAAATAATTTGAATTCGTATATGATACGGTTTTAATTGTGTGACAAGGATTCGAGCAATATGGCATACACCAATCATTCGAGCACTTGAAAAATAGTGAAGCAAACGCTTATGTTCCTTTTCATCCAAGTTTAAATTATAAAAGTAAAGTCTGTTGGAATGGTACTTAATTTTCAAAGGTGATTTGAATTTGTGATGATTGAGATTTTAATCGGGTGACAAGAATTCGAACAATATGGTGGACACCAATCATTCGAATACTTGGGAGATAACGAAGTGAACGCCTCTTATACTCTTTTTCATCCTAAGTTTAGATTATAAAAATAATGTCCTTAGGAATGGTATTTAGTTTGCAAAAGTGATTTGAATTTGTAGTGATTGAGATTTTAATCGGGTGACAAGAATTCGAACAATATGGCGAACGCCAATCATTTGAATACTTGGGAGATAACGAAGCGAACGCCTCTTATACTCTTTTTCATCCTAAGTTTACGTTATAACAGAATATTATTAAGAAATTAAGTTTTTTTTTTTTAAAAATGATTTAAATGTTAACCTAGTGATCAATATTTAATTAACCAAAAAGTTTAATTAAAAAAAATTAAATGAACCACTTAATTAATACAATCAAAATTAAATATCAAAAACTATTTGATTAAATCAAACACTTAATTAATTATCAAAATTAACAAATTTAAATAAATTTTTAATTGATAATTTAGTTTAATTAAAAAGATTGAAATGAATAAATCATAATGTGCTCCAAACCGGTTTGTTCATAGTGACAACGTGATCAATGTGTCGTATGTAAGGGTCCAAACACGGTGAAATATCATATTAATGTACTAAAGGTTTAGTGGCATAATGACACATAAAAGTCGAATCCATGGATTTGATTCGATTAAAAAAATACAATGATTTTACTTACAATAATTATAACAACAATGCAACTCGTAATATTTTATAATAATAGTAAAATCAATAGAAGAATTATTATTTACAAATGTCATTTTAACACAAGAATAATCAAAGAGGTGTAAACCAACTTTACATTAAACCTTTTCCAATAGAGTATCAAAACCAGGAAGGATACACCATAATTCTAAATTCAGCGTAGCCAACTAATGTCTCCCTTTTAAAATTTAGAATACCAATAGTCATTATCCTGATACTTTGAAAACTACAAATTCTCTCTCTCTCTAAAACAACGACTCAGTGGGTAGCCTAGGGAGACCAAAAAAATACAAACATTCCGGCAACCCTTCACACACTTATCTTTTGAAAAATAATGGAAGTAGAAAATGAAATTAGAAGTATAGTTTATGACAAAGATATGAGGAAGACTCAAAAAGAAATCACAGTCATCAATATTAATCCATAAAGCATATATGTTTATGATTCTAAGTCAGTGATTCGCACCGAAACGGAAACCAACAGAACCAGATGTTAACGTAAGCCATTACATTCTAATCAAGTTATAAATGGCTTAAAATAAACAGCAAATCCAGTATTATCAATATTAACCACATGATAAAGCTAGTATATAAATACCATGCCATAGAATGAAATCAAAACCATAATTTATTCACCGCAAGGTCTTGTACTGAACCAAAACTCAAACTGAAAATTATCGTGTAGAGGATGCCGCGAGCAAAGATAACATTTTTTCGGAAAGTGGTAGTGAAGAGCAGATCATTGATTTGATTGAGATTATCATTTGAAATGGTTGAGTCGTGAAGGCGGATGACAGAGGTTGCGAAATGAAGCCTTTGGATGTAAATTTGGATCGGAGCTTCGAATTCATTGTCATCGGAGATAATGAAGAGTGGCGTCTTTCGGGAAGAAGAACGGAGGATGGTGGTGCGGTGAGCGTGGAGGTGTAACCGACGGAAGAGTGAGTTCTAAGGGTGGTTGGACGTCTCCGGATCTGTCGGCCGCCGGTGAATACGAGTGGCGGTGTTCGCCTGAGAGAGGTGAAGGGTGGAACGTTTTGGTTTCGACGATGATTGTTGGTTGCGGCGCGATGAGGTTCCAGGGGTGGATCGCGGTTGTTGATACCGACTGTGGAAGGGTTTTGTGTTGTGTAAAGGAATGGTGACGGTCAAGGAAACTGAGAGAAAAAAAAGGTTGGGTCCTTAAAAACAATTTTCCTGATAAAGAAAATCTTTTCAGACGCTAAGAGGATCCCCTTTTTGTACATGCAATCTCTCCTTTTCAAAGAAGAATCCTCCCAATTTTACCCTCAAAAGCCCATTCACTGGAACCCTCGAATCCGTTTTCACCCCTTCCCACAAAACCATTTTTTTTGTCTTTTTCCTCTTACGGTGCCACGTGTCGATGAATTACTGGAATAGGGAAAAGGTTATCTTGGAACTAGCTGGAATGAGGCGCGTGGCATATAACACAAAGAGGAAGGAGATATTTTCCATATTTTGCTAGTTGTCCACGCTTCTACCAAGATGAGAGAGAAGTTTTTTTTTCCTGATTAATTTGTTAATTTATTTATCTAAATAAGTATTTTCTGATTGGATAAATGGGAATAGTATTGATAATGCGCGAGGTTTTTTTTTATTAAATTCGAATCGACAATCCAGATTAAAATCCAAGAAACACACTTAATTTAAAACGGCAGAGTTGCCCCTTCTAGATGACTTAATTTATTTAAGTGGGATTAAATTAATTAACTCAACTAAAATTCACCATTTTCTAAATAAATATGATAAAGATAAAAATAAAAGAAGACATGGAAATTCCTATTTAAATATCCTGATTATTTTGTCAAAAGAAAAAAATTAAAACGACTAAAAACGAATAAAAGTCAGACGAAAGTTTTGCTCGAAAAATTAAATCGGATGTACTAAAATGATCAGCACGAAATATACTAATTGAAAAAATACAGCGTTTCTTTTTATTTTGAAGTAAATTTTCATCGATTAAAAGACTCAAACGGATTAAAATGCAGCTGAAGAAGTCGTTGAAAAATATAACGAGCACACCAGGCTAAACTACATGAACCATAGGTTAATAATATTGGCGCCTGTGAGTTTAATTTCAAAACTTTTTACCTGCTGATTTTGCCCGTACTTGAGAACTGATTTAACCAATTTGTCTGTATATTCAAGAACTTATTCCGACTGATATTCTAGGTATTATTAATGATGAAATGTATATTATGATGTACATATGATGCAAACTGAAATTTAAAATCGAATTTATGAAATTTAAAAATGCCTGGACAAAATTGGGGTATGACAACAGGCTCATGTTGATTCATCTTACACAAGGTCGTTGATGAATCAACTAGCATTAGACATTAGAGAAATCATTGTTTAATAATAGATTGGGAAAGAATATGGATGAATATGAAGAGGGGACGGGAAATAGAAACCCAACTTGATCATAGCAGGAATTTCATCTGATCAATACTATCCATTCAATTTGGGAGATGAAATGTAGATTTCATCAATCCCCGAAATCCAATAGTATTGGTCAAAGAAAAGTGAAATCAACCATGACCAAGGCCAAACAGAAAGTCAAACATCTTAAGACCAATTAAATGGCTAAACATAATTTTTAAACAATTATTCAATTAATAAACAATTTTAAAATGAATTAAAATGCATTTTTAAATGGACAAAACCTCAAATCCCTTCAAAACACCAAATAAATGGCCAAGGGATTCATCCTAGGTCAAACAAGGTCAAAGGACCTTAGACAAAAAAAATCACAATTTTTAGAAAGTCATAAGTATTTAAAAATATTTAAAAACAAGTCAAAAATCATTTTATTCAAAAAATATATCAAAATTTATCCAAAAAATGATTTTAATTCTAAATGTGGAAGATGAAAATATTTAAATTTTTTGGGTGAAGTTCCATATTTTTTGGATTTAAAATGAAATTTCGATGAATTAAACAAAATAAAAGGATTAAAAGTAAAATCAGAAATTAAAAAGAAAATAGAAAAAACAAGGGTCATCAGATCTCCCTCATTAATTTAGGTGGCAGATCTGATGGTCAAGCGTGCGATATCCACCATAGTATCTAGTCAACGCGTGCACACAAATGGTAATGACAAGGGACAAACCATATTAGAACGCAGGGATAAGATCAAAAGGCCGGGAACACACCAACACATCACCAGAGCTAGGGCTCCGGTCATCTTCTTCGCTGGACCTCACCGGACTGGTCCACCTCCAACATTCATTAAAATAAAAAGTGAGAACACTATTTTAAAGGAAAAATGCTAAGGAGCTCGAATCTGACCTCAACTTATCCTAATTCCAAGTATATTGAAAGATACGAGGATTTAAATTTTGAGGTACACGATCTGAGTTGCTTTGATTTGACCTCACAACAACTCAATCTTGTTGCCTACATTGGTAGAACTTCAGACAACCAATAAACAAGCCAAATAGTTGAGAAATAAGGGAGAATCAAAGAGGAGAAATTTGAGAAAATTCACCGTCTGGTAGCTTCAATTGTGCTTGATCTTACTTCCAATATGCTTTGGCTCGACTCTACTAGCTTAGAGGAATTGAAATGAATCAATGAAAGGCTTGGATTCTTGGAGTTTCAATTTGAAAACAGAATGAGAAATGAAACTCGATTTCAAGTGAAATCTTCAAGTTTATCCTTTAATGAAGGTTAGGGAGGCAATGGTGCAAAGCTTGGGCAAGCAGGATCCATTTTTTGAGCAGCAAGGCAATGTATTTATAGCATGAGAGTTGCTTTCCACACCTTCCATAATTTGTCCAAACATAGTAATGTGATGTGCATGGGTGCACGGATATGCATTAGGCCCCAAATGATGATTGCATTGAGTCCAAATTTATGCACAAACCGTGCTGAGATCATATCATGAAGACATGCAATGGTAATTGAATATTGAATTCAAAAGTTGCCAAAACAAGCCATGCAAAGTATCCATGTGGGGGAAAAATTCACGTTGAAGAATTTTTCATTTGGAACTTGTATCATGATGAATTTTAAGGTGGAAGTTGGAGAAATCAAACATGGTTGAAAATTTTCTAAGTACAAAGTCAAATGACCACTTCTTCCACCTTGAATAACTTTTCCTATGAGCTTCAAATGAAAATGGTTTCTTCACCAAAGTTGTATACCTTTCATTACTATTAAATTTGGTAACCAATTTGACACCATTTGGATTTGGAATAATGGAGTTATGGATTTTAGAAGTTGAGGAAAATTGCTTGTTCAACAGTAATGGACCAAAAGGACCTATAATGTTTCCTCTTGGCACATGCCCTTGCAAGTAGAATTTTACATTTCCCAAAGAAAAAAAAGTTATATAAGACATATTTAAATTTATCATGAAACTTTGATGGCATTCACATAATAAAAATTGAGCAGGTTATGGTCCTTGGAAGTTGACCTCCTAACTAGGGCACAAACAAAATGACCTATAATCTTTCACCATAAAAATTGACTTTCCAAGCAAAATTAGCTCTTGATGTCAACATGAAAGTTGTTTGTAATGTCATAAATAGTAACTTTGTTCTTAGAATAATTTTCATATGACAAAAATTATAGGAGATAGGGTCTAGGGTACCCTAGATTTGACTAGTTGAATTTCTCTGGTCAACCTCTTCGAACCAACTTGCAAATTTGAGGTTAGTTTGATCTTTGGGGATTATGGAGAATCATATATGCATAAGATGATGTATCATGAAGTACCCCTGAAGATATTTAACCAATTGATGAAGAGACTTTCTGAGGAAGTCACACAAGATTCCTAGATGAATTAGGGCTTCCAAGGCAAACAAGCTTCAAACTCTTGATGAATTCTTGATAAAAATGATAAATAATGGACATGGGGATCCATATATGATGCTTAGATACATTAACCTTTCCTTGATTTATCCTTTGCATTGAGGGTCCCAAACCCTAGATATGGACTTGATGAGGCACAAGTGGACAAACACATTACCTACAAAAGAAAAACAAAACTATACTCGACATATTTTTGGTATTTTGGTTAGTAAAAAAAGAAAAATAAAGTATCATACAATCAAAAGTGCTTGGTGATCTCTCTAAACGCAAACCCAATGAATGAGGGGTAAGGAGGATGCCAAGATGTGATCCCAAAGCCAATGCAAATGATGAGATAGCATGACGAATCTTAGGGTAAAAATTGGGATCTTACAGCTACCCATATTTAAGGACATTTTAGATGAGGATGTGAAGTTTAAAATCTTCATATCAACTCAGTAGAATGAACTTAAATAACAACATCAAAAAACAAATTTTGGTCCCTAAGAGATCTCATGATGTTAAAAATAATATTTGTGGGGAATATATTGCCATAAAGGAAAAGAATATGGAGAGACTGAAAATCCATAAGAGCATAATGCATTCCATAAGGAAAGCTCACCGAGGAGACAGAGACTCTAGGGGATAAAAAGCTATGTGTAGGCCAGGCTACGACTTGAAAAACTGCTGGAGACCTAAGGGGATTTTGCATGAAAATAAATCAGTGGAAAGACTCGGCCGGGGAAAAAGGAAATTTTCATGTATTGGGATAACACCAATACAACAAGAAACACTCGTTGGGGAAATGCATAAATTAGATTAAACCTGAAATATTCAAATGCAAAAGGAAATTCGATTTCACAAAGAAATACGAAATCAAACTCAACTGGGGAAGAAAAACTTCAACACAGGAGTAAAAGGAGATATATTATCTATCACCAATTACTGGGTAAGAAGATAATATACTTGGACAGAGGGACATCCGCTACCGATTAGGGTAAACATATCAAGAATGACTCGCGGAGAAAAATAAGGCATATTCGTTACCCGTTACTGGGTAAGAGTAACCTACTGGGAAAAAGAAACCAAATAGGAATTACAACCACCTGTTACTGGGCAGAAGACCAAAGAGAGAGTATCTGTCACTGATTAAAGTGAACATATCAAGGATAAACTCAAAGGGAAGAATATCTGTCACCGGTTAAGATGAACATATCAAGGATAAACTATTGGGGAAAATAGGAATTACAATTGTTGGTTACTGTCCAGAAGACCAAAGAGAGAGAAAATTTGTCATCGATTAAGGTGAACATATCAAGGATAGACTCAGAGGGGAGTATAAGATTTATATCTACCATTACTGGTCAGAATACCGCAAAGAGAGAGAAAATTCGTCATCAGTTAAAGTGAACATATCAAGGATAGACTCCTCTAGGGAAAGTAGGAATTATAACTACCTATTTACTAGGTAGAATACCAAACAGGAAGAATATCCGTCATCGGTGAAGATGAACATATCAAGGATAAACTTGTTAAGGTAATGAAAACGAATCCGCTGGAGAAAATCAAAGAGGTACATTACCTTTTACCGGATACTGGGTAAATTAACATAGGTAAAGTACTCAACATCAAGAAGAATATTACCATTTACTAGGTAATAAACTCCCGGGGACCAAAATATCTATTTAGGTAAGAACTAGAAATAAATGGTCAGACAAGACTCAACCCGATGAGGATATAACTCAAGGGGAGAGGTTCCATCCAGATAATGGTCTAGGGAGGAAACTGAAATAATCGTCCATGAGGTAATAACTCAGTGGGGAAAGGAGAAAAGATAAACTTTTTCTTCTTAAAGGAGTTGACACTCTACAATTGAAGGAGGACAGTCACACCATATCTGCGTGGGGAAGTAATATCACCAAAGTAGGGGATCAGAAGAAAGATCAATGCGATAGAATGAAAAATGAACTATCTGATGATGTGCTTTATGCATGTATATGATTATGCTGACAAACGAGCACGAAGGATACAAAGATTTGAATCATCACAATTAGATGCTCGGTTAATCTCGGCAAGATGGAAACACCAACTAGAGAACCTTCTAGGGATGAAAATAAATCATCAAGGATATAAAATTCTAACTACAGGATGAATTCAATTATGTATGGGGAAAGGCATAAAGAACATGCATCCAACCTTAAAATGATGAGGATAAAGAGGGATCTGCTAAGGGTCCTAACAAGTCAACTCCGTGGGGGATTTTAAGTCAACACCATATCAAATGGGAGACAACCTTGCAGGGGACACCAACAATACTACTAAGAACCAAGAGCTGTTGGGGGAAGAGCTTCTATCAGAAGACGGAAGTCCGCTGGGGTCTCAAGTCACAATAAGAGGTAAAACTCTGAGTAAGGAGAACCAGACGATCTACTGGGGACTCCATCCCAAAAACATCTCTATAAGGCTTCACTGGGGATAC